>NW_027094094.1:31895751-32518170 GCF_029207755.1 Chamaea fasciata | reverse complement strand
GGCCGGGGTCAAACCGCGGGGGGATCCCCAGCCCCGGGGTGACCCGACGGGCCCGGGCAGCGTCTCGGCCGCGTCCTGCTCCGCCCCGTCCCACCCTCCATACCCCATACCCCATACCCCATACCCCATACCCCACCATACCCCACCATACCCCACCATACCCCACCCCACCCCATCCCATCCCATCCCATCCCACCCTTACCTGCCCGCCCGGAAGCGCCGCCGCTGGCGCCGGGAAGCGCGCCCTGCGCATGCGCATCCCGCCGTGCGGTAACCCGGCAGGGCGCCCCCCGCGCACGCGCAGTGCCCCCCGCTGCCCGCCATGCTGCCGCTGCCGCCGCGCCTTCCCCTGCTCCTCCGTGAGGGGCTCCCCCCGCTCCCCCAGCAGCCTCCGTCCCCGCATCCCCCTCAGCCCGCGCCGCCCTTCACCTTCGCCCCCCGTCGCCTCCGCCTCGGCCCACAGCACCCGCTGTTCGAGGTGAGGCGGCCCCGCGGCCGGCGGGCCCCGCGGGGCTGTGTGGGGGCCGCTGGCAGCGCGGCTTCCGCCGGAGCAGAAGGGTTTGCGCTGTGTTTTGCAGCCCTGCCCGCCCGCCCACAGCCGCTCTCTGCTCCTGTCTAGGATGGGGACGTGCACAGGCACCTCTACCTGCAGGGCGTCCTCACCAGCCTCGAGGAGGTGGCCGAGAGACCCAAGTAAGTGAGGCGGCCTCGTCGCCAGAGCTGCGGCCGAGCCCTGAGTCCGCCTGTCAGGGAACCGAGGAATGGTTTGGGTTGGAAGGGTCCTTAAAGATCATCTCGTTCCTCCCCTCTGCCATGGGCAGGCACACCTTCTGCTCCAAGCCCTGTCCGACCTGGCCGTGGACACTTCCAGGGATCCAGGGGCAGACACAGCTGCTCTGGGCTGCTGCAGCTGGCACAGTTCCAGCCGGGAAGGCTAAGCCTGGGCGAGAATCTTGGTCTTGTGTTTAAAATCCAGAAAGTACTGTCGAGTGTTGTGTGAGGTTCACCTATGGATGCCTCTTAAAAAAGCCTTGGCACAGAGTTGTCATCCACGACGGCAACTTTTAGGTCCAGCAGCTAATTTATTACCTTGTGGCTTGTTTATTTTTCACCGAAGGACTGTTTAACAGGAGGATGATCTGGGTGATCATACTGAAGCCATAATGGTTAGTATGTTTCCAATGGCAAGTAAGTTTCCAGCTGCCAGCACCACCATGATCTTGGTTTCATTGCACCTGGGCATTTAATTTTAAGTTTTAGTCACTGCAAATGCCACAAGTATTGTGGCTGCAGCTGTGGGTCTAGTAGAAGGTGTCCCTCCCCATGGCAAAGGGTTGGGATCAGATGAGCTTTGTGGTCCAACCCAACCCAAGCCATCCTGGGATTCTCTGATCAAGTCCTCTAGAGGAGATGTTTGCAGCTGAAATTAAGGTTCTAATGTAGCTTAAAGCGTGGATGTCCTGGTTTCCCTGCAGGGTGTCTGAGTTCAGCTGCCACATCTCTGGCTGCAGCCAGGTGTTTGACACGCTGGAGAGCTACGAGCACCACTACAACACCCTGCACAGGAATGTCTGCTCCTTCTGCAAGCGCTCCTTTCCCTCTGGGAATCTCCTGGATATCCACATCTTGGAGTGGCACGACTCACTCTTCCAGATCATGGCCGAGAAGCAAAATATGGTGAGCTGCCATGCCCAGCCCTTGCCTCGTGGCTGGTGTGCACTTGTTTTCTTTCCAGTTACGTGGTTTTTTCTTTTCTCCTCCCTGCCTTTCAGTACCAGTGTCTGGTGGAAGGCTGCACGGAGAAGTTCAAGAGCAGCAAGGACAGGAAGGATCACTTGGTGACCGTGCACCTTTATCCTGCTGACTTTCGGTTTGACAGGCCCAAGAAGGTGAAAAGGTAACTGCAGGACTTTCCTCCTGTCCTGCAGGGAAAGTGGGAGGGAACTGGGATCGTTCAGCCTGCAGAAGCGTAGCTCTGAGGTGACCTAATTGTGGCCTTCCAGTGCCTGAAGGAGCTACAGGAAAGATGGAGAGAGACTCTTTACAAGGAATGGAGGGGCAGGAAAAGGGGGAATGGCTTTCCATTCCCACAGGGCAGGGATAGATGGATATTGGGAAGGAATCCATCCCAGATGGATTCATTTCTTCATGAAGTACCTTTGCTTTCCTTGGCTCTGGGCTCACGTGGCAGCTCCTGAGCCAGGGTGTAAAATTTTGTCTCTGCAGTGGCTCCAAGCACACGAGCTCTTGCAGGGAGCAGGGCTCCAGCGTGCCCATGGATGTGAATGTGGAGATGGCAGAGCAATTCCAGGGGAATCCCATGGAAATAGGGCCTGAGGAGAACATGGAGATCTCTGAGGCTGCAGCCAGCCCCGGCCCCTCACTGCCAGAGAAACGGCTCTACAAATCCAGGTCTGTGCTTTGGCCTCTGGGGCAAAAGGGGCTGGGACCACTCCATCCTGTCAGCCCTTTGCACCATCCTTTGGGGTGTTCCTGTGCTGAAGGTAAAACAGGCAGGAATCCCGCGTGTGCTTCCGAAGGCATTTTTGAAAGAAGGAAGTGTAAGGAAGAGCAGAACGTGGGTATGCTGTGGAAGCTGTGTTTGTCTGCCCACCGATCTCTTCCCAAGGTATTGCAGGATGCGGCTTCTGCTCTCCTGCTCCTCATTATCAACCACTGCAACTGCCCCAGTGTTGCATTTGGTAACACACTTTGTTGTAAAGAGGCCTCCAGGACAGGAATGTGCAGAGTACACAGGAAATCCAACCAGTATTTCACCCATTCTTTAAATTATTTGGCAATTTATATGTCCTGCTGTTCCCATAACCTTGCTCTTCCCACTCTGGGAGTTTCAAATGCCCCACAGAGCATTAAGCATCCCAGTGAGCCTGTGAGGGCTGGGCTGGTAACTTGGATTAAAGCCTGTCTCCCTTTCCAGGATCCCGTCCACGATTTGCTTTGGACAAGGTGCCACCCGAGGATTTAAAGGACCACGGAAGAAAGTCTGAAGGTCAGTGCAGTGGATTTGTCTAAGATGTGCAGGCATGGGGCCAGTGCCACCAGGGACATTTCCAGCTCCCACTCCATGGAATAAACCACTCAAACCAATTCAAGCTCTGCCAGCACCTGGGCACGGGTTCCTGATGTCAAACAGAACTGGCACCACCTGACTGAGTTAAGAATCCTCAGGATTTTGGGAGGAAGAATCCAGAATGTCTGGTGAAGTGGTAAGGAAACCCTCCTGCAGCTAAGGCTGCACAGGATTGGGTGTTTTATTTTTTGCCTCTTGGGGGTAAAAAATAGTATCAAGAATTTACAAGGCAACAGCATGACTGTATGGAAGCTGGACTCACTGAGGAAAGCAAATGGGGGGAAAAACCCCATTGGTCCTTAGTTCTGACTTTCTCCATCTCGCTGAAGTCTCCTCTGCACCCCGGCACCTGCTCTGAAAGGTTTGTCTGGGCCAAGAGAAGCATTTTCACAGGGACTTAAAGTGGCTTCCAACCAGGTGAATAAATAAAAGGATTTTTTACAAAATTGCTTCATAGAGAATTTAAGTGCTGTTTTGAAGCTCAGGCAGAGTCAGAAGTGTGGAATGAATGTCCCTCCCTTTGCTGCAAGGGCTGCCAAAATCAGGTTGGGACGGAGGTTGTTTTCCCTGTTGCCTTTTGCTTCCTTTGTAATCTCATCCTCCTGGAAAAAGCTGGAAACACAGAGCCACTGGTGTTGGGGTCCTGGTGAATCCTGACACTCAAAAATTGTGCATAAGGGAAAAAAAAAAAAAAGTGGTTTCTGGAACAATGTTTATTCAAGAAGCTTAGGATCTATAATTGCATTTTTTTTCCCTTCCCCCACTCTGTGAGGAATAGAAGATCAGAGGGGCTTTGAAAAATCCTTGCAAATGGGAGCAGGGAATGATGTTTACGGAGACGTAGGAGATTTCCCAGTGAGTTTAAAAAAGCTGCTTCGCTCTGTTTAAAACTCATCCAGCTTGTCCAGTCCTAATCCCTGCTCCGTGGGCTCTGGAGAGTGCTGTCTCCAGCAGACAAACCCTGCAGCCACACAACTGCCCAAGGACATCTGTCAGCAGGGACCAAAAATCACTTCCTAACACTAGAGCCCCGAAAGAGGCTTTTTTCCCACCCTGGGATACCTGGGAATGGGAAGCAAGCCCCACACTACTGGAGATGCCTGCAGTCTTTGGCATCTGATGGTCCAAAGGTCAGGCAGCAGCGCATTCTGCTCTTCCTTATGTGTTCAGGATCACGAGTTCTGACCCGGGAATTGCTTTTTCCCAGAGTCCAGGGTCAGGGAGTGCCCGCCCTTGCTGTTGGGAGACAAACTGAATTTGCAGTTACAGCCTCAGGGCTCCTGACTCGTTCCCTTCTGCGTCACCAGCTTTTCCCAGAGTCTATGGGCAGCAAACTATTTCCCAGCTTGCCAGTGGCTGTCCAAAATCCTTATTTCAAGCCAAAACTTGAATTTCCCATCTCTCCAGAGATCATGCACTGGCAGGAGGACACGAACCTGCCTGCCCTGGAGAGCCCAGGGGTGCACGGGGTGCCATCCCCGTGAGCAGCAGGACCCAAGGCCAGGAGGGATGTGTGGGATGGGCGGCATCGGGGTCTGGGTCCACCCAGGGCCAGGAGGGATGTGTGGGATGGGCGGCACCGGGGTCTGGATCCACCCAGGGCCAGGAGGGATGTGTGGGATGGGCGGCACCGGGGTCTGGATCCACCCAGTGCCACCAGGGACGCGGACTGGGCAAAGTGCGAGGCAGGTGTGGCAGGAGGCAGCCATGGACAGGTAGGTCTCTGCCAGCCTCGGTGGGCATCGGGGTGCTGGGATCAGGGAGGAGCTGTGGGCACGGGAACAGGGTGTGGGCCAGCACCAGCCACACGGCTTGTGCCACCACGTCTCTGCCATCTGTCCCTTCTCCACCCGAGGGCCACGGGGCTCTGCTGTGTGACCGTCCTGCTGGGCATTGCTCTCCTCCTGCTGGCACCCGGCAGCACCCAGGTGAGCCCAGCCTCAGCCTGTCCTCCTGCTGCCCCCTCTGATGAGGGGCCCCACGTGTGACCCGTGCCCCCCTTGGAACCCCCTTGTCTCCCCACAGGCTCTGAGCAGCTCCTGGTGGAAGGACCTGGCCACGGAGCAGGATTTGGCTGAGGAAATGTAAGAGGCGCTTGCATCCGGTTTACAAAAACCGATAAAGCAACACCCCAAAATCGAAAGTGTTTGAGGAGGGAATAAATTCCCCTTCTTGCTTTGTGCCCCCCAAAATTAAGGGGCTCCCAGCTCCATCTCCCTTCCTCCCCGAATTACACAAACTCCCTGAGCATCCAGCTGATTTCTCTATTCCTTTAGTGGAACAAATAGTTAAGTTAGCCCCTTTGCACTCTGAGATCCTAACTGGTGCTTCCTGGGGTGTGGGGAATCTCACCAGGGTCCCTGCACTCCACTGGGGTGAGATTCCCTTGGGACAGGGTGGTATTTGGCAACCTTTTCACACTGATTTTGTTCCTCTCTTCCAGCATCCTGGGTGTAGGAGCCATTGAGTCACCAGAGGAGGGTGAACCAGGTATAAAAGTCTTCTCCAGCAGTGCCTGGGCCAAGAGGGGCCCACCCCAAGTCCGGGCAAGACCAGAAGAGGATCGTGACCACCTCCACCACCCCCAAGATGATGCCAGGGAGGCCAATGCCCGTGTGCCATCCTGGATGCTGGGCCTGAAGGTGCAGAATGGGCCGGAGGAGGATCGTGACCACCTCTACCACCCCCAGGATGATGCCAGGGAGGCTGACACCTACAGGCCACCCCGGATGCTGTCCCCAAAGGTGCAGAACGGCCCGGAGGAGGACCGTGACCACATCTACCACAGCTGAGTGGAGATGTGCCCAGGCTGTGAAATGAGGGGTGGAAGATGCCCCTGAGGCTTCCTGGGAAAACTTTCCCCTTCCTGCCCAGCCTTGAGCCTCACTAATAAACCCTCTCCACATCCTGGTGGGCTCCTCATTACTGCCAGAAACCCGCTGCTAATTGCAAGGCCTCCAAACCTGCAGGAACTCCCTCACGATTACCTGAAGGCACAAGGCAGGGCGAGGATGATGCCCTGGGACAGGAGACTCAGCCCGTCACCCCAGTCTCAGTTCAGCCCAGGTGAGGCTGAGGCCAGGCAAACTCAGCACACTGGTGGTGTGCCCCAGAAGGTGTCACAGGCTGTCCCCTTCCTGGGGAGCACACGGACCTTTGCTCCACGAGGCTGCTCTTGCCCAGCCCAGCACTGGAGAGCAGCGTGATGGAGCATGGGGGGGCACAGTGAACCCCAACATTTCCCAGCTAAGGCAGGACCTCGCAGCAAGGACGCCCCATTTCCCAGCAGCACCTAGAAAACCCTTTAATAGTGAAGGCAGAGGTGGTCCCCACTGCTGGCTGTCACCCCAAGCAAGCATTGCTCGCTGACGGGTCCCGGTCCCCTCAGTGGGGTAAGGCGGGGGTGGATGGGCTGCAGGAAGCCATGGGGACCTGCACCACCCCAGGGACCTGCACCTCCCGGGCTCAGCTGTCGCTGAAGTTGGCCTTGCGCTTCTCCACGAATGCCGTCATCCCCTCCTTGCGGTCGCTCTGGGACAAGCAGAGAGGTCAGGTTTGGGGGGCTGCGGCGGCCCTGTTATCCCTCATGCCATGGGGCTGATCCCCCTACTCACGGTGGCAAAGGTGGCGTAAAAGAGGCGCTTCTCTGTCCTGTTCCCCTCTGTCAGCGTCGTTTCAAAGGCTGAAAGCAAGGGAGAAGTTGGGGAGACTCCTCTGCCTGGCCTTGCAGCCCCCACAAGGGATTCCCACTTGGCCCCCAGCTCCTACCAGCATTGACTGACTCCTTTGCCATGGCAGCCACCAGCTTGGAGTTGCTGGCGATCTTCTCAGCACAGGCAATGGCTGCGTCCAGCAACTTCTCCACGGGGTAGACCTTGCTGACCAGACCTGTGACGGGCAGTGGGAAGTGGGGGAATGGCTCCCTGCCAGACCCCTGCAGTGCCAGGGCTGTCCCATGCCCCTACCTGCCTCCTTCGCCTCCTTTGCCGAAATCCGGTCCCCGGTGAGCACCATCTCCATTGCCAGCGACTTCCCCACTGCCCTGGTCAGCCTCTGCGTCCCGCCAGCACCTGGGGCATTTCGGGAAGGGAGAGAGGTTCAGGGAGGGATGCCTGGCTGTCCCCAGCCCAGCTGGGATGGAAGCCCCTGGCAGGTGCCTGTTGCTCACCTGGGATGGTTCCCAGCAGGATTTCGGGTTGCCCGAACTCCGCCTTCTCCCCAGCATAGATGATGTCACACATCATGGCCAGCTCGCACCCGCCTCCCAGCTGGGACAGGGCAGACAGAGATGGGTCAGGGGGTGCCAGGGTGGGGACAGGGGGTGCAGGGACATGTGGGGGACACTCACAGCGTAGCCATTGACGGCGGCGATGATGGGTTTGCGGACAACAGAGACCTTGTCCCACCCAGAGAGGAAGCCGCCGCTATAGCACTCTTTGAAGGTTTTATTCTGCATCTCCTTGATGTCTGCGCCAGCTGCAACGGGAAGTGCAGTGGGACACCAATCCCCTCCAAAGCTTTGGGGTGAGCAGAGGCCCCCGTCCTACCTGCGAAGGCTTTCTGGCTGCCGGTGAGGACGATGGCTCCCACCTCCGGGTCGCTCTCCATGGCCTCCAGCGCCCGCCGCAGCTCTGCCATGAGCCCCTCGCAGAGCGCATTGAGAGCCTTCGGCCGGTTCAGCTGGATCAACCCCACGTTCTTCTGTGCTCCCGTCTTCTGCACCAGCAGGTACTGGAATGCGGCCCCTGCCCGCCACACCAGCACTGGCCCGTTAGCCCACCGGCTGCCGGGCACCGGGAGGATCCCCGGCCACCCTCGGCAATGCCTGGCCACCGTCACTCCGTGCTATTTAAAGGCGACCTTGATGCCAGCGGTCACCGGCAGCCGGCGGGAGCTTGGCTCGGAGGAGCTCCCAGTACCACCCCAGCCCGCGAAGATGCCGTGACCAGCCTGTGCTGGCACAGTGTGCGTGGTCCAGGCACCCAGTGCTGGGATCTGGTGCATGGTCCAGCGACACCGGTGCCCGGCGCCGGGCCCCAGTGCCCTGGCATGCAGTGAACTGCCCATTCATGCCGTAGGGTCCCGGTGCCCGGTGACGGGCTCCGGAGCGCAGCTCCGGAACCACGTGCAACTCGCTGGGCACAGACCCCGTGCTGGGACCGTACCTTCTACCGGGTCCCGGTGTCCTGTGCTGTGGCCCTGGTGCACAGTCCAGGGACTCCGTGCCCGGCGCTAGGACCGTACGTGGAGCAAACACGGCACTAGTGACCCGGTGCCGTGGCCTGGTGCGCAGCCCAGGGATCACGTGCAGCTTGACGGGCACATGCCCGCCCGGGGCTACGACCGTGCCCGGTGCAGGGACCCGGTGCCCGGCGCTGAGCGCGGCCAAGCCCGCCCACCCACCCGCGGTGCCCCCCCGGTGCCCCGGTGCTCACCGGAGCTGCAGCCCCGTGCGCCGTAGGGGGCGCGGAGCGGCGGCGGGAGGCGCGCTCGGGGGAGCGCGGTGGTGACGGTGGCGGCGGCGGGGCGCAGGATCGCTCGCAGCGGGGCGGCCATGGCGGAGCGCGGAGCGAGCCCCGCCCCTCCCGCCACCGCCCATTGGTGCAGCCGGTCCCGCCCCGCCAGGCGCCGTCCCCATTGGCCGAGGCGGGGCCGCGGGGCGGGGCCGGGACCCCCGGGCCGTGGGAGGGGGCGCGGGGCCCGATCCCCGCCCCGAGCGGGGGTCCCGCCGTGCTGCCCCGCGGGGCGCGGGCGAGGCCGGGGCGGCGGGATGTGGGGGTCTAGAGGCGCCGCGGGGAGCGGGAAGAGAAGGGGAAAGGGTAAGGAGGGGGGGTTTCCCCGCCGCCCCCCGCGCGGCGAGTGGGGGGGAGTGCGGGGGGCGCGGCGGGAGCGCGGCAGCGGGAGCGCGGCCAGGGAGGAGTGGAGAGGAGCGCAACGAGCCGGCGGCATCCCCGGGTCTGGTGAGCCCCGCGGGCGGGGAGGGAGGGGCGGGGGTGTGAGTGTGCCCTGCGGCCGGGTGTTTGCGAAGCCAGAGAAACGCGTGGGTGCGAGCGTGTGCGGAGCATCATCCGCCCGGCTGTGCGGAGCATCGTCCACACGGCTGTGCGGGAGCATCGTCCTCACGGCTGTGCGGAGCATCATCCGCCCGGCTGTGCGGAGCATCATTCGCAAGGCTGTGCGGAGCGCGCGTGTGCGAGCGTGTGCGGGAGCATCATCCAAGGGGCGTGCGGGAGCGTGCGTGAGCATCATCACCCACAGGGGTGGGGGGAGCGCGTTTATGCAACGCGCGGGTAGCTGCGTGTGCCGTGACAGACGCGTGCGCGGCCCCAGCACAGGCGCAAGCGGGACACGTCGGTGCGCGGTCCCCCGCCCGCGGCCGGGCGCGGCTGAGCGGCGGGGCTCTCCCTCCCTCCCTGCGGCAGGTGCGGGATGCGGCGGAGCGCGGCGGCGTGCTGGGCGCTGGTGCTGCTGGCCGCCACCTTCTGCGACACGGTGGCCGGCAAGGGTGGGCGCGGCGGCGCCCGGGGGGCGGCCCGCGGTGCGGCGCGGGGGGCGGCCCGCAGTCGGCCGAGGGCGGCCGTGCCCCGGTACGGCTCTGCCGGGGCGGCGCTGCGCGTAGCGGGGGCAGCGGCGGCGGGAGCGGCGGCCGGCGTGGCGGCGGGGGCGGCCCTGCGCCGGGCCCGACTGTCCGGAGAGCTGCAAGCGGGAGACGGCGTCGAGTACCGCGACGGCAACTGGACGGCGGCCGCCAGCGCCTGGACCTCCGCCGCGCCGTCCGGGAGCCCGCCCGGCCGGGCGCTGCCCTGGCTCTGCCCGCTGGCCGCCCTCCTCCGCCGCTGATGGATTTCGAGGGACCTGACAGTGCCCGGTGCACCCACGACGCCGCGAGGACCGGCCGCCCCCCCCGGGGCTGAGCCCCACGCCACGGCCGAGCAGCGGCTCCCGGGGCTACGGCCACCCACCGCCGGCGGGGCAGGACCCCCGCGGAAGACCGTCCACGACCACCCCTCCACACCGAGCCAAACCCCACCGGCTCGGGCACCCCTCTGCACCGCGCCCCTGTCCGTGGCCCCGCCGTGTCCGGAGGCCGAGGAGGCGGCAATAAAACTGGGCGAAAGCACGTGTGGCTGGATGCGGGGCGAGGGGCGGGACCCTGGGATGGCCAGCGCCCGGCCCCTGCCCGGCTTTATTTCGGGATGGAGGCTCCAGAGCAGGCCAAAACCACAGCGAGGAAACCGTTCCCTGGCGGTTTCCAGGTGCCAGCCGGAGGCACCGGCCCTGCCCCAGGCTCTCCGGGGCGGGCACAGCTCTCCATGGGAGCGTAACAACAGCGACACCACAGGGCATCCTGTCCCTCCAGCCTCTTGCCCAAAAACGGGGACAGCGCCGGCAGAGCCGCTTCAATCACACACCAGAGCTCCCTGCTGAGGTGTCCCCAGCCCCATGGGGCACTGGGGTGTCCCCAGTCCACATGGCTGCAGGCTGTGCCTATCCAGTCACAGGTCTCAGTCCAGTGTCACCCTGCCCAGGCGTCCTGCTCGGAAGTCCCGCAGGAACTCGTAGGCGGCAGCTGGGTAGTTGAGCATTGTCATGTTGACGTTCCCTGCAGACGGCAGTGGATACAGGAGTGTCAGCGCAGCCTGGAGCTGCCCTGGGATCCCCAAAAACCCCAGCCCTTGCACCCCAGATCACCCACCTGTGCCTGTCAGCACCTTCACCTTCTGCGTGCGGCCCTGGCTGAGGGCCATGTGCTTGAGCAGGGGCTCGATGTGGTCGCAGGGCTGGCCCAGCCCGTAGCGCTGCACGTACCTGCCGCAGGAGATGGCTCACACCCCAAAATTCCCTGGGGGTGGCACCTCCAGCACCCTCCTGGGACCCCTCCCCGCTTCCCCGCCGGCTCACCCGAACTGCTGCTGCTTGTTCAGGGTGTACAGGAGGTAGTCGGCCATGACATCCTCTCCCACCAGGTGGTCACGAATGGCTCCTGGAAAAGCCCCAGCCTCCATAAGCCCTGCTGAGCCCTGGCCAACCCTCCTTGCAGCCCCTCACACCCAGGGGTTGTGAGCAGCTTTGGGCTGTCACCCCAGCCTTGGGTACCAAGCCCAGAGGCCACATTTGGGGCCACCCCTGGGCACAGCCTCCAGCTCACCACACAGCGCCAGCTTCATGCCCGTTTCCACGTCCCCCAGCCGGGGGGGCAGCACGCCAGGCGTGTCCACCAGGTACATCAGGGGCTTCTCACACACCTGCCACGGGGGAGGCAGGGCTGGGAATTAGCACCACACGGCTAATGAGTGAGGCACTGAGCTTAAGGCCTTGCTGCAAAGGGGAGCTGAGCAACCCTCCAAGAACAGCTCAGTGAGCCTGGAGGTCTCCTGCACGCAGGGACGGTACCTGGATCCTGGACAGCACTGCCTTGGTGATTCCTGGCTCGCCCCCCACCGCAGTAGCTTTGCCTGGGGGGACAGACACAGTCACAACACATGTGACACTGTGCCCACCTCCTCCTTGAGCCCTGGCAGTGTGCAGAAATACCCTTCTTGAGGTGCAGCCTCCGCAGGGAGTTGATGAGCGAGGACTTGCCCACATTGGGCACGCCGATCACCAGGATGTTGTACTCGGAGCTCTGGAAGCCAGGGAGACACAGGCAAGGAGCAGCTGATTAACAACCACCCACCCCTGCAGCAAGAGGCAGCTGCCACAGGGAAATACCCCAGTGTTTGTGGCACTTCTGGCAGGAGCAGCCTTGTTCCTTGGCTGGGGAGGGGGGGTGACCTTCCCTCTGCTCTGCACTGGGGCAGCCTCACCGCACGCACTGGGGGCAGTTTTGGGGCACCACAACATAAAAGAGATGTAAAGCTGTCAGAGGGCGTCCAAAGGATGGACACAAGGATGGGGAAGGGTCTGGAGGGCTACAGAAGGGCTGGCTGAGGTCACTTGGTTTGTTCAGCTAGGGCAGAGCACACTGAGGTCAGACCTCTCCAGGGGCTGCTCCTGAGGGCAGCTCCGATCTCTGCTCTCTGTGACAGGGACAGCACCCAAGGAATGGCTGAAGCTGTGCCAGGGCAGGGTCAGACTGGAGATCAAGGAAAGGTTCTTCCCCCAGACGCTGCTGGGCACTGCCCAGGCTCCCCAGGGAATGGGCACCGCCCCAAGGCTGCCAGAGCTCCAGGAGCACTTGGACACAGCACCCAGGGATGCCCAGGGTGGGATTGTTGGGGCATCTGTGCAGGGACAGGGGCTGGACTGGATGGTCTTTGTGGGTCCCTTCCAACCCAGCATATTCTGTGACCCCCTGTGCCTGTGTCTCACCTCGGCCCGGTGGTAGCGTGGGCCATCAGCCACCAGCCTGGCCACCATGGGGACAACCTGCAGAGAACAGGGACAGGGCTATTACTCTGTGCCCTGCCTGGCAGCAGCCATTCCCTTGGTGACACTGTGCCAGCAGGATGCGCTCAGTGGGGCCTGAGCAGAGGATTTGGGACAGGTGGAAAGGGAGCAGCCAGCTGGAGCATCGAGGGCTCTCCATGGGGCTGGGAGCTCACCAGGGAGCAGGGCTGGGCTGCTGCCCCATTGACACTGACATACCCTCTTGACATTGACATCACGCTGGCAGTCAGTGAAGACTACGTGCGAGCATCCCTGCTGCCTCAGCTGCTCCAAAACTGCCTGGAAGGGACGGGAAGAGGCACTGCTGTCACCTGCCAGTGACACCACCGCTGCCCCCCGCCCGGCCCTGCCCCGGCGCTCACCGGCTGCCGCCGGGGATCAGCCAGATCCATCTTGTTCATCACCAGGACGTGAGGGCGGATGCCCAGCGCCTCCTGCAGCGCGGGGTTACGGCCCGACAGCGGAATGTGGCTGCGCTAAGGACAGTGACTGGCAGCGTGTACAGAAAGGGGGGTGGAGAGGAGGTGGAGAGGGACAAGGGTGGTCTGGAGGGACAAGGGAGAGGGTTCTCCGGCCGCTGTGGAGGATATTCGAGCGTCGTGCACCTCCACGAGGCAGTCGGCGCGGCGCAGCGCCAGGCGCATCTGCCGCAGGCCTGCAGCACACAGCACAGCGCGGGGTGAGCGAGCGGCGGGCGCTCGAGGGGGGAGGAACTCGATCCGCCGCGCCGCCGCCCCTCACCTTTCGCCATGTGCCGCGGGAACCACGAGGCCACATCGCGGCCG
Organism: Chamaea fasciata; assembly: GCF_029207755.1. NCBI lineage: Eukaryota > Metazoa > Chordata > Aves > Passeriformes > Sylviidae > Chamaea > Chamaea fasciata. Next base: position 32,504,904 of record NW_027094094.1, on the reverse strand, counting down.
CCGAACTCGAAGCACTCCCGAAACGCCCCCGGGCCCGGGCCCGTCCCCGCCGCCCGCAGCGCTGCCCACACCCGCATGGCTGCGCCGCCGCCGCGCGTCACTTCCGGCGCGACCGGAACCCGCCTCAGCAACAGCAATGGCGGAACCGCCGCCACCACCGGGGCCTCCGGGGCACTCGGCTGCACCTCCCGGCGGCACGGGGGGTGCCGAGGCCCGCGGGGGGCACAGCGCGCCCCCCGCGGGCCTCGGCACTCCCCGTGCCGCCGTTTCTGAGGCTCAACCTCTTCGCCCATCCGCCCCTCAACCCACCCCGGCGCCCGCCCCGCGGCCAGGCCCGACGCAGGACCCGCTGGACGACCCCCGCTACACCATCTCCAGCACCAACTGGTATTAAACCAACACCGCAGCCCCCGCCCGATGGAGCCGCCCCCGCCGCATCCACCCCGCCACGGAGAGGAGGAAGCCGCCGGCGCGGAGGTTTCTCAATAAAGGAGACCGAAGGGCAAAGCACCGGGGGTTTATTTTGCTGCCTCAGGACTGAGGCGCGGGGACGGGCGCCTGGAAGAGCTGGTTGAGCCGCTCGGCCTCTCGCCAGCCCGAGAGCAGCGCCCCGTGGGTGGTGGAGTAGAAGGTGCGGTGCGTGGCCTCGCCGGCGAAGAGGAGCTGCAGGGGCTGCGGAGAGGCGGGCGGTGAGCACGGAGGGGCCGCGCTACAACAGCCTCACCCCCGCCCTCCGGCACCCCGCGGGGGCACCGCCGCATTAAAAACCCAGGGGTGGGCACTTTTCCCTTCCCTAGGCACCCAGCCCGCGCCGTGAGGACGCTGGGAAGCGCTTGGGAGGAGCCTGTCCACGACTTCTATGGAAATGCCCCCAGCCCCCGTGGAGCTCGGCAGGTGACCTGAGCACTGGTGACCCTCGCACAGGGTCGGCAGTGCCGCCTCCCCGTGCTCCTGTCCCCAACCCCGTCTGTGTGTGTGTGTGTGTGTGTGTGTGTCCGTCTGTCCCCGCTGGGGCGGAATCCTCACCCGGGGGTCGCGGGGGTCCTCGGGCAGCGGCTGTGCCAGCACGTCGATGTCGTCCCCCGAGCTGCCGACGGCCACGTAGCTGTAGGAGCCGCGGGTGTAGGGAGCGCTGTGCCAGCGGGACCGCAGCACGCTCCTGGGCGCGGGCAGCTCGGGGTTCCCTGCGGGCGGGGGGCAGCGGTAGGATCGGGAAATGCCGCGGGGCGGCGGGAGCGCGGGCCGGGAGGGCGGGGCGGGCACCTGTCATGGTGCGCAGGACGCGGGTCATGGCGCTGAGCACCTCGGCGTCGCTCAGCGTCTCCATGTGCTCCGACTCCTTCCCCGCGATGAAGCCGCACAGGACGTGCCCGTGCCTGGGGCGGGAACGCGGGGCTGAAAGCCGCCGCCCCTCCCCGTGCCCACCAGCGGCCCAGAGGAGGCCTGGAGGACGCCCCAAATCCCCAGGCACCTACTGCTCTGGCGGCTGGAGCACCACGAATCCGATGAGCTTCCTGAACCAGTTGGCCTCCAGGTCGGTGCTGGGCTCCTCCAGGGGCGACTCGTCCTCCCACACCACTTCCAGGAGCTGCTGCTCGGGCTCCCAGAAGGGCTGCTCGAACTCCAGGAAGATTTTGTTGTTGGTGCCGAATCCCAGGTTGCGAATGGCCTGCGCTTTCCGCTCGGGAAGGGGAGGCTGGAAGAATTCCTGGTGCCGTTCCTTGAGGAAACCTGCAGCCACGCGTTCGGGCAGGCAACGGGGCAGCTCTCAGCTGGCCTCCTAAACGGCGTCTGAGATGCTCCGGCCTCCCCAAACCCCTTTCCAACCTCTTCCCGGTGGGAGAGGTGAGGCTGGCAAGGGGTTTGGGCAATCCCTCCCCTCCACTCGCCCATCTCCAGCAGTGCCGGCGGGTGGGAGGGGACGGGCAGGGCAAGGGGAGGTGTCGGTGTCCTCACCCAGCGGGACGGTGATGATGACGTGGTCGGCAAGGAAGACGTCTCCGTCCTCGCACTCCACCCGCACGGGGAAAACCCTGGCATCGTCCCCTTCCTCGCGGAAGGACCCTTGCCAGTGGATGGTCCTCACCGCCTTGTTGAACAGCACGGTGCCCTCGGGCAGATCCGAGAGCAGGCGCTCGGCCAAGCTGCTGTAGCCGCTGTGGGAGGAGTCAGCGCTGGGGACGGGGCGGCCCCGGGAACGCTCCTCCGCGTCCCGCTCCGGAGCCGCGCGCTTACCCTGGGAAGGTGCAGTCCAGGCCGGGCAGCGACACGTACTCCCCGAAGGGCTCCAGGCCCACCAGGTCCATGCTGTGGGTCCCGCTGATGCAGCACTCCAGCTTGAGGCAGGCGGCGAGCACGGCCAGCTGGAGCTGCCGGGCACCCTCCTGGCCCCCCGCCATGGTGGGCACCGTCCGGGCGATCTCTGCCCGCACGTACTGGCCCACGCTGGGCCACGGCGGCTCCTTGGAGCCCTGGAAAGCGCGGGTGGAGGCCAGGAGGGCGGAGAAGAGGTCGCGGGCTTCGCGCACTGCCTTGGGATTCAGCACCTTCCCCGAGCTGCCGTAGGTGACGGACGGCATCGGGGGGTGGCCGCCCGCTTCCACCTGCTGGTTCTCCTCCCGGGCGGCCTCCGGGCCCAGCAGGCCGTAGCGGGAGGCCAGGCAGAACACGGGATTTCCCGGCGAGGGGCCGTGGATCCAGTGTGCCCCCATCTCCGCCAGCCCCGACGCTGCCGAGAGGGAGGGAGGAAGGGAGAGCGGGTCACCCCGAGCCGCGCCGGTGCAAAGCCCTCGGGGCGCAGCGGCAGCCCCGGCGCCCCCGGAAAGGCCGGGACCGGCGGGCCCCGGTGCCGCCCGGGACCGGCTTCCGTTCGATCCCCGCGTGCCCACGGGACCGGCCGCCCCCGCCGCGTGTCCGGCCCTCCCAGGACCGGCCCCAGGGGGGTCAGGGGCAGCTCCCGCATCCCGCTACAGCCGCCCCCCTGCCCCGGCCCGGGCCCGCCCCCCGGTGCCGCCCACCCCCGGTTCCCGGAGCCTCCCCCGGCCTGCCCGCCCGTACCGAAGGGGCGGGTGCAGACGCGGCCGCCGGCGCGGCCCGCCGCCTCCAGCAGGCGGAGGGAGCCGTGTCCGCGGAGGCGCTGGGCCGCCCCCAGCCCCGCCAGCCCCGCGCCCACCGCCACCACCCGCCGCCCGCCGCCCTCCATGGCCGCCCGCGCCGGCCGGTACCGCCTCCGCCGCCGCTGGCACCGCCCGCCGCCAACGGCACCGCCCCTGGAGCCGCCCGGGCCGCGCAGGGAGGGAAGGAGGAAGGAGGGGATGGAGGGAAGGATGGGGGAGTGGAGGGAGGGAGCGAGGCATGGGTGGATGCCCGTGGGGCCCGGTGCAGTGATGAACCAGCTGCCTGCACCCGTGGGGAGCAGGAGAAGGCCGGGGTGGGAGAGGGGACCCTTCCTGGAGTAGGGGCAGCCCTGGAAGCACCTCCCCACCCTCCTCCTCTCCCCATTCGGCTCCCGCTCACAGTGGATGCCCATCGTCCCGCGGTCCCGCCACACACATCCCAGCAGAGCTGCCCCAAGGACCAGTCCCAGCACTCCCGCCCACCCGTGATTCCCAAACCTTCATGATTACAATAAGACTCTCCACTCCCAAGGCTGTCTGGTCGTTTGGGGTTTTTTTTGCCAGCAAGCGTTCCTGCCGCCTGCCCAGGGGTGGGGTAGGGTACTGGGATGTACTGGGATACTCCCAGCTGGGACCCTCGGAGAACTCACTGTGCCATCCAGCTCTACTAGCTGTCTCTGGGATTACTGTGTCCCTCCTGGCCCTGGCAGCTCCCCAGAAAATATTCACAAGCAAGGAAGGGTGAGGTGGGGGTGTCAACGCACAGGCTCCTGAAATCCCCTTTGTCCATTTATTTTGGAGGGGTTTTCTCCATCTCCACGTTTGCAGCAAGCACCACGATGGGACGGGCTGGGGACATCAGCCTGGCAGCAGCTTCCGGGGGGGACGGTGGCCCTGCAAGCCGGCCCAGGGCATTTGGGGTCAGCAGCTCGCAGGGATGAGGGATGATCATTCCCAGTGTCTTGGTGCTGAGCCAAGCAGCCATTCCTGGGGACCTCTGGCCCCTGAGTCCCAGCCCAAACAATGCAGGCAGGTGCCCAGCTCGGCCCAGATGGTGACCTTCCAGTTCCCTGGGGACTTGTCCTGGGGAGAAAGGATTCTCCAAATCCAACCTGAACTGCCCTGCGCTGCAATCTGGAGGCAGAAGCCCTCGTTGCATCCCCTGTTGCTGCTGCCGAGAAGGGTTTGGCCTCATCCATCCCCTCCATTCCTTCGTGTGCCACGGCTGGGGGGCTGCTCTCAGCCTGTCCTCCCACAGCCAGACTCAGCAGGCCCAGCTCCCTCCCACCTCGTAGGCTGGGTGCTCTAATCCACAACCCACTGGGCAGCCACTGTGGGGTCACGGCAGGGTCCCCACGTCCCCCTGGCATAGCTCAGGGTCAGCACCATCATGTTGGGGCCCTTCCAGCAGGGCTGGTGGCTCCTGCCTGCTCCGGTGCCTCGGCTGACCCCGGTGCTGACCTCCCAGCACGGTGCTGCTGATGCTTGAGGAGCTCCCAAGCGAGGAGGAGAGACCCCAACACCAAAGGATGCGTGGAAAGCACCATCACCACAAGCGTGTCAGGCCAGCAGGAGGGAGGGGACAGCAGGAAGGAGGGGACAGCAGGGAGTGTCCCACTCCCTCCTGGGGCTGTCTCAGCTGAGGGACAGGGGCCGGGCCACCGGCACCTCCCCCGGGAGCTGCTGCTCTACCGGGACCCCTCCATCAGCTCCAGCATGCTCCTGTAGAGGCGCCCGGGGGCGTCCAGGCCCCAGACAAAGTCCAAGTGGTTCCAGTCGGGGATGTGGGTGTAGCTGACGAGGTGGGTGATGCGGGGCAGCAGCAGGAGGACGTCCCTCCTGTCAGCTGCCCAGTCCTGCCCTCCCGACCACACCGCGGTGGCCACCGGCATCTCCTCCACGCGGTACAGGGGCGGTGTGTCCTGGAGAGACACGGGGGGCTCTCAGTTGGTCCATCCCTGGCAGCCATTCTGGCCCTGCATCGCCCTGGATAGACCCCCTGGCAGCATCTCCAGCTGCCAGCACTGCCGCTGCAGCTCCTACCTGGTGGTACCTGGCTGGGTTCTCACTGCCATAGTCAAAGGCTTTGAATTCTCCAGATTTTAACACCTGGGAAGAGAGGATGGATCTGCTGTGGGAGGCCAGCCAGTGCTACTGCGTGAATCTCGCATCTCAGGGCCCCCTTGAGGCACCTGTCCTGAGAGGCTGCTCAGAAGAGGTTTGTGTAAGGCCCTGCCCTCCCTCTGCCCATCTCCAGCCATGCCAGCTGTCTGGGGACAGGCAGCACAAGGAAAGGTGTTGGCGTCCTCACCCGTGGGACATTGCTGGAGGAGGTGGCATCCCTGCAAAGCCAGGCTTTCCACCTTTTTTAACAGGGTGGTTTTGTGACTTCTGGCTCCATGCCTGTCCCTAGCCATGGGTTGACAAACCAAGGTGTTGCGCGTAGCTTCTTGGCTGCCCCAAGGAGTGCTCTTCCCTCTGGAATCCTGCTCACTACTAGCTGTGTGGGCAGGGTACTGCTGAAGTTCCTTCAACAACCTGATCACCCTTTTTCAGCTTCCATTATCTGTCATTTGGCTCTGCAAGGAGGCACATGGGTGGGGTTCTCCAGCCTGACCCCGTTTCCAGCAGGGCCAGTGCTGAAGCTGCAGAGTCAATCTCCAGGGTGCCCAGGACCCCTTTGGACAGGGGGAGATGTTGTTTGGTCCCACTTTTCTTCCTCATCCATCCCCCAGCCTCTCCTTGGGCTTCCATCCACCAGCACCATGGTGTCCCCAAGCTCTGCTTTGGTGACTCCTGGGGGGTCTCAGCATCCTCCTGTGGCCTCCCCATCCTGTCCTCTTGTCCCGCCTGGCACAGCACTGTGGTGTCCCCTGGTCCCCAGAGGCATCAGGGCAGCTCATGCTGCATCCAGCACCTCTTCTAATGTCTTGCCTTTACTTTCTCGAGAGCTGCCAATGTCTGAGATCCCTGAACTCTCATGTCTGCCCTGGGCACAGCAGACTCTCAGTGATGGGACCATCCCAGGGGTGAAGCCCTGGGCGTGTCAGGGATCCTACCTGGGCCCAGTGGATGATGTTTTTGACAGAGGTGCCATCGGGATAGTGGGATGTGTAGACATCCAGCCGTGTCTGCAAGGAAACATATCCCAGCTATCGTTGCTTTCCAGTGGATGGGAGCGGAGTGGCAGCTGCCAGGTGTTTCCCAGAGCAGCCACTGCTTAGTCACGCTGCCTGAAGAGCTGGACCAGGTTCAGGAGTATAAATTTCATTTAAAAACCCATTGCTGTGAGGCAACATCGGGGGAGAGTGATGAGGATGACAGATGAGCTCCATGAGACACCTTACTTGGGCTCAGGGACTGTGCTCAAGGGCTCAGTGACTGCCTGAGGTCACCCAAAGGTGGCTCAGAGCAGGGGCTGCACCCCAGGGTGCTCGCAGTGACAGGCAGCCCTCATTCAGAGGTGTTGTCGAGGGCCACCTGGCCACTGACATTTACCCAGCAGAGCCTGGGGGCTTTTCCTGTCCCAGGAGGAAAAGCATCTGGCTGAGGGAACACAGGTTGCCCATGCAGGGTCTGCTTGCTGCGAGCACTTGGGGCGAGTGGCTGTAGCAGGCTGGGCAGGGTGGGTGGCAGAACAGTGGCCCTGGCACCCTCATCCCCACTGGCATGGCACACCCACCATGTTGAGATTCTTCTCGTTGAAGCCACCCAGCAGGAAGAGGAGATTGGCACAGGGCCTGTGCAGCACCGTGTGGCGGCACAGCTCCGGGAGAAACCGCCACAGCTTCATTATCCGCAGGGACGCGTCCGTTCTGCCGAGCAGCAGCTGCGGGAGAAACGGGCGATGTGCATTTCCTGCCTTTCCCTCCCTGCAGCCCAGCCCCCGGACTGTCCCACCAGCCAGGCAGCCAAAGGAATATCCAGGAGTCAAGCCTACCACCCCCCTACCCCGCAGAGATGTGCACAGCTCGGTGCAGGGGTTCATGCTGACTGAACACACACCAGGGAAATGAATATTCACAGCTCTCCTCTTTCCCCCCACCTCTCCCAAGCGCTGGATCTGGTTTTCAGGGAATCAACACTGCAAAGCTGCTCTTTTCCAGGTGTTTAGCCTAGGATCCCTGCAAGTGCTCCCATATAAAGACCACGTTTGTCCTGCAGATAAAATACAGAAGACATGCACCCAACAAGGCCATCCAGGACTGTATGTGCACCTGAATTGTGTCTGTGCTAATAAATCAGCAGGAATTCACTGTTTTCTACTGCTTCAGAACACCCCAGGGGCTGTGTTTGGGCAGGATCCCTTCTCTAGAACCAGTCAGTTTTGGGGCAGAAGGGCACGGAGTAATCCCTTACCGGAATCATCTTGAGCTTGTTGTCCAGGAGGAGCTGCATCCTCATGAGCGGACTTTTGGCGTGCTTGGGTGCCACTACTGGAGCCAGGGCAAAAAACATTTTGACTTTCTCAGCCAGTTCGGGCATGGATGAAAACGCAATAAACGCTGAGAAAACAGAAAAACAACCTCAGGCTTGCTCCGTCTTTCCTCAGGTGCTTAATCTGAGGGTTCACTTGGACCCAGGTCTGTTTAAATAATTATCTCCACTTGGAAATCTGAGATCTCTTGTCACCTTTCTGCTAAATGTTGGTGCAAGAGATGCCCAAAGGGAGGCAACACCTTTATTCCCTTGGCTGATGAGGCACTTCAGTGGTTGTTAAGCCCCTCTGCTTTCTGCTGACAAACACCACAATGAAGTTTTTCGAGTCAGGGTGGTGGGGGACCCCTCAGAACGCACCAATTGTGCAGCCCTGGGAGTAGCCAACGTAGTGGAGCTGCTTCTGCCCCGTTTTCTGCAGCACAAAGTCGATGGCGGCCGGGAGGTCGTACATTGCCATGTCGTGGAAGCTGCAACACAGGAGGGGGGTGTTGGCTATGAGGCAGCACCAGAGGGGCAAACTTACCTTAAGCTGCCTTGCATTGTCCAGCTTTTCATCTGGGCCTGATTGTCCAGGAGAGAATTCCCAGCATGGATCCCTCCTGCCATGGCATCATCCTCCCCTGAAAGGGCTTAGTCCTCCCACGGCTGTGGTGAGCAGTAAATAAACTTGTGCAGAGCCTGGCCAGCATTCCAGTGTCATGCCCAGCCTCTCTGCAGACCCAGAGCTGGCTCCCACCAGGATTACAGCTAAAGCACTTCTCTTTGGGATGCTCTTTCCCAAGGGGAAATGGAGCACAGGTTCCTGCCCATGTGCCTGTTGGTGGGACGTGGTGAAAGGCAGACCCTGCTGTGTGAGGTTTTTCTAGAAGCCTGTTTATGAGCCTGGGGGTTCTGCTCTGAAGATCAGCTCTGGAGAGGCAGTAGCAGCTTTAAAAGGGGGGACAGGGGGCAACAAGGTCTAGGAGCAGGAGAGGTGGCAATGACACTTGTGGACACCTCAGTGGTGTCCCCGTGGATGCCCCGAGGCGGGGCTGATGTCTCTGAGTGTCCCCACGCAGGGAGCAGTGCCCTGTGCTCTCGGCAGCTGCAGGGAGGTGCTGGCACCGTGTCGGCAGGCAGGTCTGCTCAGGTCCCTCCATCCTTCCCAGGGGAGGCTGTGCCAGGGATTAGGTGCTCTGACTTGCCTGCTGGGAGGCACCACCTCTGCCTAGAGCTTGGTGACAGGCAGAAAACACCGCCAGGCTTTTGTAACGCGCTCCAGCCCACCTGAAATCCCAGAATTCCACCTGGTCAGCTGAAAGGTGCTGGTGTCTCTGGGACCACCTCGTCCCCCGGCTGTTTCCCAGCCACACATCGTAGCCAGAATCTGCTAGGATGAAGCCAAGGCTGTTGTTAGCCAGGTTTTCCACCCAGTGGCTGCCTTCTCCAAATATCCCGTGCTGGAGGAACACGACTGGCTTGGCCCCTGGGTGCAAAAGAAACAGCACATTTCATTGAACCTGATTGTCTCCATTCACTCACCCCAAATTAAGGCCAGTAAAGCCTCTTCCTTGCACTGCCAGAGGACGTGCAAAATGTGCATTTTGACGATGCGTTCTGGTGCTACAGCTTTGAGTGTAAATTGGAGAAATGCCACAGATTCAGTATTTTTGCTTTAACAACGACTATTCTCCCGGCCTGTCCAGGTTCATCCATTCCTCTGCTTACATTCAGGGCTTTTTTATTTATTTATTTATTTATTTTAACTGGGTCTGAGTGAAATAGAGCTGTACCTCTGTTCTTAGGCTTTTCTATTCCGTGAGGAATTCTGTTCAGGCGGATGTAGTAGCCATCACGAGTCAGGACTTCATACTCCTCACTGGGATACCCTCTGTGGCAGATGATTTGGCTCTGGGGGAAGAAAAACCCAGGTGGGAAACGGACTTGAAGAGCATATCACTTGGTAAAACCGAAGTTCTAGGACATGGCTTTGCCCAGGCTGTCTCTGGATCAGCTGAGAACTTTTTGTGGCAGAGGATGCTCTATCCAAACCAGTAACCTGCCCAAGGGAAGGAGAGATGCTCAGCTGTGGGCAGGAGGGGAGCTGGTGGCTGCAGGGCTTAAAATGGTTCCAAACATGTCAGTTGAAACCGAAAGGATTTACTGACGCCTGACCCCGCTTTACCGTCGGCTGGCACCGATTTCCTGACGCCTGACACCGACGGCAGCTCGTGTCACACCAGGCTCCCAGCTGATGTGCTGGGCAGATAAGGTGGTGGGGCAGATGGAACCTGCTGAGCTGGGCTGACTGGAAGGCCAGTGGGATAAACCCCACAGGATTCATTACAGGGCTCCCGAGGCTCTGCCTGAGCTTTATTTATGCTGAAAACTCCACAGATTGGGGAGTTTCCTGCTGCTAAAATCCAGCTGTGGTCTTGCCCACACGTTGCTGTATGCTCCCTTTGTCATGAGGTTGTCAGGAAAGATTAAATGGAGCAAATTTCTCATCTCTTGAATCCCGCCAAACCAGCTTCAGAGCCTCCCAGGGATCACCTGGACACGGCCCTAAGCGATTTGCTGCAGCTGAAGGAGAGGAGCCACGCACAAATTTTTACCCTCTGGGGAGGTATCTGATCAAATCCACTCAGGGATCATCCCCATCTCTAACTACCCTGGTAATTCCACTTAATTCTGCTGGGAGGAGGAGCTTGTCCATGATGGTGTGGAGGCAGCGTTGTACCACGGCAGCTCAACACCACCAGCCCTCTCCGTGTGCCCTCCAACCCTGTCTCCTCCAGCTGAACATTCCCAGGCTTTCAGATGGGAAATTCAAAGTTCTCCTGACTTACAACGTTCATGAGAGTCTCGGGATTTAGAGGCTTTTTCTGCTCGGTGGCATCTTCGGAGTTGGTGGACGCTTGTACGAGAAACAGGACCGCGACGAACAGCCACATCGTGTGCCTGTGTAAATCACAGTAACAACAACAGAAATGATGAGAATGACAGTAATAATAGGAATAGGAGCAACAACAAGAATAACAACAGCAAAACCAGTGACACCGATGCCGTTGTTGTTATTGTTGTTGATTAATATTGTTACTAAAGTTGATATGAATGTTTCTTTCTACGTGGTTGTGATGGGTAAAGTTCCACACGTATCTGAAGATCACGTACAATTTCCTGGGCTGGGAAAGTGGAGGGGATTCCCAATTTCAGTTTTCTTTGCAGTCCATGTGAGAATTTTTTACACTCCTCTGTACAGACAGGATCTAGTACTAAGCAGGGGCCTTTTATATACTTTTAATGGCAAGAAGAAGAGAACCAGCTGTACAAAACAAGATCTAAACCAATACCATTGGGCCAGTTGTCTCTCAGAGGAAATTAATCTAAAGGGGGATTTTATGCTGTGGAAGGAACGTGTTTAGTATGGGTGGCCTATGACTATGTCTATACTTCTTATGTTTTTTTCTATTGCTTAGCTTTTGTACCCAAAACCCACTGTAAAGAGAAGGATCCTATGAGCTGAAATCGGTAGAGCCTCATAGGAAAGCTATTGGTTGAATTAGTGTAGCCTGGAAAAAAACCAGAAACCTTTTTGTTCACCTTAGATGCTCCTGAGTGGAGCAGAGGCCTATTTTTAATGCACACAGACAATTAATATTATATATGAGTCCTAATGTTTTGCCAGGCTCTCAAAAGTGAGAGCTTACCTTCAGCCCAGCAGTATGAATTGGGAATTACTCTTGGCCTCCCTCCTTCTGCTCCCAGCAGATCTCCTGCACCACGAGACTTTCCTGCCCTCTGAAATATTCCCAGCAAACCTACCTGTGGTATCACCAAGATGCGAGCTAAGACCAAAAATAAAAAAGAGCAACCGATGCCTTTTTCCCCCTCGGGGCAGCTCCAGAAGGACGCAAACCTGAAGGACACGGAGGAAAATACGTGACCAGGCAGAGCCCACCGGCACTTCTGAGCAGGCTGCTGGTGGCACTGCTGGTGGCTCTGTCATCACCAGAGTTAAAAGGACCAGGCTGTGTCAGAGCCCAGCCACGCTGGCAGCCTGCTGTCCCTCGTCACGTGCCCTCCAATTAGCAGATGTGTGGTGGTCACTCCTGTGGCACCTCCCTCCATGTGGCCGTGACTTTCATGCTTGCAAGGGATTGCGTTTCTAGAGCGCAGCCGGATTGGTGCGCTAAGGAATTCCAGATATGGAGTTGCACCTTAAGCTCATGATAGCCATAGTTAAAAAAAAAAAAAAAATAAATAGCCAACAGCTTTTCTATGTAAAAGGTCATTTCCTAACTCCCAGGGTAATTTCCTGCCTCCCAAAGTCATTTAGAAGAGCTCCTGGTGCAACAAAAAAGCTTAGGCTCTACCATCTTTACAAAGCTTCCTTCCCAAGGACACCCTGAGGACAGGTCAGGCCTCACAGCCTGCCTGGATGGGAGACACTTGGTCATCCCACCCCTTGTGAAAAGTGACAGTAAGGTCCAAAAGTGTCGTGTTAGCAAGGGGCAACTCTCAAAAGCTCTGCAGGGCTTTCTGGAAAAGAAACCAGGCTGAACGTCCTTTCTGGAAAAGCACCAGGCTGAAGGTCTCACCAGCAGCCAGTGCAGGGGAGAGCTGGTGCAACACCTCTGCTTGGTTATGCAGAGCCACAGGTGTTACACAGAGCAAAGGCGTTTGTTCCCCACCCGCAGCCCGTGACCGCCCAGCCTACGCCTTTCCCTACCTTGGTGGCCAGCAAGAAGCCCGAGCCTGTGGCTGGCTCTGCTGGATGGAGTGTGCCTCTCCTGGCTGTGGATTCAGCTGCCTGCCAGCCGTGGTGCAGGGCAGGAATGTGGGTTGTGAAACGCAGCCCGAGCAGGCGCGCCTTGCTCCATCTCCGCGCTGTCATTTTCTGTCGGTGCCACAGCTCCGTGGTGACACAAAGGGGCTGCGTGGGCGCTTTCCTCCTCGTGGCAGGCGTGGCTAGGGCCTTCACTCCTTCATTACCTTCTGCACCTGGGCCTGCTCTGGGCTTTTGGAAATGGCTTCCTTCACCTGGGAGCACAAAAATCCCACTACAGAGGGGCAGGATGTCGTGGAATGGAACCCAGCTAAGTTGGAAGGAGCTTAAAGCTGATCTCATTCTACCCCCTGCCATGGGCAGGGACATCTTCCACTATCCCAGGCTGCTCCAAGCCCTGTCCAACCTGGCCTTGCACACTTCCAGGGGCAGCCACAGCTTGTCTGGGGACCTGTGCCAGGGCCTCTCCACCCTCCCAGGGAACAATTCCTTCCCAATATCCCATCCATTCCTGCCCTCTGGCAGTCTGAATCCATTCCCTGCGTCCTGGCACTGCTGTTCCTGTTGCAGGGTCCCACTCCAGCTTCCCTGTATCCATTCATGGATATTCCCTCCCTGGAAGGAGCTGTGAGGTTTCCCCATAACCTTCTATTCTCCAGGCTGACCAGCCCCAGCTGTCCCAGCCTGGCCCCACAGGGGAGGTGCTCCAGTCCCCTCAGCAACTCTGTGGCTTCCTCTGGACCTGCTCCAACAGCTCCACACCCTCCTTATGTTGGGGGCACCAGCGCTGTGCACAGGTGGGGTCTCATCTGAGTGGGGCAGAGGGAGAGAATCCCCCCTTCCTGCTGCCCATGCTGCTGCCTTCCAACTCCACTACTCATTCTCTAGTGGAGGTACTAAGTAGTAGTGATAATAGCAGTAAAATAATAGTAATACAGGTTGGAAAGGCAGCAGAGACTTCTGTGACATCCTCAGGAGGTGGAATGAGGCCATTGGAGCAGTGTGTCAGTGCTGAGTGTGCGATTCAGCACCTGGAATTGTTCTACCTATGATGGAAGGAGAGAAGATGCCAAAAAAAAGCAGCTGGATTTTTACTGAGGAACTCTTGTGTAGCTTAGTCAAAGAAGAATGGAGACCTTTGGGAACTTGAAGGAGGTTGGGTTTAGATGGGATATTGGGAAGGAATCGTTCCCTGGCAGGGTGGGGAGGTCCTGGCACAGGGTGCCCAGAGCAGCTGTGGCTGCCCCTGGATCCCTGGAAGTGTCCAAGGCCAGGTTGGACGGGGGCTGGGAGCAACCCGGGATAGTGGAAGGAGCCCCTGTCATGGCAGTGGGGTGGAATGAGGTGATATCTAAGGTCCCTCCCAACCCAAACCACTCTAGGATTCCATGATTCTCCGAGGAGTGTGTGTCCAGGTGGGCTGGTCAAGGTGTGACATGGAAAGTAAAGGTTTCCAGCCAACAAGTCATCCATGTGCTTCCTGGGCTCTGCCTGAGGCCCAAACCCCATATTTTTCTTGGCTTCTGAAGCCCTTTAAGACTCAAAAGTTACATCTTCTGGTGGGGTGTGTTGCTTCTGCCTCTTGTTAGCTCTACACTTCACAGGTATTAGGCAGCATTGCTGCAGGATGCCTTTCATGTTCTCCTTTGAGGCATCACAGGACTGCAACCCCACCTGCTGCTGGCACAACAGGAAGAGAAACAGCCTGTGGGATCAACTGTGTCCCCACTGCCATCCCACAGGTGCAGCTCTGCTGCTACTGAGTCACCTCCTCTGAAGGCACACCGTGACACCAGCAGCATGTTCCTCAGCACTGGGATTGGGGTTAATTGTGTCCTGGGCTCTCCCTGCCCACCCTTCCTCCAGCTGGTGCCCTGCTGTTTCTCCTGCTGCTTTCCCACACGTACCAACCACCAGACTGTGTGCCCAGGGTGCTGGCTGGTGCCTCTTGCCAAGCACAGGGGTAAACCAGCCACAAGTCATCTAGTCCTGGCATCCTGAGCTGGGAAAGGGAGTGTCACCCTGATTTTAGCAATAAGGGAATGTCTGCTCTTGTGCAATTCCTGCCAGATAAGCACGGCTCTCTTGCAGTAACCTTGGAGAGCACAGCCCAAGTTAGAGAACCTGATGAGGGAAGCAGTCCTTATCTGCTCGTTCCTTTCCTGGTTTAAAGTCCCTTCGGCTAGGCTGGGATATCTCTGGTTTACATGTTTATCAGGGGTTTTGCCCATGCTAGAGTTCCACAGTGGAGCTTGAGGGAACAGCTGATCTTTTCACAACACCTTGTTGGAGTTGCTCATGCAATCATTCCACTCGCTGCAATGAAATGGAATAAACAAAAGCACAAACGTTCCTGAATGTGGGTTGGGAAATAGGGGAGATGAGATCAGTGGTGCTTCTTCTCTGGTAATTCCTCCCCTGTTCCTGTGTTCAGAAGAGCCCAGAACAACCCTGAACTTCTTGCACTTCTTCCCTGATCTCCCTTCATTGTACAATTGGCTTTAAAGTGTATTTTACAGCTAAAAGAGTTTGGTTTGTGGGTGAACAGACCTGGGACAACGTGAGCAAAATTTCTCAATCAAGGAATACCTACAGTTTCTAGATTTGGTGCTGCAGTGTTCTTGAGGTTATTTTCCAGCACAGTGGAGAAAAGCTGATCTGGCTCAGCTTTGCCAAAGCCCTGACCAGGGCTATCAGAGATGTTTAGGGAGCAGGAAAGTGTCCAACAAGACATATTCCAGGGTGAGAGGTGAGCAGAGAATCACAGAATGAATCACAGAATGTTTAGGGAGCAGGAACACGTCCAACAGGACATATTCCAGGGTGAGAGGTGAGCAGAGAATCACAGAACGAATTAGGTTGGAAAAAGACCTTATGAGATCATCAAGTCCAGACTACGACCCAACACCTCCTCATCAACTAAACCATGGCACTGAGTACCATGTCCAGTCTTCTTTTCAACAAGTCCAGGGATGGTGACTCCACCACCTCTAGCAGATAATTCCAGTGCCCAATCACTCTTTCAGAGAAGAATTTTCTCCTGATGTCTAACCTAAACTTTCCCTGGCACAGCTTGAGACTTTGTCGTCTCATTCTGTCAGTGCTTGCCTGGGAGAAGAATCATCGTGATCAACACTGGCTTGTGAAGTTTTGGGAAAATCACATCTGATCTTGATTTCAGCTAACTGTAACTTTCCATGGCCTTATACCATTCCCACCTGCTTGAAGTCCCACCACATGAAAACACAAGCCTCAAAGACCAGAGTCTCTCTCTCTCTCAGAGGTTCATCTAAGAAACTCATAAGAAAAATTTAAAAATTACGTCGGAAATAGCACAGAAGTTGCTGTGAGTTCCTGAAATAAGAAAGCAAAGTGTTTTCAACCAAATGAAAGCCTGAATCTACTCAGCAATGCCTCTGGAAATCGTCGTCAGGCTGTTAAGGATCAAAAAGATGTGAAAAGGCAGCACACCATCTGTCATAACTCGATGAAACCTTGTCCTAGATTAACTCTGGGACAAATCAGTTTCTAAATAACCCCACAGGCCAGCACGTTGCTTAAAGCAGACACCAGAACGAGCTTTGGATTACTTGCCAAAGCACCACTTCTCTGCAAGTCTGTGCCTGTGGGAAGGAGGCTGTGATAGGGGAATTTAACACCTCTCCAGCGTGGGCACAGCCTGGAGCTGGCCCTGTGCTCCACTCCACAACCCCTGCGTGTGCTGCTGCCCTTTGCATTGACTGTGTGATGGTAGGAAATGATGGATCAGCCAGCAGGGTGACACTGCTGTGCCCTGAACGGCATGTGACACAGCTTTAAGCCCTCGTGGCCTCGTGTGACACGCTCTGCATGAGCGCATCTGGGAGAAAATGGAGTAAGAGGCTGAGTGACCAACACCCTCCCCACGTGGAGGTGTGTGACTGAGGCTGGTTTGCCCACACAGGGAGGAGGAAAAAGGGTGGTGAAGGCTTTGTGCTGCGTTGGAAGCTCTGAGGGTGAGAGGCTGAATTGATCACCATGGACTGGGATATGTAGGACATTGATCTGTTGGAGCAGGTCCAGAGGAGGTCACCAAATTGATCAGAGGGATGGAGCAGCTCTGCTGGGAGGAAAGGCTGGGAGAGTTGAGATTGTTCAGCCTGGAGAGGAGAAGCTTTGGGGTGAGCCAGTTGTGGTTTTCCATTTCCTGAAGGAGATATGAGTCATGAAGAGAGACTGTTTTGAGGGGATGGAGTGCCAGGACACAGGGAATGGTTTCCCACTGGCAGAGGGCAAGGTTATGTGGGATATTGGGAAAAAATTGTTCTCTGTGAGGGTGGGGAGGCCCTGGCACAGGGTGCCCAGAGCAGCTGTGGCTGCCCCTGGATCCTGGAAGTGCCCAAGGCCAGATTGGATTTTGGGGCTTGGAGCAGTCTGGGACAGTGGAAGGTGTCCCTGCCCATGGCAGGGAGTAGAATGAGATGGGCTTGAAGGTCCCTTCCCACCCAAATCATCTGTGATTCCATGATTCTGTGGTACCCTGGGCAATCACCACAGACCTGTCTGATGATGTTTGACTTGCCTGACAGACCTGAGGCACGCAAAGGACTCCAATCCTGCCATGGCCATCCCAGGAGATGGAATTTCACAATATTTATTCTGCAAGCATAAATCAATTTGCTTCCAAAACACACCTCTTCATCCATTGCTGATCCTTTAACAGCAGAGAGGAAGCAGGTACCAGAACCTGATCTAGCCAGAACTTCACCAAAGTGCTCTGTCATAGGAGAATGAAGAGAATGCATTGCAAACACTCAACCAGGTAATTGCAGAAGTGGCAGAAACTTTAAAACCTGAACAGAAGGAGACTAAACCCTGCACTTTTTATGAGTTTTCAGAAGCTAGAAGTTGGTGCTTTTAAACCCGAATAAATGTCAGGTGGGGGGCGTGGTTTAGCAGTGAGCATGGTTGGGTTTGATGATCTTAGGGGTCTCCTAAGTATTCTGTGGTTCTAATTTCCTGCCAGCTTTTCAGAAGCTTGCAGGGGAAGCATCTTGCCAGCATCTTTGCGTGTTTATTTGCCAAGGTGGAGACGTCACCCTGCATTTGCATTGATATCCATGGCATGAGCACAGTGCAGTCCTGTCAGATGTTGCTCCAAGGCACAGCCCTGCCGTGAGCAGTGGATCACACAGAAAAAAATGTCATTACAAATATCCTAAGTGAGGCAGCTAATCACTGGCAATCCAGGCAGATCCTATCTAACCTATAGCCTCACTCCTGCACCCTGGGATTACCTCACCCTGTCCTGTTTACTTCTGTGGTCAGTTCTAGCTATAAGGGTAGAAAGTGAAAGCCTTTATAGATGGCAACTCGAGCACAGCTCACTGCAGTCATCCCACAAGGCACCACCAGCCCTGTGCCACCATCCCCAGACACCTGGATGAAACTCTGCTGCTAAAACTCCACAGTTTGTCTCTGGAGAGCAGTCCTGCTGCGCTCCATTCCCTCCTCACCACCCACCTCTTCCCTGTAGGGAGATGCTGGGGGCACTGTGGGCATCTGCCAGCATGAGCAGCCCCTGGAAATTATCCCTGAGCAGGAGGAGCATTGGGCAAGCAGGTCTCCTTCACCTGCACATGTGCTGAAAACCCCCACACCCACAGGATGCTGGAGTGGTTTGGGTTGGAAGGGACCTCCAAAGCCTGTCTCATTCCACCCCTTCCACTATCCCAGGGTGCCCCACGTCCCAGTGTCCAACCTGGCCTTGGGCCCTTCCAGGGATCCACACCTTCTCAGGGCACCCTGTGCCAGGGCCTCTCCACCCTCACAGGGGACAATTTCTCCAGAGTTTTAACCTCTAGTTAACAGTACAACCACACAGATCCCAGTAGACCCTACCCAATTTATTGTTATTATTAATATTATATATCTGTGGAAAGAGAACCTGATCCTTTGCCCTGCCTGCTCCCAGGCATATTTTAAGAAGATAATTACACAAACTGGCAAGCTCACAATTCCTCCTCTGATCAAGGTATTATTAACAATTTAATCCAGAAGCTGAAAACAGATTTAGGCTTGTTCCTGCTTTCCACCACACTCTTCTTCCGTCTCCCACAAAAGCATTCCCTGAGAGGCAGCAAAAGGTGGCCTTTGCAGATGGGTTTATGCCTCAGAATAGCTTAAAGTGGTGCAAAACAGTGTTTCCTGGTAGAACTTCTTGAAACTCCTTTGTAAGGAGAGTAAGATTATCCAAGTCAGCATGCATCTGAGAAAGATGTCCCCTTTGTTAGTAAAATGGGCAGTTCTCATGAAAAAAACCCGTGGCCACTCCTCACTGTCACAAAGCAGGGAGTTCATAGCCCCTTCCAGCTGTGAATGAAGGCAGTGAGTGTCGGGATGTTGGGATCCTTGGTGTGGAAGTGTTGCCAGAAGGTGAATAAAGCTACGCAGGATCCATCCACCTCGTGGTTTCATCCCAGCAGACCTGCTCCTGTGGGCTCACACTAGCATCCAGGAGGGCATGGAGCTTCTGTCCAGCTGTTTGCAGCTGGGAACCCAAGCTCAAGGAGCCCAGAGTCCACAATGGCCACCAGGAGCCAAATTCCGCTGAAATTGGTTGTTGCTGGGAACCCGTGTGAGCGAGGCACATGGGAGACTCAGGGTGTGAGGGCCACACTCAACTTCTGCAGGGACCTATTGAACCTCGATCCAGAGTGCTTTCCCAATCATTGGACTGGCTGGTTTTCTTCACTGGCCAGAGTAAACGTCAATCCAGACCAAGTGTAGTAGTTTATTGAGCTTTTCCCCTCCGATTTTTCTTTACTTTTTCTTTTCTTTTTCTTTTTTTTTTTTTCCCCCAAATGAAAGAAGCCCCAGAAGTCATTGAGAAGCCAACAATCACTGCCACTGCTCCAGCTCTAGATGCCCTTCTCCATCAGGTCAAGCATTTCTTTGTACACCTGCTCGTAGACCTGCTTGCCCCAGAGGAAATCAAAGTGGACGAATTCGGGGATGTACTTTATGTGGACCACGTTGGAGATACGGGGCAGGGTGATGTTCACATCCTCAGGGGCTGAAATCCAGTCCTTGCCCCCATACCAGGTAGCCAGCGGGGTTTTCATCTTCTCCAGCTCGTAGAAGGGAGGAGTGGTCTGGAAGACAGGAGGGAGGTAAAGGGCAAGCCAAAAATTCAAAGTGTATCCTGATGGCTGCTTGGAATTTCTCTCTTATCCCAAGGGATAGAAGAGGAACTATCACCAGGGAGCCTCACTATGCCTTGGGCTCCTGTTCTTTTCACCAGAGGGTCAAAAAGTCGTCACTGAGTGACTTTTTTTATTAGAAAGTTGTGAACATGCTTCCCCATGTAAAGTAAATTCCACTAATACCATGTAATTCATAGAATCACAGAATGGTTTCTGTTGGAATGGACCTCAAACATCATCTGCTACCTTCCACTAGCCCAGGCTGCTCAATTCTCCAAATTCAGCCTCTTCCACTGCAATATTTTCACTGCAATATTGATTTATTTTTTCCCTGAGCGTGGCCCTCTCTTACCTGGTTGTAATGAAGCACATTGTCGCTGCCGTAATCGTAATATTTGAATTCCCCTGTCTGATAGAGCTGGAAGAGGAGAGTTACGGTTATTATCCACATATTGGAGGGGTCTCTAAGAAAGATGAAAGAAGTGATGGGGGACTGCATTGCTGCCTCCTGCCACCCAGGCTCAGGGTAGCGATTTTTACTGGATTTTGGGAGAAGGGCTCGGCGCCAGGAAGACCTTGGCACAGAAAGCCACAGGGAAGGACCTGGTGCACAACCAAGAGCCTCAAAGGAGACATGAATCAGACCTCTGGGCAAGCTTTTTGTGTCAATGCCATCAGCGGAAGGACGTGAGTGGAATGTTTTCCATAATTAGTTGCATCACTCGTGGTCTCACTGACCTTCAGCCTTTACTCTAGCCTCTCCTCTCCTGGTATATTACCAGTCTTTGATCCACCTCCACCTCCTACAAGCCCCAAGGACTCTTGGATCTATTTTGTTGGAATCAATAACTTCATCTGCACCAGTGTTTCAGGGAAGCTTTCCTCTCCCTCCCTTCCACAGCTCTGCAGGGGGAGCAGTGGGGGATTGTTCCCAGCCCCTGAGCAGAGAGAGGAGAACACCAAGGGTTACCTGGCGCCAGTGCAACATGTTTTTTAGGGATGTGGAGTCAGGGTAGCGGGCCAGGTAGACATCAACACGGCTCTGCAAGAAACCATTGGAGAGGTTTATTCTCGGCCCCCCTCCAAAAAATCTACCTTCAAAGTAAAGCCAAATAAAATAAAACCAAATAAAACTGTGTCCAGTAGCCACATGAGCCTCACTCATGTGCTCACACAGAGCTTTAGAGCTCTTTGCAGCGAGCTGAGCAATTTCCATGGGAGGCTGGGCCATGCTGGGAGTCTGCCTGGTTCCCAAGGCTAAGTAAGGCTCCCTATCTCGTGCTCCTTTTGCAAAGACAAAGCCCAGCTCATGGCAGTCGCTCTGTGTGTTGTTCCTAACATATTTACTCCTTGGAATATGAAGGAATTACACCAACGCTTTACTTGAGAAACCCCCACCCCGGTGCCTGAATTTTTCTACCAATCAGAGATGTGAAAGGCCCTGTGGGGGCAGCAGGTGGACAGCTCCGGCTCAGACAGTGAGGAAGTGGATCTCTTGAGAAGGAAGCTGGAGGGTACATACCACATTCAAGCTGTTGGTAAACCCACCGGGCAGGTAAAAGACCAAAGTGCACAGCGTTTTCATTATGGGGTAGGTGCACAATCTGGAAATCACTTGCTTCAAGACCTCATCCTTATCAAAGACCACCGTGTGTCCAAAAATGAGCTGTGGAAGTCAGAGGGGTGTATCAGTAGGGTTCATGTTCTTTTTTGGCCCCCGGTGCTCCCCACCTCTTTGCTCACCCCTGAAAGTTGCTGACAACTTTGCTGTGCTTTGTCATTTTGGCTTTTCAGAAACGGCCATGGCCCTGGAAGAGCCGTGATCTTCCTAGGAGAGGTTTCTCCCGGGACAAGGGGCCCAAAACCAATTCCTATTAATAATTCTCTGATTCAGGCTGGACAGGAGGATGCTTTACCTGCCCTCCAGGCTCACAGCACACGCACAAGCACACAGAGCAGGAAGACGGAGGTGATGTACAAGCACTGTGTGTCTCAGGTGACCTTCCCAGTGCCTCCTCCCCCTCACACCTCACGTGTGGTGAGGACATACCTTAATCAGCACCTCGGGAAGGTCAAACACCCTCACCAAGGGTGACTTCATGTTTGAGTTCACGGTGATCGGAGCCAAGGCGAAAAACATCTTGATTTTGCGATCCAGTTCGGGGATGGATGAGAAGGCAATGAAACCTGCATGAGGGAGAAGGAAGCAGACCCTGCCCTGTTGTTTCTGAGGGAGTTGTTGACTTCCAGGTGTGTGTGCCCATCAGGGCAGCAATGAGATGCACCCCGTGTGAGGTTGCCGCTGCTTAAAACCCTTCTGTTAAAGCAATTACCTGCTCTTTTCCCTTTTGCTGTTTGGAAATGCCTGGACATTACCCTCCCTGACCAAGGTTTTGGGAACACTCCCAGACTGGGGGTGCACAGCTGATGTGACTCTGCCAGGTCTGTTCTCCTCCTCAGTACCTGTGGTGGTGCCTTGGGAATAAGCCACGTAGTATAGCTGCTCCTGCCCCGTTTTCTGCAGGATGTAGTTGATGGTGGCTGGAAGGTCATACATGGCCATCTCATGGAAGCTGCAGGGGAGACAGGCACACGACAAAATCACCCTTGTTGGCCTTGCCTTGTGGCTACCTGGGTGCGGGCAAGAGCTTTGGCAGGAATGGGCAACCCAGTTACTGCCCCCGGGTAGAGGATGTGACTGTCAGGAGCACCCCTCCTCCAGCCTGCAGACACTGCTGAGGGCACCAGGGACCTGCCCACCCTCCAGCTTCACAGAAAATACCTGTAAGCTGAGTATTCCTGCTGGTAGAATTCAAACTCTTGGTGTTTCCGTGACCAGCTGTTCCCCCGGCTGTTCCCAATCCAGACGTCGTAGCCAGCGTCGGCGAGGATGAAGCCCAGGCTGGCGTTGGGCAAGTTGGTGACCCAGTTGCTTCCCTCCAACACCAGGCCATGCTGGAGGAGGACTACGGCCTTTGGAGCTGGAGGAGGAAGAGGAGGAATCATTTTCTCTGACCATGAGCAGGACTGGTCGTTCACATCCAGGTATTGCTGTGGCAGCACCCCGCTGGGAAGTGACACCAGTGCAGGGACGTGGTCACCTCTGCCCTCAGTCTCTCTGGGGACGTGTTTCTGAACAAGGCCAGGGCAGAGACTGGAAATCTGGGGGATTTTTACACTTATTTGCCATATACCTATGCTTACATGTACATTCTTCCCAGGGGAGGGACACGCTGCCAAGAACTGGGCATCCCCCTCCATTATTTGACACAGGGGTTTCAGTGCAGAACAGGAAGATCCCAAAATGGTGAGATGGCATTGAATTGGACCCAGGAAGGATGCAAAATAGTAGGATGGCATTGGACTGGCCGCCTGGTTTGGTTTCCTTTCCTGACTAATGGCGTTTTGCTGCTCCACTCTCTGTCTGGCTCTGAGCTGAGGTAAAGCCCAGGGCAAGATTTCTCTCTCGCATTCATTCTCCTTCTTCTTTGGAGCAAATCCTCTCAGAACAAGGTCAGCACGATGAGCACCTGCATTTCTTCTGTTCCTGAGGCTATTTGCCTGATTTTTCCTACAGGGAAAGCTACGTCCTGGAGGACCCAGCCCATGGTGAGGTAGCTTTGACCTACTCCAGTCCAGGAAAGCTCTCAGGTTACTTACGGGGACAGAACATGTTGGATGCCTGCGCCCCTGGCTTGTGGGAGATGCTGAAGCTCTCCAGGTTTTCTCTGCCGTGGGGAATCCTCTGCAGGGTGAGGTAATAGCCATCTTCTGTCAGCACCTCGTGCTCCTCATAGGGGTACCCGTGGTACTGGATAATTTCGCCCTGTGGGAAGGGAAGGACAGCATGGGACAGTCCCCGGGGAGGGAGGGTCTCTGTCCTGAGGGGTGGTAGGGCTTGGGTGGGCAAAGCCATCAGGTGGTGACTCCAGGGGGAGGGTGACCTCCCAATGTCCCATCCACCAACGCCGTGGCGATGCCATGACTTCAGCCAGAATTTTTGGCAGGTCCCTGAGCAGATCTGGTGAAGAACTGTCACTTTTTGTGTTGCAAGCAAAAGCAGGGCAGCACAAACAGCCAAACTCTGAGCCTGAGAGGGCTGTCCTGACTAAACCTGCTGACTTGGAAGGAAGCCCCCCATAAATGTCTGCCATAAAGCTCTGTGTAGGTAAGAACAGGGAGACAAGTATCTAACAAAGTCCTGGTGTCTGTCCTCAGTGAAGACACACAGAGCCCGCGGGTCTTGCACAGATGACGGCAGCGCAGGTAACTTGCACAACCAAGCAGGAAAAGAAGGGACTTACAACATCCATGGACACCTCGGGGTTTTCTTCTGACCTTGCAGCGATGAACATTAAACAAGAGACGGTGAGGAACAGCCACGTCATGGTGCTCTGCAAAACGGTGTCATGAGGAGTGTGAGAGACTTTGCTTTGCACAGAGGTTGGGGGGAGTTCTCTTGTTGTGCACTGCACCTCCATCAGGATATCAACCTGACCCCTCAACAGGTGAAATGATTTTAAAACCAAAGTCCTCTAACCGGTTCTGAAAATGGCTCATTTTGCTAATCTTGAACAAAGCCAGAATCCAAATTCCATCACATTTTAATCCCATGGTCTCCCTCAGGTGCTCGTATTCAGAAGCACGCGCAGGTACGGGTACCTCTGGATGTGCCCAGGCAAACCTGGCTTTGGAGGGGGTGATTACAGGTCATTCATTTAAAATAATGTCTTGGATAGTTGGAAGAGAAGAAGAGGCTGTTTTGTTCCACCGATAGCTGAACTAATGAGGAGTAAACCACCCAATTTTAAGTTGCAGGGCCATATTCTTGAGAAGAAATCAAATAATGGGGTTTGTTTGGGCTCCCTTATGGCTGAGAGAGACCCTGGGATACTCCTGGCTTGTTTTTTTGCAGACATGAGTGAAATGGCATCTCAGGACACCCCTGTCCTTCCTGGGAAGGGTTTTGGTGTCTGCTTTGGCTTGTTCCTACCACAAAACCTCTCACTGCTATTTTACTTCATGGAAACAGAATCACAGAATGCTTTGGGTGGAAAGGGACCTTTTGGATCATCTTGTTCCAACCCCTCTGCCATGGGCAGACCCCCTGCCATATAGGAACAGATAAATTTGCTGGAGGTGACAAATTTGCAGCAGAAATACTGCCTCAGCTACTTAGAGGAGTTCAACTGTGTGGAGCAATTTAGCAGGGACCCGCCAAATTCCCGCTGGATGCCCGCGCCAGGTGTCTTGCACGCAACCCTGGTGAAATAGAGGAGGTCTGGGAGCAGGTTTCTGTCACTTCCCCGCTGCCTCTCATCCTCCCCTTTCCCTCCTGCGGGAGGAACCGGCTCCCCGTGCGGGCGAGAAAAGCCACCTGCTCCCTCTGGTGTCCTCGGGGTGGGTGGGAGAGGAGGACCAGCGCACCTGCACCGCTGGGGACACGCCTTGGGGACACCCCCGCTCACCGCACCGGCTCACAGGGGTGGCTGTGCCCCCACCGAGGGTCCCCATCTCCCACCCGGGGGACCAAGGGCTCCCCACCATCACCCCGAGCCCCCTGGGGCGCGATCTGGGGAAAAGACCCTTCGCTGCGTCGCCTGTGAGGCTCTGGACTCTGGACTTTCTAAAGGCGAGCCTCTAGAAAAAGCCAGGAGAGGCTGAACACGTTGTTGTGACGTAGCGTCAGCAGAAGGGCATGCAAATTCCAGGGAAGAGCCTTGCCTGGGATGGCCCTTTCCTCTCAACCGCCAGCTTGGGAAAAGATTCCCTGCGTGAAATGTCCCTCATCTCCTCGGGAACCCCCGGCGGCCTCCGAGGGGTGCAGCAGGGTGACAACGCCTCTCCCACCAGCAGCACGGTCCTGACCCCTCTGCAAACACTCCCGCTCCCCTCCCCGAGCAGGGACATTCCTTTGGAGCCAGGATTCCCGGGGAAGAGCCGCTGTCGCACCCCTGGGGCTCTCCCAGCGCCTAGAGCTCTGTCCCGCTGTCCCCAGGGATGGGCACACGGAGGAGGGATTACCCGTCGCCGTCCAGGGGCTGCGGCAGAAGAGGTGTCTTTGTCCCCGATGTCCCCCGAGCTGAAGGTCCCCGCTGCCTGCGGACGCTGCTCTCATCGGGCTGTTATTCCCTCTGCTCCACGAATTCGGGAGCGTCAGGAGCCGCCACTCCCTCTGACCCCTCCTCCTCTGAAGGTGTAATTTACCTGAGGGATGGTGTCTGCTCCGGCAGGAGCCACCCTCCCTGCCTGGGCTGGCTTGGGAATGTTTTCGTGGCACTGCAGAGCAGCCGAGAGCTGTGACAAATTGGTTATTTCCACCTGATGGAGTCATTTGGCACCGGCCATGACCTCTGTGAACCCGAGGATGGGGAGCCTCTGGACTCTCCACTGGGGCTGGCTTTGGTGCAAGGGGCTGGTGCCCTGGGTGCTGAGGGGTGAGTGGGACCAGCATATCTCATCCCAGCAAAATCTAGTGGGAAAGCCACCCAAGCTCCTTTTGGCTCTTCCCGTGGCCTCCTGGCATGGGATGAGCCTGAAAACGCAGAACCTCCCAGTCCCAATAGTGACTCTATAGAAAAAAAAAAAAAAAAAAAAAAAAAAAAAAAAAAAAAAAAAAAAATCCATCCCTGGGGAGGGAGGAAGCTGTGGATAGAGACTTCACATCTTGCCAGGCTTCCCCTCTTGCCAGCTGGTGGTGCCTTTGGCCAGGAGCTGCCTCGTGCCCCAGGAGGTCCCTGCAGGGACAGTGACGGACCACACGAGCTGTGGGTGTCGTTTTCGGCACCTCTGCCTTCATGGCCACCTCTCCACTCCGTGCCCAGCTGCCCAGTCCTTGCTGCAGGGCCCTGGTGCTGACTGTGCACCCCGTGGGGTCCTGCATCCCTCCTGCAGTCGACACCTGCCAGGCCTGGCGCAGCCACGTTTGGCTCAAGTGCAGACATGGTTTGGAAAGCCTAAACAGCTCCACCTCTGTCTGGAGCTGTGATGACTGGTCTTTACCAAGGACTAGCTGGAGGCAGTGCCAGAAGCCCTCTCAGCTGGCTCGCCCTCAAATGAGCAGTGGCTTAGAGAAGAATCTGATTTTTCCCCTGCAGGGAGAGGAGGAAAGGTGGAAAAACAGGATCGGGTATGCCCCAACAAGGAAAAAAAAACCGCTCCCACTTCCTCCCAGCACCTACAGAATTTGCCTTCCTTTTGGGGACAGGACATCAGAAAGGCTCCTGTGACCACTCCTGGTCCTGGCATCAAGTTTAGGGCCATGCTAGTGGAGTCCCTCTCAGGGTGAATCACTGCACAGCCTATTAAGGCATGAGCAAATCAGAAAAAAAATCAGGATAAAAATTAAGAATTCTGAGCCAAGCTTATTCCGTAGGTTTTAACAGTTATTTTGTTTTCCTCCAGCAAGCGCCCACTGAAAAGCATGGGGAGAGGAGGGGATTACTGGAAAGCAACCAGAGGGTGAACACTGCTTTCCCACCAGTGCTGCTGCTAGGACAGGACTGGTGTGACCACGATGTGAGTCCTGGCAGGGAGCATCCTCCACACACGGGCAGAGAGGGACCTGAGACCCCCTGCCCCATACTGCTTTCATCTCAGGGGCTTTCTCCGACATTTCCTTGCACTTTGGCTCGCTGCTGTCTGGCCATGTGGGCACTGGGTCCTGGAGCAGTCCCTGTCCATGGGATGGTGCTCTCCATAGGAAACGGGAAAGCCTGGGCAGCAGAGGGTGCTGTGAAAGTGCTGGAGAGGGAAAGGAGCTCCTGCCCAAACCCTCATGGAAAGCGCGCCAGTTTGAAATATTGAGAAACCCCAAACCCACCAAAGCATGGTTGTCCAGGTCTCCTTGAGCATGAGGTGGCAGGAGCTCTGTGGGGATGGAGCTCTCTCCTGGGAGAGGATGGGAAAGGGCAGCCCGGGCAGGTTACTGTCAGCAACATCAGTGTTTGTGCTGCTTTGCCAGGCTCAGAGGAGCGGTTCTGTTGCCTTGATAAGCCATGCTGTTATCTCAGGCCTTCAAAAACCCTCTGCAGCTGTGAGGTTGTCCCTGATGGAGAAGAGGTTGGACTACAGATCCCCAGAAGCTGCTGCCAGCCAGTGTCACCTCAGTGCCCTGGCTGGCTTTACTTTCCTTCATCCTGCAGTTGTGGAGGAGCAGGATGGGGAGAATGAGACCCTCCACTGAATTCTCTGTACTTTGCAGCTGATTATAAAGGTTTTTTGGCATTCCTCCTGTCGCAGAGCAGGTGGGATGTTCCTTCCTGTGTGTGCAATCAGTGCTGTTGAGTTTAATTCAGCGAGGAAGTCGGGCTCAGGCTTTTCTGCTTTGTCAGCAGCACAATGTAAAGTCTGCTAGTGAAAAAAATCCCACCCAACCCCAAAACCCCAGGCCACCCCTGTCTCTGGTTTGCTCTCCTCCTTTGTCATCAGGGGGCCAAGCAAGGTTCTGCGCTGAGCTTCCCGATCATTTCACTGTTTCTGTCCCTAAACCCCTCCCTACCCTCCCTCTGGAGCTATTTTGCAAACCAGAACAGGTCGAGGGTGGAAAGACCTCATTGGCCTCAAGGAGATGCAATTGTCCCTTGGGTGCTGGGCTGACAGTGGCAGGGCAGGGAGGTGTGACCGTGGCATTGCTCCTCCCAGCCCGGGACATGGATCTTCCCACCCGTGTGTCCCCTCAGTGTCTCTCAGCTCCTGCTTGGTGGGGGAGAACATGTCCTGCCTCCAGCTGTGATTGTCCTGGTTGTTGGCCATGGACATGCTGGTGAGGAGCTCACAAGTGGGACCTGCTGAGAGGGATTTGTGCCTACAGGTCGCTGCCCCAGCTGAGAGGAAAAGCAGAGGGCTTGAAGTTTTCTGGAGGTTTTCTGGCTCTGCCAGGCCACCCACTACAGTCTGAGCCTGTCCAGCCACTGGACAGCTGTTTTGGAGCTGGGGGAACCCCCAGAGCTCAGGCCTGGCCCCTGCTCGCGCATTTCTGGCTGTTGTTTCCTTGAGGACGGCTAGGCTTCCTGTGCTACAGCTGTGCCTGTGCCTCGGGCTCTCTGTGCCTCTCCAAAGAGGACCCAGCTTCCTGGGACTCCTTTGGGCAGGAGGAATAAGCCATTGGGTCCAGTTGAGCTTATGCCTTAAGTTTTAGCTTCCATGTATTTCACATTCTGTGCTGCCCAGGGGTGCAGTTCTGAGCCTCATATTAAGTGTCACTCAGCTCTCTGCACAGAGCAGGGAGACAAAACAAATCCTTTTCCTGCTGAAGAGCAAGGACAACTTTCAGGCCCAAAAGCACAAACAATGGTGGGCTGAAGGGAGGAACAAGAAGGATGGGACCTCACAACCTGAGGCTGTAATTGAACAATTAAACCCCAATATGCAAATAGACCAAAACTTATGAAAGTGTGAGACCTCGTGACCAGTCAGTCATTTTGTGACCATTCTAAGTCTACCTTGGGTGTAGCCCTGGCCAGGTTCTTGTCCTGCCCGAGGTATATCCTGGAAGCCATTCAATAAATATCTCCTTTATTCTCTAGCTCTGTCTAGTCTCTGTTTCAGGTCAGCCTTCCTAAGGCATCAGAGCTAAACCAGCCTCTCCTTGCACCTTGGCCTCCACCCACCATCTCTGGGCTCACTCTGATGTGGGGGTGTCCCAGTAGTCCCTGGGAACCCAAACCCGTATTCTGCATCGAGATACAGCAGAGGGGATAATCCCCTCCCAGGGCTTGCATGTGCAACACCTCTCCTCTGTCTTGAGTGGAAGCTGAGGGCCAGGTGTGGAGTCACCCTTCCCCAAAGTGGCCAAGCCTGTCCAGGAGGAGAGGCTCAGGAGGTGGGGCAGGGGCTGGAGAAATAAGGGGGCAAGGCCTAAGGGGAGCTGTGGGCTCTCGGCTTGTCCAGAGAGGCACAGAGGGAAACGGGAATTTTGGGAGAGGAAGGACCTCTGAAGGACCAAGAAAGGCTCGTCAGACTTCCTGCAGTTCCTCCACGGAGGGAGATGAAGGTGAGCCTGGAGGCCAGAAACTGCTTGTGAGGGGACAGGGACCGAAGGCAGACCTGGCCTAAGCCCTGCTGCCCGATGTGGGGGCTGTCCCTGCCCACATCCTGATGGGATCTGGCTTGGCACCTGGGATCTGGCACCTGGGGCATTCAGGGGAGAGGGAGAAGGTCTGCGCAGCTCTGTCTGCAGAGCTCTGTGCATCTCAGCAGCCTCTTGCCTGCCCCTGCTCTGGTGGCAGCAGGGCACACTGGGGACAGTGCGAGCACTGCAGGGAACCGCCGCCTCAAGGTGGTGAGCTGGGCTAGGGAGAGGTTTTGGGGAGCATCCCCCCAGCCACTGGGCTCTGGGGTGGTGGGAAGGAGCAGGTGACCTCGAGGGGTCACTAGAATAATGTTAAATGCCCAAGCTGTAGTAGTAGAGAAGCTGAGGGAAAGGACTCTCATCATTTCTGTGGAAGGAGGCTGTCCCTAGGTCAGCTTGGAGATTAAGCTTACTTTGTTCTCCGGCACTTCTCAGCATGGTTTTTGCTCTCTTTTCTCGAAGGGATGCCCAACTTTGCCTTGTCAGGTCCGTGTCTGGTGCTGCCTGAAGGGTCAGTCAGGGCAGGGAACTCCTAACCCAGCATTTTGCCAGCTCTCTGTAGCTGTTACTGGACCAGCCTCCTTCCTCCAGGACCTCGGCTGGTGGGAAACAGCACCCAAGGCTCCGTAATGAAATAGAGCTCTTGCAAAGTGCCTCATCCTGCTCTTTCATGGCCAGCACTTAAATCCAGGAAAAAAGCCCAAACAATAATTCTGCTGGTGAAAACCACAGCAAACGTGTGTCTGTCCAAGCCAGAGGTATTTTGTGCTGACAGAGGAAGTATTTTGTTCAGCAGTGATACCACCCCAAACCAGAGTTTTGAGCAGGAGGCTGGGATGGAGACCCCAAAGGTCCCTTCCCACCGCTGCTGATTTCCTGGCAGGAGGAGAGGTGATGGGGCTGGAAAACGTGGTTAAAGGGGCCCATGGACTCAGAACCATGGTGGACGGTTGTGTGTCACCCCTGCCCACGGGAGATTTGCTTTGCACACCTTGGATTTCCACTCTCGGGATGTCCACGCTGACAAAATTCAGTCCATGTCACATGCAAGTGGTATTTCTTCCTCCTTTCCTGAGTGAGATTTGCCCCTTTCTTTTCAGCCCAGGCATGGTCCCTGAGCCCTGTCCCTGAGCCTGGTGCTGACATGCAGAGCTGACAGCTGTTACCAACAGGTGCCTACACCTGGACAGCCAGGATGAGCAGCCGGTGACCTGTCTGGCAGCCCCAGAGCACAGGCAAAGCAGCTGGAATCCCTCTGCCAAGGAATGCCAAAAATGCAGCTCCCGGCTGGAGGACCCCACAAGACTTGTGTGTTCCTCAGACTTTAGGATGTGGCTCTTTGCTGCTGAGCTCCCTGGGGTTTGGGGTGCAGTGTCTGAACCACTGGGCTGTGTGACTGGGGAGAGACTGGGCTTCCAGGTGTTGATGGACAAGTCCCAGCCTCTCTGGGTGTCTTTATAAGCCAAGAGGATTGGCTCCCTCTGTGCCACCAACCCTGCTGACTGCACGGAGGGCCTGAAGCAGCAGGTCAGGTTGATGTTCTCCTGTTCTCCTTCTGGCCCAGGCTATTGCTGACAGAAAGGGTTCCAACCGAGTCAAGAGGCGTAATTATCACTCCAGCTCTGCATTTTATGTGTGGAGAACTTGGCGGTTAGACAGTTTCCTGGGTCTTCATCCATTTTAGCTCTGTGAGAGGGATGGGGTGTAGGGGCTTGGCTGCATTACCCGGGGCTGGTTCCTGGGGAGCAGCAGCTTTGAGGATGAGCAGGGACCATGTCTCTCTCCTCCACCCTGGTTGCCCATGCCCAGGGACTTACAGCTGAGTGGCAGTTTGGGTTTGGCTGGTGGGATGCCTTGCCAGCAGGGGATGGGCAGTCAGGGCTGGAGGAGCCTGGCTGAGCCCTGGACAGCTTGGGCAGGTCCCCTGTGAGACCGTGGGCTGGCCTCTGCTCCTCCAGGGGATGATCTGGGCTGCGCTGGTCACCTGGGGATGGACAGAACTTCTGTTGTGACCACCTGTGTGACCTCAAGTGTGGGTGCAGGAGGTGTGGGGACTGTCATTTGGGCTGTTCTTTCTGCACTCTTCCCCAGCCCAGGAGTCTTTCTGTGCCTGCTGAATGCCACAGGCATGCACGGGGACTAATCTTTCCCTCTCTGCCGCCTCTTGGGATACCAGGAGGAGTTGTTTCTGTCACTGCTGCCTGCCAGTGCTCTGTCTGATATCTGTGGGCTTTGTGGCACAGCTTGTCACCGCTCATGGCCACCGTGGTGTGCCACTGTAACACCTGGGTGACACTGGGGTGGGCAGCAGAGCCTTGGGCATGGAGGTGACCTCAGGCATGTGGGAGACCTCAGTGCCACACCTCAGGAGCTGGGAGAGGAATGTTGAGAGGGGGAAACTCTCATCACAAAATGTGCAGAAGCCACAGTGTGGGCTGTTGCTGGCCATGGAGCAGTGGAAGGTCCCCTTGCACGTGGTGAAGTGCAGGGTTGGGTGCAGATCTAAGGGAGATGGACCACGGGGGCAGAATTTGGCAGGGATTTGACACCTCTCTGGACAGGGGATGTAATCCCGAGGGAAAGAAGCTCTTTCCTAAGTGACAAGCTCAACCAGAGGATGCAATTGATGTGAAACTCCCGTGTGTTTAGCAACAAGAAAACAGCACTGAGGAACACAGTGTTCTATCTGGCATATCCTGATTCCTGAGCAGGCCTGGCTTCTCCGTCCCTTGTAACCCACAGTGCTGGCTGAAGTGGTTATTTCTGCAATTGGTCAGTCTCTGATACCCTCAGGCATGGCCTGCAGTGTCTTGCCTTTGTGTGCAACTAAGCTGGGTGAGGAGCTGGCCGCTGCAGCTCCTGCCTTCCTGCTGTCCTTTCTATCTTCATTCCACACACAGGTTGAGGGGCTACGGCACTAAAAGCACCTAAAAGTGATGATTTGCACTGAGTGCAGCCTGCAGTTTTGGCCAGTTCCTAGACACCTGGAGATAGTTAATGAGACACAACGATGAGTATAAACCCCCAAAATAAGGTGTGAAAGGCTCTGCAGGGTGGAGCCCTGACAAGACCCTCTTTTGTTTGGGGGAGGATTCTTCCCCTGAAATGCTCTCCCTGACAGCCTAAGGATTTCCCTGAAGACACCCTTACGCTTTTCCCAGGCAGGAGGTGGTGGGAGGCTACTTGCCCCACACTGCAATTACAGCTGGACTAGATGAGAATGGTCACCAAGAGAGGCTTGGGGTGGGTTCCAAAGCGCACAAGGGGTTGTAGACACCTGCTCCCTGTGGAGCATCAGGCTTTGGCTGTGCTGCCACGCTGCTGGGGCCGCACAGTGTTCCTTATGGGAGCCCCTGGAGCTCCCACAGCCTCGCTCATCCAGCCCCGTTATCCCCCAGGTGCTGCAGGCAGGTGAGATGTGGCTGCTGCTGGTGGCCCTGTGCCTGGCCCAGGGGCTGGAAAATGCCATCCCGGGTGATGAAGAATTCCACAACCCTGAGAGGTCCATGAACATCGTAAGTGCTGAGGGGGCACGGGTATGCCCAAAATCCTTCCCAAGGGACGAGCTTGGCTCACCCCTTCCCTGCATCTGCACCTGGCCTCCTGGGGGGGCTTGGGGCATCAAAAATCTCCCAGATTTGCATTGCTGTCAGTCACTTCATGCCCTCAGCTTGAGCTTGGCCTCTCCCTGCTCTTCCTCGAATTCCTTTGGATGAAGGTAACACTGGGGAACGTGGACAGCAGCAGTGGGTGAAGCTGAGGCAGGCACAGGGCAATGGGTCACCCCCTGCCCTCGCTCCATTGTCCCTGCAGAGCCAGAAGATCCTTTTCCATGGGTATCCCAGCGAGGAGTATGATGTGATGACAGAGGACGGCTACATCCTGAGCCTCAACCGGATTCCCCACGGCAGAGGGGACGCTGGGCTCTCAGGTGGGCTCAGCCTCACCACCAGCTGTGACCCTGGCCCCTGCCCAGATGCAACAGGAAACCAGTGGGAATATCTGTGCCTTCAGGCATGGTTTGGGCAGCTGGGAGAGGGATGATGAGTTTCGTCCTGGCTGCCTTGAGCTGTCCCTGGGGGTTCAGGAGCTCAGCATTGTGTTTTGCTGCACCTGGGATGGGGCAGTGTGACCCAGCAAAGTCCCAGTGGCTCTTTCCCTGCAGCAAGCCCCTGCTCTAAGGTCCAGGCTCAGGGTCTGGATGGAAAAAGGCCCCCAACACAAAAAACCACCAGCATAACCAGGGAAATAATGGGAGAAGGGAACATTTACTGTGCAGCCTGCAGAAAACAGTATCAAGACATACGGTGGTGTTTTATTTCCTAATGGAAAAGGTGTCTTCTTCTGTCAACTACTTATATCTCCTCTTTCAGGATCCAGGACCCCTGTGCTGATAGTGCATGGGTTTTGTCTGGATGGTGGTGACTGGGTGGACAATTTCCCTGACAGCAGCCTGGCCTTCATCCTGGCGGATGCGGGATACGACGTCTGGATCGGGAACAACCGGGGCAACAGCTGGTCCCGCCGGCACCACGACCTCTCCATTGGCTCCGAGGAGTTCTGGGATTTTAGGTCAGGGGGACACCAAGGACAGGGCTGGGGCACAGGGCTGTGAGCACTGACCCCCTGGTGTCAGTGGGAGGGAGGTTGGGAGGTGGGAATCTCCTCCAGGCTCTCCCTTTGCCACGCAGCTTCCACGAGATGGCCATGTACGACCTCCCGGCCATGGTGGGCTTCATCCTGAGGCAAACTGAGCAGGAGAGGCTGTTCTACGTAGGCCACGCTCAGGGCAGCTCCCTGGGTGAGTGAGGAGGGAGAGGAGAGGGCAGTGGGTGGGAGCAGGGCATGGCGTTGTCGTGGGGAAGAGGCACCAATGTCCATCCCAAACTGGACCCTGCTGGGAGCAGGGCTGCTCTGGCTGCTGTCCTCACCTGCCTTCCCAGCCCCTCTGCATGGGGAGGGTTTTGCCACGTCCTGCCCATCCATCCTGGGCTGTGCTGGCAGCCAGGAGCATTTTTTGTTCA
This sequence comes from Chamaea fasciata, assembly GCF_029207755.1. Classification (NCBI taxonomy): domain Eukaryota; kingdom Metazoa; phylum Chordata; class Aves; order Passeriformes; family Sylviidae; genus Chamaea; species Chamaea fasciata. The sequence continues at coordinate 32,470,300 of NW_027094094.1, read as the reverse complement.
AACCCTGCCCCTCAAACACAGAGTCTGGGGTGAGCTGGGGTTCGGGTTGTGATCTCACACTGCTTTTCAGGTTTCATAGCGTTTTCCAGCTTGCCACATCTGGCTGAGAAAATCAAACTCTTCTTTGCCTTGGCTCCTGTGTACACCTTCCACCACGCCCGGGGCCCTGTGTTAAAGCTAGCCTTTCTACCAGACCTGGTGCTCAAGGTACAGGAGGTGTTTGTGGGTGGTTACTGCCAAAATCCAGGGACTTTTGGCAACTCCTGCCCCCTGCATTGCCACAGTGAACTGATCCCGCACCTGCAGCAGGCATTGGAGCTCCTAACATCATTCCCGACATTTCCTCGTGCTCTTGCAGGAAGTGTTTGGAACCAGAGAGCTGGTTCTGGTGGGGAGGAAGGAGAAGCTGCTCCTGGTTGAGACGTGCAGCAGCCTGGAGACAGCTGAATTGTGTGCCAACTTGATCTTCCTCGTCGGAGGATTCGACAGGAACAACTTGAACGTGGTGGGTGCACCAGGCTCTCAGTCCAGGTCACAGCCCTCTCTGGCTTTCCTAGACACCTGGAGATAGTCAATGAGGCACAACAATGAATATCAACCCCCAAAATAAGGTGTGAAAGGCAGTGGTTGTTTGGAGATTTCCTGCACTGGTGTCAGAGTGTTAAACCTGATGGAGTCTTTGGTAAGAGACTTGTGGTCTCCTGTCTTAGGGAAAGGAAACTCTTGCTTCATTTTTGGCTGACACTCAGCAAGTTTACAGAAGAAAATAACCAAAGAATGACTGGACCAGTTGTATTTACATTTTAAGATATTGATTAAGTGGCTTACCTTTGAAAGCTGCTTCTAGCTCTGAGCAGAATAAAGAGCTGTATAAATATACAGCTTTTGTATCACAGGTGTAAGACAGAATGAGGTTTTTTGCCTAGATGGATTTTCATCCCTTCCAAATCACTTAGAAAAATTCTCACTTAGAAAATTTTCTTTTTCCTGTAGAGCCGACTGGATGTGTACCTATCTCATTTTCCAGACCACACATCAGTAAAAAATCTTCTGCACTGGGGACAGGTAGAGACTCTGATTTTATAACTATTTTAACTTTTCTTTCTCTTAACCTGTGAACGTGGTATTTTCAAATGCTGTTTCACTCACCGTGGAAACAGGTAAAGAAGGCAAAATCAAAGCCAAGGGAGAAAAGGGATTTTTAAGCTGCTGCACCGAGGTGTCTCAAGGATGTCCAGGATGAGGGCTGATCCAGGCTATTACCTGGATTAACCCTTTGCCTCTGCCTTCCAGACTGCAAAAACTGGGGAGTTCAAGCAGTTTGACTATGGGCTGAGAAACCTGGAGAAGTACAAAAAGGTGAACTGGATGGGGCTGGCTGGGATGGGGTTGGGCGTGGGTGGGTTTCTTATCTTCTTTTCCTTGTGTTAGAGCCGGGATTAATGCATGGGATGCAGTTTTCGGACTCAATGTTTATTAATTCTTATCTATATTACAGTCTCACAAGTTGTGAGCTCAAGGTAGAAAATGGAGGAGTCTCCAACTCTTTCCAAGGTCCCCCTAAGTGCCAATTACCCAATAAAAAAATGACACCTGTATTACCTCTACCTTTGACCCAATAATTGACCACCCAAGGTCCGCAATGCAGACCCCTTCACCCGATAAGAAAAAAACACCCAAAACCACGAAGAAGGAGGTGAAGAAGAAGGACCCAGACAACACCCCAAATCCTCCATACTGCCCCATATGTATTCCTATATACTAAAACTTTAAATTCTAAGTTTTTCACCCTGTGAGATAGCACAATACCATTCAAACCACACACCCACAACCCCAGTGCCACCACTCGACTTCAGAAGCCTGTTCCATGGCCTCAGGTCAAATGTAGTGCTCGCTTGAGGGCCAGTGCCTTTTAGCCCAGAAAGCCTGGAATTCTCAGCCTCCAGGGTTGCAACAGATGGGGGTATCACACCCCACCCCTCAGAGCCCCCAGGTAACAGGAGTGCTTCTCCCCTTCCCAGCTGAGGCCGCCCTTTTACCCGATCGAAGCCATGAGGGTGCCGGTGGCCGTGTGGAGTGGGGGGCACGACTGGGTCACTCCCCCCGTGGAGACCCAGCGTTTGCTGTCCCGCCTCACCAACATCGTGCACCACGAGCACTTCCCTGACTGGAACCACTTCGACCACCACTGGGGCCTGAACGCCCCGCAGCGCCTGTACAGGCAGATGGTGACCCTGATGAAGGAGAATCCATGAATCCGTCCATGAATCCATCTGTGAATCCATCTATGAATCAATCTATGAATCCATCCATGAATCCACGCATGAATCCATTCATGAATCCACCTATGAATCTGTCTATGAACCCATCTATGAATTCACCCATGAATCCATCCGTGAACTCATCCATGAATTCACCCATAAATCCATCCATGAACTCATCCATTAATCCACCGATGAATCCACCCATGAATCCACCCATGAATCCATCCACATGATGACCCAGGATGGAGGAGCCACCTGTTTCCATGTGCCTTGGGGCATGGGGTTTGTGTGAGGGATGCCCTGCTTAAAAATGTCTCCTGTCCCCCTGTTCCACACTGATTTAATGCTTTCAAATGCAATGCTGTGATTCCTGCCCGCCCTCTGTGTCTGTAGAGGTTGCAATAAAGTCTTGCATCACAGCCAAGCTCCAGCTGCGCTTGCTGGGTTTACAGGAGATCTGCTGTGTTTGGTTTTTTTTTTTTTTCAGCTTCTGCAGGCTCAGAGCAATCCAAGAATGAAATTTTACTCCAGGAATCAAGCATGTGCCGTGGTTTGTGGGTTTAGGCACAGGAGGGGAGGAAAGTGACCTTGTGATGGCCTCTGGTGGAAAGAGTCCACATCTGGCCCAGGGTGCCCTTAGCTGGGCACAGCTGGCAAAGGGCAGAGAAGCAGGAGATTCTCCTCACCAGATCCTCCTCACTGAACAGAGTGAAGTTCAAAAACTGGTGATTTGCTGGTGATGAAATGTGTGAGGAGAGGCTGAGCCCTTTCTCACCTCACAAATCCACCCAGCTCTCCCTCTCCAATCACATGGTTTCTTGCCAAGCTTTTCTTGCTCATCCTGTTTAGCTCCTTACTGTTGAAATGAAAAAGAAAGTCACTACTAGAGGAATAAATTTCAACCACTCTGTTTACCCTGGAGGGGTTAACTCGTTACCGACTCTCTAAGATCAAAGCTGCAGTATTTTTTTCCTACATTTGTGCTGCATTAAACAGCGCAGGAATTGGTAGTGCTGTGACTTAGTTTCAGGTTCTGGGGACATCTGGCAAGGCTGAGGAACTCACTTTATGGATTCCACCTTATTAGCAGGACTACTCAGAGAAAACCCCTGCAATCACCAAAGCCATTCATCTGCCAGCTTGTAGGAGCAGAGCAGCTCAGCATCAGGATGGATGGGTCCTCTGCATGTGCCTTTCACCTTGCCGGGGATGGGAATGGCAGGGTATTGCCAGAAGTTAGCACCAGAAAGATGCCATCAACAGGGCATCCTTGCTGTGTCCCAGTGGCCAGGGCTGAGCTATTTCTATCTTGTCAGCAACTCCAGGACTCTGGAGAAAAAATCTCGGTGTGAAAACCTGACCAGGTGGATGATGAGAAACAGCAACTCAAGGTTTTCCAAGGGACACACACCAGCATCGCCCCATCTCCCTGACAACTGCCCAGCCAGCAGAGCCACTCATCAGGTACGGTGGGCATGCTTGTGTCCAACTTAGCAGACCCATCTATTTATTACATGGGATTCATTTATTCCGTCTATTGCATAGTATTTGTGACAAACCCACCTCAGTATTTATTACATGTGCTGGCCAGCAGTTGTTTATAGAGTTGTGCAGGATTCTGCCTGCAAGTCCCTGCACGTGGCAGAAGACACCCACAGCAGAAGCTTTTAGGACCTCCAATCCAAAGAAAATAAAAATGCTGACGATCTGGGCAGATTAAACCCCAGAGGGATTAATTTGCAACCTCTGCATCCCCCGCCTTTTAATAGAGAGATAAATATGTTTAAAGGATAAAGCATCGCTCTCTAACCCAAACTGACGTCAGCTGAGCAGCTTGTGGGGCTGCAAAGCTGGCCTCAAAGAATCCATCCTCGTAAGGAAGGCATCTGGTGGTGCCACCAGCACCAGCACCAGCCACACTGGGGGTCTCTGCACAGAGCTGAGCCCAGCTCAGGCTCTGCAAAGATATTCCAACCCCTGACCTGCATCTGAAGAGGGAAAGGAGAAGGATCCACACCGAAGTCAGTCTGTCAATAGATTGCCTAATCACAGGTTGACAGGAGTAAGGAATTGGCACACAGGGTTGGAGGCTGCTGCCAGCGATTTGCAACACAACGCTGCGGCTGGTGGGGGTGGATCACGTCTATGTTTAAGGCTGCACCTTCAAACAACACACTTCAAGTACCTTGTCCAAGTGAAATAACAGGCTCCTGTTATTCCACCCACAAAACTGTGAGGACCTGGAGTCCTGGCCTATCTTATATTGCTTCCTAATCCTTTCACAAAAGAATCAACCCTGCTCACTAAATCAGAGAAGCTCAGCAGGTCTGGCTGTCACTGGTGCCACATCAAACCTGGCTTGCTCTCCCAGGAGCCCACGAGCCCTGTGGCAAAAGGCTGTTTGTTTATTTATTAAGCCTTTTATTTGGGGATGTGCTCGCCTGCCAGCCAAGGGCCAAACCTGCTGACTCAGCAGGCTGTGGAATAATTTGGGGTTTTTGGTCTGCACCGTGGTTCCCAGCTGCTTGGGTGCCCACTGGGAGCTGAGGCAGGGAATGATGTGCCACCCTGGGGTCTCCCCTCCGTACCCTCCTGACCCCAGGGGACGATTTGGGGGTTCTTTACTCATTTATTTCTACACCTTCTGAGTCCTGCCATGTGCCACGTGTCTCATCTGTAAATGTCTCCCGCTGCTGGCAGTTGATTTATTTCCATTTCAGCCAGGATTTGGGTCACAGCTTTGTTTCAGGGCTTTGGAAGGGAAAGAAAATATTTAGGCACAGCAAAAGGAGAAAAAGCAATCAAGAAAAAGCCCTTTTGTGCTCATGGCAAAATAGCAAGTGAAACTGTGTTTTTAAATTTTGTTTTTTTTTGGCTTTGGGCAAATTGTTTCTGCAGAACTGTAAAGAGACTTAAAAAAAAAAAAGAAAAAAAAAAGAGATGTGTTTAAATAGGATTAACTTAAGCAAGAATTTGTACTACAGAAAGATGCTTAGAGAATCTCTTAAAGACAGAAAAGTAAACAATATCCAAATCCGATAATCTGATCACCCGATAAAATTTACAAGCAATTTTCTTAGTAGAGAGAAGAGTATTTACTGGAAATGGACTGCCTTGAACAAACTGAATAAACAGATTAGGTGAAGAGCATTACCTAAAAAGACAATTTTACAGTAAGCTTCTTGGAATGAGGCAGAAGCTCCATACTTAGGAAGAAAACGGGGGGAAAAAGAAGTAAATCATGAATTATTTACTGCAACCAACGTGGCTTCGTGATACGCCAGGAAACTGTAACGAGTGCAAGCTTCTTTTCATAAATAAATGGCAATAAATTTTCATTTTATTTGCTGGCTTTGCCCTTCAGAGGAGAAAGGCTTAGGGCAGGATGATGAGGGAAGCAGCAGGGGAACAAACATGTCATGGCTTTGCTCAGAGTCCCCCTGGGAAGCTTCTCCCCAAAGAAGCGGCCACCAAGGCCAGCGCAAGGACACCCAGCACCGGGGAGGAGTCTCTGTCCTTCACTTCTGCCAAGCAAATTATAGCCAGGAATTCTGTCAGCAAAAATAACCCACAGCAACACTTGGAATGGCTGCTCTCCCCCAAATTTATTTTCTGGCATCCCCCAAGCCTCTGATTGATCTACTCTGCTTTTCAGGGTGATGCAGATCTTCCTGGAAATTCTAAAAATTGAAAATCTGATCGTACTCCAGTGCATGATTTTGAGTAATTTCTCCATGAAATACTGTTTTCCCTCACAGCTGGATTCTCCCTCCCTGAAAGAAGCTGATTCTTCTGGTGGTTGCACCATGGACACGTTTATCGAGATTTTTCTGGTGAACCTCGAGATTTTGGCTGACAGCAACAGCCAATTTTTATTGCTGTAAAATAACTGCCCCTCCTTCAGGCTAAAGAAAATAATAATCAACACATCATAGCACCTCTGAGATCACCACTCAATCCTATTACCCAAACCTCTCAGATAAACCCTGAGACAGAGGCACTTTGTGAGTACCCTAAGCTCCTTTTTATTTGGATTTTACACATTCTGCTCCAGAATCACACTGGGAATTGCATGACTTATAATTTCTCTTCAGGATTTATGCATTTCTCACTTCTCAGTCGCTGAAAGAAAAAAAAAAAAACAACCCAAACCCAGTCACATTAAAAATGTGATTGATTAATTACAATTTTTATTGAATTCAAAACCACTGCTACTGTGTTCTCTCTAGGGAGATGTCCTTCCAGTACCTGAAAGGAGAAAGATGGAAGGAAACTATTTGCAAGGGCCTAGAGAGACAGGACAAGGGGGAATGGTTTCCCACTGCCAGAGGGCAGGGATAGATGGGATTTTGGGAAAGAATTGTTTCTTGTGAGGGTGGGGAGGCCCTGGCACAGGGTGCCCAGAGAAGCTGTGGCTGCCCCTGGATCCTGGAAGTGTCCAAGGCCAGGTTGGAGGGGGCTTGGAGCAGCCTGGGATAGTGGAAGGTGGCTAGGCTTTAAGATCCCTTCCCACCCAAAGCATTCAGGAATCCTAATTCCGGTGTTTTTCACCACACATCTGTTGGATCTCTTTCTGATCTGCCTCGATGGTTTTAAGCATAACAGTGCCAGACCCCAGACAGCAACAATGAGCTTTGTGTCACTGATGAAGACAAAAAAAGACAAAAAAAAAAAATCGAAAGGAAAAAAAGGAGAGAAACTGGAAAAAGAAAGGCAATGCAGTGCCAGCCAGGAATAGCATGAAGGTTCCTCTCCCCACCCTGTCCCTGCTCCAGTTAAAAGCAGAACATTTTCATCAACTATATTCAGGTGGCCCAAATAGAGAGAGACTTCAAAATCCTCTAGAGACAGCAGGAATCTTATGAGGGGGGAAAAAAAAAGTCAGAAAAATAAAAAATCAGAAAAATAAAATCATATCAGGCAAAACCGGCATCTTTAGGGATACTTCTTCATGATGTCGAGGATTTCCCGGTACAAAACCTCGGTGGCGTCGAGGCCCAGCACGAAATCCATGTGGTTCCACTGGGGAATCAGCTTGTGGTGGACCAGGTTCCTGACCAGGGGGAGGAGGAGGGCAGTGTCCCGGGGGTCGGCCAGGCAGTCCTGCCCCGCGTTCCAGATGGCCGTGGGCACCTCCATGGCCCTGACGTCGTAGAACGGAGCCCCGGCCTGAGGGCAGGAAAAGTGATTCTCGTCAAAGAGGAGATGGAAAAGCGGTTTCATCGAACAGGAGAAGTTGCTGGGAGGCAGCAAATTGCTGCTCTTTGGGAATGGAGGGAAATAAAAAGTGGAACTCCTTTCTCTAGGAAGAAACTTAGAGATGTAGCATAGCCTTACGTGCTACAATTTAGTGAGATAATTTAATTAAAATTGATTGGGAAATTCATTCTGACTAGCTAGAAATTCTAGTTCTGATACTACAGACTGTTTTGATAAGGAGGCAGAACTCTGGCTGCCCTGATTTAGTGCTGCTGGATGATGCTGCTCCCAGCAGGAGGTTGGATTGGGGACCTCCAAAGGTGCCTCCCAGCCAGCCCTGGAGTTTATGGTGATGCTTCACCAGCACTTCCTTCAGACCAGCGACAGCAGGGAAGTGTTTGGAAGTAAGTTTTTGAAATTAAAACATTTCTAGAAGGTTATTTCAGCTCCACACCCTGAGGACTTGCCACGAGGTGATTTGTCAGCAACTTCTCTTGTCACCTGCAGTGTAATTAATCCAGTTAAGAAGCACGTGCTTTCTGAACTTTTTTTTTGTTTGTTTAAGGAAGAAAGAAGCTTTTTTTTTTTTTTTTCCTGTTCCAAGGCTTAACCACTATTTCAGAGAAGGAGTTTTTCTTAATATTCAGCCTGGTTTAACTTGAGACCATTTCCCCTTATCCTTCAGGAAAGGGGAAAGTGTCTAATTTAAAGGGTTTTATTCCATTAAAAAGGTATTTGCAAAATAGAGTTGAGAATGGAAAATGCTGTTGTTCCAAGCAGAGATCCTGACTTCCAGTTTGTGAAGAGGGGAGTACATTAAGAGGAGTCACAGCAGGCATGAATGGGAAGAGAAGAGGGAAAGGGAAGGCCGTGGTCATTGGAAGCACCTCACCTGTCTGTAGTGAAGGCTGTTGTAGCTGTGCCCCCCGTCAAAAGCTCTCAGTGCCCCACCATGGACTCCCTGCAGCAAATTCAGACATGCAGTGGTCAAAGTGAGAGCACAGTTCTGTGGGAGTGTAGTCTACCCTCGCAAGCCAAACCTCAAAAGTTAGTTTTCATCACTGAACTGGCAGGATTTTTCAAGTGTGTCTCACAGGTCTGGGCCCTGGGCCCAGCACAAGTAATTACTGTCTTTATTTTTGGACAAATGGACAGAGATTATGTTCCTAATGTTTGTGGACAACACCAGGATGGGAAGAAATTAAAATGTTCTGGAAAATGGGTTTAGAACTCTAAATATCCCTTGTGGACTGTAGAATTGGCCTGAAATGACACAATCAAAGATGGAAGGAGCCTCTGAATATCTCTTTGTCTAACTGGAACAGGAGTATCAGCAAAACAAGGTCAAGGTGGCCATGGCTTGATCCCTCCACTGGGCAGCAGCACTTCAGAAAATAGGGTGTGTGTTCTTGCTACAAACCCCACAAAATTCTTCTGGGGTCCTTGGGCAGGAATTCCACACAGGGAAGAAGGCTTGCCCTGAGTACAGCCTGTGGCACACACCACAGAGAAAGTGCAATCTACAAAATAAAGCAAATTTTTAGCTTGGGGAAGAGAAAAGGAGTGCAGCAGAAAACAACTGCAGTGTCAAAGGGCTCTGGTGGTGACTATTCTCATGCCCACACGGGGGGAAAAGGAGATATAATCAGTTTTATCGCTAATAAGCTTAATTGGCTGCTGTCCAGATGCACCTCTGCCACAGTCTGACCACTAACGGCACTCAGGCTGCAGGGCAAGAGTGGAGCTGCTTTGAAATAAGACCCCTAGAATGTGCCTGCTGTAGATGCAGGGCTCTCAGCTCCAAGTGTTTCTCTTGACTGATCCACTCCTTTGGGGCCACAGGGCTCAAAAATCTGCCGAGCATTTTACAGAGGGGTGAAAACAAAACCAACAAGGATCTGGCAAAGGTGTGTCTTGCAACAGCCAGCACAGCAGGCTGCCCACAAGGGACCAGGAACACTCTGCTGGGCACGGGAAGGAACCTGGGAAGGTTTACCTGCAGCCAGTGGATTATGTTCTGGACTGAGGACCCAGCCGGGGTGTGCCCCACATACACATCTATTCGGCTCTGCAAGGACACGAGCACATTTCACAACAGGATTCACTCGGCTCCTCAAAACAAGGCATTGCCAAGGCCTTGGCATTCAGAGGGACCCTCTGCAGATTTATTCCCACATACCATGTTTGTGTTCTTCCAGTTAAACCCAAAAATCATAGCCAAGATGTGCTTGCAGACCTTCGAGCAGACACAGAACCTGGAGAGGATCATCTCCCCCAGGGCAGTGTGTGGCATGAACTCCCTGGTGCCAAACAGCTCCTGTAAAATTGCAAATGTACTCATCAAATAGGAAGTCTGGTCATGCTTTTCCCCAAAGCACCACCACTTTGCAACTTCTGTTTTATCCCCACATTAAGGTTGCCCATAGTGAAGCCTTCCTTGCACCCCGTTAAATGCTCCTGTTCCTTGTTTCCTATGGGCATGATCTCTTACATTCATTATGCTCTTGTGTTTGATGGTAAGGCTCAATTCACAGCCTCTGCATCAGTTTTATTCACCAATGTTTTGGTTCTAATTCTGCCGGAACATTCTGGGGAGTGAATTCAGGACAGGACTCAAAGGTTTTGTAGTGAGATGTGTTTTTCTTCATTGTGAAAACAGACAGAGCGCAGAGCTCCCGTCTTTGTAAATGACTTGAAATACTCCATAGATAACTTCACAATCCCTATGAAAAACACTTTGGCTGTGCAGAACATAGTGCAGACCAACCTTAAGCCCGTAGTCAGAAAAGACTGAGAGTTTTCTAAATGGGCTCTGAGAAAATATCACCGTGGTCACAGGTGAAAGAGCAAAGAACACCTTGATTTTCTGAGCCAGCTGGGGCATAGTGGAAAAGGCTACAAAACCTAGGGGGGTGGAAAAAAGTAGAAAAAAAATGGTTTAGTCTTTTAAGACACTCATGCACATAGTTGAATTTCAGTGAGTAATTTTACAAATCTGAGAGGGGACGTAGGCTTCTCATGCTGTCACCAAAAGGACCCGCTCACCTATAGTGGTGCCTTGGGAATGACCAATATAATAGAGCTGTTTCTGTCCTGTTTTCTGCTCAATAAAGTTGATCACGGCTGGGAGGTCGTATTTAGCCATCTCATCGAAGCTGCAAAAGGAAGAGCAGAAGTCCTGCAGCATCTACACGTGCACAGCCATCACCAGCAAACCACAAAACCAACAGGGAGGGCAGGGCCACCCCACAAACTGCTTCATCCTACTGAGTTTTCACACGGGGTTTTCACTCAAAATAATTAGGATGAGCTTCAGTCCAGCCTGGTTCACTCACCCCCCAGCTAGGGCAGTGTGACCCTGCCAGAATTCAGCTTTTTCTGAGATCCTCAAACCCATTTACCTGAAAGCCCAGAATTCATCCTGGTTGGGAGTCAGGACCTGGTGTCTCCTGGACCAGGTGTTCCCTCTGCTGTTTCCTATCCAAACATCGTAGCCGGCGTCTGCGAGGATGAAGCCCAGGCTGCTGTTGGGTAGGTTGGTGATCCAGCAGCTGCCTTCTGCAAGGAGACCATGCTGCAGAAGTGCCACGGGTCTCACACCTGCAAGACAGGCAGCATGAAGATTCTCTTTATTTTTAATAAGAGATTATAAATAATTATAAATAAATTAACTATTTAAAATATTTTTAATATTTTCGCCTTTTGAGACAGTTTATGAAGTGTTATCCCAATGGCAGCCAAAATATGTGGAGGTTTGTGTTGGTGTTCCTCTAGATTTCATTTTAAAAGCAGGTTTGCTAAGCTGCACCGTTATCTTGGCATTAATCCCCAGAATCTCTGGGGGTGTTGGCAGAACTTGGGGCGCCTGGGGAGCTCTGTAGGGAAACATGGAGGAGACAGGGGATGTGATAGGAAAAATGCAATTTTCATGGATCTAACCCCCCCTCCCAGTTACTACCCCTCACAGGACAAGTGGATCCCCTGGATGCTCCTCAGGGAGTACCAAACCAGTCTGCTGATCCATCAAACGGCTGCAGGAGCACATTTTGGGGGCCAGGCTCTGGAGAGAACCCAAGGTGTGCCATCAGGATGGATGGGCTGCCTTGCACTGCTGGGACTGCAGCCTGACATTCAGAGCTCAGGGGTTCATGAAGGGGGAGAAAACATCCCTGGCAAGGGATTGGCCTTCCCAACAAATTCTGATCCATCAAAACTGGTGTTACAGATGCCGAGCCACAGGGAACCTTGCAAACCCTCTTGCACAAGCCCTGGTACCCCAGTGAGCGGCTCAAGGTGTGTGTGTCCTGTGTGGCATCACTTTTACCTTGGCAGCCGGCATTTCCTCTCCCGTGAGGAATTCTGTTCAGCTGGAGGATGTAACCATCTTCTGTCACCACATCATACTCCTCGCTGGGGTACCCCCAGAAGGAGATCAATTCACTCTGCAACAAGAAGGAAGCCAATATCAACATTTTCCAAGGCTCCTGTGGGGAAATCACTGAATGTGATATTTAACTATAATTATTTAACAGTGGCTGTCTCCTGGACACTTCCCACCTGGGCTCCAATGCCATCGTACTTACTATGTTCATCCGTGCTTCTGGATTCTTAGGAAATGGGGAATTAAAGAGGCAGTCCCCGGATGCCATCCCATGGAACACGGACACCAGAGCTAGAGCCAGCCACATCCTCGCTGTGCCTGGAACAACACACCCACAGAATCAGTGCCAGGGAAAGCAGGGGCCATGTCCTGCAGGGCAAGGAGAGATGAGGGCAGGGAAATGCCCCAGGTAGGACTCAGACTCAGTCTGGTGGCCTAGATGACCATTTAAAAGCATTAGTGCACATGGGGTGGCTCAGGAAACACATCTCAGCAGGGATATTTCCAGGGAGGTGGGACAGACTTTCAAGAATTCCAGTAAGAGGTGAGGCAACAATCCTTGCAGTGCTCTGGGAGCTGCAAGAGGTTAAAATCATAGAATCACAGAACGGTTTGGGTTGGGAGGGACCTTAAAGCCCCTCAAATTCCAGCCCCCTTCCACTACCCCAGGTTGCTCAGACCTCCATCAAATCCCCGTTCCAATACACAAAGAACGTAGGGTGTTGCTTGTGCTATCAGTGACCATGCAGTGCCACTTCTCCAGTCTCTCTTCCACGAAAGGGGATGGCCAGGAGGGAGGGCTCTGTCCCATCACCTTGCTGTTTGCATCACCTGTTGGCACCACTACCCAAACCTCCCCAGGAAGGAGAGAGAGGATGAATAAGATTCAGCACTGCCTTCCCTCCCTAAATAAAAAAATCATGAAAAGAAAATCTCAAACTGCTTGCCCTTCTCCTTGATCATGGCATAAAAGACAAAAATTGATTACATTTAATTCAGAGCAGGACATTTTCAAGTGCAAATCTACATGGAAAATGGGGAGAGATGAATCTTCCAGCAGATCTAGACATCCCTTAGTGATACTGGGTTTAACACAGCTTAAAAAAACCCTCACTCAATGAAGGAGGCATTCACTCAGTGCTGGAGACTGCAGCTGCCACAGGAGGTGGTGGAGGCAGATGGGAACAGCAGGTTTTGCACACAGTTATGGGCAGGAGGCATCACGAATAGATACTGTTTGCATCTGTTTGTGATTCTTGGTGCATTCTTGATGTCCCTCTTTTAGCCTCAACTCTTTAATTGTAATAATGTCTTAGTACTCTTCTACGTCTAATGGGTGTTAGAAAGCATTCAAAGGAGATGATGGTGAAGGTCTGAGCAGGATTGCTCCCTCCAACAACTGTAACATTGGACACCACAAGAAAAATTGGGCTGGAGCAGCCTGTAGAACTGACCCAGCAAATCAGATTTTGGTCCCCTGTTCTGAGGCAAGCATGGGCTGTAAGTGCCATGAGTCCTAAGTGCCATTCAGAGCCACATTTAGACCCGGCTTTACCCGTGCTTTTCCAACACTCACCTGTCCAGAAGTCAAGGCAGCCAGCCCAGCTGAGAGGTGGCACAGTTCCTGCAGGAGGAGATGGGGAGATGTCAGCCCCTGGAGAGGATGGGCAGTGCAGGGAAGAGGTGCCCAGCCTGGAGGAGATGGAGACGTGGCACACGGCAGTGTCAGAGGATGGGTTCTCCCTGCTGGCTGGTGCATGGAGCAGTGCTCTGCACCCCTCTGGAGACAGCCCTATTTGAACTGGCTGCAGGGTGGGGTGGCAAGTGTAAACACCCTGGGACACAAAACCTATAAATCATTAGGTAACACCACAGTTTAGAAAGTGCAGTTACCCAGAATTTGTTTGTGGAGGCCGGTTAAATACTGTTTAGGCAGAGTCAAATGACTTGGACATTTGGAGGTGATTTCCATCGATAAAGTGGTTTAATTGGTGTTGCTGAAGAAAGTTCCCAGCTTCCCATTTCGGTAGTGGTTTTATTTATTTGTTACAAGAGACATAATTAAGCTGTTACAAGAGACATAATTAAATTATTACAAGGAAAGATCAAAGTCTAAAATAGATTTCTAGTAGCTGTGGTTTAGAAATGACGATGCTTCTTGTGAGATGCCACGTGTGAGATGGAGATTAAATCCCAGGCAACAGACTGAAAACATCTGTACTAGGTCAGGCTGGGATGGAGTTCCCTTTCTTCATAACACAGGGATGGGACAGAGCCAAATTGCCATAGCAACACTCCCTACGTTGTCTATCCCTCCACCCAGTTTTCTCACTTTTGCTCTTCCAGTTCCCTCCACCTGCCCCACTTTGGTGTGGGGGATGGAGCTGCGTCAGCCCACCACAACATCCTTGCTTCTTCACACCCTCACGGGAAGGTATGAGGAGTACCTAAGTGCCTTATCCTACAAGTGTCCTGGCAACAGGGAGAGTTATCCCTTTCCATCACCCGTGCCAGGGCTGGGGCTGCCTCCTGCCCTTCCTTCCTAGATTGTTTTGGTTTGGAAATTGCGGTGAAAGGTCAGTAGGGAAAGGTGTCTTCTGTCTGTCAGCCAGGAACGGCCTTGAGATGTGTCCAAGGCATGCACCTACATTTGTCAGTTTGTCCCACTTCTATAAACACACAGTAGAACAGGGGTTTGTAAGGTAGAGGTTTGGAGGTTAAGGGTGACTTTGTTGTTGGGGTACTGAAGCCACACTGCACCAAGTAAGACACCTCTGGCTTTCATCTTCTGAGAAAACAGATCATTTACGCTCCAGGGAAAGGGCAGAGCAGCTCTGGTCACACTCATCTGGAGGCACTGGAAGGGGCAAGATGAAGGCTGCACCCAGAAGAGTCCTGTAGCACCTGAAGAGCTGGACATTGTCATAGGTCTGACAAGATGCTCTGGCCTCCCAAGGGTCATGTGCAGCTCCTGCTGAAGCACCACTACTGTAGAGGCTTGAATGGGATCAAGGAGAGTCCCTTGAACTTCATTGCATGGTCAGACCCAGTAAACTCGGCTTCATCCACCTCCTGCTTCAGGGTCGCTGACAGTTTGTCAGCCTCTGTGGGTCATCTTCACATCCCTCTCACCAGGCATTCCAGAACTGGACGTGGACACCCAGATGTCACCTCTCTTGCACTAAATGGCAGGAGTGACAACAGCCAGGTGTCCCCTTGTCTGCTCCTGTGGCCCAGGTCGGAGCTCTCCATACTTGCAGGGAGAGCACGTTGTTGGCTCGTATCCAGTTTGGTGCCAGCCACCCTTCCCAGGTCATTTCCAGTAAGGCTGTTGTGCCACAGCGCCTGATCAGTGTCCCCATGCCCTGCCTTCATCCAGGGCCGCCTGCCACCAGCACATACTTCAGGTAGGTGTTTAGCCCCAAAGCAGGAACATGTCACACGCATCAGAATTCTCAGCCAGCTCCTGCAGCCCTCTCTTGCATCACTCCTGCTTTCTTTGCTGGC
Source organism: Chamaea fasciata (assembly GCF_029207755.1). Classification (NCBI taxonomy): domain Eukaryota; kingdom Metazoa; phylum Chordata; class Aves; order Passeriformes; family Sylviidae; genus Chamaea; species Chamaea fasciata. Next base: position 32,454,949 of record NW_027094094.1, on the reverse strand, counting down.
AGTCCCCATGTGTTCATCAGGTGAGCACAGAGCTTTTTCCACTGCAGTAGAAACTTCAGCGCTGCCCATCATGCTCAAGTTTAATCATCAAGTTTTCTATCAAATTACTGCCAGGGATTCTGTCTTAATTCTTGGTGTTCCTCTTTGGCCTCAACTCTTTAATTGTAATAATGTCTTAATACTCTTCTATGTCTCATAGGTGTTAGAAAGCATTCAAAGAAGATGATGGTGGAGGGTCTGGAGGGCCACACTCGGGCTGGCTGAGGTCACTTGGTTTGTTCAGCTGGAGCAGAGCACTCTGAGGTCTGACCTCCTCAGAGGATGCAGCTCCTCCTGAGGGCAGCTCCAATCTCTGCTCTCTGTGACAGGGACAGGACCCAAGGAACAGCTGGAGCTGGGTCACGCTGGAGATCAGGGAAAGGTTCTTCCCCAGAGGGTGCTGGGCACTGCCCAGGCTCCCCAGGGAATGGGCACAGCCCCGAGGCTGCCAGAGCTCCAGGAGTGCTTGGACACCACTCCCAGGGATGCCCAGGGTGGGATTGTTGGGGTGTCTGGTCAGGGCCAGGAGTTGGACTGATGAGCCCTGTGGGTCCCTTCCAGCTCAGGGTATTCTCTGGTTCAATGACTCTGTGACTGCTTTCCTACCTGCTTCTACGTGTAAGAGACTGCTGAACTCACTGGCATGCTGAGCTGGCTGCGACAATCCAGGTGACCACTCAGTGCCATCAGCCATTCCCAAGCACTTCTCCCACACAGAAACATTCCGTGGCAAGTAGGCCAAATATTTATGAGTTTTGAGAAATCTCCTGTTCACAAAAACACAAGCAAATGGTGGTGACAATCCCCTGCCCAGGCAGGCAGAAGTACAATCCCACGGGCCCTCTGGGAGACAGCAGAACCTGGAGGGAGGGATCCACAGCAGGCAGGGAATGGGACAAGGTGCCAACTCTGCAGGAGGTGCTGAGGAGGGGACACAACCTCCTGAGGCTTCTTTCCAGGGCAACAAAGTCAAGAAGAGAAAACCTCCCACCAAATAGGAATCCACACCTGTAGATTCTTACATGTTGGACAGACAGTTATACAGTCTATCTTTTTCTTTCCTTAAAAAAATTCCCAGAACGAGCACATGTCCTGCTCCGTGACTGCGCCACAACACATGGGAAGGGGAGACAGGGGCTCCCACCTCTGTCCAGGAAGTGCCAGTTAAACAACACCTGCCCTGAGGCCAGCTCGGAGCTCCCTTTGAAGATGAGCATCACCAACACCTGCCTGCAAGCAGCTCTGTAGAACTTCACACCGATCTGTTGCTAAACACTTCTGCCAAAGTGTCGGGTTCTGGTGTCCCCCATACCACAACGATCCTATCAGAAGTTTTTGGGAACATCTTTCTCTCACCCACGCAGCTGGGCAAGGGTAGCAACCCAGATCCTTCCCCCAGCTGCCCACTCTCAGGGCTCTCAGGACGGGAGTTTGTTTTCCTGGGGCAGAGGCATTGCATGCCATGTCACCACCCCTCAGCACTATTTGCTCTGGGCCCAGCATCCCACTTTCCTCTCATCGAGCCGAGGCTCCTTGCAAAACACCGGCTAGGTGTTGGAGACAATCCACCAGCGCCTTCTGGAAGGTGTCACACCCCCCGGCAGATCCTGCCGTGTAGCACCTCCAGGTGGACAGGATTTGATACGGCAGAAGCTGCTCAGTAAGGGTGGGTCAGATCCAGCTCTGGAACATACCTGGACCACTGGCAGGTGTGTGTGACACAGGGGTGTGTGACACAGGGGTGTCTGTGTGTGTATAGGTGTGTGCATACAGATGTGTGTGTGTGTGTGTGTGTGTGTGTGTGTGTACAGGTGTGCATATACAGGGGTGTGCCCAGCACAGGAGTGTGCACAGCCGTGTGCCTACAGGTGTGCCCGTACAGAGGTGTGTGCCCAGCCGTGTGTGCACAGGTGTGCCCGTACAGAGGTGTCTGTCCAGGTGAGGTGTGTGCCCAGCCGTGTGTGCACAGGTGTGCCCGTACAGAGGTGTCTGTCCAGGTGAGGTGTGTGCCCAGCCGTATGTGCACAGGTGTGCCCGTACAGAGGCGTCTGTCCAGGTGTGTGCCCAGCACGGGTGTGCCTGCGGCCTCCCGCGGGCACAGGTGCGCGCTGTGGGCGCGGCCTCCCCCGCCCCGCCCAAGGGCGTGGCTCGCCCCGGGGGCGCGCGGCGGCGCGGGGAACCCCGCCCATAAAGGGGCGTTTCAATGGGCGTGCCCGGGGGCGCGTCCGTGCCAGTAGGTGTGTCGGGGGCGTGCCCGTGTCCGTGTCGGTGTCCGGGGCGGGCGGCGGCCATGGCGCGGGTGCTGGTGGTGGGCGCGGGGCTGACGGGCGCGGCGGGCGCGGCGCTGCTGCGCGGGGCCCCGCGGGGACAAGTGGCCGTGTGGGACAAGGCGCGGGGCGCAGGTGGGTCCGGCGGGGGCGGGGATGTGTGTGGAACCCGGGCCTGGAGTGTGGCCCGTGTCATGTGTGGCGTCTGTCATGTGTGGCGTCTGTCATGTGTGGTGTCGCGCGTGGTGTCGCGGCGGTCTCTGACCGGCTGTCGCGTAGGGGGCCGCATGAGCACGACCCGCGCCGACCGCGGCAGCGCCGACCTGGGCGCGCAGTTCGTCACCTGCGAGCCGGAGCTTGCGGGGCCGCGGCTCAGGTGAGACCCGCCCCGTCCCGCCCCCAGCGCTTCGGCTCCGGCCCCATCCCGCTGATCCCGCCCAGCCGGGGGTGGGAAGCACGAGGTCGGGAGGGTTTGGGGACACGGAGGGGCTCGCTGTCTGCACCAGGTGCCGTGCTTTAACCCCCCCTCCCAACACCCCAAACCCCGCAGCCGCTCGCTCGCCCCTCCGCTGGCGGGATCGCGGGGAGGAGCGGAGGGGTGAAGGCTGGGAGACGCGGGGGTTGGGATGAAAGACGCGGAGGTAGCTCACCGCACCTTGGGGAAGGGGACGGAGGTGTAGCAACGGTGCGAAAACGCAAAATTTGCGTGGAAAGCGGCGGAAAGGCAGGTGCGTTTCAGGCACCTGTGTTCGGTGGCCGGAATATTCCTGCACTCCGTAGTGTCTGTGGAGTTTGTGCCGGTGTTCAGAGCTTAAGGGAACTGCTGTCTGTTCCTCTGCCTCCGGGTCAAGCCGCTGACAGTTCCATCACAGGTAGCCTTGCTCTCAGGTAAACAGGCCAGGCCCAGTGTAGTAGCAAGGTAGTTTGTTCTTTTATTGCTGCATTTCTGCATAGCCTGCCTTGAAATGCAGCCTGTTGCAATTCGAAAGTCAGGCTGGCCTTAACTTTGATTCTGGGAAACGGAGCGAGTTTTCATCCCTGTGTATTTCTTCCTTTCCAGCTTCTACGAGGAGCTTGTGTCTCAGGGCGTCCTGGAGCCACTGACGGCTCCCGTGGAAGGAATGGTGGTGAGAGAAGGCTCCCGCAATTACGTGGCACCGCAGGGCATCTCCTCGGTTGTCAAGTACTACTTAAAACAGTCAGGTAATGCTTTTAGATGCCTTTGTGTGAAGGGAAGGGCTTTAATGGTCGTGATTTTGGCGGTGCCTTTGAACGATCTTTTGAATTTAAATCGCTGAGGAGGATGTTTAAGTTCTTGTTGGTTTATGTGCGTCTGGAAGTTGCTTGGGTGGATAAACGTGTCTGTGAGCTCCGTGAATTTCCAAGTCCTGCAGGTATAGAAGTCCCTATACAAATAGAACATCTGCTGTGTCACTGGGGGCAGAGGGGTGAGCTACAGCCTTTGTTTTGGAGAAAGGATGTGAACCTACTGGGTGGACAGTCTTTTTTAAAAAGAAGTTTAAACTTTCTAGCTACTACCTTAAGTGCCATGTGGCAGAACCACGTGTGCAGTTCACGGAATAATTTAACCCTGTTTAGAAAAGTTTGAGCCGTGAGAGTAGTCAAGCTTTGGTCCGTCCATGCGATTATTTTAATTATTTTTTAAACAGCTGGGTTTTTTTAAAACCCTAATCTTGTAAACAGTTAGCTGTGTTCGTGCCTTCTGGCAGCGGGAAGCCATTCCCGCGTGTCCTGTCATTCTATCTCTTGTAAATAACTCTTTCTCTCTCTGCATTTTCCCTGTGGAATTCACTGCTACACTGCTTTTTCCACGCAGGTGCAGACGTGTCCTACGAGCAGCACGTAACTGACATCTCCCTGCGGGATGGGAGGTGGGAAGTCTCCAGGAAAGTGGGGCCCCCGGAGCAGTTTGATGTGGTGATTCTCACCATGCCTGTCCCACAGGTCCTCCAGCTGCAAGGTGACATTGTGAACTGTAAGTCCAGACCTCAAAATCGCAGGTGGCTAATTTAAAATAACATTTCAGCATCTTGTGAAGCAGAAAATAACACTCAGCAGTCTGAGCTGGGTAATTATTCCATCAGGATAGGGTGGGAAATTATAAGATGTGGGTAATTTCAAGGCCATACATGTGGTGTGTGACCAGTAACACCTTGATGGCATAAATATCTAACTAAAGGAGTCAGTTTTGAATCTCATCTTTAATTTTTTTTGCTGACTTCTTTTCTTTTGCTGCCTGCCTTTGTGCAGCTTGCAAATAGTTACTGAATTGGACAAGTTTTCTTGGGCATTTCTGTAAAGAGAAGTATTTTCACTACAACCTCTGATAATAAGCTTTGTGCCTAAGTAGGTAAATATTCTGTAAGAACAGAACTAAGCTGCTAGTTGCTGTTTTGTGAGGCTTCCCATTTTCCCTGTTCCTTTACCCTGGAAAATAATGGTGTGTCTGGCCCATCCTGTCCTTACTGAGGTGTTCTGATTAATAGTGAAAGAAATAAAAATAGAATAAGAAATAGCATAGAAAAATAGAAAATAGAAGAGAAGAAAAATAGAGGGAGTGTTTTTTTAGAGCTTTCCTGAGTTTCTGCTAGTCTGCATCTTGAGGCCTTCCCCAGCTGGCACTGATGGCTTTGCAAGTAGTTTTTCTTGGGGTACTTAAATCCTTTCTTGTCCAGAAAGCAGGCAGCTCCCCTTCAGAAGGTGTAATTCAGGTGAACAGTTCATTTCACTTGCTCTTGGACGAGGTGGAGCTGTCAGATGCTTCCCACAACATCCTCTCTTCTGTGTAAGTGCAGGATTGACTTTTATCAGAGGGAATCCAGCAAGTTTTATCTTCTCCCCCCCTTCTTCCTGTTTCCCTTCCCCTCTCTGCCTCTCCCCTGTGTGAGACCAGCTTCCAGAATTCCAACCAGCTGTTAATTCTGCATTTCAGGCAGCATGACTGACTCCCCCTGCCCCAGAGTTCCTTGGCACTGGAGCCATGGGCATCTTTACTCCTGTTTCTTTGGGCCGAGAACTAAGCAGAGGATTAGATGAGGAGGGTGTTTCAGAGCCTGAAGAGAGTTTCAGATCTGTTTTGGCTTACAGAAGGTCAGGTGCATCACTGTGTGTCTAAATCTCAGCGTTGCTTTGGCTGTGTGTCAGAGAGCCGAGTTTTGCTGGCAGAGGAGGGAGCTTTTCCTGGATTCACCTCGCTTGGGATTTACGATGCAATTTCATGACGGCTGCTGAAAGGAATAGGCGTTCTCTGCCCTCCACACTGACACTTTTTAGTCATTTGTATGCTCTGGTCTCCCAAATCCAGGGGCAAAATCTGGCGATTCTGACAGGAGCCATGTTTGTGCATTCCCGGTAGCGATTCCAGCTGCTCCTGGAAGGGGAGGTTCCTGCTGCTTGTTGGAAACTTCCCTCTGGCTGCCACTGCTGGTGAGAGCTCCTATTGCTCCGTGGGATGGAACAGGAGATGTGCAAAGCTGGAGGAAGGGGAGGGCTTCCTCCTGTGTGGCCAGCAAGGGTCATGGCAGGTGAGCAGCTTAAAGGGAAGGGGACAGGATTTTGGGCTGCCATCCCTGCTGGGCTGGAAGGCCCTTATTTTATAGAAGAAGGAGTCTGGAGCTGAATTAAAGATGTGCCTGGGCAGTGTTAATCTCAACCACTGCTGTGTTTTGGGATGAGCGGTGTTAAAGGAGCGAATTTTGGCTGTTCCTGCACAGCTCTGCTTTTTAGCCTTTACTGCCTCGATGTAACATCCTTGCTTTGGCAGCTTCTTCATCCGAGGTGTTTATGGGTTTAAACCTCTCCCATATCTCCCTGGTCTCCTTTCACTTGCCCCATCTCCCTGGGATGCCTTTTCAGGGTAGTTTTGCTGAGGGTTGAAGTGCTTGGCTGGGGACCTGTGCCAAGGCCCTCTTGAGCCACTTGGGTATAGCTGGGCTCCCAGTTCAAAGCCAGATGAAGTTTTAAATGGCTTGTGAGGAGGTTTTGCTGGCATTAATGTGTGGATAAAGGCTGCAGGAGAGGAGAAGGGGCAAAGGCGCAGCTGCGTGTAGCAGGGGATGCTTTGATCCATTAGTGAGGGTTGGAATTGGGCTTTGATGTTTGTGTGTAAAAGAGACTGAGTTGGAGAGTTCAAATGACTTGCCAGAGGTGGAAATTTACCCCTCCAGGAATTCACCATTTTCCTGTTTGAGGGAGGAGGTCTTTTGCTCCCCACTTTTTTTTTTTTTTTTGAAAACAGTTTTTACTTGTTTACACGATATTCAGAAAATTAATGTTTTGGAATAACCTCTCAAATTTCACATTCAGTGGCAAACTTGCTGTTTTAATACTAAAACTCGGCAGACTAAACTAGACTGGATAGTTTTCGTGTCCTCTGACCTCTTAGATGAGCCTGAGCATGATGTCATTGTGAAGCCGTGTGCACTTAGGAGGAGACAGAATTAAGTGGCCTTTGGTAACCTAAAATTACCATTTTATATGGGCTGTGTGAAAAATGAATGTTCCAGATTTACCTCTCTTGTGAAAGAAAAGCCAAGTCGTAGATTAACGGAGAAGTTAGTGTGTAAACACACCCAATTTTTAAAAATAGATATAAAATAAATAATGTAATAAATAGTGTGTGTATATATAAGAATATAATTCACCTTAATTTTCAACCTTTATTCATTCTTTCTACAATTATCACGCCCAAATTGATGCAGCCGTTGCATATTTAGCAGCAGCAGAGGCAGAAGTACTTATCCAGCATGACTTCCAGGAGCTGCTGGATAAAGGGTTAACTCCTTGCAACATGTTTGGAACAACAATAGGTGGCAGCAATCGAATGGTGTTTGGGACGTTCAGCTTGAATAACCAAATTAAATTTACTGCACTGATTTGGGCTTTCCATATTCTGGTGGTAAAATACTGGGGTTGTGCAGAAGATAGAAGGGGGTAAACGTTTCTGAGGTTTGCAATGTCAGTTTGAGGAAAGGAATAAATTTACTTAAAAGTAGGATCTTTGCAAATGAAAGGACACGATTTTGCAAGTGTTCATTGTCCCGCAGTGTTTCAAAGGTTATACAGGCTGCTGCTGTTAGAAAACTCCTAGATTTATATCCCAGATTCCATATGATCGCTGAGCAATGTAGTACTTTCCGTGCATTTTCAGATCACTTGGAGAAGCCTTCTTATCAGTTCTGTTTTTCAGTTTAAGGCAGCTGGCAACATGGCAATTTAAGGTTGCAGCGATTTGCAGTAGTTTTTTTTTTTATTTTTTATTTGTGTGTTCAGAATGTTTTCATTATGTTGCTTTCCTTGGAATTTCAAATTACAGTTCTGCATGTTTAAGCTGCTAATAAAACAGGATGGCTTGGCTTTTGTTTCGAGCCTGACCTATTTTTTTTTTTTCCATCTGTGTGAATGTCCCACATGTTTTAAATAATACAAGCTGATGAGAAGATACAAGTGAAATAGGGCTGTATTTGCGTGGGAAGGCTTTATAATGTGAGTTAGGAAAGCACAACTCTGATAATTTTTCACGACTCACAAGTCCTTGCTGAGTGAATGTGTTTATTTTTGGATAGCACGATGATAAATTCGGAATTCAGTGGTTCCAGTTCCAGGCAATCTAAGCAGGGCTTATCCAGCTTGGAGCTCTCATTACCTAACAGATCTGAAATGTCCAGTGTAAACATGTACACCGATTTGTTAGTTGCTTATCAGGGAGCTGAGGCCACAGTGTGGAAAATACTTGGGCTGTCTGGAAACACGAGGAGTTCTTGGTTCTGGTCCTTCTAAGACCTGTCCCTGCTGTGGCTCCAGAGCACCCCGGCACTGCCTGAGGCTGTGGCAGTGGAAGGGTCTGTGATAAATTTGGGTGATGCCCGGGGATGGGCGTGTCAGAGGTGATGGCTTGGTTACCAGGGCTGCAGCAGGACATGGAGCATCCGTGCGCAGGGAGCCCTCCTGCCCTGGGTTCCGTGTGCAGGATTCAGTCCCCTGGGGCTGGCGGGGGGGGAGCTGTTCCCCGGATCCCTGTGTCCCACTCTGCTGGCAGCTCTGCCCCTGGCCTTGCGCAGCAGCGTTTTGGACCCTCCTGTGAGGAGATCTGGCTCACCAGTCCAGCAGGGAGATCAGAGATTTCTGTCCTGCAGTCCCAGAATGGTTTTGGGTTGGAAGGACCTTAAAAACCATCGTGCCACCCCCTGCCGTGGGCAGGGACACCTCCCACTATCCCAGGCTGCTCCAAGCCCTGTCCAGCCTGGCCTGGGACACTTGTAGGGATGGGGCAGCCACAGCTGCTCTGGGCACCCTGTGCCAATGTCTCACCACCCTCAGAGGGAACAATTCCTTCTCAGTATCCCATCTAACCCGACTTTCTTCCAATTCGAAGCTATTCCCCCTTCTCCTGGCACTCCAGGCCCTCGTAAAGAGTCTCCGTCTTTTTTGTCGGCTCCTCCCGGCCCTGGAAGGCCACAATGCGGTCACCCCAAAGCTTCTCCTCCCCAGCTCTCCCAGCAGAGCTGCTCCGTGCCTGGGGTCATCCCCGTGGCCCTCCTTTGGGAGGTGGTTGTTCTCCTGGTGGAGGGTTTGGATTTGCTGCTGGAATGGCCTGAGAGGCGTGAGGGAGGAGAAGGCGGCGGCCCCGCAGGCGTGGGGAGCGTCACCAGAACCTCTCCGCCAGCCTTCGGGGCCGGCAGGGCTCCCCACTGCCTGCTGCAGCTCGGCTGTAGCCTCTCTGAGGGAGTACTTCTAAAAATAAAGGCTGCCTGAGCTGGAATTGCACATCAGGAGGGGGGAAAAAAAATATCAAAGTAGGCCGTGCGTATTTTTCAGCGTGTGTTTGGCTTAGTCTGTTTTTAGGTGTTTTTCAGGATATCTACGGTGCTTACAGTGGGCTTATTCTGAAATTACTGAGCAAAGCTGCTGATCCCAGTGACCCTCTCTGGGAAGTGTGGGGATTAAACCCCAGGTGTGTGAGCACAAGAGGCCTGGAAAGGAGAGAGAATTCCGATCTGCGTTAGATAAAGGGCTACTTTGCATTTTGGTGTTGTCAGCTGAGGCTGCCTGCCTCGGGTGGAAAGCTGAAACTCTTGTTTGACAGATCTTAGGGTAAAACAGAAGGGGGAAAAAAAAGCCAGATGCAATTTGCTGGAAGAGCAAAATACGCAGCTTCTCGTCTTCAGGCTTGGTTCCCACTGCAGGGGAGCCCATCCTTCGGCCGGGCCGGGGTGTCAGCTCTTGAAAAGTCACCCTGCAGAGAGGGTGAGTCCTGCTCTGTCACAGCATCACCTTTTAGCGCCTGGGGACGTGGCAAAAGCCTTTCCTCCAGCAGTCCCTGCTCCTGCTCCAGCTGCAGCAGCACGACTGTCTGTGGGACCACAGGCACACGGTCGGCCCCCCAAAAAAAAGGGTGGGGGAGTTATTTTTAGCAGGCTCAGTGGTGTGATCCTCCGTTCACCATGTGGCCCACAGACTTGCTGGCACGTTCTGCTCTCCCAGCAAGGGTAGGGGAGCAGCTCAGGGGCTGGGCGAGCGGCTGAGCCCTCCGAGTGCTCGCGGTTCTGTGGTGGGAGTCCTAAGGTTAGATTTCCTGTGCAGTCCCGGAGGGATTTCAGAGCACCTGCGCGTTAAACTGGCAGCAGATTGCACTGATTTAGCTGAGCTGGTTTGGAAAAAAAAAAAAAAAGAAAAAAAGGTTATTTCTGACATGTAAGGCAGCGCTGCTTTGGTGTGCTGACACTTTTAAGTCTGCCTGATGTGGCTGTTTGTAATTCCTTGAACCTGGACGGACTTCTCTCTTCCTACCATTGCAGCCTGTGCTGGTTTGGCAGGGTCCTTCAGCCTCAGGGCGCTTGGTCACAGACCTTTATCTAATGCTTCTTTAGCTCTTTTGTGTCATTCCAGTACCCAAAATAGAGAATGGGACCACAGACATCTTGGATCAGCTGAACGTGAGCCCGTGTGCACTTTTTTTGGTGTGTTTTCATGGTTTTTTTTTTTCCTTCTAGATAATAAAGGTGATGGTATTTGAACACAGGACATACTTGGAACAGAACAAATAAATGCTCTGAAGTTTGTTTATCCCAACAATAAACAAAGATACCTCTGAGTTTTTCCCAGTCTTTGGTTCTCTCCAGGGGTTACGTTCAGATGGAGAAATCTTTCCAAAGCTGATTTTTGCCGCGAGCCTAAAAGGAGGGGTGGGGGGAAAAAAAAGTTCCTTGCCAAAAAATGAGACCAAATGGAGCAGTTCTGAAACTTCTTTATTTGTGTCTTGTGGGATGTGCGTTTGATGAGCTGGTGGTTTCTGTGCTGTAGGAAGCTAGGATGTGCTATGAGATCTTATCCTTCAGGAAGTCCAGTTAGGGCATTTTTACCAGCCTTGAATTTTCAGATCCTGAATCTAAAGTGGTTTTGATGGTTGGTTTTGGGAAATAGTGATAATCTTATGTGTCACCTCTCCCTTTGAATAAAATCCTTTTTTTGTTTGTTTGTTTGTTTTGTTTGTTTGTTTGAAGTTTTTCACTCTTTTTTTTTCTTGGAAAAATGTGTTTGGAAAAGCTCTCCCTCCTTTCCCCTTACCAAACCTTCTGGGCACACTTGAGAGAGAGAAATGTGCAAAGGTGACCACAGGCTGATGTGGACTTTACAGCCTTCTTTTAGCTGTGAAATCTGCCACTCAAACTATGGCTTTTAGAGAGGTGAAAACCCTTGAAACGTCTGGTGCAGGTTTGCAAGCAGTCTTTACATTCAATTGCTTGCTTTGGGATTTTTTTTTTTTTTTTTTAGTGCTGCAGTCAAGTAGGCAGTCAAAAGCCTTCCCTGGATAATGTTTTTTTAAAATGTATTAATGTTTTTTTAAAATGTATTCTCATAGCTTAGGCAGTGCCTCTGGACTGGATGGGGTTTTGTGGATTTCTAGAGGATTTTTTGATAGTTGCTGGCCACTCCCATCACTGTAATTGAGACCATTCTTTACAAGGATTATCTTTACCTCCCACGGACACGTCTGTGAACTTTCCAGTTCTTTTTGCGGTCCACATCTGGATTAGAGCAGGGAGAAAAAAATACTAATTTTAAACCTAATGAAGTTTTGGCTCCATTGAGTCAAACCTAAACTTTGCGTGGAGCCTGCTGTCAGCTTTCCACGCTTGGATTCTTCATTTCCAAGAATGTTGGTGTGCTCTTGGATTAAAGAAGCCTTAGGAATAACTCACCCTCAGACCCCTTTTGTAGAAATCAAGTCCTGTTCCTTTTCCTGAGCCATCAGATGAGATGTTATAGATGGTTTTGGATCTACCTGTGCTGCCTTGGAAGCCTGAGTTTACTGCTGGTTGCCTTGCTCTTCCCTGGGATTTTAATTCCCTCTTCTACCCACCTTGTAAGGGACACTCAAAGCTCTGTAACTATTCTTTAAAAAAGAGAGAGCCCTGATAAACTCTGTTCAAGGGCTGGTGTAATTTAGGAAATGGGAGAGGCTGGGTGAGAAATGAAGGTGTAGATTTGTCACCTTTATTGACTTAGCTGTTGAAGCACGTCCTGTTGTAGCAATGGACTCTGCTGCCACAAATTATTTCAAGTGTGAAGAACCTGCTGCCTTCCTGAAATGGATTAAAGCTGTCTCTTCACTTGATTTATTTGACAGAACAAGGGACATGCAGATCAGGCTTTCCAGAGTCAGTCCTGATGCGCCAGTAGCCTCCAGTTCTACGCCCAAAGTCATCCTTTAAAAATGCAGCTCTGCCAAGATGTGGCTGAGCGGTGCAGAGGCACAGAGGGCGAGTGTACACCTCTCCATAAAAGAAGGATTTACTGCTCTCTTCCCTCTGGATTTATACTTTAGGGAGAATGGGGTGGATGCCTATGGAAATTCAGGAAAATAAATTCTATTCAGTGAACTGTGTGCAGGCAGCAAGTGCTTTGAGTGTCTCACAGGCTGTTAAGTGACTGCAGAGCAACAAGGTGGTGTTTGGGTTTGTAAAGCACAAAAGAATCAGATTTACCGTCTGTTTCCATGTCCATTTCTCTCTGGCACAGTAGGAGGTGTGTTCAGGAACACTGATGAGAAACCTTTTCATATATTCTGATTTAAGCCATGCTGGTTGCAAAACCAGCATACACATTTTCTAATGGAAATTATGCTCAAAACCAACTTAAAAGCAGGAAAAAATACCAACTTTGAAATGACCACTTGTTTTCAAGTGGCTGAACTACAGCTAGGATTTGTGCCCAACTCCATGGAAAAGATGTGTCATTCTCCCTGAGACCGAATTTAGCAAAAAGCTTAGTTTTCTAGTCAGAAGAAAATGCCACATAATTCTTACTGAAACAAGGAAATTTACCTCAATATTGGGGTTTATGTGCAGATGATCTTAGAATGACTGGGGAGGGATTTTAAAGCTTGTCTCATTCCACCCTCTGCCACAGGCAGGAGCTTCTTCCACTATCCCAGGTTTCTCCAAACCCTGTCCAGCCTGGCCTTGGACGCTCACTGTAAGAATTAAATACTGACATTTCTTCTGTCTTGTTAGCTTTTTTTACAAGGGGCTGGCCCTTTGCAGACATTTTGTAAGGCATCAGATAGTAAATAATACCTTTAGATGTCAGTGTAGGTCTGTTTGCCTGGTGCTGGTGCTGCAGGATCCTGGCCCCGTTAGCATCTGCACGCTTAGAAAGAGATGAGCTAATAAATTACATATCTGTGGTGCTTCCAGGATATATAAATTAGAGATCAGAATGCTTCCAGGGAGGCAGCCCGGTCCCTATTTGTGCGCTGCTTAAAATGCTGGGAGAGGTCGTCGTTATGGCAGGCTTTTTAAACCTAACTCCTCCAAGTTTTTGCCCCTTGGTGCAGAATTCCATGGGATTTTTCCCAGCTCTCCCCTGCCTGTTGGTGACAGTCACAAGGCCGAGGCCGTGTTTGCTGCTTCAGGCACTGAAACACCAGCAGATATTTGGAAAATAAATGTTGCGCATCAGTTCTTTTTTTTTTTTTTTTTTAACCCTCAGGAGGTGGTAAAATGCCTCAGTAACCTCAAGGGGAAGGGGTCTGACAGTTCCTTGTGAGCAGATTGAGGCTTGTTTGGGAAAAGGTTTGGCTTCCATGTCTTGTGAGTTCTCAAAAACGTGTGGGAATTTTGGAGCCAGTTTAGGTGGGATTTTCAGGTGGTTTCCTGGCCTGAATTAGGGTTTCCATACTGCTTTTAAGGGGTTTGGCTCTGTATTTTTTTAAGCCTGCATAAATCTTCAGGCAGTGGAATTGTGCTGCTGATCTGTGTGTGTTTCTAGGCAGTGAGAGACGTTCTCTTTTGGTGTATTTTAAATTTGTTCTTTTCTGTCGTGTTGCCTTCAGCCATAAATCCTATCTCCCCACTTCTTGTTTTTTTGGTGTGTGTATTATCTCTTGTATTTTACTGTAAAGTCAAATGTCAAGGTACTCAGTATTAATAACAGTTTGTGGGGGTTTAAGGTTCAATTTTAAGTGAGCACCTGTGTGGTTTTTTTATCTTAATGGGATTTGCAAGGCAGATAAGTCTGGACAGTGTTTTATGACATCAGTATTTCTGCTTTGTTTTATTTTTTTTTTTCCTTTCTCTTTGTCACATTTAGCTATTAGAGTCAATAGTCACCATCAATAAAGGCATAAGCAATTTTTCCAAGAAATACAGTTCCTTGCAGCAGGAGGAGGGCAGAGTTTGGCTTTTGAATACAGCATTTGGTAGGATGTACTAATAGCAAGGATTTTTTATTCCATCTGGTATCTTTTTTCAGCCTCTGGTAGGTTGCAGCTGATCTGTCAATAACTTTCAAGGAATCATATTTTTATTTTCCCCCTCCACTGTGTCACATTTTGAGCATTAGGATTTGTTAGCCGTGGCTCCCCTTCTTACAAGCTAAAGAAAAGGAGACTGGAGAGCCAGGTTTTTTAAGCTGTACACTTGATTGTGTGCCTAACTTATGAAAGTTGGCAAAATGATGGCAGAGGAGGGGCCAGTTGCAATCAGGTACAGCTTGTTTAATTTATCTGTGCTTCCAGAACATGTGCTTCGCACGCTTGGCTGCGTGTCTAAATCCTTTGGAAAGTCGTGACGGGAGACAGGACTCAAAATGAAAGACTGTGTGATAAAACAAAAGAAATAAAGCAGACAAGACACCCAGAGCATGTGATCCGGTCAAAGCCACATGAAACTGGTTGTGGGCGAAGCATTACAAATGTACGGAGCTTTAATTTTTTTTTTTAAATTTTTTTTTTTGCCATCTCTGTTAGTGGCTACGTCTTAGGTAGATCTGAATACCAGGCTGCTTGAAAAACGAGCAAAAATCCCTGTTACTAATGGAAATTTAGTCATTTAACAACATTTAGCTGTCAGAGCTCTGTAGTGTGGCTGTGGTTTGCACAACAGTGCAGCCTCAGCTTGGGGGGAAGTTTATCTTCTCTTTGTCAGTGTCTCAGCCTGGGAGTCAGTGCTGATCACACAGATAAACCCTGAGGAAGGTTTGATGAGGACTCCTGAATAACCTGACCCTTCAGACTTGCTGCCTTTCTTTCCCAATACTCCCTTTTTCCATCATTACACAACTGCAGCGTTGGAAAGTGTCGCTTTTGGGTTTTCCCATTTTCCTGAGAGCAACCTGAACAACAGGTGAGATGCCAAAGGGTAGGAGAAAGAAAGGTAACGCACAGTGGGCTTTATGTGTGTCCGGAATACCTAGTGGAGGCCAAGGGAAGGAAGCTGCTCATGGGAGGAGAGACCATTGCATAACCCAGAACGGGAAATTAAATATTATACAGAGAAAAAAAGTTATGGCATTTCCCCTTTGGTTTGTTCTTGATCACCAAGAAAAGTCCTGATACGAGGGAGGAATGAGGTGGCTTATCTTTGCTCCCCACATCAGCCTCCCTCTGTCACCCAGGCACGCATTTTGACGGAAAATAAGGAAGGGAAAAGAAGAACATGGGTTCAGTTATTGCCATGGCATGTCACACGCATGTTTTGCAAAAGGTTACAAAGAATTGACAGAATGGCTTGGTAGGTTTTATAGCTGAGAGCCACACAGGGTATCATTATAAAGTTTTAAATGTGAGGACAAGGTACAGAACTTTCTAACCAGCTCTAGAGTAAAGCTGTTATAAAGGGTTTTTTTGCTAGAACAGTGGATTAGTGATTTTTCTTTGTTTGTTTCCTCCCCATCATCATGAGGTATGTGCTCTGAAAATCACTGAAGTATCAGACACTAGAAGATCACAGGTACCAGTTGACATCAATTCACAACTGTTTCAAGGGAGAATACAGGGGAAGAAGCCAAATAACAGAATTCTTCTTAAAATTAAGTGTCTTGTACATTAACCCTGCAGAATGAGTAAAGAAAGGAGCGTGTTTTTTATCAGTTTCTCATCAAACCATTCTATAAATGTTTGCCTTCCCTCTGTCCTGCACTGAGTCCAACCTGAGCAGGCAGCAAAAGGGGAGAGAGATGAAACTTTCCTTCTAAGAGCATATGGTTTTATTTAGAATGTGTTTCACAACCGTGACGTACAGAGCCAGGGTTTACTTGTGCTCCACACTCCCACTCACCCACTCTGCAAGGAAAGCTGCGCTCAGGATTTTAATAAAAACAGGAAAAGTGCATGGATGGAGGTGGAGATTTATTCTGTCGAACTGAGGATAAACATTGCTTCACTAAACCAAAGAAAATTAACTTTTATGTGGTAGGAAAAAACCATACACCTCTCGAGCGTGCTGCTTTGCGTGGTAGCAGGTGATTTCTGGGTGTAGAATCATGCTGTTTTCATCAGAAAAGTCACTGATGATGGCATGGGAATGCTTGGAGAGGAAGAGTGACAGAAGCTAGTCCAAACACAGATATTGCAGTGTGTGCATGGACAGAAAAATCTGTCCTTGAATAAAGTTATTGCTGTCTTGATTTTTCTACCACGTGGTGTTTAACTTCAAAAGCTGCAGCCTCTGGGTCTGATCACATCCAAGTGCTGCATCTCTTGGTACTGCTAAAGCATCTTTTTTAAAAACCAATGGTTTAAAAGCTGTTTGCTCATGTTCCCCTTTCGGCCTCCTTTAACATTTATGCATGTGACAGAACTGATATAAAAAGGGAAGTACAAGTATTTCAAATACAGATGTTGGTCTTAAACCCGGTGACTTTTATGTAGTGACAGTTTCAGAATGTTGGGTTGTGGTGGAAGCACAGAATTTGTCATGTACCCGTGTCCTTCCCACAGTATTCCAGTTTATACATCCAGGTATTTTCAGATTTATTCAATGCAAGTGCAGAAGTGAATTTTCTCAGCTACGGCTGTCTGACACTTATCTATTTTTTTCTGTAAATTTCTTTTTTTTTTGCCATTGAGTGCAGGAAAACCATTGCCTGGGTCTCTTCAACTCGTGTAGAACAGGGTGGGTGATTTGCAGTCTCTCTAAAGCTAGGGAAATTCCCCATGGAAGCAAATGGAGCTGGGGTCACATTCCAGACAGTGGATTTTTGCCACTTCCTGTGCAACATGGACTCTGTTTCTGCATAAAGACAAAAGCCTTTGTTCTGCTGAGTCACGCTTCCAGAGCAATAGACAGCTACAGAAGAGTTGATGCGCTCTGTTTCTAGTTCTGGTTTTGACTTTGAAGTTCTCCCCTGTACTCGCTTCTCTCTTTTGTTGGATTGGGTTGGGTTTTTTTCGGTTCGTTTCGGGTTTTTTAGGCCAGGCTTGCAGTGTGGTTCAGCAGGCACGTATTTTCTGAGCTCTGCTGTTGTGGTTCTGTGGTTGCAGGGATCACATTGACTTGTCACATGCCTGCAGGTTCTGTCTCCTTCACCTAAAGCTGCCTTGGGAAAGAGGGAAGTGGAAGACGAGGCTCAGCCTTCACGAGGCCGGAGCACGGCGTCTCCCAAGGTGATGAGTAATAACAAATTGTTATTTTTGAGGTGCCTCCTTCCCTTGTTTGACTGCTTTGGGATGCAGCTGACAGCTCGTTGGGACACGTGTGAGGGGTGCAGGTTGGCAGCCATCAGGGTGATAACAGTGATATGAGCCATGAAAAAGGCTGTGTGACAAGGATGGTGTGATATACCCGGAGCCTTCATGAGGAAATACCGTTTGAGTCTTTGGTAATTGTTATAAACACGTATTATATTGTTGGCTTTTCACAAATACTAAGATGAATGCTGTGTGTATAATGTTAAAATAACTTTACTTTTATTTCTGCTATTAACAAAAACCTAGACATAGTAGTAGTACTAGCTAATATAAGGGAACTATCTGTTTAGTCAAGATAACATCCAGTAAATATATAATGAAGACCCTACTATTAATACACCAACTATCGGCATCTGTCATCCAAAAAAAGAATAGATCAAGGCCCAAACTAAAAGTGATAAAAAGAACAGACCAAAACCACAGCCAGAAAACACACATACTCTACAAAAGTAGACCCAAGGAGGGGTCATGCAAAATAATTCCTAGAATATGTAAACTAGTTTGTAGGAAAATATGAATATGCATAAGGATCTATAAATATGCAGCAAGCGAATGAAATAGAAAAAGTATTTAAGGAGTATCTCTGAAGATAATAGCGTGGTCTTGGCTGAGTGCCAAGCACCCGGCCGTTTTTTGACCCTTTGCTTTATTCCTGTCTCCTATTATCTTTTTGGTAAACCTTTTTTAAATATTTCCAAAACAGTAAACCTCCTTTTCACCATAATTTTGCTCAGAATTGATGGGGATGCTGCCTAGTGGCAATTACAGCCGATCAGAAGGGAGTGTGAGTGTGGGAAAAGGGCTGGGGGTGAGAGAAGTGGAAAAGGAAGGGCCCTGTGGGTGTCACCTCCGAGCTGCAGAGCCCAAACTTGGGCTTGGTGCTTGCAGCAGGATCACAGGTTTAATTTGAAATTCATGTGGTCGCTTAAATCCTTCTCCCTTCCCTGGAGGCTGAATCCCCTGGAGGCTGAATCCCTGGATGCGGCGGGAGGGAGGGAAAGCCATGGTGAAATAAACCCCCAGATTAAGGTTTGCACTCTGATGCTTTAATCCAACGTCTGCATGGAGTGGAGCAGATTGCAGATTATTCCCAGAGGAGATTTAAATGGGGTCTTGAGGGCTTTATCAGTTTCTTCTTTGGAACTCCTGGCACCTCACCTTCTCTTGTTACAGAGGCTGCTTGTGGCTTTATAATGTTACGTGTTTATTTAGCTCTAGGAAAATCTGTATTTGGAGAGGGGTTTTTCCCCCTGTCAACATTATTAGTGGAGTTTAATTAGAATTATTGCTCATGGTACTGATGGGCTAAGCTGACTGAAGCTCTCTAAATCAAAAGACAAGGGCTAGTTTGGACTGCAGTAAAGCAGCAAGGTGTAGTGTTCCTCTGGGAATGTGTTTTGAGCCTCTTCCATATCTCTTTGTCACCTAGAGCACAGAAAAGTGGCACTGCAAGGTTTGGCACATGTTTAGTTGCAATTTGGGTATTCATTTTATTCAAAAATTAATTTTAAATTGAGTGCTTTCAGTTGTTTGAGATGAAATTGGTAGGAGACAACACTGATTGAGTAACCATGGATTCTCCTGGGTTTGGGTAATGATCTTGTGAGAAATTTGGTAAATAATTAAAAAAAACCCCTCCAATAAAATTCAGGAACTATCCATGCAAATTAAAAAAAGTCCCCACATGAAGAAGAGGAAATAAAATATGGAATCCCTGAATTCAGGAATAGAAGGAAGAAGTGAGAAGCAGTCAGCAGAAAAAAGGCTGGTTATTAAAATTGATGGAAAATTTGAGCATCTGAAAAAACCCAGAAGGATTTGCCAGTATGTGTTGGATACATGACTATGCAGCAATGCCATCTCAGAACCCTGAAGTGGGGGTAAAAGAATCCTGGGAAAGTGTATTTTAAAAGAAAAAAAAAAATCTAAATTCACTTTTAAAACTGTGCTGTCACAGTTTGATCACCAGCAAAGGAAGGGGACCCTGGATCTGGCAGTCTGTGCAGCTCATCCTGCTCACAGTTAATTGCCAAATTTCCACCGACTCTTTTATCGTAACTAGATTTTGCTTCAGTTGTGTTCTTCCACCATAATGAGGTTTGAAGGGTGCGATTGCCTCTTTATCCTAGAAAGCCAAAAGAATGGAGGAAATGAGTTTTGCAGAGCTGCTGAGAATAGTAAGGGGATAAATAAATCCAACTGAAGGTGGGGACAAGAAAAAAAATGTTGATTTTCCCCCCCTCCCCTAGGAAAACAAGTAACTGAAGTCCAACGGCTGTGTCCTCTAAAACCTGAGTGTCACCTGTGCCACAGCTCTGCCTCCACAGGCAGGATTTCAGTCAGTTGGAAAGAAAAAGTAGTGTGTTGCCTGTGTAGTGAAAAGGTTTTAGCAAAGAGGAAGATGATGCATGTATTAGCTTTGCAGAAGAGAAAGATAATTACTGTTAACCATGGGTTTTTTTCTCCTTTTATTTCCCCCCCCCTAACTGTTACTTGATTAACATAATCAAGTTACAGTGGGAGCAATTGCTCTCAATTAGTCCTTGGTTTGCCAATTACAGCTTCTACTTCAGACTTGACAAAGGCAGGGGAGGTTGGTGAGCCTCAAAGTGGGTCTGTTTTCTCTGTGCAGGATCTGCTGAACTAATAGAGGGGATGACTTCTCTCAGCAGCGTTGCCAAGCTTATACCCTGAAATGATCAAAGGCACAGCGACACAGTTATTTAAGATACCTTCACGTCTGAGAAGATTTAGCACTTTTATTTCTTGGCACAGTTCTAAATCTTCCCTAAAAAGACACTTCAGAGTAAATAAAAGAAGCTAATTTAGTAGCCCTGACAAAGCTGGTACAAAAGATGACACAGCTGTGAACTGATTGGAAAAATCCCTTTAAAAACAAAATGCGCACGCCGTAATTTGGGATATTTACTAGGATGAGCGAGTCCCTTCTGTATTTCTCCAAGTGAAAACTCCCAGTGTGCCAGATTATTTTTTTGTTATCCACGTTGGTAAGGCAAGAGCTCCCCATCCATTTCTTGATCTCAGCCTCTGCCCTCGATCACTGCAAGATTCCCAGCGCAGGGAGTTGTTCATCACTAGGTGGTTGTTACAGCACCCACCTTTCCCTTTCCAGGGTTGTTCCGATGCTGCCAGTGGCTTGATGTTGGCTAAATCCCAGAACCACGAGATGGTTTGGGTTGGAAGGGATCTTAAAGGCCATCCAGGAGTGGGGTTCTTTGTCTTGGCTGATGTTTGCCTTCACAGCACAGGATTGGCAGAAGCTTACAGGATTTAATCAGAATTTTAAACCCCCTCGTTGGCTGGGTTAGCACTCTCTGCAGAGGAAAGGTTTATTGTTGCTCCAGAAACAGTTGTTTTTCCAGCATGAACCTGGAATTGGGGACCTTTAACTAATGGACCCAAAGTGAAATTCTCAGAACCTGAGGGAATAAGATGGGGTTTTTTTGTTTTGTTTTGTTTTTGTTTTTTTGTTTTTGCTACTACAATAGCTACTGTTCAGTGAAATGCCTGTGCCAAGATACTGCCAGGAGCACTTATCTGTCCTCAACAGCAAACAAAAAGTGGAGGCGGAAGAGTGAAATAAAAAAAAATACATATATTGTTCAGTCAAGATAGATTAATAGTGGTGCACACAAGCCACACTTCCTTGTGGGTTATATCAGTTCTTTGTATTTTTGTACAATCTAAAAATGTCTTTCCTTGCCTTTTTTTTTTCTTCTTTCTTTTTTTTTTTTTTCCGTTTGGGGAAACTGGATTGAGTGTTCCCTTTCTGTGGGAACAGTGGGTCCCAAAAAATGCTTCGTTTCGCTGTGTAAAAATGTTCATTTCAGGGCGGTGCAAATACTGTGCCTTGACTGAGTTTTAGCACTTTATGAAGATTTTTTTTCAAAGGAGCGTGTAGAGTATTTTAGGCTGGGGAGAACAGGAATGTGTCTCTTAAAGAAGTATTAAATCACATGGCTCGCTGTTAACGATTCCCTTTAGCAAATGACAGGTTTTGTTCCTGCCTTTTTCTGTACTGGAAGGGTGATGAGCCTTTTCCAGGCTCACCCTGGAGAATCCTGAGGTGCTGCGGAAAGCAGTGGAAATGCCACCTGTTAATTAGTGCCCAAGCCAGAAAGGTAATAAAAGAAGGGATGTGGACCACTGGAAACAGGAGCCCTGGGAAGCTAAGAAAATCAGGGAGAATAAACTCAGCTTCGTGTAAATTCGGTGTTTTTAACCTACAAGGCTGCAAAGCGTCGACACAGGATGAGGTTCTTGCTGGAGGAGTTAATTTGGATGTGTATTGACCTCCCAGATGCGTCTCTAGATGGGCACTGATTTCCCACGCAATTCTGCGTTTTCTCAGTTGTTTTCTAGTGGTGTAGGAAGTAAAGCAGTGCTGCACAGGTGTGGTTATGTGGAAAACGGCCAGCCCTAAATTTTAGCGTGCTTTTACAAATGCATGCGAATTAATTGTTCATTACCACGCTGGATTGTGCTCCAGAACCTCTCAGTGCAGTTTACAGTGTGTATCTCCTCTTTACAGATGATCCTTTGTGAGATGTGCTTTCATTGCAGGGCACCTGAAACATCTCCTAAAAGCTAATTAACGAGTTGTAAATCTTCCACACTGAACAAAAGACAAAACTGCCAGGTAGGATTTTTTTTTTTTTTTTTTTTGGTGGGGCCAGTCCTTAATTTCACTTTAAGTACTCTGAATATTTTACTAGATTACTTGCAGTGCAATGGAAACCTTCTGCTGAGTTGTCATCAATAATGTTCTTTTTTTTTAAAAAAAAATCAGGAATCGTGGTAATTCAGACACTTCTAATTAGGCCTCATATCTCTGGTGCTATTTTTGGGAAGCATTTGGCTAGCTGAAAGTGAGTGTGCATAATTATCATGCCAGCTCACCCCTGGCACTGGTTTTGATGTCAGCAGTTTCACTCACTGAGGCTACAAGTCGTGAGTCATCGATTGTTTTAGGATTAGAAATCTTGTGCAAGGTTTGGAGAGGCTCGCTCCATGATTTGTGACTTCCTCAAAGTGTTTTTGGAAGGATGAAGGGAATCTTGTGTGTTCCTGTGCACAACCAGCACGGGGGATTAAGCGTCCTGGAAGCTGTACAAAAACCGTTTTCTGGGTGGTTTCTGTCTTTTTTTTTTTTTTTTTTCTTTTTTCTTTTCCTGCTTTATTCAGGACTCTTACTGCCCAAGAACCCCATAATATCTTCTGCCAAGTTTCTTCTGATTTTGATTAGCATTGTGTTACTTTTCGTAATTCGGGGGGAGTAGCCAGGGCAAATCCCACCCGCTCTTTGCTAGATTTTATTCTGCCAGTCCCGATATATGGAGCATGCTAGAAGTGATATTTTTTTAAATTTCGTGTTTTTATTTGGGAACTAATATTACTTTTTTAATTTTTTTTTTTTCTTCAGCTGAGATTGACTTTATTCGATCATGTTGTTTTGAGTTTTTCTATTCAGACAGGTAATAAATTGACTGTTGCTTATCGCCGGCAGACCATTTGAAATGCAGCCCTGCCTTAAAACTCACACCGTTACAATAAACAGTGCTAATGACTTTGGCAGGAATGATGAATCCAGGTAGAATCCAGCTCAGTGTTTTGAAGGCGAGCTCCGCCTGTGGCTTGGGTTTTCACTGAGGCTTTGTTTTCATCGTTTTATTCAAGTTGGTAAGGCACAGCTGAAGGCTAAACCAGATGTGGATACAGCAAGCTTCAACTTTAGGTAATTCTGAAGAGAGTGCATGAAATTTTGGAGTGAATCCAGTGGGGCTGGGCAAACAATCCAGCGATCAGATCATGTCAGGATGGAGCTTTTCCCTTTACAAGTGGCTTAACAGCAGAAAGATCAGCATCAGATTTGTTCGTGCAGCCTTTGAACACAGGCCTGTTTGGGCAAGTAATGAGAACTTTGGGCTGCCTCACTGTTCCTCCTCCATCCTCTGTGCGCAACTTGATGTTAGCCACGTTATCTGGGAGTGCAGGCCTTAAACTTTATTTTCAGTTGTTGGCAATACCAACAGTTGCATGCAAGGAACTGTTCAGCAAAGCCTGTGGTGCTCCAGGTGGAATCACCTTCCTACTGGTCAGGTTTTGGGGTTTTAGAGTCTTGTCCACAGTCACTTTGAAAGCTGTGTCCTAAGTTCCGCCCCTTGGAATGAAAAGGAATTCTGTGAGCTGGCAAGGTGGGGATCTGGGTCAAAGGCTGTTTTGGAGGCCTTTCCCAACCTAAATGATTCTGAGCCCTCAAATTCATGTTATTGGTTGAACGGAAAACATGAGATAGTTGAGGCTGATTTGCTCCTGGTATCCCTCATGTAAATGTTCCCTTTATAAGTCAGGGGCCAGAGTGACCCTTTTCACTGATTTAAGCAAAGTGCAAGTTTTCATAGAAATTTTAAAATCAGGGGTTTAGTCCCTCTCCAGCCGTCCTGGAGCCCTTCCAGGCACTGGAAGGGGCTCTGAGCTCTCCCTGGAGCCTTCTCTTCTCCAGGTGAACACCCCCAGCTCTCTTAGCCTGGATCTGTAGGAGAGGGGTGCATCACTGGTTGTTTCTCAGAATGATTTTGTAAAACTCATCAGTTATTTTGTTGTCCTTAGGGGGTTTAAAACCCTTAATTTGGAAGCTGTTTGGTAACTACATCAGGGTATAGATTAGTGAGCTGTCTTTGGAACCTTTGTAACCACTGGGAAGATTGGGGTGTGGGGGTTTTTCTCAAATATCCCAGAAAGGTGAACTCTGTGAGACAGAGAGACTAAATGAGCCCTGGCCTAGGGACCAGCTGAGTTCCCCCTCAGGGGATGCTCACTGCCAGGGCCATTCCCAAATCCTCCAATCTGACCACAAAATAAAAATAATCCCTTCCCCAGTCAGGCTTCCAGGAAGCTTGGGGCAGCAGGATCACAGGGCTGGGCTGAGTCTCAGGTTTTGGAGGTACAAATAAACCCAAAATCTCTCCATGGGCTGCCTGACTTTCACATTTCCATTTCCACACGTTCCCATTTCCATTTCACATTCCCATTTCCATGCTTCCCAAACGGAACTCTCTGGAGGAAACGTGGTTGGGGTGGTGCTGCCATTCCTCCTCGCTTTCCCTCACTTAACAAACTGGATTTATTTTAAATGGGAATCAGGGTGATTAAACAGCTAGGTTTGCACTTCTCTGTTTTCAGGAGCTTTTTGTCCAAAACTTTGGAATTTGTTACTCAGCATGAACACAGCTCACAGGCCTTAGATCTACTGCAGGGACTGTGGAAGTTTGTTAAATGCATCACAACTTCACCACAAAGCAGTCAGACCATTTCTGTTTTTCTGGCTGAAGTGAGAGAAGATAATTCTGCAGAGTTTGAACGGCAGTAGGGGTTTTGTTTTCATTTTCTCTTTCTGAGGCGTGGATGTGTGTTGGAGGGGGGGTGATCTGCATAATTTTCTGTGCTTAGTTTCTCTTGGTTACAGTGAAGGAGGTTTGTAGTTCATGGGAATCCCAGGCTGAGCAAGCAAAGGGTGGGAATGGTCTGGTCACAGAGCTGCGTGAGGCTGGAATCTGTCGTGCAGAAAAAGACATGGAACGTCATAAACTCCAGCCTGGATTATTATTCCAGTCCACTAAGCTATTGCTCTCAAGACTCAGCAGTAATGAACCCATAATGTGTGGTTTTGGTTTATTAAGAATGTATGTGACTTCTTGAACTTTTAAATAACATGCACACACGCTAGACAAGTCTTTGCTGTACTATCACAATCTGGCCTCATTGAGCTATTTATTGTTTGTCTGGCTGTGAATATGCTCTTTATGTGTGTTTAGTTCTTTCATGTTCCTTCTAAAGGAGCTCCCACTCAGAAGCTCACAAAGCACAGACATCAGTGGTTTAAAAGAATGACTGTCTGTCCCTGCAGTGCTTCCTTCCAGAAAAACTGAGAGTAATTATACATACAGCTCCTGTGGAATGAAAATTGGGCACTTGATATTTAATAAACAGAGATTTGCTTATCATATAAAAAGTAGGAGACTGCTCAGTGTTTTCATTTTTACTCCTAAGTTGCCTGAGATTTGGAATTAGTGTTTTTTTAAATACAGTTTTTATCTAGGCTGTGAAGTGTCCTATTAAAATGTTCATTAATGTTTCTTTTCTGGAGACCCATTGGATAAACATGAGCAAATGTTTAGTTTTGTCTGTTTTTACAAGTGACTTTGATCATCTCACCATTCCTGCAGTTTTCCATTGAGCTAACTTTGTATCAATCAAATTTCTTTCTAATTACAGAATTCTTTTCAAGGAAACGTGCAGGACCTTCTTTTGTCTGTTGATTGTGTGGAGAATTGGAGAGAGCATAGGGCTGATGAAAACTGGTGAAAAAAAGGAAAGCATTCTTGGGCCAGATAGATTTATTATTTGTATTTCTCATAAAAGTCTAACTGAACTTTTTGAGTGGCTTGATAGTGTGGGGCAGGCGGAAAAGCCATCTGGCCACCTCCACTCTGGCAAATCCACAAAGAATTGAAAGTGATGGAAAGCGAGCTGGGACCAGTTCAATGCTGCAAGCACATGCCTGGGCAAGGTTTGGTTTTTTTTTTCAGTTCTGTTCCCATTTTACGCACCAGGATTTGTCAGCAGGATGGGGAGGTCTGGTATGTTCTTAAATATGATGTCACCAAACCCAATGTGAATAAATATGTATTTCACTGCCAGGCTTTGGGGGGAAACTGGTGAATGGAAAACAAACATCTCGTGGCTGGCTGAGGAGCTGGCCGTCCTTAGCCATTCCAAGCAAGTAGAATTACTGCATTTTCTCAGTAAATCTTAATTGTTTGATCCTTCTGTGCCTCTTGCTGTGTCATCTGATGAATGCCATGAATTAAATATAGTACATTAATTTAAACCACCCACAAATAGTCCTTCCTCCCTATCTCAGCCTAGCCAGCTTTAAAAATAAGTGCTATGTGCTTTTATTTACCACATCCTGCACCGCATGACACTTCCAAGGATGGAACCAAGGAGAGCACATAGCAGTGCTGTTCCATGATTGGAAATTAGATTACAGATTAGAAAGCCCAGAGGGACCGCTCTGACCAGATAAAAGAGTCCCCTGGAGGCCATAAGACTGTTTTAATTGGGGCCAATATAGAAAGAAACATCCAATCTTGGCATAAACACTTTCAGTGATGGATGAGCCAAAGGAGGCTTGGTACGTTTTAGTGGGGATTGCTCTGGCATGTGATTTTTTTGGCTTTTGGGAAGGGCAAGAGGTCTTCCATTCCTTGCCTTTGATAGATTTATCTCTCCCTTTAAATCCTGCCTTGAAAGAAGCCTAGATTTAGCTGGCCAGTGGGTCCTGCTAGTGAAAAGTCCTCTATCAAATGTTTGCTTCCCAGACTTACGCAATCCCTCTGGGATTAAGTTGTTCCTTGGCCTTCTCTGCGTGGGCTGGACAGAGCACAGTCCGTGAGCTTTTCATCTGCAGGCGTGGCTTCCAAAATTCTTCATGTCTCCTGTCCAGGGCTCCCTGCACTGTGTTTCTTTCACTGGATAAACCCGGATTTAAATCAAATGACGGTGTGCTTTATCTGTCTGCTTTTCCTGTCATGCTTTACCTGCTGTCCTGCACATTCCTCATGGTTTTTTGGGGGGAGGACCAAGTGCAGCAAGAAGTTGATAATGTGCTCATTTGCAGAAATGGAGACTTGTGCCTGTGTTGTACCCTGGAAATAAAACCACAAAGAAAGCGGAATCTATTTGAAGAACCTTCAGCCTCTTCCTCCTCACAGCGGGCTCCTGGCACAGCCAGCATTCCTTAAACCTGGAGGCAGAAGCCCCCTTTGCTCCCTCCTCCCCTGCAGTTTGCAGTGACACTGAGGATGTGGCCAGAATCCCTGGCCTGGCCCTGCAGGATCTTCCCACAGTTTCCCCAGGGACGGGCAAGTTCTTTTGCAATTAACATAATTGACTGGGAAAGAATCCTGTTTGCCTCAGGATAAGGAACTGTGGGATTAAACGTAGACACATGGTGCGCACGCTGGAATGGAGGCTGCAGAGGGATGGGAGGCTCAGTGTTCTGGGAGCATTCCTGCTTGGAATAGGCACCCTCAATGCGTTTTACGCACAGAATTTCTTGGATAGAAGGATGCTGAGGTGGTTTTTACATTTGTCAGACTCTCTCAGTCTTGACTCATTTTACCGGTATATAACAAATTCTTGTCATAAAGCATCGTTTTTCTAAAAGCCTCCATTTTTTTTTTTCCTAATGAGCAGGTGATTCTCTGATTTACTTTGGATAAAACTTGGGCTTTGAAGCTGTGGGCAAAACTGACTTCGGTGAGGCCAGGATTTTTCAATGAAATACTGCTGATGCAGGATCTTAATTCTTCATGATCTGTGCCACAGATTTGATCCAAAGCTGAATTAAATCTTAGACCTTAAAATCTGGTTTAAAGATCCCTTTTTACCTTTCCAGCCCGCAGCGGTGCTGTGGTGTTGTAGGAGGTGTTGTGTGCACATTGAGGGTTTCACAGCTCTGCTGGGGATACCAGGTGCTGCTCCAGCGGGATTTTCCAGTGCTCCCATTCCCAGGGTGCCACTGGGAAGGGTGGGATGGGAGGAAAGCCCTCCCTGGCCGGGTCAGCGGGTGCCTGGTGTTCTCTGCAGAGCCCATTTGTTGTGTAAGCAGCTCCACTGTTGTGGCGCCTACTTTAATTAAGGCTCTGACAGTATTTCCATAATAAACCATATTTTAAAAGGGTTTATTACTCAACTGTAAAATCTGCTGCGGACTGGGACTTGGACTAGGAAAGATTCGTTCTTTAAGTGTTTTCTGAACTTGAAAAGCTATTTTTTTAAAAAGTATGGCTGCATGGAAATCTTTCTCTGAACATATAGTTGAAATCTTTATAAAAAAGAGTTTGCAGTCCTATAAACAATGCCTTTTGAAGTGGCTGGTGTTGACTGCATTGCTTAGGGTATTTTTAACCATGAAATATCCATTATGGTCGCTCTGTAATTTGAATACTGATGTATCTTATTGTCTGTGTGATGAAAAGTAAAAAGCCTCACTTAGGGCTGGGGCTTTAGTGCTTGATGGATTTCAAACAGCAGAAGAGAGAATTCCTGCCTGTTAATAACCTTCCTGTAAATCAGAACGAGTGTAGGAAGGGACAGTGTTAATGCCAAGCAAAACTGCAACTTCTCCACGTGGTTAGGATACACTTGTCCTGCTGTGCTCCATTTTCAGCCAAAGTCCGAAGTCAGAATAACATCTTTTAATGAGGAGGAGTGCGTTATGTATGAACTAACAGAGCAGACCAGGACATGATTTTTGGAAAGAATTTTTTCCTTGTTTTGTTGTTGTGTTCGGTTTGCTGGGTTTTTTTTTTGTTTGTTTGTTTTTTGGGGGGGGGAGGTTTTGTGGGGCTTTTTTGGTCTGGGTTTTTTTCTGGCTTCTGGGTAGTCAGGTGAGCAAATCCCTGCAGTGTCCTGCAGAAGGGGCTGAGCTGTAAATGATTTTCCCTTCAGTAGCTGGTTGTTCAGAGATTTCTATAAGACCACAACCTGTGCCAGTAGGATTTCAGCAGAATGCTCTGAAACACAAGGTTTTCCTGGTGTTTTTATTCCTCCAGAAGAAATTTCCTGGTTTGGGTTGGCTATTTAAGTTGAAAAGCTCTGCTGTTACTTACTCTGAATGTGATAACATTTAGCTGCTTATTCTGGATTATATTTAGACATACACAACTTGATCCAGGGAAGAGACCTAATACCCTGGAAGCCTGGACCACTCACTTAATGGGTTTCTGTTGCCTTTGTGACAAGCCCAAGTTCCACAGAATGAAGGGATTTGTCAAAAATAAGTAGTTTCCAATCCTGGTGATTGAGAGTGGGGCTGCAAGAGTTTTTTGCTCTGGCAGTTTTTGTCGGAGAGCTTTGATTATATCATACAACTGTTCAAAACTAGAAACACTGTTTTTACAGCTATCATGATAGCATTTTTCATGTGGTTACGGTGGTATCAGTTTTGTTCTGCAGTATCTGGGGGATTTGGTTTTGGTTTGTTTAGTTTGGTTGTTTTTTTTTTAATCCAGAGTTCAAGAGTCACCTTAAATTCTGAGCTGCTTTGACCATGTCTGGAAAATTAAATATTATATTTTCCATGCTAGTGAGAGAAGTTGAAAGAAGTGAAAAAACTCAGAAGGCAAACGTGCTTAGTTTCAAAGCCTGACCTGAGAGCTGGAGAAGCTGAAGTTTGGTGATCATGGAATGGTTTGGGTTTGAGGGGATTTTAAAGCCCATCCAGTGCCACCCCCCTGCCATGGGCAGGGACATCTTCCACTATCCCAGGTTGTTCTAACCCCTGTCCAGCCTGGCCTTGGACACTTCCAGGGATCCAGGGGCAGCCACAGCTGCTCTGGGCACCCTGTGCCAGGGCCTCCCCACCCTGCCAGGGAACAATTCCTTCCCAATATCCCATCCATCCCTGCCCTCTGGCAGTGGGAAGCCATTCCCTGCGTCCTGTCCCTCCATCCCTTGGAAAGAGTCTCTCTCCATGTTTCCTACAGCTCCTTCAGACACTGGGAGGCCACAATGAGGTCACTCCAAAGCTTCTCCTCTCCAGGCTGAACAATCCCAGCTCTCCCAGCAGAGCTGCTCCATCCCTGGGATCATCCTGGTACCTCCTCTGGACTCTCTCCTGCAGGTTCCGTGTGCTTCTGAAGTAACAAAACCATCACAGAATCACCAAGATTGGAAAAGCCCTGTGAGATCATCGAGCCCAGCCCTTGGACTCAGCACTGCCCAGTCCAGCAGTGCCCCACATCCCGGCGTTCTGTGCCTTCCCCCAGGGAACGGGGAGGTGATCGGTTCTGCTGTGTCCCAGCGCTGACATTCAGCTCTCCTACAGCAGATGGCAGTGCTCCCAGTGCTCCTGTCAGCACTCCCCACAGTGCTCATCCCAGTGCTCATCCCAGTGCTCCCCACAGTGCTCCCAGTGCTCATCCCAGTTCTCCCAGTGCTCCTGCCAGCACTCCCCACAGTGCTCCCAGTGCTCATCCCAGTGCTCCCAGTGCTCCTGCCAGCACTCCCCACAGTGCTCCCAGTGCTCATCCCAGTTCTCCCAGTGCTCCTGCCAGCACTCCCTACAGTGCTCCCAGTGCTCATCCCAGTGCTCCCCACAGTGCTCCCAGTGCTCATCCCAGTGCTCCCAGTGCTCCTGCCAGCACTCCCCACAGTGCTCCCAGTGCTCATCCCAGTGCTCCCAGTGCTCCTGCCAGCAC
This sequence comes from Chamaea fasciata, assembly GCF_029207755.1. NCBI lineage: Eukaryota > Metazoa > Chordata > Aves > Passeriformes > Sylviidae > Chamaea > Chamaea fasciata. The sequence goes on along the minus strand of NW_027094094.1, from coordinate 32,424,362 downwards.
TCCCCACAGTGCTCCCAGTGCTCCTGCCAGCACTCTCCACAGTGCTCCCAGTGCTCATCCCAGTTCTCCCAGTGCTCCTGCCAGCACTCCCCACAGTGCTCCCAGTGCTCCTGCCAGCACTCCCCACAGTGCTCCCAGTGCTCATCCCAGTGCTCCCCACAGTGCTCCCAGTGCTCATCCCAGTTCTCCCAGTGCTCCTGCCAGCACTCCCCACAGTGCTCCCAGTGCTCATCCCAGTGCTCCCGGTGCTCCTGCACAGGCTAGCCTGCCTCCAGCTCTCCCTGCCTGGCTCCTGTCCTGGCCTCAGCCCCTTGCCCAGGCCATCAGGGCTCTGGTTTAGTCTGTGTGCACATCAGGGTTGGACCACTGTGTTTCCTGTCCCGGAGTTTGCCCTAGGAAGAACCAGACTCGCTGACAGGGGGTCAGGGAGTGTCACTGATCCACCTTAGATACAGGGCTGTAGTTGGGGAAGTTGTGTTTGGATCTGGGCTCGCATCCAGGCTGGCACAGGAGGGGGAGGGAGAGAGGGTGCTTCTACTTCCTAAGATCTAAACGACTTCCTAGCATCTAATCTAAACCTAATACCTGCTTTTAACCTTCCTGTCTTCACTTAAGGCCATTCCCCCTTGTCCTGTCACTCCATACCCATGGGAAAAGTCCTTTTGCAGCTCTCTTGGAGCCCCTCTAGGCTGCTGATGTGACAGGAGAGACTTCACACGGGTCTCCCAAATTGTTTAAAGTTTGAAAGATTGTCCAGTCAGTGTCTCTTCACTGGCCTGTCACAGGCCGTCCCTTCCTTCACATTCTGTGTTGAGCCTGCTCTCTCAGATGACAATAAAGCGCACGCAGTGCGTTCCCCTCTGGCGCTTCAGCAGAGAAATTCATGCAGAATTTGGGATGGTTTCCAGAAACCATCAAAGATGGAACACCTGTTAATTAACCACCCACTTCTGAAAACTTTTCTTTCCAGTTGTTGCCTCTTGAAGTGTTTTTCTGGGGCTGGCTGATCCTCTTAGAGATGGGAATTCTCTCTCTAAAGTGCTGAGCCGCCTTAATTATCCCATCTCCCAGACATCTTTTTCCTCCAGCTCCTTTATAAGGGCAGAATTCGTTATTTCAGGATGCATCTGATGAGTATTGTAAACAGAAATTTAGGCTCTCCTCCTGCTTGCTGCTCCAGCTTCCTGCATGGAAGGTGCAGATTGTGCAGGGCTGCCCACCAGGCAGACTTTGTGCCATTAGCAAGTTCCCTTTGCCATTTACTTTCCAGCAATCAAATTGTTTGTACACTTTTAAACTTCTTGCTAATCTCTGCTGGAACCCCCTAAAAATACCCACTGGCAGCTCCTCACCCATTTCATCGGACCAGGGAATCACAGAATGGTTTGGGGTTGGAAGGGACCTTAAAAATTATCCCCCTCCAACCCCCTGCTGCGGGGCACCTTCCATGAGATTCAGTTGCCCTAAGCCCTGTCCGAGCTGGCCTGGAAAATTTCTGCATTTTTTGTATTTTTAGTGTATTTTAGCATCTCTCATCTCCTGAATAATTTTTCAGCTTGGGTTGTGTATCATCTCAGCTTTTTTTTCTGAAAAGGTGGAATGAACTCTGAGCTTGCTTGGGGCTGCTGGTGGTGCTGAGCGCTCAGTTACAGAATATAATAACTTTTCAAGGTACTTTTGGTAGAGAGCTCTGTTACGGTTCTGCAGTTCAGAAGAGTAAATAAAACACGCAGAGCATATTTGGGAGGAGAACAGCAGCTCCCTGGATGATTCTTTTCAGCAGTTGCAGTGGAAATCTTTAAAGAGACTTTTCAGACATTTAGCACCGGCCAAGGCGACTTGAATTCTTAAACCGCGTAATCGAAAATAAAATACCCTGCCAGTTCAGTAAAAGGATTCATCCCATTGTTTCTCCTAAGTTTAGGGAGACAGAACATCTGGCATGGGAATGCACAGAAGTGTCAGTCTCAGTTGTGAGCCTTCCTTCTGGACTGCCTCTCTCTGAAAAGCTCAGTTCCGTGTTTTCCTTGTTTAGTTCAAGTTTCTCTCGCTTTTTGAAAGCTGGTTTTCCCTAAACACTTCTTGTTTGTAAATCTGTTACCTCTTCTGTATTTTCTGTTGTTTTTTCCTCCTGTCTTACTGCCTTGTATTTAATGTTATTTTTCTTCTGTACATACTGCCTCGATTCTCATCTGCTCTTTTGCTTATTTCCCTGCTCCTTTATCCAGTCCCAGTTTCTTCCCTTTTTTCTCCTGCCTATCCCTTTGTATCCACTTCAGATTCTTCCGTTTGCAGTGCTGGAACACATCAGAAATTATGTTTTCCCCCTCTCCCTTGCCCTTTCAGTTACTGAAATATGCACATAAGAATTCAAATGGGCTTCTAAAAATAGTAAAAGGATAAAACTGTTTGTTTCAGCTTTTCAGTCTTTGCTTTATTAGAACTTCTGGGAGGAAAGGCCCAGAAAGTCTAGAACTAACTCAGCTGCAGGGAACAACAAAAAAAAAAAGGCGGAAAAAAGAAGAAAAAAAAAAAAAAAGGCAGAACAAAACCCAGAAAGAAATATGGCCACAACTTATTTGATTATAAAACACCCAGAATAAAACAAAAGCCCCACATCTCACGTGTGCTCTGTCTACGGATAGCGTCAGTGTGGCGTGTGGAATCCTAAGTGGCATTTTATATCCTGAGTCTCTTTATTTCTGTGAGGAGGTTTTTTGTGTTTTGCACAGTTCTGGTGGTTCGTATTAAACCCAGCAGAACTTGGTGTGGATTTAACAAAGGAGTGGTTTGGCAGGGCCATTTTTAGAGAAGTTGAGAGTCCCATAAATTGTAAAATATCTGATGGATGAGAATTTCTTCCTGCAGGAAATGTCTGTCCAGTAGTGAAGTCCTGGCATTTTCCATTGTCCAATAGCTTCTTCTTCCCCAGCAAGAGGATTTGCTTTATAAGACTGCTTAGATAATTCTCAGATGAAAGTAAATGGATTTGATTTTTATCATCATCCTGTACACAATATTACGAATGTTAAACTTTAAATTCCATCCAAATTTGGATCTGTAGATGTTTATGACGTGATTATAAAGATCCCCAGCCCTGGGATGCTCCAGCGTTATGTAGCTTTATCTCAGGATGAGGATTCCTGAAACTGCGTGTCCCAGATTCTCCTGAACTAATTATTACAGTGCAGAAACCTTCTAAAAATAAACTATCTCATTAGATACAAGGTTTTGTAACAACTTTTCTCTTTGGAAGTATTTTCCTCTTGAAAGAATAAACTTTATGGCTTTATTTCCTTCCCCGTAACCCCCTGAAGTCCTGGTAAGGCAGACAGGCACATTTACTGGAAAGTGTTTGGGGTGAATTAAAGGCTGAGACAGGGAGCTGTTAGATGTGATTAGGCAAAAGATGATAACCAGAAAGCTTCTAGTGCCAGGTTAGTGGAGTTCTGTGTTTGCACAGGCACAGTTGCGGTGGATTGTATTAGGCAAATATTTCTTTTCTCTGGTGATGAGGAGGGAAATGAGTGTCTTTGCCTTGTGTCACATCTCTGAGCACCTCTCTACCTCATCCCCTACTTCCTCCCCTTTAAACCTACTGCACCGCCCTCGTGCTTCTCTTACAGGTATTGACAAACCAAGCACAGGATGAAAGCTCACCCTCTGAAATGATTTGTATGCCTTTGGAAGCATCGGCTTGAAAGCCTCGTTGGGAGTTTAAATTACATTTAAATGGATTCAGTGTTTCAGCTCGTGATGGGAAGATTTCTCCCAACAGCAGAAAATCACAGACTTCCTCCAAATATAATTTAGTCTTTTTTTTTTTTTTTTTGCAAATATTTGTGTGTGATTTGTCATGAATTTTCTAGCCCCACTGGCATGCCTCTGTGCCAGTGCCTTTCCTCCCTTTCTCACTGGTAACTTTGTCATCCTGATCCTTTTGCCTTTTAGTCAGGGGTCCCATTCCACAGCAGGGGGTGACGGGAACAGTAGGATTTGATATTTCGGGAGTTTTCAGCTCACCCATCCGAGGGATGACATAGAACTTTATCAGATGGGGAAAAAACATCTTCTTGCTTCAACTCTGCTCTCCTGAGGGGCTTCAGGATGGTCATAGAATCTCAGAACATTTAAGAGTTGGAAGAGACCTTAAAACTCATCCCATTCCACTGCCTGCCATGGGCAGGGGCACCTTCCACTGTCCCAGGCTGCTCCAAGCCCCAAAGTCCAACCTGGCCTTGGACACTTCCAGGGATCCAGGGGCAGCCACAGCTGCTCTGGGCACCCTGTGCCAGGGCCTGCACCCTGCCAGGGAACAATTCCTTCCCAAGATCCCATCCATTCCTGCCCTCTGGCTGTGGGAAACCATTCCCACTTGTCCTGGCACTCCTTGTAAAAAATCTCTCCCCATGTTTTTTGTTGTCTCCTTCAGGCCCTGGAAGGCCACATTTAGCTCACCCTGAATGGGGTGGTTCTCCCAGTTGAGAGGTTCTCCTCTCCAGGCTGAACAATCCCATTTCTCCCAGCCTTTTATACTAAGACTGCCTTCAAACCCATTTTCTCTTTGGGATTTATTCTGTGCTGTATTTTTTTTTTCCTTCTTTGCTTTCAGACTGGTCCATGCTTTCCTGTGGTGGAAGCAGGATAGATTGGGTAGCTGATACGGTATTTCCTCTAAGGAATCATCTCCATGAGGGAATCATTCTTTGCGAATTTAATGAAAGAAAACCATACTGGATTATATTTTTCTTTGTACCATCATGGCTTGCATCTCTTAGGGAAGTCAGGTGTCCAACTTACTTCAAGATATTGCAAAATACCCATCAGTATCCCCTGAAGTTCTGGTCAGGAGAGAGTGGAAATGAGCAGAGCTGGTAGAGGACCCATCTGAGGATGGTAAAATACAGAGGCAACTTCAGGCCAAACCCCTGGAACGAAGAGAAGCAGCCTGGAAGCATTTAAGCTAAATTGTGTGACAGATAGAAACTCAGAGTCATTAATAATATCAAGAAAGGGAGGCTGTTTATGATGAATTGAGAAAACAAAGCTTAACGCTGAGAATTAGCAGTAGAATAGACGTCTAGAAATTCCCTGCAGATGTGTAAGGTCATTTAGTTCTCCAGCAACCATTTTTCTTAACTAAGTAAAGCAGCAGACAGATCCTTCAGTACTTAACACAGTCTTTCCTTACCAGTAGGAACCATATGGGAACCATAGCTGGACTGTCAGGGAGGAGGGGATGGCAGCAGAGCACTTCTTGGCCGTGTCTTCCACTTCAGTTCTGCTGTTCAGGGAGGAGTGTGATTGATCATTCCCACGCCATCAGGAGGAAGAACACGATAATTCAGTTTTCACACGAGCAAACCTGTGCCTCGGGAAGGTGGCCGTGGTGCAGGTCAGTGTGGGAGGAAAGGAGGTGGATGAGGAGCTCCTGTTCAGGTTCCTCCTCTTCGTGCATCCCCCCTGGTGTGCCTGCAGCTCCAGCAGTGCATGCACTGGTGCGTGCAGCATTCCAGAGCTCCAGAGGTGCCCGTGGGGTGGATGGCCAGAGGCACAGAGGCTCAGTGGCCTGGGATTCCTCAGCCTGGAAGAGACAGCTGCATTGTGTTAGGAGTGTAGAGCTCTCTTCCAGCACAGGCACTGGAAAGCCCAGGAAGGCTGTTTGGAGTGACTCAGAAAATTTCAAAAAGCAGAGGTCTGAGTAGAGGTGATGCTGGAATTTACTAGTCTGGCCAGAATGGGGGGGAAAAAAGTCCCCTAAAAGTCACCCCAAGGTGGTTCTTTTCAAAGTTGAATGCAATTTCTTTGACTTTTTATGTGCACAGCTCTACCCTGTATTCCTTCCTTCTGCATCCTCCTGGTAATGAACCAGATGCACTTTAAAAAGAGAAGAAAATATGTTAATATCTTGTCTTAAGTGGAAATTTCCAGAGGCCAGCTGAATCCTTCCTCAATAATTAATGCCTGAAAGCATTTTCCTGCAGTTCTTATTTAAATGGAAATAGCTTTGGTGTCTGATATTGTGAGGCTGCAATGCGCTGCCTGGTATTGCTTTACGGGGCTTGACACAAGCTAGGAAGCAGGGAAGTGTTTCCAGGAGTCTGTCTTTACTGTGACCTTGTGGGAGAATCCCACTTACTGTGTCCCAGCCCCACAGGCCATTAGGGTCTTGCACGAGGAGCTGCAGCCCAGAAACCACAAACATCAGGCAGATCTAATTCAATTTATTTATGTGTTTCTTCGGCCCGAGTCACAGCGCGGAGCAATAATCCAACCTCTTGCTTTGCTGCCTTGAAAAGCTTTTAATGCTATTTCAGCAACTGGTCTAATATTTAAAGAAAATAAATCCTCTTGGCTTTATTATTCAGCTCAATGCTGTGTACCGTAGGTGAATAAGTTATTTGCTAAACGTTTTATGATGGTGATTATGTAAGCAATGAGCTTTTACGTTTTGGCACCAGAGAGCACCAGAACTGTGTGTAGTACTTTGTGACTTGATGTAGGAAGGAAGCTTGATTTGCAAATTAATCCAGTTTCATCTTCCTGCTGTGCCATGTCATTACAGAGGACTTAGAAGAGCTTCCTTCCTACATCAAGTTACTGAGTAACTTCTGCAAATTAATTTGCAAATTAATCCGGGGGAAATGTGACAATGAGCTTTATTTTTTATAGCCAAACTCTTCCAAGTCTCTTACCTCAAAGGTAATGTCTTTAATCTATGTAGAGATCCCCGAATAAATTAGATTTTCTCGAAGATGTCTTCAGTTTCTGTCAACATCAGTGCCAGCCACAGGAGCTAGTGGGCTCTGTGAGAATAGCACACTAAAAATGTGGTTTAGTATGGAAACTGGATTTGCAGCCCTGCTAATCAGAGTCCTACAATGGCCTGCCATTTGTATAACCTGCATCTCCCTCTAAATGCTTGCAAAGCAGGAACTGGAATGTACACGTGCATTTTATTTTTTATTTGGATTTTATTGACTAATTTCTCAGGGTTCTTTCTAAGTGAATCTAATTTCTAGGCATGTCCAAAATCTCCTGGAAAATTCTGGGGGTCTTAATTCCTTCCTTGCTGGAAGGAGTTACTCTCTACTGGTGGCTCCACAGCCAAACAAAACTGGAAGAAATTCCCCAGCTGAAATGTGGGCATTTTGAACCATGACAGGCCTGCCTTCCTTTCCCCAGGCAGGTTGTGCTGTAACCACAGGAAGGGTTTGGATGGTGCAAAACACTCAGTTATTGTCTTCTCCTTTAGTTCTACTTGCTTATAAATGTCACATCCTGTTCTTCCCAGGGTGGAAGCTTAGCAGAGGTTCATATTTTCAACTGTCATTAATTTTGGATCAAAACCATGGATGCAATAACCCACGGGGAGCTGCATTTCCTTGCTGTGGTGCGTGGGCGTTGCACGACCAGATTTTGGGTTGAGGGTCAGCCCCTGCCCTCACAGCTCAGTCCTCCAAATAACCAGGCTGAAAAGTTATTTTCTTCGTTAATACAAATACAAGGAAGTGTGAATCTAATGTCAGCATGTGCATTAAATGCACCTAGGAGTGAGCACGCTGGCTGAAGAGAACAGTGTGCAGCTCCTTGGCTGTGTAAAAATCAACTACGGAATTGGGGATGGAGGATAGTGGTTTGCCAAATATAAAAATTGAATTGTCTGTTAAAAGTAACAAAAAATATTATTGCTTTGGATCAGAGTGGTTTTTTTTATTAAAAAAAAAAAAAAAGAAGTAAGGGTTGAGCTTTGAAGTGCTTGGCAAAGATGCTGTGGAGCATCTCCTCTGGTTCCTCATCTCTCTTCTTTTCTGCCCTTCCTCTGGGAGACAGGAGTGGGTGGCTCTCAGCCCTTGTGCCAGCTTTGCCCCCTGTTCTAGCAAAGGTGCAGTTCCATTTCTCTGTTGGTTCAAAAGCTGACTTGCACTTGTGCGGTTGTTCAGGAGATTAATGGAAATGTTTCTTGTGGAAATGCAAGGTTTTAGTTCAATGCTGAGTGAAATACTGAGGACAAGGAGCAGTGGCCATAAACTTAAACACAGGAAGTTTCACCTCAACAGAAGGCAGAACTTCTTTCCATGAGGGTGGCAGAGCACAGGAACAGCTGCCTGGGGCGGGGGGGGGGGGGGGTGGTGTTGAGTCTTTCCCTCTCTGGATTCATTCCAAGCCCACCTGGAAATGCTCCTGTGTCACCTACTCCAGGTGACTCTGTCTTGTCGAGAGGTTGGACTAGATGATCTCCAGAGGTCCCTTCAACCCCAACTCTCCTGTGATTCTAAGAATTCCTAATAATCTCACCAAGAGCAGCTGATGGACAGTTATCCAAGCTTAGTTCTCAAAACCGTAAACTTCATAAAAAACTTCCTTGTGCTGCCTTTTTCTCTCTTTTCCACTTCACCATCTCCATTTCCAAACGTGCCTTTCCTTCATGTGCCACGGACTTGAGATCAATGAAGCTTTGTGCCAAGTGAGCCAGGGCTGCCGTGATTTGAAGTAGAATAAAGCAGTTAGAACTACCCTCTCACAGAGGTGAGGAACGTGTCGGATCCGAGCAGGATTATTCCAGCAGTGGGAAGAATATCATGACAATGACTGTGTTTAGTGAACTTCAAAATGAAGGTTCTCTCCATGTTCTTAGATCAACTTGTTGGCCTTGCTGAAACGCATAATGGATGGAGCAGGGGAAAAACCTCCATCTTACCACTCTTAGCTTTGTTTTTGCGTGTAGGTCAGCTTTTTTGTTGCTGGATTTCAAATTTCGACGTCACTTTCTTGCCTGTCTTCTCAAGCTATTTCAGTGCAGACACAGGCATGGCTGTCTTTGACTGTTACCGCTGCCTTTAAAAAAAAGCCAAGAAAACAACAAACTTCTGAGCTGTTTGATAAGGAAGCTGGACTTAGAGCCGAAGCCTTTCTCATAACCTCTGCTCCCTCCCACGCACAGCAGCAGCAGGAACAGGCTGCGTCTCGAAGCGGTCAGCGCGGTGGCAGAGGGCCAGTGGCATGGTCACTGTGGCCTGCAGGGCCTGTCCTTTGTCCCCACGCAGCTGGGGGGCTCAGGGCGGCAGCTCCTGACTCTGGAGAGCAGCGGGAGAGGTCTCTGCCAGCCTGCTGGGACAGGAGAGGTGATTGTGATAATGTGCCGACCTGAGTAAGTCACATCCCGAGCAGAGCTGTGGCAGCTGTGACAATAAACTGTCCCTACAGATATTATCTGAGCTGCCCATTCTGCTGGGTGAATCTCTTGAGATGCCTTAACTTGATACCTGAGCTGAAAATATCTTTGTAGCCGTTTTACCACAGTTTCCTTTCTAGCTTTTAGAACAGTGGTGGTCACTGGGCACTTAGAGATGCCCTGTCACCAGCTCTGTCTGAGTGATGCGTGTGGATTTGCTGCAAGTAAAATCTTAAGCAAAGCGGTCTGAGGATATCACAAAACCTTGGTCAGTGGTAGGGTTTCTGAGGGCATAGCTGTGGTCACTGCAATAATGTATGAGAAAAAAATGAAGAAGGTGGAGAATTTCAGGTTCTGGAAGCTGCAGAGTGGCTGGGTAGTGACGAAGTCACAAAGTTCAAGCCAGGCTCTAATACAATTTCCATCAAAATGCAATTATTAGAATAAGAAGTGAAGGAAGTTTTTACAGTAAAGGAAGTTAAAACAAAAAAGAGTAATCTTCTGAAGTAAAAAGTCCGGCATCTTCATATATTGCTGTTTTAATAGCACTTCCATTCCTTAAAAGTACTGCCGAAGGGTTGTAGGTTTTTTCCTTACTGCTTTGGTGGCCGGTCAGGTCTGTTTAGCTCTAGATTTACAGTCACCTTGGCAATACCTTCATAAGTGATTTCGAACACACCAGGCAGTAGCTGCTGTGCACTAAAGCAAAAGGTACTTCTGGCTGTTTGTTACCTTTTTTTGGAGCTGCTGATTGTCAGGATGCAAAACCCCCTCTGCCACTCGGGCAAGACTGGCTAGTGAAACAAAGTGAGGGTTTTCCCTCTCGTCCCTGGAAGTCTTTCAAACCAGGGCCTCGGTTTCTTGGCCCAAGTTTGCCCACACGCCCTTAGGGTCATGCAAGAGCTGGATCCAGGCGTCCCAGCTGAGCTCTGACGTTGTGTGGTGACTTCATGGGGAGATGAGTCTCCACAAGCTCTTAGCAGCACTGAATTAGCAGGAGTGAGACTTGCCAAAACGAGCGTTGTTTTAAATACATCTCACATCGCAGCATCTGGTTTCTCCCTGCAGTCCTGACATGGTTTCTCCCTGAGCCCTGCTCTGACCCATTGTGGCTCTTGCCCATCTCTGCTTGCCTCGGCACAGGGTGCCCAGAGAAGCTGTGGCTGCCCCTGGATCCCTGGAAGAGTCCAAGGCCTGGCTGGACAGGGCTTGGAGCCACCTGGGATAGCAGAAAGTGTCCCTGCCCATGGCAGGGGGTGGGAAGAAATGATTTATGAGGTCCCTTCCAACCCAAACCAGTCTATGATTCCATGATATTGCAATCTCCTCCTGCACTTTCTGGCAAAGGAGTAGAAGTCCGGGATTAAACCTTGATCAGCCCAGTCGGTTCCTGGCCGTCGGAGCAGCTGGGTTTATTTTTGCCTCGCTGGCTCTGTGGTGGGAGGCTGGGCTCCCTCCTGCATGCCTGGATGGCGTGGTGCCCGTGCTCCCAGCCTGCCAGCTCCAGCCTTGGCTATCCTCTGTCCTGCTGGCCCTAATGCGATCTCTGGGTCCTCTCCTTCCCACAACACGAGTGAGGCAGCGAGGTGACATTAAAGCCCTGGAACGGCAGATAAAAGGCCCTGCCTGTATTTATTGAGTGTTACAGATAAGTAATCCACTCTGCTGTCAGTGTCTGCAGAAACAGCAAATAAAGTATACATGCCCCTTGCTTTGATGTGATGAAATCTCCAGAGGACACTCACTTCAGTGGCGCTCGCAGTGCAGCTGTAGCTGAATCTTGCAGTGGAAAATACGAGATTTTCATGTCTTCATGCATTGCTTTAAAAATATCACTGTGGCTGTATGCTGGGCAGTTCTGTGTTCTGAAAGCTAGGGTTGTTTTGTTTTGTTTTGTTTTTTTCCAAAATGTTATTAAAATCATCTTAACCGTTTTTGTTGGAAGGAGAAAAATTAATAGTTATTTTGTGGTTTCGTACCCAGCGTTAAAACAACAGTCTGGTTTTCATTTAAACCAATAAAAGTATGGAAATTCAAAATGAAGGTTCTCTCCATGTCCTTAGATCAACTTGTTGGCCTTGCTGAAAGGCATAATGGATGGAGCAGGGGGAAAACCTCAATCTTACAACTCCTAGCTTTGTTTTTGCATGTAGCTCAGCTTTTTTTTTGTTGCGGGATTTCAAATTTGACGTCACTTTCTTGCCTGTCTTCTCAAGCTATAAAAACTTCCTCGATTTGGTAAATGTGCAGCTGCTTAGAACCCAGTGAACCACAGTCATTTCTTGTTGGTTTTTTTTCTTTTTTTTTTTTTTAAAGAACTGAACCAGTAGTGAAGGAAATTAGTTAGCAAACACACATCAGTAACTGAATTCATGCAGTTTCAAATTTTGGGGTATAAAGCTGACTGGCGGGAGTGAGGGGTTTTAGTCAGCTCAGGTTTATGGTGTGGTCAGAAAGAGACCAGAGGCACAGCTGGGGCACAGAAAACCCCAACCAGCCCCAGGAGAGCAGCCCTGGGATGGGGCCCTGAGTGGTGGGGAATCCCCATCCCTGGGGGTGACCTGGGGCGGCTGTCCTGAGCCTGGCCAGGGGTCCAGGGCCCTCCTGCTTCCAGCCTGCAGGTTCCCTCCCAGCTCTAGTTCAGCCATGGCAGGGCTGCGTCTGGAGGAGCCTTTTTTCACAGAAAGGGTGCTGAGGCCTTGGCAGGGGCTGCCCAGGGAGGTTTGGAGTGCCCATGGCTGGAGGTGTCCAAGGAAGCGCTGGAGGTGGCACTCAATGCTCTGGGCTGGGGAAAAGGTGGACATTGGGCCAGGGTGGACTTGATGGTCTGGGAAAGCTTTTCCAGCCTCAGGGATCCTGGGATTGTGTGAGCTCCTCACCAGGTGAGCAGCCTGTTGCTGTCCCCAAAACACCTGCAGGAGCTGGGCACTGCAACAGGCTCAGCCTGGCTGTGACTCCATCTCCTCAAGGCTTGGGAAAGTCGTTTCTTCCCAAAGCTGTTCCTTCCCTAAGCCACTGTGTAGGAGCTGCCTTGGCTGCTTACAGCCCTTTGGTCTGGGAAGTCACAGCCCTGGAGCTGCCTGCCTTCCCTCTTCCCCCGTCTCCTGGCCTGATCGGCTGGGCTCACGTCCTTCCTTCCTCGTCAGCATGTGCTGATGGCAGTGGATGTGCCATTAGTCTGTTTACTCAGCCAGCATCCAGCCCAATCCAACTGGTTCAATGCCATGGCAGAAGCAAGTTGGGGTGGTAACAAACCTGCTGAAACCCTTTTTGCAGCTTTCCAGGGCATGAAATCACTATTGCAGTTTTCTTCATATTGATGGGTAAATCTCTTTCCTCTGTGTTTTCTCTTAATGACTGTTTCGGCACTGGGTGCTATCGCAGTGAGCTCTCTAATGCTGCAAGGACAACCTTCAAGGCACGGTGGAATGCCTTGTTAAGCCCTATCTCCACTAATTCCACAAAATCTCCTGCACTTCCCCCATCATTCCCCGGCCAGGCACCGTGTGTAGGTGTCTGTTTACGCCTGACAGAATCTCAGCTCACCCTTCATTAGCTCTCTGCTGTCCAGCATCCATCCCAATGACCCCATACACCTCCTGAAGCTTTATAGCTGGCAGAGACAGCTCCGTAAGACTCGAACAAGATACTTCAGAGCCAACCGGCCACCTCAGCTTTGGCAGCACTGAGTGTTGCGAAGGTTGTACCTGCTCAAGGACTCCCTGTTATAAACCTGAAGCAAATTCCTTCCCTGAGGAGCATGGAAGCTCAGCGCCGTTGGGGGGAATTTGCTTCACAAGCTGGAGGAGGTCTTGTTTATTTTCCTTTCCCCAAGGGAAAAGGAGTAGCCAGAGTAACCTGGACAAAGGGTAATGTTTTAGATGGGATGTTACAACTTGGTGTTTGTTTGCTTGTTTATAGGAATTTTATATTCTTTTGAAGCACAGCAAGAATGTGCGGTGCATGGTGCTTGTTTGTGGCGGCTGTAAGGAGGGGCCTGGTGGGGATGGACATCTGGGAGCCCAGCTGGGCACAGCTCCTTCCTGAGAGGAGATGGGGTGGGGGGAATTCTGTGAGATCTGTCCCCTCTGCTGTGTTTCATGTGTTCAGGAGCAGCTCTGCTCCTTGTCTGGGCTCCTGTGCTCTGCCAGGAGGAACTGGGACAAGCCCCAGGGAAATCGCTCACGCTGCTGTTCCCGCTTGGAAAAGAGCCCCGGGATGGTTCCCGGATGCTGGCACCACGTTAAGCTCACGGCTTGAGCAGGAACTTGGCCCAGGGAACATTTCCAGCAAGGAGGGATGTGCAAGGTCCTCTCCTGCTGCCATCCTTTCCTCCGGGGCAGCCCTCCAGCCTGCCCCACAGCCCTGCCTAATCCCCTGCCTTCCCCTCCAGGCCACACCAGAAATCCCCCTGTCCCGAGGGCTGCAGTCGCTGCAGGGAAGCTGTGGAAGAGGGGGAGGATGTAGGAGGATGGAGGTGACAGCCTGCAGGAGTCTCATGGAGCTGGGACAGTCCTGCCAGTGCCTGGGTCAGCCTTTGTACAGCACAGAAAACTGGGATGGAAGCCAGAGCCCTGCCTGGGGCGTGCCAGGCTGCTCTGGGTCTTTGGCGTGGAGCCCCAGACGCCCAGGACCTCTGCGTCCCAGGGGAGGAAGGAAGCAGAGTGACCTTGGAGTAGATCCCTCTTGGAAAGATCTGAGTGCAGGGGTGAGAGGCAGCTGGACCCCTCAGCTGCTTCTTGGAGGGAGAACTGGAGAGTGAAAGGGAGCTTCTTCAAAGCCCTTCGTGCTCAGCCAGTCCTGCTTCCTCCGTGTGGCAGCTCCAGCACCACCTATTGCCAGATGCCGTATTTCTCCTCCTTTCCTCTCCCCAGTTTTTGTGGCTTGGTCAGTGTTTCTTTCTGCTCTCCCCACTTCTTTGTTCCCCAGCGTATTTGTGGGGGAAATATGAAAAGAAAAGCTACACCCCAAATTTTTTCAGGTTTTGGGTTTTTTTTTTCCTTGGGGTCATTTCGAGGTTGGTTTCTGATGGGGATTTGAGGTGGAATCCGACTTGTGATCCTCTGGTGTGCTGGGCATTAGGTGAGGCTGGTGGGAGAGACCCACCAGGAGCCTCAGCTGGGAGAGCTGGCGGGACACAATCCTGTGCCATGAGTTTGGGATGGCCCTGCTGCGGCAGGGAGGTGGGGCCGGGTCAGCCTGACCCGTTGTGGGATGAGCTGTTCTGTTCTTCACACAACATCAGCTGAACTTTGTCTCTGCCTGTGCTGTTCCAGCTCACAGAAGCCTTGGACATCCATTCAGTCATGGGAGGAGAGGTGTGGAACGGAGTTCCTCAATTAGCCAAGCTGGTGGATTTCTCTGTGGCATGAAATTAAATAGTATTTGAATGCACACGGTGGGGCTAATGCTGCTTTGTGCAGCTTTTTGTGAAGATTATGAAATTGCAGCAAAAAGCAGATCTTACTGTAATTAGAAGATAGAAGAGTTAATCATAGGGAGGAATTAGGATTCATGCTTGCTCTGAAATTTTCTAAACTGCTTTAAAATACCTTCAGCTGAAGGAGCTGAACATCACTTGGAACCTTTTGTGTGCTGAAGTGCAGAGTTTTCTTCATTTGAATTGCTGCACTGGAGTCACAGGGCTCTTTTCCCCAGAGGTTCAGGAGGCTCCGAGTTCATTTTGTTGATATGTGAAGTCATTTCGGTGCTTGTCGAGCCGTACGACCATTCACTTGGTGTCCTTGAGGCAACCTAAGCATTTTATTGCTGTTTATTCACCCCTTGAGAAAAGATTTGAAACAAAAAGTCACCCAAGTCATCGAAGTTTCGAGTCAGAGGCAACTAAGGGGGACTGGGGAGATGAACCCCCAGCAGCTGGGGCAGCGTCGTGTGTGAAGGACACACTCTACATTAAAACTTCATGAAGAGGTGTCCCAGAAAAAAAAAAAAATACTACAAAGCACTAGGCTTAATATTAAATTCTTAGTTTTAGCAGTCTGGTCATTTTCAAGGGGGGGAATAATCAGCTTAACCGCAGCATTCCCATATTTAACGTTCTGAGAGGAGAGGGATTGTCTGATTTTCTTTCTCTTTTTTTTTTTCCTCCTTTTTTTTTTCTCTCCACAGTAATTAATGAAAGTCAAAAGCAGCAACTGGAATCTGTGAGCTACTCATCCCGCTACGCCCTGGGGCTGTTTTATGAGGCTGGGACAGGGATTGCTGTCCCCTGGGCTGCTCAGTACATCACTGATAATCCCTGCATACGCTTCATCTCCATCGATAACAAGAAGCGCAATATAGGTCAGTGCTCCCATTATTCCCCTTAAACACGGCCACAATGGAGGGTGTAGACCATGAGAAATGCTGTTTAATTGAGTGTTGCTATTCTGAACAGAGCGAGCATTTAACTCCAAGCCGCAGCGGATGGCGTTTAATGTCACATTTGGCCCGTAATAAAGCACACAATGAGAGCGGGCCGGCCCTCGGAAAATCAGCCCCCAGCACATGGTTTACGTTACTGCGTTTATGAAACCAGTGTCAGGGGATTGGAGACATCAAAATGTTGCTATTCCAAGAAGGAGCTGGGGTTCCTTTGTTTAAAGGCTGATTCATGCGCTCGCCAGTGTGTCTCCCGTCACCCGTTACTCTACAACTTCTGCTCTTTCCTCCACCAGGCTTGGGAGTGGGAATGAGATGGATGATTGGAGCTGCTCAGCCCAGTTCCGGGTGCTTTTGTGATCAGGGAGAAGTCCCTGAAATGGCTGCACGTGCTCGGCAGGGCTTGGAGAATATCCCCCAAGACAGACCCTTCTCCTCTCTTTTCTGGAGGATGGCAGTTGAGGAAGTGTGTGTTTTATTTATTAAATGTGTTTCACATACCAGGAGTGTGGTGGCATAGAATAGCTCAAGAAAAAAACACTTGCAGACCAATTAGAGTCCCAGAATCCAGCATGGTTTGGCTTGTGAGGGACCTCAAAGACCCAAAGTTCCACCCACTGCCATGGGCAAGGACGTCTTCCACCTGTCCAGCCTGGCCTTGGACACTTCCAGGGATCCAGGGGCTGCCACAGCTGCTCTGGGCACCCTGTGCCAGGACCTCCCCACCCTCACAGGACTAATTCCTTCCCAATATCCCATCCATCCCTGCCCTCTGGCAGTGAGAAGCCATTCCCTGTGTCCTGTCCATCCATCCCTTGTCCCAAGTCCCTCTCCAGCTCTCCTGGAGCTCCTTTAGGCCCTGGAAGGGGCTCTGAGGTCTCTGCAGAGCCTTCCCTTTTCCAGGCAGAGCACTCCCAGCTCGCTCAGCCTTTCCTTGAAGGAGAGATTCTCCATCCCTCTGTGCAAGTGCAAATTTGTTGTTTTCCCTAAGAATTTAGCCTGTTGATCTGAGAAGAGTGAAAACAAAACAGAAGAATGGCTGGACTGGCCAAAATAAGGACGCATCCACCCTGATGTGCTTTCTCCAGCAGGAACTTACAGTGAATATGTGAAAAAAAGAGCACAAGAAAAGCCAAATACAAGAGTGATCTTTTTTCTCTGGCATTGTCTCCTTGTTACTGACAGCGTTCAGCTGGAGATTTTCTTGCATCTGAGATTCTGTTGCCATTGTTGTGTTCAACGAAAAATACCTAATAGGTAATAGGACCTACTGATATTATCCTTACCAGTGTCAAGGAGGAAGTCACCCATACTTCCCCACCTCTCTGCACGTGTGGTCTCAAAGCGCCAGCACCAAGAACAACAAATATGGACTGATGGAATTACCAAACAGCTTGGCTGTCTCCAGATGCAACTGAACCAAGTACAAAGCACATTATTTGGGGCACATTGTTGACAAATATGTAGAAAGTACCAGAACATCAGTGTTGATACATACCTTTCTCACTGAAATTTCCCTTGAACTGGGGGAGAGTTCTGTTTATATGAGCAAATTTTTCCAAGAAGAACAAATTGTGTGTGTGTGTCTCTTCCTAGGAGACAGACTTTAGACAGCGCAGGCAAGGGAGGCTGAACGTGAAATTTATTTACATGTGAAGTCCTGCAACCAAAACACATGAATAAAAAGTTCCTTTGTGCTTGTTTTAGCACATATGCAAGTGGTTTGCATCTGCATTTTTCTTCCTGTGCTTCCGATTGCCCTCCAGAACATTTTGGTGAGAGGCACAGGAGCACTTCGCTGTCCCTTTGAACTCCATTCCACTCGTCGATCTTTCCATTCTTTCGTTCTTCAGCCTTGATTATTTGGACTCATTTGAAGAAGTGGATGGTGACAACCAAAAAGTAAACATTCAGAGGAAGCAGAATTGCTGGGTGAGGCAGCTGAGATCTTCCAGGGCAGTCATCATTCCCAAAAAGCCATCGCTTTCTCCAGTCGTTTCTTCACCTGATATATCCACAGTTAATGGAGGCTTGCCTCACCCTCGCTGCCACCTCAAATAGTAGCTTTTTAATAAACAGCCTTGAACAAGAGAGATCCTGAGAAAATAACTGAGAGATCCTGAGAAAATGACTACACCTGATAGTTGTCCCCTGCAGGAGGTTTGGTACCGGATGATCCTTAATCCATTTTATGATTCTGTGATGCTGTGAGCTTTCTGCTGGGGGCCTCACACGTATTACATCTCCCCAAAGCAGGTAGCCCAGCCCTCGAAGGCCAGAAGGCAAAGGCTGGCCCTCACTGAGGAAGCCCAGGCTGTCCTTGTCACTTGTCTGAGATGTGGCAGTCCCTGCCTGGAGTCAGTAAAGCAGGGACACCCAACTCGTGGGCGTCCCACATTGTGAAACACAAACCGGCTGTGTCGTTGTAACCATGCAGCGTGGAGGGGTTGATCAAGCAGCTTCTCTGATGCCACCAATTCCTGGTGTGCTCAGGAGCCTCCAGGAGGGAAGGCTTTTTCCATCAGCTCAGGATCCCAGCTGCTGTCAGTAGAATCCCATCCCTGCCTGCAGAGGTGATGTTACGTAAGGAAGAGCCCACGAGAAGGAAGCGTGTGCTGAATTCCCCGTGTGGTGTGCATGAATATTAAACACTTCTGTGGGATTGGCTGCCTCGAACACCCCATCCATATTTATACCGGGTCGGGGGGACAGTGGGAATTCTCCAGCATAAATTATTTCTGGAATACCGCAGTCTTTGCATCTCTCTGCATTCCAGGAGGACTAAAGATAGATGACACATAAAAGGGGAAGTGGTTCCTTTCTTTTGCTCCAGGATTGCGTGGTTATGTAATTTAAAGGGAAGATCTGCCTTACAGGTTTTTAGCATTGTATAATTCCTGAGTATCCTCTTTTGAAATTTTGAAATAGAGATTCCTTTCCTTCCTGAAATAAGAATTTTTAGGAAGGTGAAGGAGTTAAAGAACTGTGTAAGTTTTTGCCTTGTTACACAGTTGTGTCGTAATCCTCTGCCAGCCCTGCCTGCCTTTTAGAAAAATAATCAGAAACTGTTGGTAAGGCTAATGAAATGCTGGGTTTCTGAATATAAAAGAGTCAGTGCCATTCTTTCCATGACTCTTCCCAAATGTGCCATGTCAGACAGTAGATTTTGTTCCAGGGAGAATATGGGACCTTAGGAACCATGGGAATTTCTGAGGATAACTGGGGAAGCTCACTGGCCCTCCTTCCAAACAGCAGCGTGGCATTTTGAAAGTCAACCTCCATCTCTCTTGTTTTCAAGCTGTAGTAAAGTTGATCATTGCTCTTTTTTAAACTTTTAGGTAGGCTTTATGAGGCCTGCACATTGACTTCTCTTTTGGCACCGTGTGATGCCTCCCAGGGAGCAGGGATGCAGTTCCAGCCTGTCTGGAGGTGTCCAGCTTCTCTGCTGCCCTCCATGCTGACCCAGCAGCATTTCCTTCTTCCAGGGTTGCTTTGGTGTGGCAAAAGCCCTTTCCCTTCCCCTCCTGCTACCCAGGACCAGAAAGGGGTTCAGATGGTAAAACGCATCTCCCCAGGAAGCTTACAAATTCCTGAGGGTCAGGAAAGAACCACATCTTGGGATCCCTTATGGCTCCAGGTTTGGGGCAGCAATGTGAGAAAAATACTCGATGCTGCTCCCCTAGAATGAGGAGAACATTCCTGTGGGAGATGTGTGCCTATCACATCCATGGACTGTTTTCTGCTGGAGACCAGGTTGTAACCCTTGGACGATCCCTGAGCACTCCAGCCATTCTACAAAACGATCTGCCTTTGAAGCTGGCCCCACTTTTGAGCAGGAGGTTGGTCTAGAGACCTCCAGAGGTTCCTTCCTCCCTCCCAAAGGTCTGTGACTCTGAGGCAGACAGTGTTCTGGTGAGAATTTACTGAACACACTAATAAATGAGCTGGGAAGTGAATCTAAGCCTGCCCCCTCAGCGAAGACAGGAAATTCTTCAAGCTCTGTCTGCCTGCCCAGCAGGTTTTAATGTTGGCACAGCTGAACTAGTAAAAACCTTCCATCCTCTCTGGATGTTTTGTGGATGCATCTGTGGAGCTTGCAAATTGCACTGCAGGTTGTGGCTGCTTACTTTTATGCCTTTATGAAAGTAGATCTCCCTCTCCTGAGGGTCAGTGGGTTTATGGGCTCTGCAGAGTCTGTGAGCCACAGATGTGCTCCAAAATGGCCCTCAGACATGATTTTCTTTCCTAGAATATTGTTGTTTGGGCAAATCCAGTTGCCTTTTGCTTTCCTGGGGATAGTAGGCCTATAGCTGTTCTCCCTGTCTTGGCCAGGTCTCCTCTGACAGGTGAAGAGCAGGTGGGTCCTTCTTAGGGTGCCCCATTAATACAGTCCCAAGAGCACTGTTCTCTGTCCCCATCTTGGCACCTTGAAATCCATTTAACCTGCCAACCCCTCCTTTTCCACAGTTCCTTTTCTAACCTGTCATGCTCCCAGAACATGATAGACACCGTGCAGACCATTTCCCAAATGGATCCTATGGCTTTCATGCTCTGGTGGTGTGCTCTCTCCTAAGGGGACTTCAGGCCCGGGGGTCACATCTCATTTCTAAAGTTCTTTTTCAGTTTAGGGTCTCTGAACCCTGACCTTGGCATAGATGCACCACAGCAAAGTAGATTTTGCACTTTGCCAGGAAGAGTATTTTGGTGGGCAGATGATCCACCGTGAGCTTTCTCCAAGAACATTATTTCATTGTTGTAATGATAATTCCATATGCTTTATTTTATTGTAATTTCTCTGTCTCACTCCTTCCCTGAGAATGATGGTGGGGAGGACCTGGCCACCACAGGAATTGATCTTAACACCCCGAGTACCATCTGACAACTTGCAAGGGCAGGAGGAGATCCCTGTGGGAGGACCTGGCCCCCCAGACTGTTCACGTTGTCACTGCCTGGAGCAATTCACCCACGACCCTTTTCACCCCCCTGTGACAGCGACAGCAGCTGGACCAGGACACCACAGTTCTGCACTAAATGTGTTGCTCAAAGCTCAGAGCCACCTTCCTGACACCAGATGTCCTTGGGCTGCAAGCCTCTGGGGCTGGGGAAGTGGCCCTGGGCTCTGTGCTCTTCTCCAGGGCACCTTTTATTAGCCTTATCCTTTTTCTGGAAGATAATACTCCCAACAGGCTTCACCCTGTGTGAATTCTCACTGTCAGCAGTCTCCCCTTTTCCTACACAGCCTGCATGATTCCTCCAGCTGGGAATTGATGACGAGTGTGGAGACAGTCCCAAAACATTCAGAAGCTGATGGCTCCCGCCTCCTGCTCACAGTCCAGAAACTTTTCCCCTCATTCCCAGGTTCTAGGTCAAGATTCAGTTTTCCGTCACTCAGGGCCCTGTCCCAGGGGTGCTCTGCTCACACAGGAAGGGGTTCTTGGTCTTCTTGGTCTTCTGTCCCTCACCGTGTCAGCAGAGAGAAGGGGAAGGAAAGTCTGAGTAGCATTTCTGATGCCCACAGAGATACCTGCTGTGGTAGCTGTGAAACCAGAAAACATCTTCCCACCCTTTTTGCCACGTTTTCACTGTTTTCAAGAGCAAGGGTTGGCTGAGCTGGCCCACCCAAGAGAGAGACTCAGAGAAGGGTTCCTGCCGCAGGAATTTAAAGCTGTGGCTTTCACACTTGGAGATTTGGTACTGCTGCACCTCTGAAGTGATCAGGCCAGGACAGGGAACTGGCCAGAGAAAGACATTTTGGTTGCCTTTGGAAAGCTGGAATGTGTCATCTTCCCAGAGGTGATTTCTGGCTTGAGGAGCTGGAGATTTCTCCAGTGGCAGATAAGGAGTCTATCAAGCTTGGTGCCTAACAGCCAGAATGGTCAGAAAGCGTTCAACTGCCTCTTCTTTGGTGGATTCCTTGGTCAGAAAACACTCGTTTGCTGAAACTAAAATGTTCTAAGAATTCTCCAGTTGAAGCAAAGCTCTAACCAGGAGTGGCTTTCTGCTTCCAAAGGAGGGAGTTGCTGGGTAAGGGAGTGAGAGGGAATCACTTAATTGGACAGCCAGCTCAGCTGAAATGCAGTATAACCCACGTCGTGTCTTTGCTCCATCCTGCTTGTCAGAGTGGGAATGACTCACAAAAGGATCTCTTGGGTCCTCATCCTACCTTGGTACAGGGAAGTCCTTGAGCCCAAAAATCTGATCCAGGCAAATTCTCTGGCTTTACGTTGTTAGGCCATGTCTGTAAGGTGACAAGCCAACATGCCAGCAGAGACAGGAGTCACCTGCTGCAGAGAACCTGCAGCCAGCCCCACATGTAACAAAGCCTGGCCCTTTCCAAGTCTGCTGGGATCAACGTCAGCACTTGAGCTATGACTCCATGTTCAAAAGATGAGAACGTGCTTTTGTGATAGGGTGATGGTTTTAAACTTAGGGAGGGTTGATTTAGATGAGATCAAAAACGCAGTTTTTTTACATTTAGGCTGGTGAGGCCCTGGCACAGGGTGCCCAGGGAAGCTGTGGCTGCCCCTGGATCCCTGGAAGTGTCCAAGGCCAGGTTGTTGCAGAGATTGTCCTCCTTGACTTGTGTTCTTGTTGCAAACCACTTGTGTTGTTGTTCCTTGTGCTTTTTTCCCATCTGGAAGAACAGGGTGACACCACAGATGTTTTTGCTCTTGCTGACTCCTAGGCCAGAGGCACAATTGTCAGAGTGTGGGGAAGGCAGGTACGAATGAGCAATCCTTCAAAAGCACCTCTCCTCCTTCTTTCTTTCAGAGTCTCCTGAAGTTGGGCCCTCAGTTGTGGTGCACACGACTGTGACCTTTGGAAGCCAGCACCTGGACTCAGACCCTGCAGAGGTGCAGCAGGTCATCCTCAGCCACCTGCAGAGGATTGTGCCCTCCCTGCCTGAACCAAGCAGCATCAAGTGCCAGCGATGGAGATACTCGCAGGTATTCCCTAGTGGGACCAGTCAGCTGGGAGCACCTGCTGGGGCTGCATTTTCCATCCTCAGGAGGCAAGAGGAAAGGGGATGGTTGCTCAATATCCGTAACATATTCTGCCATGTAGGCATTGATGCCTTTGGAAGGCTGACCTGAAACAGACTGGGCAGGGCTGGAGAATAAAGTAGGTATTTATTGCAAGGCCTTTAGGATACACCTTGGGCAGGACAGGGCCTGGCTAGGGCTACACACAAGGTGGACCCAAAATGGTCACAAAATGCACGACCGGGCACGAGGTCTGACATTTTTATAAGTTTTGGTCCATTTGCACATTGGGGTTTAATTGTCCAAATTACAGCTTCAGGTTGTGAGGTCCCATCCTTCTTGTTCCTCTCTTCAGTCCACTGTTGTTTGTGCTTTTTGGCCTGAAAGGTGTCCTTGCTCTTCAGCAGGAAAAGGATTTGTTTTGTCTCCCTGCTCTGTGAAGAGAGCTCACTGGCACTCAATATGAGGCTCAGAACTGCACCCCTGGACAGCACAGAATGTGAAATACATGAAAGCTAAAACTTAAGGCATCACCATGAGCAGCATCCAGGGCTGGCCAGCAAAAGCCAGGTCATTTTTAGCCATTTTTTAAAAATTTAGGGCCTGGCTCAGTGGTGAGTTCTGCAGATCCCTTGCTAAGTGGGGGTAGGAGTAGCGTACAGGAAGGAAGTAAATCCCACGTAATTCGGTGGGATTTTCAGTGGTATTTTAAAAATCATGACTCAATGCATCTCTCTGCATCCAAAAGTATGTGGTATTATTAGCAAAATTCCCACCCTACCACAGAAGAGCAGCAGTACAGACGCACTAATTGTTATTATTTGATTTGGCCCAGCTCAATTTAATAGAAGGTTATGCGAACAGTATTTTAAAGTAAACTACCTAAGGGTAATAATAGCAAAACTGTGTATATTTTGCTGTCTTCTTTTAAAAATCCAAGGAAATTGTTGGCGATTTCCTGAAGTATTGGAGTGTATATCCATGTTTACCCAAAGCCTCTCAAGTTAAATTACGTTGGTGAATTTGAACGTGGAGGTTGATGCAAAATATTTACTTCTAAAGCAGTCTACGAAAAATTTTTCCTTTTTTGAAGTTGCTGTGGATGGCTGTTGTGGAGTCTGCTCATACCCCTTGATCTGCATCCAATTTGGGAACCTGGTCTCCTTAGCACAAAGTTTATTTTTCTGCGAGTAAAGTATTGGTGGATTGCAAAAGCAACCTTAGCCCATGGATATTATAATTTTATTAATTAATAAATTATTAATATATTAATCATAATTAATTTTATATAATTTTATTATATTAATATTAATACCCATAGGGTATTAATATTTATATAAAACATATCAAAATCATGGTGTGTTCTCTCAGTTACTCTTCATCAGTTCAGGGGGTTTTTTTTTGGAAAAAACAGGGAGTCACTGTTAAGGTTCCCTGGTTGTAACATCTGGTCTTTTCTCCTGCCTTACCTGCTGAGAACTGCTGGTGCTCACGAGAGCTGTGGGTGGGAAGGGGGAGAAGAGTTGGATCCAGCTCTGGAAAGGGTTCCCAAACCCCATCCAGCTCCTGCTTCTGTTGCTGCTGCCAGCCAGGGCTCTGACTCCAGCAGCTGCTGGTGCCACAGGAGGAATTATCACCAGTCTGTAATTTGGTGGATGAATGTCAATATGTCTTAGGTTGCAAATAAGTCCGTGTAGGTCAAACCCGTTATCTCAATAAAGAGATCTCTAATGCCACCCTATGAAATAATCACTGCCTAAATGAAATATCTGGGGCAGAGCTCCCTCTTTTCCCTAAAGCTCTCTTTACTTTCAATTATAATAAGCTGTTGCCACAGAGGCCAGGGGAACTGATAAGATGGGTGCATCTTTCCCCTGACTCTTTTAGATGGGATTTATCCTACTTGTTAATTAAATCCGGCTGTAACATCCTTCACATGGCCAAACGCAATCCTGGGATTAAAATGCAGACATTACAATTATCCGTGGCAGATGAGGGATTAGGACTTCCAAAATTCTACTGACACTACTTAGCAGCACAGCTGCAATTCTGGATCCCCTTGCTCTAATTATGGTGAAGGCACCATTAGCATTCAGAGCCGACAGCTTCCCGACCCACCGTGTGTCTTTGGCAGAGGCACTTTATATGGAATTGCTGAGGCTGGAGGACACCTCCAGGATCATCAAGTCCAACCTTTGACCAAAATACCAGGAGGGGTAGGAGCTGTTTGGTTCAGCCAGCATCAAATAAACACTGGGTAGCTAAGAAGAAGGGACACTCAAAAAAAGCCTTTTTCTTGCCAAGTCTTTCTGTATTGTTTGTACTGAGCTCGATGTGTAAGAAAAATTCAGGAATAAATTAAGGACTGACTTAAAACTGGTCTGAGGGAGCATCTCTGTGTGGGTTTGCCATATCTGGATAGACTCCTCTGTTAAGCAGAATAAAGGGTAAGGGGCTGCAACTGGTTATCTCAGCTGATTTCCTCCTTTGAAGAGATGCTGGCACCCAGTAGCAGGAAATGCAGCCAGCAACATGAATGTGGGTGCCTTGCTGCTCATCCACACTTGGCAGTGGCAGAGAATGGCTGGCTGGCAGTGGCCAGCTGAGGGTACATTTGAATCAGTGGGAAAATCCCCTGGATTTAACAAGATTCCTTGGAAGCCGACAGTGCCACGAGGGGATACAGTAATGGTTTACTGAGTGGAAATCCAAGAAATGATTAAAAGAAAATGGATACTCTTCTCTATCATGCTTCAGCAGGTTGGGCAGCAGGAGGAGTTCTTTCCTGGATAGGGTGCTGAGGCCTTGGCAGGGGCTGCCCAGGGAGGTTTGGAGTGCCCGTGGCTGGAAGTGTCCAAGGAAGGGCTGGAGGTGGCACTCAGTGCTCTGGGCTGGGGACAACGTGGGCATTGGGCACAGCTGGGACTCCATGGGCTGGGAGAGCTTTTCCAGCCTCGGTGATCCTGGGATTCTGTGATCCCAGAGACAGGAGGTTCCCTTTCCTGTGCACGCCCCACTTTGGTGGTGTGAGATCACCCTGACACCTTTTTAGATCTCTGCACCAGGGTCAGACAAGTCATATCTGCTGAGATGGGCTGAGAATAAAACAGAACAGGCTGTAAAGTTTCCGAATTTCCACGCACAATAAAGTTTTACTCCAATTATTCAACTCCCAGAAATAAGTATTTTACTATGGTACTTTGATGGTTAATGTTTGGATCCAGCTTTTGGAGTGGGAGGCCTGGCTGGACAGGGCTTGGAGCAGCCTGGGATAGTGGAAGGTGTCCGTGCCCATGGCAGGGGGTGGAACAGGATGAGCTTTAAGGTCCCTTCCAACCCAAACCATTCTGTGGTTCTGTGATTTGCTTCTCAGGATCACAGATCTTTCTGGTGTGAAATTCAGGTAAATAAAAGACTTTCTCTTCCCACTCCCTTTATGTTTTTCATTTTCAGGTTACAAGAGCTGTGCCCAATTGTCCAGGACAGATGATTCTTCACACTCAGCCTCTCCTGATCTGTGGGGGTGATGGATTCACTCGTTCCAACTTCGATGGCTGCATAGAGTCTGCCATGAGCCTTGCAGAGGCTGTGAAGCCTCATTTACAGCAATTTCAGTCAGGCTGCTAAACTTCCTCTAGATTTGTTACGAATTTTGCTGTGATGGATTGAATTTAACAACATCATCTTGCAAAAAACAAAGAAAGGAAGATGCATCGGTGTGCTGGAATAATTATTGGGATGGAATTAAATTGAATTTTCCAGGATCTGTGCTGAGAGTGGTTACTTTGATTGGAGTAAGACTTTCCTTGGCTCTAGGCAGAGGCACGGAGCTCCAGGTCTCCTGATACTTTTACAGCCCTTGAAAATTTTGTCAAGGAGAGAAGCCTGACTTGAAGCAGCACAAAATCCATGAAGCTGCGGAGTTTGTTCCTTGGAAATTCCTTATTTACTCCTTGTCTTAGTGACAGGAGAAGGGGGAATGTCTTCCCAGTGCCAGGAGTCAGGGCTAGATGGGATGCTGGGAAGGAATTGTTCCCTGGCAGGGTGTGCAGGCCCTGGCACAGGGTGCCCAGAGCAGCTGTGGCTGCCCCTGGATCCCTGGAAGTGTCCCAGGCCAGGTTGTATTTTGGGGTTTGGAGCAGCCTGGGACATGGTAGATGTCCCTGCCTGTGGCAGGGGGGTGGCTCTGAATGGCCTCAGCAATTACCAACAAATAATTCATTTATTCTAAATGAGATTTTGACTTGCCCTTCCTCTTCAGTTATGTGTCACAAGTCTAGTACCTCTCCACCACAGCACTAAAAATAACAAAATTTAGCAGACATAATTTAAAGGAGTACAATTAGAGGAGTAGAGGAGTACAATTTAGCCTCTGATCTTCCTTATCTTACTCCTGCACTTCACCTAAACCTCACATCCTGTATTGCAGCACCTGACCACTGTGATTTTCTGCTGCCTTTGGCCATTTCTAGTGGAGTATTTTAAGTGACACTAAGAATTTAAGACTTGTTGATTTTAAAAGTAGTCAGAAAACTGGATGTGAGGCGTCTTTGGCTCAACACTGTGGTGTTCATCTCAGATGGTTGTTCTCTGAAGAGCTGTGATGCTCTTTCAGGGGCTTTGTAGCAGCAGCAGCCTCTAATTCCAAGAGTGACAGACCAGTGGAGATGTCTCTGATTCTGTCCTTCCAGCAATCTCTCAGCTTTGGTCACCCTGATGCCTCAAAGTACCTGAATTACAGATTCAGAGGTGGTTTTTGAGTCATGAGATTTTCAGTTTGGAGCTTTTTTGAATCCCATTGAGTCTCAAATTGCTCCTTCCTCATATCCCAGAATCATGGAGGTGGGAAAAGCCCTCCCAGACCATCGAGTCCAAGCTGTGCCTGATCACCTTGTCACCAGAGCGCTGAGTGCCACCTCCAGCCCTCCCTGGGCAGCCCCTGCCAAGGCCTCAGCACCCTTTCCATGCAGAAATTCCTCCTGAAATTATTGTGCCAGTCTACCAAAACGCCTCTGTTCCGCAGCATCCCTCCAGACTGAGATGATTTGGATAAAAACTGTTTGGGGATTTTTTAAGGTGGAGAGGAAAAGCTGCTGGATGTGTTCCTGTGGATGTGCTCAGGCAGTGGGAACGCTGGGAGCAGGGAGATGTGGAATTCCAGCACAAGGCGGGTGACAGGGTGATGTTTCAAAGAGGCCACTGTATCCAGAAGGGTGGCAACAGAAGAGACTTGTCTGGTTGATTTCCTGGGATTTTCCCTGATTTTCGATGAACTGGCAGATCGTCCATTCCAGCCGCTCTCCCCTTGTTCCCAGACAAGGAGGGTGGCTGTGTCTGCTCTCAGCTGTGCCACAAGCCGAGACACTGCCTGAAGTGCTCCCAGACCAAGATGTTCTTGCCTTTCTCATCACAAGGGAAGCCATGGGTTCTCAAAGCCTTTCAGCTCCCAGCTGTGGTAACTTCCACCAGGGGACATCCCCTTGGCAGGGCTGGCCCGTGGCAACCTGTGCAGCCACTGCTCTTACGGTGGGCTCAGGGAATACGGGAACAAGGCTACAATGGATGGATCTGCCAGTTAATCAGAAGTCCCGTCCATCCAGGGAAAATCCCAGGAAATCAACCAGACAAGTGTCTTCTGTCTCCAGAGGCCTGGCCCGTGGTTTTGCGCAAGCATATGAAAATAAATAAATTAAGAGATTAATTTGGTTTTGGAGACTTGGGGCTTTTTTTTTTTTAAAGGCAGCTGCAGGTGGGAGGTGCTGCCCATCTGAAAGCCCCCCTGTGACCACATTTCCGCTTGGTGCAGGGGCAGCGTTGTGCAGGGCACAGCCCCGGACTCAAAGCGGAGCTCTCTGCTGCTGCAGCGGCACCAGCCTGGGGTGTGACACTGGCAGAGGAGTTTCCTCCTTGAGTCAATGCAAAGGAGGAGGAACCTGACCCTGCTGCCACCCAAACCGTGCAGTCGTGTCTGGGTCACCAACCCCAGCCTGGCACCAAGGGCTGCCTGGGCGAGGGCAGCGTTTGCTCGGCTGCGAATTCCACGGGGCTGGTGACATGCCATGAGGAGGCTGTGCTGGAACCAGGAGCTCGCAGGGCGCTCTCTGAGCTGCCCGGCGAGCACCTTGAGCCCCTGTGCAGAGATTTCCCCGCGGCCAGAGCCGGTTTTGCCTCTAATCCAGCCTCTGGCTCAGCTGTGCCGTGCCTAAGCCGCTTTGTGTGGCAGAGCTGAAGCCCTGAAATCCCGGAGCCTTCTGCCGCCGCTGTGCCCGGCTCGCCGCAGCGCCTCCCTGGCAGCTTCCTTGGGATTTGTGCTTAATTCCCGCATTGAGGTGGCACCTCCGGGATCAGCCGGGGCTGATGCAGCCCCTTTGCCCAGGAGGAGGAGGAAGGAGAGTGGCTGGCTTTCTTCTCGAGAAGAGCCGTGCGAAATTTCTCCCCTGGAGGTAAATAAATGGAAACAGGGAGAGAGTTACGGCTCAACCCCGGTGGAGAGATTTCGTGTTGAGTAAAGGGCGTGCAGGGCAGGTTGCTGTCACCTTGGAGGCTGTGGTTGATGAAACCCGTGGAGACCCTTGGAAAAAAGCCTCGTGATTCCCGTGATTTCCCAATTTTCATCCCACAACAGCTGAGCGTCGCCACGGGAAAACCCAGCCAGGTGTGTGCGGCTGACACCCTCGTCCCCGACTGCTCCCAGCATCCGGGGGGACGGGGATTTAATGGGCGAGCAGACAGAGCCCGGGCTCGCCCCAGCCGAGCGCTGCTGTGGGAAAACGAGCCCGTTCCGCTGTGCCCCTGCCACCCGACCGCCGAGCCGGTCACGGGGCCGCTGCGGTCACCCACAGCTCGGCGTGACATTATCTGCTGTGCACAGGGCTCCAGCCGAGCCCGGCGGCACCTCCTCCCTCACCTGTGCCGGGCCCGGAACATCCTTCCTTTCTCAGCGCTATCTCCGCTCGCATCTCCCCTGCGGGGCCATGGCGCACGCCGCGGGCTGCGGAGCAAAGCTGCGAGCACCGAGGGCTCCTCTCGGGACATTGCAGCGGTGCTCGCACCGGGTTTGAGCATCCTTTTTCAGCCCAGACTGCGGCGGGGTGAAATAAAAATGATATTAATAATAATTATATATATATATATATATGCAAAACGTGGCGGGCAGTCAGCGCCGAAATATAGGTCAGCCTCTGTCCCGGCAGCTGCTTCCCTTGCCCAGAGCGCAGGGAAAGGGGATGAGCTGGCAGCAGAGGAGGGGATCAGCCACTGTCCCTCGCCACCTTCTTTGGAGCGCAGAAAATCCCAGCTCAGCACCTCGGAGCTTAGCGAGGCACGGCCGCCGCTCCCGTTCGCAGCACGGGAGGGATGGAGCCTCGGGGACACGCCGGGACAAAGGGATTTTTGTTCTCGAACTGCTCACAGATGTGTTGTTGCAATAGCCACGGGCTGTTGCTCTGTACAGGGAGTGCTGGAGCGAGTCTGGTCCAAACCCCGGATCATCGGCACCCTGCGTCCCGGTCACTTGGGGTTCGCTGCCTCACTCAGCGCACCTGTGTAGTGCAAATCCCACTTCCCTTTGATTTAACAGGCAGTCCTGGGGGCCGGCTTGGGAACGCAAGCTGCAAGCACAGCAGGACGGGAGCAAGTGTAAATAATCCCCGTCACATATCACAGCTCCAGCCGGTCTCCTGGCCCTTGCCAAAGGGTTTTTGAGTAGCTCTGGGCTGGGGAGAAAACTGAGTTTTCTGCCCCAAACGAGGCTGGAGATGGTTCCTGGCTGTTTCTCCAGATCAAAGAGCTCATCTTCATTCCACCCCCTGCACCTTGTGCTGGAGCTGGGAAGTGAAACAGCAAATTAAAGGGACCCATCTGCACGTGGTCCTGGTCCTTGAACGACCCTTTATCAACCTGCTGCTCCAGGGTGGATTTTCTTTGGGTGTCCTGGGCTTTTCCCATGGAACTTAACTCACAGGTAGGATTGATGCTGAGCGAGCAGCTCATCTCCAGAGAGAGGAATTTGGTCGGGCAGGGAGAATTTCAGGAGCAGTTCATGCCCCAGCCACACGGTCAAGCGAGCCTTGGCCAAGGAGGGGACATGATTTGGAGGAGTGTATTTTTCTTTGCTCAAATCTGCCTAAAAAGAGGCGAATTTTTCTTGTGGGACTTGTCTTCTTCTTGTCTGCAAGTATTACTTTTTGATTTGGTCAGTGAGAGAACGATCTTTTTTTTGTAATAATAATAATAATAATAATAATAATAATAATAATAATAATAATAATAATATATTTTGCTTCTGATTTTCCCTGAAGGTCATAAGTGGAGTTGAAAATCCCCAGCCATATTTGCTGATGCAGCGTACACACAGAGGGCTTCATGTAGGGGTGCTCAGCCTGGCCTGGGTCCAGGTTGTCATTCTGAGAGGAATAAGATATCCAGCTCCTAAACTAGTGAGAAAAACAGAGCTGGGACACTGTGAGGCAGATATTCTGCCTGCATCTGTGAGCACAGGGTGCTAAAGAAATCCCTGCTTCCAGGGAGCGGCCAGAGGGTTAATTTTGGCTCCCTCTGCCTCACTTTATTCTTTGAATAATGAAATTAGTTGTTCCAGAGCCTTTTGAAAGGCTGAGCTGAGCCTTCTTGCAGAACAATACACGCTGTGCTCTCGATGTGAGTGCCCTTATGGTGAACTTTGAGCTACACATCTGCTATAAAGAAGTAACTCTTATTCCCAGTTGGCCATGGCTAGGAAAGGATTCCGGCTCCATCCACGCCTCGGCACAGCTCTGGAAGCCTGGCCTCGGAGCACAGGGGTAGGAACCATTTGGAAACCTCGTTAGAACGCCCCGGCACATTCAGTGCTTTCCCCGGGCAAGGGAGGGCTGGAGAAGAGCCCTGCAGGAGCTGAGCACGCGACTGAGCTCTGGCCCATTCCCAGCAAAGCCCCTGAAATCCGGCATTAACTTCCCAGCTGTGCCGGGAGGCTGCATGAGGAATCCCCTGGGGATGCTTTCAGTTGGTGTTTAGAGAATCCCAGAATCCCCCGAGGCTGGAAAAACCCTCCAGGACCTTTGAGTCCCAGCTGTGCCCAATGCCCACCTTGTCCCCAGCCCAGAGCACTGAGTGCCACCTCCAGCCCTTCCTCGGACACCTCCAGCCATGGGCACTCCAAACCTCCCTGGGCAGCCCCTGCCAAGGCCTCAGCACCCTTTCCATGCAGAAATTCCTGCTGCTGTCCAAGCTGAGCCTCCCCTGGCACAGCTTGAGGCTGTTTCCCCTTATCTTTGCAAACCAGAAAAAGCAGGACAAAGGTGTAGGAAGGAGACTGAAACGCTGAGAGCACAAGGTGTGGTGGCATCTCCCTGGAGACCCTGGTTTCCAAATTGACATGCCATTTTTTAATTATTGCAGGCAGCACTGGTGGCATCAGTGAAAACAACCAGTGGCGAAGTCCGTGGCAAGCTGTGGGTGTCACGGTGTCACCTTTAGCAGCACCAGGTGTCTGTGTGGGATGATTCGTGCAGTCACAGTGACTTGGTCACACGAGGTGTTAGATCAGATGGTTTCTCACACCGTCTCATGGAGTTCAACATGAAAAAAGGCAAATTCTGTTTCTTTTTCCTCCTTTGCTTTTAGGGTTGCTGTTGGCTGTGGATCAGGATTGTCTCATTTGAAATGATTTTCCCCTTACAAGCTTCACTTCTGCCCGTCATCCTCTCAGTTCCTCTTCTTCGAGCTGGTGGCACCTCCATCCCACATCAACATCCCTCAACACCTGCAGTGGGAGGTGCTGTGCCCAAAAACGAGGTCTCCTCTCCAAAACCAGCCCATGACCACGTGCTTTTTATCCAAGCCCTTACATTTGAAACTGTTGAGTGAAAGTCACAGCGAAGAGCACAGAAACACGGGGTTGGGGCAGTTGAGTCCTCTGGAATCAGGGACTGTGACATTTCCCTCACACGTTGGAAGAGGAGCAGCTCGGGTTCATCCCAGGATGCTGAGAAATGGCAAGATTAGGATTTCATGCAGCCCTTGATTCATTCCTGCGTCGTTTTCCTAACGGGACCGACTGCAGCTTGTAGCAGCAGGACTTGACAGGACTTTTGTCCCTGCCCCAAGGAGCCCATCGGAACGCAGTAATTCCCTCTTCAACACACGGCAAGGAAACTGCTTCATAATCTTCTTTTCCAAAGCAATATAGGCCAAGCATCTTGATCCTTTCCTTTTCAGCCTGGATGGCGGCAGAGATGCTGGCCGTGGCTGCAGGATCCTGTAATCCCCTGGGATGTCTGGGAGCGTGCACCCTTTTGCTCTGCAGGACCCAGAGCCATGCCCAGATCAGAATCCTGCTCAGAGCACCTGGGTTTG
This sequence comes from Chamaea fasciata, assembly GCF_029207755.1. Lineage (NCBI taxonomy): Eukaryota > Metazoa > Chordata > Aves > Passeriformes > Sylviidae > Chamaea > Chamaea fasciata. The sequence continues at coordinate 32,391,467 of NW_027094094.1, read as the reverse complement.
AAGGGCAGGATCTGAAACGGGGTCCAGCAGCTGAGCTGCTCCAGTTGGAGCAAAGCAACCAAGTGGGGTCTTTTTCCCCTGGTGGAAAAACCACTGGAGATGGCTGCCATGGAAAAGAGGAGTTATTGCCAAACACGGAAATGTTTCCTGATCTGTTTACTAATATTTGGTGCTCCTTTCTGGATGGCGTTCAAACCGAAATCCGACCACACGCGTCAGCAACTTCCTGCCCCCCTCCCCACCCTCGGCTCCTGCACCCGGGGGAGCAGCAGGGATGGGAAGAGCTGGTGAGAGGCGAGGAGGGATTTGGGTTGTTGTTCTCATTCGTCCCAGGGACGCTGGCGCCAGGCTCTGCTCGGAGGGGCGCAGGGACAGACCCAGAGGCGTTTGTTGCATGCAGCGGTCCCGGGCCGGGTCGTGGCAGGAGGGCACAGACGGGCTCTGCCCGCCCAGCCCCTCGGGCAACCCAAGCCCGTGCCAGCCCGGGTCCTGATGGCAAATAAATAGGGTCTTACAATTGTGTCTTTATGATGGGGATGTTTACAGCTGTCCCAGGCTGTGGGGGAGGGATGGGAGGGAGGGCGTGTTCGCAGCTCCCGAAAGGTCAGCGCGGCACATGGGGCTACCGTAACCCTCCGACTACTGCAGGCCCTGGGCTGCCTGCTGCCCCAGCCATCCCCAGCACAGACCGGACAGCATTCAGTGTGCCTGTTGTTCTTTGCTGAGAGCAGCAGCTGTGATAAAACCAGGGCTTTTTACCTTTTACTTCACGGCAGGTTCTTCGGTGTTCTGGGTTTCAACGTTTTCCTATCCGGCCATAAAGCAATGGGATCTGGGGTTTTGCTTCCCTGCTCTGCTTGAATCATAAAATTACAGATGGAGGGAATAGTTTGGGTTGGAAGGGAGCTTAGAGACCATCCAGTTCCTCCCCCCTGCCATGGGCAGGGACACCTTCCACTATCCCAGGCTGCTCCAAACCCCAAAGTCCAGCCTGGCCTTGGACACCTCCAGAGATCCAAGGGCAGACACAGCTGCTCTGGGCACCCTGTGCCAGGGCCTCACACCTTCACAGGGAACAATTCCTGCCCAATATCCCATCTATCCCTGCTCTCTGGAAGTAGGAAGCCATTCCCCCTTGGTCCTGCCACTCCAGTTACTGATGAAATCCCTCTCCAGCTTCTCTGTAGGCCCTTGAGACCCTGGAAGGAGCTGTGAGGTCTCCACACGACCTTCTCACAGCCCCAACTCTCCCATCCTGGCTCCACAGGGGAGGTGCTCCAGTCCCCTCAGCAGCTTGGTGCCTTCTCTGGGCCAGCTCCAACAGCTCCACGTCCTTCTTTTCTTGGAACACCAGAACTGTGCACAGGAACTTCCCTGCCCATTCGCGCTCCTCAAGGGAGCTGGTGGCTCTGAAAACCCACCCTGAGCACTGGTCAGGAGGGCAGACACCCTTCTCAAGTCCACTTCAGCTGATCCACTGGGCAGATCCATCCAAATCCAACCTGTCCCTGCCTGCAGGATGAGCAAAGAGTGGCATTTTGCAAGGGACACTCCTTGCTCTGCCAGTATCAATACTTCCAGGGCAGCTCCCAGTTTCAGTGGCTTCAGGTCTCTGTTTAATCACTTAAAGCTCACTCTGTTCATCCCATGTTCCCATTTATTTGTGGCAGAAATCAGCACTGAGTCTCCACAGAAATTGTTTACTTTGCTGTTGTCAATAGAAACTAAAGGTCAGACAATCAGAGCTGAGCCTGTGGTTCTAACTCAGTATCTGTTTATATTTTTGCTGATGAGTATTAATAAAAATATTCGTTTGGCCAAGGAGGCTTCATGGCTAAAACAAAGGTGGCCATAGAGTTGAGAAGTGGGGGGAAATAAGCCAAGCCTCTGCTCAGGAGAAAGCACAGGCTGAGGGTGGCCTCACCACTGCAGGCACCTCCTAAATCCATCTACACTGATCAAGGTGCGTATTTTCCCCTACAGCTGCATCCCAGCCAGGCTGAGGCACCACAGTCCTCACAACAGTATCTTCTGATCCCTCCAACTTCTTGGGCAACTCTTTACACCTTTAAAAACACATCTGTGCACGGTCCACTGTAGCTTTTTAATGAGAGAAGGGCAAAGGAATTCTCTTGGGGACTTAAAAAATAGCCCTATCTAGCATAAAAAACCAATTTTCTCTGGATTCCAAACTTTCCATTTACAAGAGTTTTGGATATATGGTTTAAGGAAGGCTTTGGGGTTTTTCCCTTTTGTTCTCGTGTGTCAGATTCTAGTTTCCCTGGGGAAGAAATTGACAGACAGGAGGAAAAAGCATCCACGGAGTCAAAAGAGGGTTGTACTTTTTAGATGCTTGAGCCCTCTCACTCCACCTTGTTCCATCTCTGCCAGACCATGCCCAGGCCCTCGTGCAGTCTGCACCAAAACCTCTTCCTTCCTGATGTGAGCTGGATTAGAAAAGACAGGCTCTGGTATTTTGGAAATAAATTTGTGATGCCTGGGTAATGGTTAAGAGCTCTGTATCATCAATAATTAAAGCCCATTTGTCTCTTCCCAGTGAACAACTGAGATTGTTTTGCTGAGTTTTGATCAATATCAGCCACGAGTGAACCAGCGTGCCTGAAACAAGGACTCATTGCAATGAAACTCAAACTGGGGGAAAAAAAGAGCATGGTGGTCTCATTTTGAAGTCATCTGCTCAGCAGCTCTTTAGGTTCAAAGGGTGCAAAGCTACGAGGTAAACTTCAACAGCGTCACACGACCCGATCCGTTAGCACGGGGCTGTGAGTAATTCCGAAACCCTCACCTCTGAGGTGGAGCCAGATGACACAAAGTGAATCACCCAGAAGCCTGGGACCCTTTTTCTGCTGGCAAAAGAAGCTGTGAACACGTCGCAAGTGGCACAGGTTTCTCTGCTTATTCAGCATTTTGGTTGGCTTGGCTTTTATCCTGCCAGTATTGCTCAGCGGTTGGATCCTGAGCCAGCCTGTGTGTAGCTGTTTTACTCAGAAAGCTGATGGCACAGGTGTTCTGAAACAGAATGGTTTGGGGGAGTTGAATTTTTCCATCCCTCAGTCTCTGAGCTCTGGCCTTCATCATCAGGTGCTCAGCTTGAATGAGGATGTAAGGCAGAAATCACTTGCTCATCACATCCGTCTTCACAAGGGAAGGTCTCTTTGATTTCCTGTGTCAGCAGAGTGTGACAATGTCTGTATTGTAGCAAATCCCCCGAGCCCGGTATCCCGGCTTGAACTCTGCCCAAAAACCCGGGGAAAGGTGTAAGAGCAAGGAAAACATGCAGGGAAATTTCACCTGGGGGGTCTCTCGGCTTCTGGTGCTTTGCTGCTCAGGGATTTTTTTGAAGTGGGTCATTTTGGGAGCCATCAGCACCCTGGAAGGAATTCCTCATTCATTAAATCCTTCATCACCCTTTTAAACTCACGAAAACTCCTTACATCCCCAAAACCGGGAGAGTCTGCAGGGGAAATGCGTGTGCTGAGAAGAGCACCCTTCTCCTGCCCGACCTGAACCTGTCCCCAGCTGAAGTTGGTGCCATCTGCCACACTCTGATTTCTTATAGCAGGACCTGTCACAGGCAACCGGACGGATCTGGCTTAAATAGCTCCTCCTACAGGAGCCGTTCCTGTTCTCTCATCCTTCCCGAAGCCTTCCCAGCTCTGTTCCCTCCCTTCTGAGAGGGGGAGACTAAAACTGCTCCCAGCATCCAAGACACAGGGGCGTGGTGGATTTGTGCTGCAGCATCGTAGTGCTCTCCCTTCCCTTACTGGTAATTCCTCACAGCCTTTTGGCTTGGTTTTTGGGTGTTCCTGGGCACTGGGCTAGTTCTTTCCAGAGGCCGTCCATCGGAATGTCGGGATGTCATTCTGGAGTGCTGGTAGCAGTCACTGGTGGCATTTGGGTTATTTTCCCTTTGTGGATCACTTTGCACACAGTTAACGAATGGATCCTTTCACACTGTCCCTCAGCTTTACCATCCTGCATATCCCCTTTTTCCAGGTAGCCAAGGAATGTGCTGAAAAGCCTGGATTTCAGTAATGTGGGGGTTCCCCTCTATAATTACCCACATATAATTATCTATACCCCTCTATAATTACCTCCATCCCCACTGAGCTCCATCCACACTGGCACCAGGGGCTCCTGGTGTCCCCAGGGTATGGCATGGACACGCCTGGAAACGGGGATGGGAATGGGGATGGTGGCACCTGCAGCTGTGTTTTGAACATTGCTCAAGTCCCGAGGAATGAGCCTGGAGCTCTGAAAATCTGCACCGACAAGGAAATCAACTTGGTTTTGCCTCACACAGGGGCAGCGAGCCAGGGGTTTGCCCTGGTTAATGAGCTAAAATGCAAATAAAGTAAATGTCCTCATTTGGGCAGGATTCCTTCTATTTTACATCAGGGACAGTTTGGTCTCTGTCCCTCAGAGGGCTGTAAACCTGTTAAGAGTAAAATATAAGAGGGAACATCAGTCCAAGGAGATGAGGCCAGTATTTTATAGCCAGTGGATGTGTCCTCGTGTCCAATATTGGACAGTGGGACACTCGTGGGTTTGACCACCCAGTTACTGTGCTCTTCTAGCAGCATGCCTGGGAAGGTGCTGGAGTTCAGCAGCTGGAAACTGAAATCCCGGCACCTTTTCCTGTATTAGCCACTGCTCTGTGCTCAAGGAGAGGTGTTTCTACGGGGACACTTTGGAAGACCCCAGAAAAAGCAAATTCTTTTCTCACACACAATTACGCAGAATATTTCTTTACACTCAATGCCTGCTAAGCACCTCTTCAGCTTGAGCTCTACTCAACATTTTTGAGGTCCCAGGGGGTTCTAACATCTTCAGTGGCATCATCAGAGATTCTCCTGCCCCCTCTTGCAGGCCCCATGGTGCCAGCCCTCTTCCCTTTGGTGGGATTCCAACCCATTCCCACTCTTTCCCCAGCCATAAAAGTCCTTTCTTCAGTCCCACCTGCCCTGCCTGGAGGCTGGGACAGCTGGAGGAAGTGGAAGGATTGGGCTGCCGCTACTTCAAAGGGCTGTTCCAGGGATTTCTTAATTAACCTTACACCCCACTTGAGCAAAGTGAGATGACGCTAAAGCACCGAGGTTGCTCCCCGTAGAGGCACAGCTGGTTTGGGTGGGATATTTTTTCTTTTTCGTGTGTGGACATACGGGCTGTGTTAACATCTTGGCACGTGGCAAGAAGTGCAGGGAGGTTTCCCCTTTCTGCCTCCTTCTGCAACATTGGAGAGGTTTCCTCTAGATGTGCTGGCTTGGATGGGGAGTATCCATAGGTTTAAGAGGGGAACTTGGAGACCTCAGGCCTGCTCACTTCATGGATGTGGATTTTGCACTGGGAATTAAGCCCTTGAGATGAGGTGGGAGACCAGCCCCAGAAAGGAGTGAGGGATGCATCTGGAGAGGAGCAACTCCCTCTCTTGTGCCATCCTTTGCTCCACCTGGGTCTCCATGGACACAAGTTAAAGTCTCACTGCAATGCACCCTTATTGAGCAGCAGGAGGGCAGTTTATAACCCTTGGAGAAAGTTTCTAGAAGAATTGCAAAGGGCAAATAGTCATGGAGTCCCAGAATGGTTTGGGTTGGGTTGGAAGGGAATGTAGAGACCATCCAGTGCCACCCCTGCCATGGGCAGGGACACCTTCCACTGTCCCAGGCTGCTCCAAACCCCAAAGTCCAGCCTGGCCTTGGACACCTCCAGGGATCCAGGGGCAGCCACAGCTGCTCTGGGCACCCTGTGCCAGGGCCTGCCTACCCTCCCAGGGCACAATTCCTTCCCAAGATCCCATCTAGCCCTGCCCTTCTCCCTGTGTCCTGACTCTCCAGGCCGTTGTAAAAAGTCCCTCTCCATCTTTCCCATCAGCTCCTTCAGGATGCAACAAGGTCACTTGGAAGCTTCTCCTCTCCAGGCTGAACACTCCCAGCTCTCCCAGCCTTTCCTCCCAGCAGAGCTGCTCCATCCCTCTGCTCATCCTGGAGCCTCCCCTGGCCTCTCTCAGCAGCTCCAGGTCCCTCCTGTGCTGGGCCCCAGGGCTGGGGTAGCTCTGCAGGTGGGGTCTCACCTGGGCACAGGGGCAGAGGGGCAGAATCCCCCCTCCCCTGCTGCCCACGCTGGGGCTCAGCCCAGGGCACGGGGGGTTCTGGGTCCCAGCTCTCAACCCCAGCACCCCCAGGTCCTTCTCCCAGGGCTGCTCCAGCTGCTCATCCCCTGGATTGATCCTGGGAGTTGCCCCCACTCAAGTGCAGCACCAGCACTTGAAACCTCATGAAACATCCCCTGTTTTAATGCCAAGGTTTCCCCTGGCAGGTCAGTGTTACTTCCACTGCAGCCCAAGGGAAAGGACTCACTAGAAATGAGTGATTTTACTTCCATCGTGCCATTATGGTGGCATTTCAGCAGCCCCGGGGTGCTCTGCGGGCTGTGGTTGGTGCTGTTCCTGTGCTCAGGGGGCTGAGAGGAGCAGAACCTCCCCACAGCTGCCTCTGCCTCACTGTGAAAACTCCCCATGAGACTGATTATCAAAATCGAGGTCATGACGCAGGTGTGTTTGAGAAACCCTTTCAAGTGATCAGGGGTGGGGAGAAGCAACAATCAGGGCTTTGCTTCATCAGCAAGCTCTGACCTTGCCTGCAAGGGGAGCGGCCCACGGAGAGGAATCGGGTCTGTAGCACAACTTTTAGCAGAAAACTGCTCCACTCAGGCACAAAAAACGACACTGCAAAACTAAACCAACGAGCAATGGAAGCTAAACTTCGACTTTTTGGGCTCCCAAACTTCATAAAACCTATCCTGGGGAGGGTAATGGCTTGTGAGAATGAAGAAATGCATTTGAGAATGAAGAAATGCTTCCCATCAGCCACTGCTTGTCATGCAGGGTTTTCAGTATCGGTTATTGAAACACACCCTGAAGTCAGCAAGGGCAGGTGCAGCTTCCCCAGGAGCTGGGGGACAGCAGGAGGTCAGCACCCAGCTGCTCCTCTGCCTCTGCAGAAGCTGATACCATTTCTAGCCTGGCACCATCAGCCATGGGAGGTTTTTTTGTAATTTATAGATGGATCTTACAGGTTGGACCATCGGTTTTCTCGGCAGGCTGTACCTGTTTCCTTCGCCTGGTTTTTCTTCAGCTGATGCTAAGGAGGACTCTGATTCTAAATCAATGGATTTATGTCCACAGAATCTTCCTGGCAGGATTTTTTTATCTTGCCTGTATCCTCTTTAGATGTGGTGTCTGTGCTTTGGGACATTCACATCATCACATCAGGCACTGTTGGTGGGACAGTAGCTACACTCATTCTCTATTAAGTGATTTTTAATTAAAAGCAATTTATTTTGGGTGTTTCCAGAGTAGAAACCAGACCTACCTTGACTTATAACAGGATAATACACAACAATTCACCAACCCAGATAAGCAGAGTGAAAGCAAAAAATACGTTGATGGGTATTTTGAGACATGGTGAGGGTTGGCAGCCCTCAGATCACAGGATCAAGACAACCTCGGTTGGTGCCATAAGTCTCCATCCCTGGATGGAACTGGGCCTGATTCTGGAAAACAAAAGTGTCCCTCCGCAGCGGTTGGTCTGGGTTTATTCTTCTATCAAACTGTCACTTTTAATAAAAAATAAAAAAAAAACCCAAACTGAGCCTTTTTTTCTCTCTTACAGGATCCACGAATGCCTCATACGGTCACGAAAACGGAGATTCTTCCTAACCATGAACACCACGTATAATTTTTGCTTGTTGTAACTGTGACCAGATGCTGGCACTCTGTGTGCCCCTGGAAATCAGGCACTCCCCTCTCCCCAGCCTCTCCAAGAACCTCAGCCCTCTGACTCATAGCAAAGGGGAGGGGGGGGGAAAAAAGGAATGGAAAGAACTCAAAGCAACTGCTCACGGTATTTTATTTCTCCTGGATCTAGGGAAAGGGAAAGAGAACTTTGAGGCTGAAGACAATAGAGATCTAATAGTGATGCTGAAGTGCTATTTCTCCTTGGATTTTTCTGTTCCTCCTTTTCAGCAAGCAGGAGTCTGTGGTTTTGGTTCAAGCCGCTGTTGGGAGGAGCTCCAAAAGCCAAACAACTGAAGGTAGAAATAAAAGCCAGAGGTGAAGGTTTCTCTGGAAACCAAAGAAATCTCTCTAGATTTCAGCTCTCGAAAATTTGCCAGAGCCAAAAGCTCAAGAGGCAGGTTGTTCTCTGCAAGGCGATGTCCACAAATAGTCCAAACACACACCTCCCTGAAAGTAAAGAAGATCAGTAAAAGATCATCTCGTTCTAAACCCCTGCTGTGAACAGGAACCCCTTCCAATAAATTGTCCAGCCTGGCCTTGGACACTTCCAGGGATCCAGGGGCAGCCACAGCTTCTCTGGGCACCCTGTGCCAGGGCCCCAGCATCCCCACAGGGAAGGATTTTTTTTCTAATTTCAGCTCTAAACCTCCTCTCTTTCAGTGTGAAGCCACTCTCCCTTGTCCTATTACTGCACATTCTTGTAAATAGTCTCTCTCCTGTTGTGTGGTCTCTCCACCAGACACCACAAACCACGAGCTGCTGATCCTTCAGGTGTAAATTGGATTGGCACAAATCCCTGGTGCAGGTCGGCTACTCTTCCATCAGCTCCAAGAAAATTCCCAGGCACCACCACTCTGCTGCTAGGGAATTTAGGATCGAAGACCCCAAATCTAGAAAGCAAATGAAGTCTGGAGCTCAGATCCTTCACTGAATTAGGGGTGATATCGCCATAACTGTGGTTTTTCCACGCAGGAAGGGAGCAGCGCGAGGCAGGAGCGGTGCACAGGCAGACCTGGAGCACCACCAGGGTTTGGAACGAGGGTGGGGGTCCTGCTGGGCAGCCCCCATCAGCAGCACCACCCCCAGCCAAGCTCCCAGCTCTGTTCCAGCAGGGAGGACAGGCACCACCACACTCCCCCCACCCCATACACCTGAACTGTCCTCCCCGTGGCTTCCCGAGGCTTCCAAGGGGAGATGCTGTGATGCCAGCCCTTGGATCTCCAGAATCCAGGTGGCACAGGCAGATCCAGGGGAGTGGTGCCAGCTGCAGGCTGTGCTCAGGGCTGTCAGCACCACCTCCAGACATGGAGCGCTCCAGGAAAGCTCCTGAGCACCAGCCAAACAGGATGGATTCCAAACTCCTCATCCACCACCCGGAACCCTTTGACACTGGGAAAGGTAGCTCGCCCTCCCTGAGCCAAAATTGGAGAGGATTAGCACATTTTTCATCCCCCAGAAGGAAGCGGAGACTGTTTCACCTCTGGAAAACGGGCTGTAGTCACTGACCACTTCCTAGGGGAATTACATGGCATGCCTTGCCCTGAAGTGCAAGTGGTTTTTGGGAGGCATTCCCATCCCAGCACCCCAAGAATAATTTCCCAAATGGAGAGAGCCAGCACAGCCATCCAACCCCCAGCACCTTCAGAAGGTAACATTTTGTCAGGTAACACGGTGCTGGGGAAGCTGCTAACTTGTCCCGGGCTCTCCACAGCTCCCAAAAGAGGGGCTGCTCACAGCCCAGGTCCTGCAGAAGCAGCTGGCACAGGGCACCACAGCAGCAGCCCCTGCTCCCAGGGGCATCTCCGGAGCTCCTTTCCTTGCTCCCTCCTCAGCCACACCTTTGTGCCACTCTGGGATCAGATGAGGGTGAGGTTGGGAGCCTGGTCAAAGTTCAAAGTGACAAAATGACCTTTGCAAGCAGAAGGGAGGTTGCAGTTCCAGTGGCACGCCCAGGAATGGGGCAGGCAGTGAATATTTTCCCCTTTCCGTAGCTTGCTCTCTGCCCACAGCTTTTATCGGTGGTTTTGGGGTTTTTTTTAGATATTAGCTGTTTCAATGCCCGACGCTGAAGAATTTCCCCCCAGTTTAAAAGCTAGCCCTGAGTGCAGAAAGCTGAAATTTGGCAGGGAAACTGAGAGAAGTTCCTTGGAACAGCTTCCTTTGAAAGATTTGTGAGTTCAAAGTTCCACATCAAGGTTTCACAGCACTTTTTGCATCTTTTTTTCGTCTTAAGAGGGCCATAAACGACCTGCCCAGGAAGATTTCTCAGCACATGATCCGTGCTGAGGTGAGTGAGTGTTTCTCGCCCTTTGAGAAGAGAAAGCCAGGTTTGCCAGATTTCCCTGGAAAGCACAGTGACCACACACAAGAACCTGCACCAAGGAGGTTTCCAGTGACATTTGAAATCTCATGTCCATGGCAACGCCAACAGGAGCGGGTACAAGCTCCTGAATTCCTGTGAATGGGAAAATCCTCAAAAAAAGAAGCTCCAACCACCAGTCCTTGGAGATCACAACAGCTCGGCTGCAAAGACGAGAAGGTCTGGGGTCTTTTCTGCCTTGAGTTGGGGTTGGTTTAGTGCTGGGTTTTAGACTTGCCTGTAGACCTTACGTAATCACAAATAGAACTGTAAATTCATCATCTGCTTTGTTCTGTGCAAGTAATTCTCTATTCACAGCTCACCCTCATCCTGCAGAGCAACTCACATGCTCTGGTTTGTTACGCCACCATAGTCTAATTCCAGAGATCACAAAAATAATATTCCAAGTCTAATCCCAAAGAAAGGATTACCAGGGATCAAATCCATTATTTCACAATAAATCCCTTTTATGTCTTTTTTTTTTTCCCATCAGCGATCAAAGCAAGTGGATTTCAGCTCTAAAATGCTGCTGCTGTACAGCAGAAGAGATCCTTGCTCAAGGCTTAACATTTACTTGCCTCTTTTTTTTTTTTTTTTCCCCTTCCTTTTTTTTTTGCACAGTATCAAAGGAGATTTATTTTTTCCCCCTTGCCAAAAATAAAGTCTGGTCTAGATTCTCAGCTGCAGCTGAGAGCACTGGGAAAGAAAGTAGCTACAGCCCATTTTTGCAGCTTCCTCGTCTTGTAGGACAGTTTCTAATCTTCTCAAATTGTCAGTAGCCCATCAGGGCTGTTTCTCCCTTTGAGAATCCGAGCTGAGGAGAGAAGCTCTGGCTGTAGTGAGGGGAGATTTAGAGACCACCAAAGAGTTTTTTTTCCTCTCAACACAAGGGCAGGCTTATCTCACCAGCTGCAGTGTTTTTGTCATTGCTGTTGCCCCAATTTGCTGTGTGAAGCTTCGAGATGACACAGGAGCCTTCAGCATCCCAGCGCCCAGGGGTGGGACACTGCAGCTCCGATCCCTCACCCGCCTGTTTCCCATAAAACACAGCCAGAGCCACCAGCCACAGCATTCCAGACCTGCTGGCCTGGCTGCTGTGGGCAGAGGCAGCCACCTGCTTCCTCTGCATCACATCCCATGGAAGACAAAAGCAATCCTGAGCCTGTGTCAGCCTCCACCACGTGCCGCGTATAAATAGCGCAAACTGGGCAAAACAGGCTGGGCCTCCTCATCGCTGGGAAGTCATGGCTCCTCCACTAACTGGACCATATTTTCAGTCCTGATCTCAGTCTGTTGGAATTAGCTCTGCTGAAGCCAACAGAATGATCCAGGTCAGATCAATTATGATGAAAAATTCAATTATGGTTGTGCCATATGCAGCACTATAAAAAGGCCTGGGCTGTGCATATGGCTGGAGAAACAAACAGCACGAATGCCCCCACACTGTGATGCCCTTTAGTCTTTCAGCACTTTCTACATGGGCCATGATGAGAGGAGGAAAAGTGCCATCATTTGTCCTTTTAAAAAAATTACCAGCCTTCAAATGTCCCTCTCCACCACCCTTCAAAAGACCAGGAATCATCTCCTCATGGAGGTTGCTTGGAACACTGAGAGCCTTGAGGAGGTGGAGTTGGTCGGGCTTGTGGCACGAAAATTTCCACCAAAAATTACAGAATCATTAAGGCTGGAAAAGAACTTGAAGATTATCCAGACCAACCATCAAGCCAGAACCGCCAGCATTACAAAAAGCCAAAATTTCCCAACATTTCCTATTAAAAAAAAATCTGCTTTGTTTCCCTAGGGATGCATCAAGTCCAGGGCTGGGACTTGAACAATCGAGGACACAACCTAAGAAGAAGAACGCTGCCTGTGTTGGAGATCGTCCCTTTTCCCAGGAATGTGGGCAAATTTCTGCCCATCTCTGGGGGGGCAGAAATGAAGCAGCACTGCAGCAAAGCCTGCTGATCGGTGCACCAGTCCTGCAAAGTCCAGCAGAATGGAAAACTTCCCACTCCATTCTTTGGAGTCACAGGATCCAGGCCTCTCAAGATGAAAAAAAAAAAATAAAGGGAAGAGGAGGGAGATCTTGGTAAAGAGGAGGTGGGGTGAAGACCATCACCCCCCTGGCTCTCCCTGTGCTTTTATCCCTTGGAGCAGTGATTCCAAAGCGGGGTGGATGAGATGATCCAAAGTGCAGCAGGAGGAAACACCAGGATGGCAGCAGCACATGTATGTAATTTATAAACACACACACAACTGAGGTGCATGCTTAAAAATGTTTTTTTGCAGAGAGGGGAGCATAAAAAAAACAAAGTTTGGAGACCAGTGACCCAGAGGAATCTCCACTCCCAAAAAGCTCAGGGTAATCAGCTGCCACAGCAGAGCAGAGCCCCTCAGCATGCCTGCAAAGCTGAGGGGGGGTTTTGGTGCCAGTCATAGGATGCTTCCAGGGAGAAATAGCATGTCCCAGGATTCCCTTTCAGCCTCTAATGGAATAACCACCAGCACTGCAACACGCAGCAAAAGCCTCTGAGAAGTTGCCATCAACTCGTCACAAAAAAAAAAAACAACGATAAAAAAAGCCCTCGGGGGATTGACCAGTGTTCAAAAATACATCCAAAGGATGCTCTTGCACGTCAGCCTGCTCTGGCACTCTCCTTCTGCACAGGCTTCCAGATGGTCCATCATTTTAGCCCTTCCTTTATTTTAAGCGGACAGCCTGAGGCACAGCAGGACCGTATCACTGCTTTATTTGAGAGCAGGGAAAATGAAAGTTCTCCCAGCAAAAATAAATTATTTTTTCTAAAAATAATGACGAGACAAATAATTCTCAGATTTCCTTTTATTCTTATTATTCTTCCCCACACAAGGCTGCAGTTTTCAGAGAGCCCAGCTCAGCAGAGATTTAAAGGAGCCTCTTGGTGGTTGATAGTCCCTGTGTTGCAGTCACTGATTCACAGATTAATTTATTTTTCGAGTCTAAGTCATGCACTCCATGCTGGACAACTTCAAGCGCAACAAAAGAAAGCCTATACGCTATAGATCTATTTATTAGACAGTTTTCAAGGTTTTCCAAAAGGAACCTGTTAAAATGATTTCACACCCTCTTTCAGTTAAAAAAAAAAAAAAAAATAAAAAGAAGAAATTAATTTCTCAGGGTCTGCTGTGGAACCAGTTGAGTTCAGGAGGCAGACTTTAAATCTTGGTAATTATGTACTGTTTAAGTGTGATACTACAGCAGGTTGGGGAAAGCCCAGCCTTGCATCTCTGGGAGCTTCAGGGCTGTGAATTGAACAAGCTGCTTTTCCTTCCACCATGTCCTGAGAAAATGAGGGGAAAATCATCAAGAACAGCAAGCACATACAGTAGGAATCCAACTGTTTTTTACCATTTCTCTCTCTCTCTCTTTTTTCCTGGCTGTGACCATGGCGTGGCTCTCTCACGTGCAATGGCTCCCTCCAAAAATGAGCGCCTTCAGCACACACCCAACAAGTCCTGCACTCCCCAAATGAAAGAATCTCTTGGTTTAGGAATTCAGATTCAGGCCTGTTTGCATGTGACCTTCCCTTGTGCCTCCTGGCCCTCCATTGGGAGCTCATCCTTGGGAGATGCCGAGGGGAGTAATCCGAATCAATCAGAAACACAAAGCCACTCAGCCTCCAAAAAAAGCCCCTGGATGGGAGTCAAACAATACAAGTTTTGAGAATTATTTTTGACTATATTCTTCCTCAGAACATGATCTCCAAGGGTGAAAGCTCGGCCCCATCGAGGCCAAGAGCAAAACTCCTGCAGACCTCAGCAGGACCTGGCTCCCACCCAAAGCAAACTCTTCAAGTCTCAGTCAAGCTCTTCAGCTGCAGATGTTCATTTCTATTATTTCTGCAGCCTTTTTGTCTCACCAAAAGGATCCTTCCGCAGTGGCCATCCAAAAGCCGTTGACAAGACAGAAGAAATTTAATTTGCAGATGAAAAAGAAGTCTATGAATTTTTTTTTTTTTTCTTTCCCCATTAAAATCAGTGCGTCTGTGACAGGGTCTCCAAGCATGGTGGTGTCAGTCCGGTTTGTGGAGGAGTCTGACAGCCCTCAAACCCTTTGGGGACTGGGATTATGCCCTGTTCTATCCCTGCACAGGCCCTCACCCTACAGGACCCTGCATCTGCCCCGGGAGCCTTCCAGGGACCATGGTAAAAGCAATTATAGACACAAGCATTTTGATTTCAGCCTTGTTGCCTCTCCCTGTGCCAGCATTGTTTGCCATTCCCAGCAGATCCACGGCATTTTCTACTCCCAGGGAAGAGCACTGTGACAATGATGCTGGAAGTCCTTGCTGCTTTGACGTTTGGAGCCACAGTAATGAGTAAAACATGAAGCCTCCACTTTACAACAAGTTCTGTGACTTCTGATGATTTGTTTTAAAGCTCCTGGAAAGCAGAAGCTGCACCAGTCTCCATTCTTGCTGTCAGAAGGAAATATCCACGTGGCCACAGGGGATGGATCAAAAACATGGCTCTGAGTGTGCCAGAAAGCTGGAAAACAAAGAGCAGCCCATACTGGACTAGTTTTGTTCTTGGAGATCACCGTGGTCACCCTGTGGCTGGCAGGGATGAAGACCAATCTCACAGCAGCTCTGTGGCCCATGACCTCATGAGCAGAGGTGAGACCGCAGCCTCTGCCCCCAGACAGACACCTCCTGCACCCAAGAAATCAACGCAAATCACCACAACCAACCTGTAGTCCCTCTGCTCCTGGTGTTCAAATGCTCAGAGGTTTTGTCACAAGAGGAATCCCCCACCCCGAATGCCGCAGGTTCAGACCCCAACGCTTTACCAGAACCCCAGAATTTTCTCCATATGCTGGCACTTACGGAATCGTTCTCAGCAACCAGAACACAATAGGCTTTGGGAGGAAAGAAAATAAACCAGGCCTTGCTTCCACCTTCGTCTCCTCTCCACAGGCTCTGACATTTTTTGTGCAACGGGAGCGGGACCGCGCCCTCCTGGTTCCTATAGATGCCAAGTTGGTGACTTGCCATGGTATTGGAGCCCACAAACCTCGGGCTTCGTCCAAGGAAGGAAGTCAGGCTCCGGCACAGGCAACTGCATTGAACTTGCTCAAACACGCAGATTTCCAGAGCTCTCTGCTCCCACAGCCCAAAGGACGTTGCAACACCATCCCGAGAGCCTGGCGTGCCAAAGCGGGAGCTCATGTCCAGCTTAGATCCAAGGCACTACAGGAAGATGAGAATCTCAGACCCTGGGAAACACAGGGCTGCAAGTACCTGTAGAATCTCCTAAGATTTTCCCACAAGACAAAGGGGAATCTTGAGCTTTCGAGTCATTTTTTTCACTCACATTTTTCAAGGAAAGGCTGGGACAGTTGGGATTGTTCAGCCTGGAAAGGAGAAGCTTTGGGGTGAGCTCATTGCGGCCTTCCAGTGCCTGAAGGAACTGCAGGAAACATGGAGAAAGCATCTTTACAAGGGCCTGGAGTGCCAGGCCAAGGGAGAATGGCTTCCCGTTGCCAGAGGGCAGGGATGGATGGGATATTGGGAAGGAATTCTCTGGGAGGAAGGGCAGGCCCTGGCACATGGATAGTGGAAGGTGTCCCTGCCCATGGCAGGGGTGGAACTGGATGGGCTTTAAAGTCCCGTCCAGCCCAAACCATTCTGGGATTTCCATGATTCTAAAAACTACAGGAACCACATCCAGCTGTTCCAAAACCCTTCTGGTCCTCCAAGAGAGATGTGAGCAGGAGGCAACAGGGCAAGCTTGAAGACAGAGCTCTCACAGACATCAGTAAGTTCCTGTAATATGACCCTGATGCACAAGCTCAATTCTTGTTTTGGAGGGGTTTTCATAGCAGTCTGGCACAATAAAACCTTTGGTTGCATTCAAACACACATCAGGAAATGTTCTGTTTGCTGGCTGTGTTGGTCATCTTGGCTTTCACAGCTTTAGAATCACAGAATATCCTGAGTTGGAAGGGATCCACAAGGATCATTGATCCAGCTCTTGTCCCTGCCCAGACACCCCAACAATCCCACCCTGGGCATCCCTGGGAGCTGTGTCCAAACCCTCCTGGAGCTCTGGCAGCCTCGGGGCCGTGCCCATTCCCTGGGGAGCCTGGGCAGTGCCCAGCACCCTCTGGGGAAGAACCTTTCCCTGATCTCCACCCTAAACCTGCCCTGGCACAGCTCCAGCCATTCCCTGGGTCCTGTCCCTGGTGAGACAGGGAACTTCAGCTGAGAACTGAAGAACTTTTGGGAATAATCTGCTGCAAGCTGCTTTGCCTGAGAGAGAGTTTCATGGGCAAGTGACTTCTCCAGAACCCTTGAAGAACCAGCCCAGAGAGTCATGCAAGATTTCTCCCTCCTCCCTCTCTCCTCACCTCAGATCAACCCCGTGCAAGGAGTCTTTAGCTCTGCAGTCATCTCTGAGTCACTCGTGGCACCTACACACACGCAGCCACCTGAAGCAAGCTCCAGCAGAGCCAGGCTTTGTGCTGCAGTGAGGACACCGTGTTCCCTTGGGCTGTGCCTCTCCCTCCCTTGGCAGCTGCTGCAAAAGCTGCTCCTTCTGCTCTGGACACCAGAGAACGCTGAGAAAAGAACCGACCCCAAACTTCCCTCTAACAAAAAGGAAAGGAGGGAGGAAGGTAAAAATTAACAAGTGTACCAAATAAATATAAAGCATGGAACCACTGAGGCTGGAAAATCCCTCCCAGCCCATGGAGTCCCAGCTGTGCCCGGTGCCCACCTTGTCCCCAGCCCAGAGCACTGAGTGCCACCTCCAGCCCTTCCTTGGACACCTCCAGCCATGGGCACTCCAAACCTCCCTGGGCAGCCCCTGCCAAGGCCTCAGCACCCTTTCCATGCAGAAATTCCTGCTGCTGTCCAAGCTGAGCCTCCCCGGCACAGCCTGAGGCCGTTTCCCCTTGGCCTGTTCCTGTTCCCTGGGAGCAGATCCTGACCCCCCCTGGCTGTCCCCTCCTGTCAGGAGTTGTGCAGAGCCACAAGGTCCCCCCGGAGCCTCCTTTTCTCCAGGCTCAGCCCCTTTCCCAGCTCCCTCAGATGCTCCTCACCACACCTGTGCTCCAGACCCTCCAGCTTCAGCATGGTTAGATGCGATATTGGGCAGGAATTGTTCCCTGGGAGGGTGGGCAGGCCCTGGCACAGGGTGCCCAGAGCGGCTGGGGCTGCCCCTGGATCCCTGGAAGTGTCCAAGGCCAGGCTGGACATTGGGGCTTGGAGCAGCCTGGGATAGTGGAAGATTCCAGGCTTCCACCCATGGCAGGAGGTGGAACTGGATGATCTTTAAGGTCCCTTACAACTCAAACCATCCTAGGATTCCATGATTCCATGTTAGCTGAGCTCAGAAGGAGGGGACGCGTGTGCTGTAGCAAACCCCACATCCCCTGACAGACGCTTGCTCAGGGCCACAAAATGAGTTTGGGAAATTACAGCACGGGGATATGCAAGATAATATCAGCCAAAGTTGGGATTTCTCTGGAGGGAACAGCCATTTTCTCTCCCCACAACTAAAAAAAAAAGGGTAAAAAAAAAAAAAAAAAGAGGTTGAAATACAAGAACTGCAGGAACACAAGGGTTATTTATGAAACACTCCTGATGAGGAGGATAAGAGCAGTTCATAAATCTCCAGAGAAGGCAGCAGACCAGCCCATCTGCAAAACAAGTGCCCAGGAGACCTGTGAGGGTTGAGAATGGCCCCAGGCTAACAAACTCTCACACCAAAACAACCCACTGAATTCTAGTAAGAGATCCCACCCTGCTGGAAATAATCTGTGCTTTTCCTTAACAAGTTTATGATTTCAGGTATTTTTGAAGATTTTTTTCACAACAAAATGTTGCTCCTGGAAAAATTTATATTAAAACTGAAGCTTTTCACAGAAGCTTGTAGGAACAAGCTGCGGCCTGATGCTTAGAGGCCTTCTGGGATGACACTTAAATTTCCTCTATTATTCAGCCCCTGGATCTGGACCCAAATTTTCCACCTTCAGATTAGTACTTGATCTGGGATATTTTCTTTCTGGGATCTCTTCTCTTCTTCCCAAACTGAGGTCCCTCCTCTTGAAGCCTGTGGCTGCATTTAAATTATTGGGTTTGGCAAGGTAAAACGACCCGGTGGTAGAGACATTTCCCTTTGCAGGATTTTCACATTGTGAGGCCTCCGATCACCAAAGGGAAAGTTCCCAAAACATTTTGGCTGGTGATCCTACTTCCAGTTTCACTTCCAGACTTGTGGCCTCCACTCCCCCATCCCTTAGGCTCGGCTATCATCTGCAAAGCACCATCAGCGCCACCAGGCTCTGAACCTTCTTCTCAGGAAACCGCTTACACTGACTTGTTTGGTCACTGGTCACCTGGACGGCTTGGAGCACGCTTTTCCCTGACCCACTAGCAGTCACGAATTCCTTTTCACCCAGCCCAGGTTACAGATTGTGTTTCTGATCCCAGCCCTGAACCTTTGTGGTTTCTCTCGTCGTGGCATTTGCCCATCATGCGTCAAAGGCAGCAGTGCTGCGCCCTGAACATCTAAGCGAGGGTTTGACGAGCTCTTATTTCCACATTTTTTTGGCCAGGGTACAAATTCTGGTTTGTGGTTTCAGATTAGGTCTCCAGCATGTGACGTGAGCAGGCAACACCCACACTGCTCTCCAAGCGAAGTACCGATGCTGAACCACGGAATCCCAGGATGGTTTGGGTTGGGAGGGAACTTAAACTCATCCAGGGCCACCCTTGCCACGGGCAGGGACACCTTCCACTGTCCCGGGCTGCTCCAAGCCCCAGAGTCCAATCTGGCCTTGGACACTTCCAGAGATCCAGGGGCAGCCACAGCTGCTCTGGGCACCCTGTGCCAGGGCCTGCCCACACACCACATCTGTGATGAATTACTGCAAATTTAGTACAACTGTTGAACACAGAAGGCAGTGAAGTCCCTGTAACTTTCTCATCAGTGCACACACTTCGACACCCTGCTAGATCACAACCTTAACCTGTATCTTTGTGCCCATCTATTTTGAGATTACAATCAAGCAAAAAGAAAGTATTGTGTGCTCTAACTAATGCACGTTTAATCCGGAAATCATTTTGCTCCTACAGTGAGCAAGAACTGTAACTGCCCCAAAAATGAGCGAGGTCCAGAGTGGAGCATCTGCTCTGCACTCTGGATTAGGGAGGATTCTGTAGAAGACCACACTGTCACCTCAGAGCAGCTGGTGACAGCGTCAAGCAGCCCCTCTCTCCCTCTCTCCATGCGCTGCCCAAGACAAGGCAACATCAGCTCTCCATGAGAAGATTCTCCCCAGGCTCAGCCTGGAGCTGAAGTTGTCCTGCCTGGTGGCTCTCTGCAGCTCCCACAGTGTCCTCATCCTGGCATGGGCAACAGGCATTCCTTCCTTCCCTAAATCCACAGGCACGTTGACACCTTCTCCTACAACTCCTTAATCCAACCTGGCCAAGCAGCAGCAAATTTCAGCCCGGGAGCCCCAAGATGGACTCGGGCAATCTCCCCATCATCATCCTGGCAGAGAAGCAGAGCAGCTCTGGCATTTTCTACCCAGGCAGTGGGGGGGGACAAAGATCCCCGTGGTCTCTGCATGACCTGTGCCAGGACTCTGGGGTCTGTGCCCACCTTTTCTCCGTAGACAGCTCGAGGTCTCCGGGTCTGTGTCTGTTCTCCCTGTTCACCAAGAGCTGGAAGTGGAGCCCCCCGACCCTGCAGGTCTCACATTAAAAAATACCTCCAAGTTAAGGTCTCCTCAGTTAGGGAGGTTTGTCTCAGCATGCTCAGATGAGACTTTCCACATCCTGATGTCTGCACAGGCAAAGCTGAGGGGTTTCTTTCACGGGATGCCAAGCACAGCCTGTACTTGCACCCTCCAAGCCCTCACACTGGAATGATGGGCAAGATTATTCCCTGAGAATTATTAAAAACATTGAGCTATTTTTTTTTCCTCTCTCTTTTTTTTTTTTTTTCTCCATAAGTGATCTTGAAAGGAACACTTGCCTACCACAGGTACTTCCCCGTGGAGTTTAGACAAACGAAACAAGTGAGCTCACGAAACAAACCTGCATCAGAAACAAACCCTGTCACTGCTTCATACTTTTGATCAAAAGGCTTTGTTTGCCTTGCCCTCCTCCCCCCCCCCAAAAAAAAAAAAAAAAACCCCAAACCAAACCAGAAAATTCTGTGTCACACAGAGCTGTTTTTCAGAGCCTGCTGGCTGTTTTACTCAGCTTAGGAATTAACAGCGTGCTGTTACTACAGGTTTGCACACAGGGCTGAGGCTGCAAAACACACCTTTTTTGGAGAAAAAAAAACTCCCCCAAAAACCTAGAAGCTTAAGCTACCACTGAATATTGAAGTTGCAAAAGTTTTAGTTATGCAAGCACACATTTCCTGGGTGTGAACATCTGACAGGCAGTAAAATGAGGTGGAGAAGGAAGTTAATAAAAGAGCACAACCAGCACAGTTGGAAAGTAAGTGGATTTGAAACTTTCTAAATAAAATCAGTCATTCAGAGCTCCGTGCTTACAGTCAGCCCATGAGGCATCTCGACTCCACAGCTGTGCAGCAATGCTTGCAAGCACCTCTGCAAGGCATGGCAAAGGGGGAAAAAAGGCATTGACAGGTTCCTTGGATTTCGTGGAGGAGAAACGGGTGTTGCAGAGAGGATTCACATATGTCCCTTTCAAAACACTGTGCCTGTTACCTGAAAGTTTAAACCCCCAAACATTTACTCTTCCCTTGGAAGAAAACCCTGGGCTGCTCTCCCTCCTCCCCATTCTCCCTGGGGCCCCACACTGGACTCACTCCAGTTTGCAGCTGCCTCTCTGGTACTGGGGGCACTAAAATGGTCCCAGTATCCACATGTGGATCCCCGTGATGAGCAGAGAGAATTATTTGAGCAACCTGGTCTAGGGGGTGGCATCCCTGCACATGCCAGAGAGATGGAATGAAATGGTCTTTAAGGTCCTTTCCTACCAAAACCAGTCTGGGATTCCACGGCTCTGTGATTCTGCCTTCCCCACTCCCTGGGACCCCAGAGCACCTCCAGCATCACCCTCCTTCTACCACCTCCCCATCCCTTCTTTTCCTTTCAGTGCTTCCCAAGTGGGTCTCATGTCTGAAATTCG
Organism: Chamaea fasciata; assembly: GCF_029207755.1. Lineage (NCBI taxonomy): Eukaryota > Metazoa > Chordata > Aves > Passeriformes > Sylviidae > Chamaea > Chamaea fasciata. Next base: position 32,370,136 of record NW_027094094.1, on the reverse strand, counting down.
TCATATGAGTATATTCCATCTCTGCCACCTTTCCCCTGGGTCTACATCACCACAGCCTGTCTGTAAGAAATGTCATCGGCTTTTCCCTCTAAAGACAAAACTCCTTTTGGGAGCATCTCAGTGGAATTTAGACCTGCTGGCTTCCCGGAGGGCAAGTCCAGTCTGCACTCTGAGTGCCAAAACCAAACCAGAGGAATGAGTCCCTTTAGATTTTAGCAAGCAGGGAAATAATTCTGCAGCCAGCCCATGATTTACTATGAATTTCCTGAATATTTTCTGACTTTTCTGTGTGCCTGTAGCTCTTCATGATTTTTCATCCCATACCACCGCTATGTTTGAAAGGCAAACCCTTTGCCCCAAATTCCCTCGGAGAGAAAATAATTCAGTATGTTGGTTCAAGTATCAAACCGCACTGAAGCTCTGAGTGCCTCAATTTGGTCTCTGTTATCAAATTCAGTAAAAAACCCTCACGGAGCTCCGTTTGCTCAAGAAAAAGTGACAATAAACCAAGTAACAGGAACTCCCCATCCAAAAATAGCCACATGTCCATCATTAGTGGTTTGGTTGCTCGTAGGGCATCGTAGTTCAACAAGGTCATGCTCTGTCACTCCATGAGCCAGATTTGATTTCTCAAAGGGAGAACAGATTTAAGCAGGAATTTTAAGCTCCTTGTGGGATATCAGGCACAAATTGAAGTGCTGACAGTGGTGTTTCTTGGTTTGTTATTACCTGGGAGCATTAAGCACCCACTGGAACAGAAGGATTTTCCCTGTGTGGGGGGGTATCCCTTGGATGGGTTTCCAAGCAGAGGGGGATCTCCATCCTCAGGGATGCCAGGACTCACCTGGATGCCGCCCCCAGATATCACTTTTATCTTCTTTTTTCTGCCAGAGTCAGGATTAAACGCACAAGACATTATTTCTTGTTCGGACTCTGATGTTTATTAATTCTTATCTACATTACAGTCTCACAAACTGTGAGTGCTACAGCACTTCCAGCTAACAAAGTAGAAATGGCCCCTATCTCTCTTTTTACAAGGCCTTTTAAGGATAAACTGTCCAATTAAGAAATGACACCTAAAATATTTTTACTTTTAACCTAATAACCAACCACCCGTGGCCTGCAATGCAGATTTTCTCTCCAGTTACAAAACACCACCCAGACCCATGAAGAAGGTGAAAAAGAAGGACTCAGCCTATGCCCTAAAGCCTCCATCTTGCTTTATATATATTACTGTATTCTAAATATAGTAAATTCTAAATTTTCCACCATGTGATATCACACACTTCTATCCAAACTACACACCCACAATCCCAGTGCTGTCACTCAATTTTGGAAGCCTTTTCCACGGCCTCGGGTCAAATGCAGTGTTCTCTTGGGGGTCAGTGCCTGTCGGCGCAGAAAGTCTAAAATTCTCAGTGCCCGGGGTTCCAACACCCAGCAAGCTGCTGGCGATGCAAGGTCAGTGTTGGGGATCTCCAGGGGGGCCTCCCTACCCAATCCTCCCCCTCATCAAACTTCACCCAGCTGATGCCGTGGCAGATCCTGCTTTCTTCCCTCAGAACACTCCGCAAGGTCTCAGCCTACCCAAAAGTGCCAGTTCAGTGTCCATTTCAAGCTGATGTGAGGGTGGGACGTGGTCTAAAGAAATCCCACCTCAGGAGCTTTTCCCTTCTCCCTGCCCAGGCCTGATTCACAGCCCCAGGGGCACGGAGCCGGGCAGGAGGTGGCGAGAGGTGGCTGGACACCAAGGTTTGCCACGTGAGAAGCTTCTCCAGGGGTTTTCCAGCTGAGGAGAGCTGTGGCAGCTGACAAACCCAGTGGCCTCAGCAGCACCTACCCCAATCCCGAGTTACGCACTCACCTTTTCCAAGCACTACCTTAATTTTATTCACGGGCAACCTCTTATTTACACGATCACTTCCATCAAGCTTTTATTTATTTATTTATTTATTTTCCCTCTCGATTTCCAGAGGACTTTTTTGCCAAAGTGAGGTAAAATGGAAGCAAAAACAACCACCACAGGTTGTGCAAGGGGATGGCTGAGGACCTGCGAGGCTGGGCTGGACACACTGTGACCAAACAGCCACGGGACCAGGACCAGCACTGGGAAAAGCACAAAGAAAGTCCATGAAAACATGACAACCGTGCTGGCAAGGCTTTTCCCCCCCTCCCAGAGCAGCTGATACCACCAAAATTTTTAATACTTTTTGTGAGTTTTTTTTAAAATAAAAAAGAGCACACGGCCAAGACAACCCAGAGCATAGCCTGGCTGTGGGAAACACATCCCGGGACTATTTTCAATTCGAGGGATAGCCAGACCCAGCAGCCAATTTCCAGGTTGTTAACGTGTGCCTCGCACACATTTAGATGTGTCACATTCAGTCTGTGTTGAAGGACAGAACTAAGACTTTGAGAGGTGCCAAACATCTCATCCGCACGAGATTCAGTGTTTAAGACCTGCCAGTCCTGAGCAGAAAGGGCTGAACTAGGTGTTTTCCCAGGATTTCCCACCATGTGGGATTAATATTTCTCCTCATTGCTGCCAGGTCTTAGATCAGCCTGCATCTTGAGTTGTCTTACTGCAACCTCTCTGGCAGCTTCCACCATCCCTCTCCAAAAGCTCCTCAGCCTTCTTCAAAGCCGCCAGGAGCTCCTTATCCAGAAGCCAAAGGTGTTATTTTGGCTGCTTTCCATTCAAGTAGTGACACGGGAGGGCATTTCAGTGTTTGCCCACCAGGCCTCTCCCCCACAGTGTCCCAAAGGAGATTTTTTTCTGACTTCAAGAACCTCCGACACCTTCCTGGTCAATTTATGTCACAGAATGACCTGGGGTGGAAAGGATCTTAAAGCCCATCCAGTTCCACCCCCTGCCACGGGCAGGGACACCTTCCACTGTCCCAGGCTGCTCCAAGCCCTGTCCAATGTGGCCTTGGCACTTCCAGGGATCCAGGGGCAGCCCCAGCTGCTCTGGGCACCCTGTGCCAGGACCTGCCCACCCTCCCAGGGAAGGATTTGCTCCCAATATCCCAGTGCAGTTTCTCTCCTAAGGTCTGACCCCACTGACATCCAGTGCTCCCTGTTTCTATTTCCATCTCCTGCAGGCCAAGCCTTGCTGTGGTTTCCACTTTGAAGGGAAGTCAAACCCTCTTGTATCCCCCTCCACACCAACCCAGCTTTTTCTGCCAGCACAGCCTTCCTGACCAGGCCCTGGACCATCCACTGAAACATCCTTGAGCAATTCCCCGTGAACAGGGACCAAAGAGCAGCTAATTCCTACAGCAATGCCCAGATTCACTTGGTGCCGAGCCCTTGCTTAATGGAGTTCATTTGCATCGGGAGACTTTCCGAGGTGGAATTACTGTCTATAACATTTAGCAATTCCAAGAATATTTTATAATTCTGACAGCCTGCATCACCCTGGAGCCTGCCATGGTAAACATGCTCTCCCCTCTCCCTCTCCTGCAGATGGCAATTTAGGCAGCCGGGGAGGTTTCGTGTTTGCTCTCGAGCGTGAGCCAAACTCCTTTATTCCCCGTTTTATATTTTCCTGGAAGGACATTGACCTGCAGGCATTGGAGAGGATTTTCTCCCTTCCCTCTCCACATTTGCAGTGGTTTGGTGACAGACACTATTTGCAAGAAGCAGAATCCTGGAGGCCAAGTGCCTTTCTAGGCAGGGCTTTGAATTTGGCAGTCGGACATCCCAGGAAAGCCATCCCACCCGATCCTAATAATGCCACTGGAAAGCACAGGCTTGCAGCATTTGGCACCATGTAGCTTCACAGCTGGCATGGCATTGGGTAAAGTGGGACTAGAGACCCCCAGCAGGCTCTTCTGACCTAAATTATTCTCTGATTCTAAGCCCTATCCTCTCTTGCAGTGAACACTTCACCAGATTACTCCCTCTTGTTCTCTCCCCTCACAGGGGATGGGCCAAAACTCCTTCGTAATTTAAAAACCATCTGAGCACAACTGGTTTTCTGGAGGTTTGAGGGGTCACAGATCTGTGGCACTGGGTGAAAAAATGCTTTTGAAGGTGCCAGAGATTGTTTACGTGAAAAACAGCCGCAGTTAGACTTTAACAACTTCTTTCTCTTTCCAGGAAAACAAGTGTTTCACAAACTCTGACAGACATTGGTTTTCCACAGCAGGACAAACCAGTGAAGATTCCTGCAAAATACAAACAGCACAACAAAGAGAGTTCATAATTAATGGTAATAAAGAGCAGGCTGGAAGGCTGCAGAAGCAGCAGTGGTGAAGCAGAACTCTACGAGGTGATCAGCTCCCCGGGGTTTCATCTTCCTGTCTTTTTCCCCCACACCCTGCAGTGCTTCGGCTGGAGCCCACCCAGAGCCACCCACAGCAGGTTCCAGGGAAACCTGGAAGAGCAGCATCGATTTTCAACCCCCGAAAGAAGCATCTGCTCCAAGAGTAACCTTTTACCAGGCAGCACAGAAAGACACCACATTCCTCCCCAAACCCTTTTGCCTGATCGTGCCTTTGGCTACTGCACCCAACCCAAGAGATGGCTCAGGATCACTTCATTTTCCCAATGTAATTAACACCAGGCCCATGGCCCGGCTCTGGCCCAGGACAAACGAGGTGTGAGGATTTATGGCTCCAGGAATAGCTGGGCTCTGCATCCAGCAGCCAGATGGGGGGATCCTGGCTCTTCCAAGGGGGATTTGTGTGACACTGAAGTGGCTCCAGGGAAGTTAAGTCACTGCTAAGCAACTTCAGGTGCTGACAGCTGCTGGAGCAAAATGGGAAGAAAGAATGGAGAAAATGGGATTTGGGGGGGTCAGAGGTGCAGGGGCATCAAATGAGTTCTACTCAGAAGGTGATTCCAAATTCAGAGGGAGCCAAGAGTTCCCCAGACTCCTGCCAGGGCTAGGATTCCATGCTGTGCATTCACACACACACCCCCTCCATGCTCCGCTGCCACAGCCCCATCCAGCCTGTGCTTCCAGGTCAGGGAAGGAAATTGTCCTTAATCCACGGCAGCCACAGCGTGGGCTGGGAGCCAGGAGAGGAGAGGCACTGCTGGGCAGAGCAGATGTTGCTCCAGTGAGCTGCAGAAGGCAGGCCCAGGGGTGAGCAGGAGGGGTGCTGATCCAAGCGGGAAAGAGAGATGCTCGGGAGGTGCCACAGGGTGGGATTTGCCCTCCAGCCTCGCCTCAGGATGCACTTCCAGGAGAAATGCACTGAGGCTGCTTGTGCTCCCCAGGGATGGGGACACACCTCGGTCCTGTGAGCCCCTGTAAGCCCAGGGCCTCCTGCCCCTGGCAACTGGGCAAACTCCAGCAGAGACCCAAAAATCCATGGCCTCTGCTGGCCAGCCCCCTGCTTCCAGCTCAGCTCGGGCGGGACATTTTCCTAAAAGCTCCCACAAAGCCCAAAGAGGAAGAACAAGGAGCAATGGGAAAGCCCAGATATCTCCCACTCTTCCATGATGGAGCAAGTCATGACTTTCCTTGTGTGATCCACGGATGTGTATTCCCCAATTTTAGGTAGAATGCACTGAGCTAAAAGAGGTGGGAAGCTGGAAACCCCCTTGTTTTTCTTTGCTTTCTAGAGCCACCAAAATAATTTCATTTTTTTCTTTTAAAATCCATACTCAGACATTGGCCTTGCTTAAGATAAACCCAGTGTGGGCTCTGACTGAGGGAAGCAACCTGGGACAGTGGAAGGTGTCCCTGCCCACTGCAGGGGGTGGAATGGGATGAGCTTTAAGGTCCCTTTCAACCCAAACCATTCTGTGAATATATGATTTTATGCTTAAAAAAAAAAAAAAAGGTAACAAACTTAACATAACTCAAATCATAAAAATGAAGATCAACCAAAAGAAAAGAAAGGAGGATAAAGGTTACAGCTGCAGTGAGGGAAAACTTTGGAAGAGCCGTTTATTTTCCATGACAGAGCAGCACATTGCCAATCAACCACTAATCGCCACAGCAAAAGAGTTCAGCTGAGGGATCTCCCCAAAGAGGGTGGACCAGCAGGGTCAAGACCTCTGCTTTTGGGCTTTGTAGAGGTTCCTCACTAAGAAGAGACAGCTTGAACCTCTTCACTGCAATGATTTAATTTTAAAATATCCTGGGAAGTCATCTAGATGTGAACAAGCCATGGAAAATGTTAGCCTGCTGGAGGATTTGGGAGAAAGACAACTGAAAACAGAAATGAGAAACGGGGAAATTTCAGGCTGTGGCTGCAACACCCCAGCATCAAGGGATTTTTTTTTTAAATATTATTATTATTACTACTTAAAAAAGAATTTTACAAGCCGCAGCCAGTAAGGCTTGGCCAGTTCATTTTCCCAAGTCCCCATGAAAGCGAGTTTCAGCTCTCAGGAAAGAAAAAAAGCAGCCATGCCATGACACACAGAGGAATTTTGGTAGGGGCAGCGCGGACTTTCAGGAGCATGAACTAAACCCTGCTCTTGCTGCTCGAGCTGCCTCCGAAGCAGCTGTTAAAACACGCTGGAAGATATCAAAGCAGCTCTAATTAACTTCCTGCTTCAGCCCTACTTCAAAGTGTTTCTGAGAGTTCTCAAAGCAGAGCTTGTGCAGGGCAGTTTCTGAAGGAGGGCGGTTTGGGGCTTGTTCACCGCCGGCTCCTGACGCGCTTGAGATTCTCCAGTTGTTGGTTTTGTTTAAAAAGTGGGTAGAAAAAGGCTTCACTCATAAACCACTTTAACACAGGGCATCACGTATCACAGGGGAGGAAACCAGCAAAGCGCCAAATCAGTCAAATCCTTCCCTAAGCCATCACCTACTGAAGGATGATCCCAGTCTGGTCCTTCCCAGTAACGTCACCTCGGGATTCCAACTCCGTTTCACCTGCAAAGCTCAAAGCAATTTGGGGTTTGGACTAATTAGAGTTGCAGAATCCCAGGATGGCTTGTGTTGGAATGCACCCTAAAGACCCCAAATTCCACCCCTGCCATGGGCAGGGAAAAACCTTCCACTATCCCAGGCTGCTCCAAGCCCCCGTGTCCAACCTGGCCTGGGACACTTCCAGGGATCCAGGGGCAGCCACAATTCCTTGCAGTGCCTTTCCTCACCAAAGGCCACCTCAAACTCCGGAAAGATGCTGAGTTTTGATCCAATCTCATTTTTTCCCCCCCAGTCTTGAGACATATGCTCCTGTGTTTATTTACCCATTTGTTTTGATCTTTTTTTTTCTGCTCCAAGAGACATTTTCCCACATATCCACGTCTGCCTCCACTCTGACACGCCAGGATCCCCATCACCATCCACTTAAACTGCGAGGAGAGCAGTAATAGATTCCTCCTGTCCCTTGCCTGAAGCTCTGCCTCACTCCATCCCACACCACTCAGACCTGTACAAAGCCTTGTCATGCTTTGTTTGAATCATTTTATTCCCAGAGGGAAAAAAAAAAAATAAAAAAGTTGTCATGGCCAAAAATAGAACATTTTTCCGCTCTGAAGAACAAGCAGCAGCATTCCTGGGAATTCAGACAAATAGCATTGGTCAGGAGACGTCTCACAGACACCAGCGACATCCCAGAGCTGCTCCAGTGTCCCGCCAAGTGGGAAAAGTGTTTGGGATCCTCTGGCTCCCATTCTGGCGGTGAAATCAGAAGTGATGAGCCTGTTTTTGCCTTGTGCTCCATGAGAGAGAGTGACTGCTCTCCACAGGGACTTTTAAATTTTTTTAATTTTTTTTTTTTAATTTTAAAGAGAAAATGCCTCTTGACTAAAATCTGATGCTGTTTAGATCACAGGCCTTCACTATGCATCACCAGCACAGATATTTTTACCACGGTAAAAACACCATTTTTGATTTCCTGTTAGAATATTTCACCTGACTGTATGCAATACAAGTTAACTGTAATAATGATTCTGTATATAATAGTGAATAAAATTGAATATAATTATGAAACCATGTTCAAAGGTTTGTGGAGAGGAGACTTTCAGGGAAATTTTCAGAGAGCTTAAAATACTGAATTTGATCACTGTAAGTCCCTTCCAACTGAAAATATTCAGTTCCAGTCAGTCACAAATCACCCAATTTGAATTTCACTAGGAGTTGCTCTCAGTTTAATTGAATTTCTTTAGCAACATGAGCTTGGGTTACATCTAGGCAAATGGGGAGCTTCGTTTTCAAAAACATCTGCAGTGTTTTGGAAGGTTTTGGGCTCTTTTCTGAGAGGGAGGGGAAGGGAAGGGAAACCCCCAAATTTCACCGACCCTCAGCTACACTGAAATCCCTCCAGGCTGACTGGGTTCTCAGGACCTGCATTGGACACTTCATGAATGGAATGTGGAAAACCTCTGGCATGATTTACACTCGTTGGGCAGAGCATGGCACAAATATCACACCTTTATACAGCAAAATCCTCCCCTGGCAGCTGGTGGGGTAAAGGGGCACAGCCTCTAACCCAGACAAGGTGTGGGGAAGAGCTCCCACCTTTGAGCTCTGCCACATCCCGAGAGCAGGAGCAGGCTTGGAAGCCACATCCCTGAACAGGAGACCTCAGTGTGGGTCAAGCAGACGTGCCTGGATAAGCCCCTGTGATTTCCAGCAGCATCAGGTCCCCTCAGGCCACTCTGTTGGATTTAATTCCTGAATAATCTCCTGCCTCATCAGCTCCCAGCCCTTGGGCAGGAGACAGTGCTCTGCCTGCCTGCTCACTCTCCTCATCTCAACTGAATTTGGAATAAAAAGTGTACTACTAGCCCTCTTTGGGAGGTGAAAATACCTCCAAATGCCTCCTGAAAATAGCTCCATTTACTGGGGGAGAAAAAAAAATCCTATTGTACTCAATAGCCTTGTGGGCAGACCTTCCAGCACAACCTGCAAGCTCATTGGTATTAAACTGAACAGGTGAGGAATCTTTATGGCTCAGGATTTATTTTTCTTTTGATAGGGGGGGAAAAAAAAATCACTGATTTGGCAATCTCGTGGGAAAACATCCCTTTGAACAGGGGTTTTCTGTGCAAGCAGCGGGGTCACTGACAGTGTGACACAGGGAGAGGAGGGCAGGAGGGAGAGGGAAAAAAAAATCTGCTCAGGCCACTTATTCGGTCTCTAACTCTTTAAATTATTAACAATGACGTGCTACCAGGAATCCAGCTAAATCAGAAAAGCAGGAAAAATGGCAAAGGGGAAGATGGGAAGGTGGAGAGGACGCCAGCCCTGGGGAGCACACACCTTGTGGTGGGAGATCAGCAGGAGTGGGAAGGGGCTTCGTTTTTGGGCTTTTGCTGCCACATCCAGAAGGACAAACCCTGTGCTCATCAGGCACGTCCATGGAGGAGAGAGGCAGGCTGTTGGCATTTCCTGTGGATTTAGGATTTGCTACGGATCAGCGCAGGTTTGAGGGTCACAGGTACTGGACTCAACCTCAAGCTTTGGCTCCTGCCAGGAACGCCCTTGGATGAAAGCCAGGTGTCTGCCAGGCTGAAATGGTCCAATATCAGCACATTTTGCCTTGGGAAAAGAGAGAAAAAAAAAAACCTTTAAAAAGGAGCTATAGCTCAGCCTGAGAATGCACCTCCAGCTGGGGGAGGCTGAGGAGGTCAGATCGCAGGGGTGCAGCTGATTACAACCCCAAAGGGATAAATACCGACATGAGGAGAGTGAGAGCAGCACACGTGGCACCGAGTGGCTCTGCTTTTATTTATTTGTGCTACAAAGGCTAAAGGAAAACAGGCTCTGAGAGACTACAGCTCGACCTGTGCTGAGCACGGCGGGGCTGAGGCACAAATCAGAGCGGGGACCACATCAGCTCGTGGTGAAAGACCACAGATCAGATAAAAAGTCAGCTTTTGGCAGCAATTGGAACAAAAAAACCAGAAAAGCTGCAGTCCTGGTGAGACCACGAAGTGTCCAGAGTCTGTAGCCTGTGCACACCCTGTTTGCAAGAGCACTGGGCACCTCCAGGGACACAGGGAATAAAATCCTCACTGGAGCTTGGCTTGACAGCTGAGAACAGAGCACGAACCCGTTTTAACAGACATCACCCCTGTTTAAGACAGCCCTGCAGAGTGGGCAAAAACCCTTCCCCAGCCACCTGCACAGAACCACAGCCAAACCTTGGTCCTGAGCAAAGGAAAGGGAATAAAAGCCTGGCTCACCTCACAAAGGCAGCAAAGAGGGAGAAAACAGGTGAGGACCGACCGCCACGTGAGGTAAAAAATCATAACGAGCCATGAGCACAGCTAAAGCAGCTCATTAATTCAAAATGCTCATTCAACAACACCCGTCTCCCAATTAAACTGCTTAACGGGCTTCAAAAAAAGGAACCACGTGCTGGAGATGCTGGAGATAGAAAGTGCTGACTTGGATCTCGTGATTTTAAATTCAGCACGCAGGGCAGAGAGGAAAGGCGCCTCAGCAGCGAGCGCCAGGGGCACACGCGGTGTGGTGGTGACACAGGCACCTGTGGTCATGGCCCACACAGGCTCTGTGCCACATAAAACCCCCTGGGAGAGCCCTCCCCGCCGGTGTCACCACCAAACCTCAAGTCACAAGGATGGTGACACTAAACCGAGCGGCCTCCTGGGGAATGCAAAGCACGCACGGGTCCAGCAGCCACAGCTGCGCCACCAGGGAGCAGGGGGAAAAACACCCTCGCTCCCGAAAGCAGGACTCCGCTGTGGCAGAAAATCTGGACATGCCTTCCCTCTGGAAGTATTGCATTCAGGCTTGGAGGCTTCAGCCTGGAGGTGGCTTTGCCAGAGGTCTCCGAGAGGGTAAGCGAGGGGGAGAAGGTGGAGGAAGGACTGTCCTTCCACTGCCTCTTCCAGCACAAGGACTGGGAACGGCCGATGGAGTTCAGGAGATGTTCCCTCACTCCCCCCACAGCACCTGGGAACCCTCTCGCCCAAAGATGCAGAGGGTGCCAAGAGCTGATGCATCAGTTTGAGGGGAAATGGGAGCAGTGCCCTGAGGATGAGCGTGTTGAAGGCTGCTGAATGCACAAACCACTCTGGGTTCAGGAAGTCCCTGGCCACCAGCTGGCTCTGCTGAGGGGTTGGTCTCAGATAAGCATCCCCTGTTCTTACTCATCCCTGAACAGTCACCTCCAGCCACAGGGCAGGACACCCATTTCGGTGAGGCAGAAGCCCAAATGGTTGTGCAGTTCCACAGCTGTACGTTCAAAACTGTTACTCTTACATTTTAAAGCTTTACAGCAAGACACCGAGCTAAATAAAACCACAAAACCAACCACCCAGAGCGAGCAGTCAGCAGTGGGCCATTCAGTTCCTCTCTTTCAGGTCTTCCTTCAGATATTGTTATGTGGACATTCAGCTCCTTTCACCTCCCTCACACCTCCCTGCCCAGACTCCTCACCTCTCCTCTTGCCTTCCCTTCTTCCCTGCAGTTAAGCCAAGCTCGCTTTGTCTGGAGGACTCTGACTCTTGGAGAAGTCAGGAGGCATTAATCAAACGCTCTATTGTGCAACTATTTCCATCACTGAGTTGCATCTGGTCCCCGAGGTCTCTTAATTCTTCATTAAGAAAGCGCTCCATGTGGAAGGAGGCGAGAGAGGACTTGGACAGCACTTCACAGGCTCCGCTGCGCACGGCTCCGCACGGTCAGGAATGCGTCCCTGCAGCCCCACAAACAGATGTGCAAAGGAGCCCAACACCCGGGGGTTTGTCAAAAGGAAGGCACACGAGCGGCAGCAGGGCCACTTCTGGGTCATCTCGTGGGCACGGTGGTGGAGAGAAGTTACCCCGAGCTGCAGGGACGGAGCATCAGCTCAGAACACGGAGGGGTCTGAGCCCTGAGCGCTGCTCTGGGGCTGAAACCACGCAGGACCAACCCAGCTCCCAGGCAGCTGCTGCAGCGTGTGGGGTGCTCTGTGAGAAGCTCAGCTACAGATGAACTGGGCACAGAGTTCCATCCCAAAAAGGTCGTGAGCTTTGTCAGAAAAATGCACCTTTCAAAGGGAAGGCAGGTGTTGAAGAGAGGACGTCAGGTCACGGCCATTAACCTGTGTTAAAAGCACACCTTGAGCACCCTGGCGGGAACTGGTAATGGGGGTTTTGGGCAGCACTTCTCAGCCAGCTCATGCCACAGCACCTGGGTGAGGGTGTAGGTACTGCCACAGGGTCCCCAGCTGCTCTCGGCTTGTCTTGTACTTCACAGATCCCTCAAATGATTTCCATTCCCAGCCGTGTTGCTTAATTCAGCCCCTCTTTGGCCAGTGGAAGTGACTCCAGGGCACATCCACCTCCTCATGCTGCATCTTCCCACCTCTCTGCCAAGAGCCACCTCAGGGGGTGCCTGAGGCTGTGCCCACCCATCCACCTCCTGCTGTTGTGAACATGTTGTCAAATCCCTAAAAAACAAACCGTGCCTCCCCAGAGGGGCCTGAAATGCTGCCCCTGCACTGCTCTGAACCAAAGTGATCAAAGCTTCCTACTCCCAAGGGTTTTTTTGCTATGAGGACAGGGAAGAAGAGGGATGAGGATGGATGGAGAGGGAAAGCCTCTGCAAAGCACACAAACCTGAGCAAACTCCTGACCACAGGCCGGGACCTTCACCAAGGACACAAAGGACACAATGTGAACAGCGGGCTGGCTTAGGGTAATTCATACTTTCACCTCCAGCATCCAGCTGCCTTCCAGATACTGGTCAGGAGATGCTTTGCCAAAGCTCAGTTTTTTGTCCAACAGGTGTGAATTTTTGTCCTTTCTCCTGTGTGAATGTCAGAGTTTGGCAGATCTGATCATACTCCTTTACAATAAACTCTCCAGATCTTACACTCTTGGGGAATGAAGTTTGTCAGAGGGAGCTGACAAAGAGATGAAGGTGGCAAATTATGCTCCTTGCAGAATCTTTCCTCTATGCTTCAACCTTCAGGGGAAACCAGAGCATTCCCTGGAGCGCTGCAGCACAGACCCCACTCCCAGAAAAGGACAGACACATTGGGTGCCATCCCTTCTCCTGCTTCAAGGTACAAACATGTGAGCTGGGACTTCTTGTGCAAAGCTTTTCCTTCCTTTTGACACGAAAGAGACAAATTAAAAACAAATCGAAAAACATGGACCAGAGCTGCTTTTCTGCACATTCAGATTTCAGGGAAAAGCCATGTCCTTCCCAAGAGCTGATATTCAAGGAAGGGGAATAACTTCTTTTTGTGCTGGTGAGTGGATGTTATCAGTCTCCTCTCACTGCTACGTGATCTTTACCATCCTCCAACGCAAATCCCAACGTTTTCCTAGGCTGGTTGCAGTCCCAACTCCAGTCTGGAGCTGTCAGCCCTCCTGTTTCCATAGTTTCAAACACTTTTTAAAGCAAAGGATCCCCAAGCCAACCTCTCAAACGCATCTCCCGCCCTCCAGATGCCTCTCAGACACCTCTCATCAGCTGTTTCATCCCATCCTTGCAAAACCCCGGCAAAGCTCTACAAACATGTGCCATCACCCCTTTCCTCACAAGTTCCATGCCTCCACCCACGAGGTTTCACTCTCCCATTACCAAATCCTGCTTTACATTAAAGCCTTTGCCGCCTTCTCCTCCAAACTCATTAATTTCCATTTAAAGGCTCATTCCTGCGGATTTCCATGACAGAATCCTTCCCGTTTTCTCCTGCCATTTCCCTCCTGCCACAGGAGGATGGGGCAGCCCGGATCTCTCTGCCCAGGCTGCTGGAATTCCTCAATCCAGCATTTCCCAGCTGCTTTCAGCCTCTTCCAGACCCCACATAACCCCGACACCGCAATAATTTCGTCAAAGGCCAAAACAACAGCAGCGGGGCCTGAAGCAGCCTGAATTATACAAAGGGCAATTGAAAGCACAAAGCTCAGCCTCTGAAATATCACCTTTTATCAGCTTAAAACTCCTCCGTGAACAGGAAACCATGAAGGCAAAGTGCCACCTACTCCAGGGCTTAGTGATGGGAGACAAAGTAAATTACCAAGCACAGGAGCCCTCAAAAAGTAAAAATAAACTCCGCTAAGCCAATTTTTTTTTAATGTTTCTGTAGCCAGTACAGCAACATTTTCAGCTGGCAAGTGTAGCCCAGCAGATCATTAGCAAGTTTTGTTGTTTTTTTTTTAAATTCAGGTTGCTCATCACAAGTCCAGTCCATGTGCTCATGGTTCCCATTAGGCCGGATAAACACATCCAGGTTTGTGCAGAGCACCAGGAGCTCACCAAGGCAAACACATCTGCTGAACCTGCACAACCCTGAGGTTTCTCAGAGCTGTCCTTTCCTTAAAAAAGAAAAACAACAACAAAAAAAACCCAACCTAAAAGCATTTCTCCTTCAGAATAAAGCTTGGTAGACAAAAGGAAAAAAAAAAAACCAAACAAAAAACCCACAACCAAACAAAAACAACCAAACCAAGAAACAAAACAAAACCCTTAAAAAACCAAGGCAGAAAATAATTACCTGTCCTATATTGCAACACAGAACAGTGGCTGAAAAGTTTGAAAGCACAGAAGATTAGTGGAAAATGAGAAGGAGCACGTGGAAAAATAATGAAATGCCACTAAAAGGCCCAACTAGGAGAAGTCTCAAAGGACAGGGAGCAAAATGCAAAGAAATAAGTCATGGTTTTTATTTTAGTGGGCCCACCAGTTCAAAATAAAGGGATTTTCTCATCTGCCTAGCACAGGATTGTATTAAAAAAGAAAATAAAGGAGCAGAATCACCAGGGACGGATGTGAAGATAGGGGGTTTGAGAAGATACCGAAGAATGAGGGTGACAGGAAGCCAAAGAAGCAATTCACGTCCTGATTTTGAGAAGACACTGAGCTGACTCCTTATCTGACCTCCCTCCCTTTGCATCAATAGGAAATTTTCGATCTATACGAATGGTTTGTTTGGCTTCTTTTTTTTTTTTTTTTTTTTCAGTCCAGCTCCCACTGCACCCAGGTGACCTCAGGGAACCTCAGACCGACACAAACACCGTCACTAGCAGGTGGCATCACTCATTTCAGAACCAACCAACTGCAGAACAAAATACTTTCAAATTCTCCAACCTGTATCTTTCCTTTTTAAGAGCGCAATTTATAACTCTGCTGCAGCTTGAAAAGAAGACACAATTAATTACTAACCACCCCTCCATGGCTGCCTGGAAAGGGACCTGAATGATCTGAGCTGCTGCTCCCTGCTGATGCCAGCGGCTGGGAAAGCTCAGCCAGGCCCTGGAGCTGGAGAGGACATGGGAACCACAGGTGTGGGGATGGAGCACAGGGATTGTCCTCTGTGCTGGCACCCAGCACCTCCTTGGGAAGCTCCACATGGGTCACCAGAGTGGAAAAAATGAGCATTTTTGCCTAGAAACTACCTTTAGCTGCTGGGGGCTGGGTCATGGGGACTCTCAGCCAATGGGATAGGAGTGTAAAAGTCAAATATAATCCTTTTAAAATCCTTAGCACTTCTCACCTATCTCCAGAGCAGAATCCGTTCACAGAAAGATCTCTGTATTCATAGAAATTTCTCATCATGCTGAACCCTGTTCAGACTACTCTCCTTCGAGCTTCCTGGCCTTCCTCTTCATCTTCCCACCCTGCTTTCATTTTTTTTGGATGCAAGCCAAGCTCACCCTAGCAAAAGGAACAAGCATTACCAGCCTGGGTAGCTGTTACCTGTGCCCTTACCTGTGGCATTCACTCGGCGGGGTCAGACCCACCTGGCCAACACTGCACCCCACAGAGCACCAAAACGTTCCTTGTCCAAACAGAACTGGAGTTTTTGGAGAGGCTCAGCCCAGTGTGGGCCAGAGCTGGCTTCAGCACCAGTGGGAAGGAAGGAGGAGTAATAGGAGCCACCTGAAGTCACCCGAGAGCACCCTGGCTCCTCCCCATCCCTCTCACATTCCTGCAGGCCCAGGGGTAACCCTGGGAACAGGGAACTCCACCTAGGATTGACGGGCCACTTTAAAACCTGCCTTGAAAACAGCCAAGCAACCTGAAGAACCTCAGAATGACCTCCTTGATCTGTCCTGAGAGTGGACTCGATGATCTCAAAGGGCCTTTCCAACCTTAACAATCCTATCATTCTATAGGGAAAAATGCATCTCATTGTCGATGTAAAGCTATTTTAGGCAAAGAATTCTCAGGTGGGACTCACGTCTCATTACGCACCAGATGCAACATTATTTATAAGGTGCATTTTGAACCAAATTCTGTGGGAGACTAAATAGAGAATCCCAGAATGGTTTGGGTTGGAAGGGACCTCAAAGCCCATCCAGTGCCATGGGCAGGGACACCTCCCACTATCCTGGGTTGCTCCAAGCCCCAGTGTCCAGCCTGGCCTTTTAACAGTTCCAGGGACCCGGGGGCAGACACAGCTGCTCTGGGCACCCTGTGCCAGAGCCTCATCATCTTCCCAGGGAACAATTCCTCCCCAGTATCCCATCCAGCCCTGCCCTCTAGCAGTGGGGAGCCATTCCCCTTTTCCTATCACTCCAAGCCCTCGTCATTAGTCTGTCTCCATCTTTCTTGCAGCTCCTCAGGCGCTGGGACAGGCACCTGCCCGTGTGGCTTGATGCCCCAGGAGGTGCCCCTGCCCCTCACCAAGACAACAGGGGGTTTGATATCCCTGCCCACATCTGCACTGGTCAAACCTCTGGAACACAGCAGGCTTTGGAGCTGCAGCTCCCTTCAAACCCCTGGATGCACAGGGAGCACCCTTGGCTCCAAGCACCACACTCCAAATTCCACAGCTTCACAAGCACAACGTCTCAGCTGTTTGCCAAGCTCAGAGCACTGCAATAAAACACCCACACAGTGACAAGAATGAGACTTTAATCAGTTTTAAGTGGAGTTTTAACACTAAGAGATAAAGGGTTGTTAAACACAATAACAAACGGACATCTGATTTGTATGAGGCATTATCCTGTACATGTCATACTTGGTTTTTGTGTATTCTCAGTTACACACAGAGCCACTGTTGCACAGCACAATAGTATTTGAAGAGGCTGAATCAGAGTAAGGCTGCTTAACAGACTGATTTTTTTTTTTCTTTTAGTATCTATATATATATATGCTATATGAAAACAGACTGGAAATTTGAACTGGCAGAGAAAGGCAGCTCTGCCGAAACGCTGCAGTTGGAGCCCCTTTTAGTGCACAGTCCCACCCCATCCATCTGCATGCACGACACTTTCCAACAGTATTGAGAAGGTAAACGAGGCACTTCGTGGCAACCACAGGCATCGTTAACATATTGCACACATTTGCTAGGACTAAACATGGAACTTGCACACCAGCATCCTCTTTTTGGATTATTTGAAGGGTTTGTTTCGTTTTGGGCTTTTTTTTGGGGTTTTTTTTTTTTTTTTTAATCTGGAAAGCTGATTTTGATGCTGCATGTAAACTCCACTTCAGTTTACAATGTGTGCCCCGGGGAGGAATCTGGAGGCTGATTTGCACAGCTGCCCTGGAAGGAGCTGTGGCAAAGATTTTTCACTGGGGCTGCCCAAGCCCAGGGGATGCTTCAGGGCCTTACAGTTAAGCTCTTACCAAAGTGATGCCTTCAAGTAGTTTCAGACATGTAAGCTCTTGCACATCCCAACAGGCTGAAGCGTACAGTCCAGAAACTCGAGGAAAGATTACCTACAGAATGCAGCTCAAGCTAATTATGAATACTGTCATAAATAAAGTTTTAATAAGGACTCAAAAACCTTTCAGTCATAGCAATTCTTGTCAACTTCTATGGGGGTGGTAACTGAAATAAAGTATAGGAGAGTATGTATAATATATATTTATATATATAATATATATATATAATGCCATTTTTCCATTTCCAATGACTACACCATAAAATGTAAGCAAGGCTTCTCAAAGATGTCAAAACATAAAAAAAAAAAAAAAAAAAAAAGAAAAAAATTTAAAAAAAATATTCGAAACCCTCATTCCAACCTTCACATTCCAAAGGAAAAATAACAGTGCAAAAGCCCATCCTTGCGTCCTGATTCCCGATCCGGCGTCACCGACTGGAACTGCACCATCCAGTCCTGATTATCCAAAGTGGGACACGCAGCAGTGCCAAGATCCCAATACTATCCAAGCAGGAACAGTTTGGTTTATTAAGCCAACACAACTTTCAACTGTTATAAACCAGACAGGGTGAAACATGATTGGAAGGGTGAGAGTTAAAATTCCTGTTCCCAAGGGAAAACCACCTCCTGCTCGTCACAATGAGCACTGAACCTTGATCCATTAAAGTCTAATTAAACCTGTAAGTCAGAAGGTATTTATTACCAGCTTTGTTAGACGTTAGAATCATGAATCTGAGGAGCAGAATTGACCAATAGAAACCAGATAAGAAAAAAAAAAAAAATTTAAAAGCCCTTTACACCCTGGTTTACCAATTGTAATTAGTGGAAGTCCTGCCTTGTGTGGTTCAAATTCCAACCATTAATGCTGCTGTACAGCGCTCTGGCAGATCCCATTCATAATTCTGGCTGAGAACACAGCTCGTGAACTTCCGTGTCAGCACCAAGAAGTTAATTAAGCGGGGAGGGGGATGTGTGTACTACATCCTAAAAAAAGCATCGATTTGGGGTCAGCTGTTCGTGGCCCACTTAGAGGGGCCTGCTTTGGCAGTGACTTCACATCTGGATGCACCAGCAGCTGGACTCCTGAGTCACACCTCAGGCTGGGCATGACAACAATCCACCAGAAGCCAACTTTGAGCGCTATCTTCAGCTGTGTCCCTAGGAACAAACAATCTAACACTGCCACTTGGTTTAGAAAAACAATGTTGGGTGGTTCGAGGGGTTGTTCTTTATAGTAATGTATTTGGGACAAGTTCTGCTTTTTAATCTTCATTTACAGCGTTGAGAATTTACTGCAACACTGGTTTCCTGTCTCGGGTGTGTAATGTCCGTTTTTTCAACATTGCAGGTAATGAGTATTCAAGTAAAATTCCCTAACAGTTAATGACATTTTTTTAAAAAAAAAGTGTGCAAAACTGCAAAACTCATTGTAATAGAATGTGTAAGGTCAAAGGGATGGAACGGCTGACAGAGGTTTGATTGAATAAATGCATCAGAAATCTTCCAAACAAACACTAGAACCTGGAGAATCTCCAATGATACTTCCTGTGCACCATCACAAAATCTTTTTATATTCATGAGAGGGGGAAAAAAAAAAAGCTTGCAAGGCAGCACATGAAGTATTCACAGCAGGAATATGATTGAAAAACTACTAATATAAATGTAAGATGTTGACTGATGTTTTCGCACTAAGAGCATCTGACTTTTAGCACTGGCCTTGATTACACAGGAGATGGAGCAGCCATTACAATTCCGAAAAAATCCCAATAAATCATTGTCAAATTTTGTAACCATTTGTTTCAAGCTCTTACTTTAGTTGATAGCCTCCACATTTGTATGGTTAAGTCATTGTTGCTGTGTTTCCTTTTGTTTTTTTTTTGTTTTGTTTCTCGTGACCCCAATTCCTTGTCTCCCTTCATTGCGCGGGTCTCATGGGTTGTCGTGAAGGTTCATTCCTGTACCCCTAGACAGAATCACTCCCTCTAGCTGCCTTTTCTAGCACCATTACACTTAAAAAAAATGAAAAATGCACAAACAACAAGCAGTGACAGCGGCGACTCCTCACCCATTGTCCCAGATGAATTAGGGCAGCATGCTGAGGAAAGGTGCATGGAACAGCCGGATATGGTACACAGGCCACGCTCCTTTCCGAGCATCACCTTCCAGCCCCCATCCAAAAAACATGCATTAGAATGTAGGAAAAAACCTTCTAGAAACATCTCTTAGCCAACTGCATACTTTTCTGTTGCCACACAAGTGCAAAAAAAGGGGCAGGATGTGAACCTGTAATTTTTTTTTTTTTTTCGGTTTTTGAAACTTCGTTTGGTGACAGAACACAAAAGGAAAAATTCCTACGCATACACATTAGGTCTGTCTCCACTTTTATAAAACTGGAATAAAATGGGAAAGTGCCATGTTTATAGTTCCTAATTGAAGTTTTAATGTCCTTTGACACAAAAAGATATATACATATAAGAGCTACGTAACCTTTCTTTTTTCCCCCCCGACTGGACAAGTGTCAAACCCTGTAGATTTATAGGGCAAAACGAGATTGGTCAGGAAAGAATTGTTCCTATAATTGGTAATCTGACACTATGTCCTTTTGCCATTTAGAAAGGTCCTTTTTTTTTTCAGTTTATTCAAGTTTGTCTCTCTTCATGGTTGGTTTTTTTGTATGTTTTTTTTTATCTCTGATAAAAAAAATATTCAGACTTTTGTAATCTGCGTATGCTGATCTTCATCAAAAGGTTCATTCTCTGGATCAGAGTCAGTGGTGTCAGAGTATCTATAATGATCAGGTTCATTGTCACTAACATCTGGTGTTACAGAAGTTGAACTGCTAGCCTCTGGGTTTGATGGCTCTTCTACTGTTTTTGTGAAAAATAGCTTCACCTGGGGAAGGAAAAAAGAACATTTAAAAAGGGAACCCGGACTTCAACTGAACACAGGCAACAAAGCAATTTTTAACAGCACAGCTCCTTCGCTACCCTGAGTCACACCCGTGCTCCTCTCCCCAGAGAAAGGTTTGCCAGCCTCTCAGCACCACCCCTGGCTAAACAAAGACCTGGCAAAGCAGCAGGATCTTCCAGCCCAGCTACAGAAATTGTGCCTGGCTGAGTGCTCAGGTGCTCCAGAGCTGCAGCAGCAGGATATCCCAGCACACCAGAACACACCACCACCACCACCCTTGCTGCCTTCCACAACTCCCAGAGCACCAGGACATTACAGCAAGAGTGCGCAGGAATGAACAAAACACTCTCTAATGGGTGACTCGTGTGTGGGAAGTCTGATCCAAGCAATACTCCAAGCAGCTGTGACCATTACCTTCAAATGAGGACTGGCTGATCTTTTATGAGGAAATTAGAAAATGCTGGAATTCTTACAAATGCCTTTTGCATGTTTAAACCACTGCTGGCAATGGCTCATATTCCCCAAAGCTGAACTGCCAGGGTAAGGTATTCTCAGAATCACAGGATAGCTGGGGTTGAAGAGACCTCTGGAGATCATCCAGCCCAACCCCCTGCCCAGGCACAGGAGCACTTCCAGGTGGGCTTGGAATGTCTCCAGAGAGGGAGACTCCACACCCTTCCCAGGGAGCTGTCCCATGGAAAGAAGTTCTTCCCCATCCTGCGGTGGAACTTGTGTTTTAATGGCCTTTGCTTCTCATTCTGTCACTGGCACCACTGAACAGAGCCTGGCACCCTCCTCTGCCACCCCCTGGAGATGTCTGTGTGGATTGATGGCATCCCTGCTCAGCCTTCCCTTCTCCAGACTGAGCAGGCCCAGCTCCCACAGCCTCTCCTCATCAGGGAGATGCTCCAGACCCCAAATCCTCCTCTGTGGCCCCCTCTGCTTCCCACGGAACAGGCACTGCTGCAAATCAGCTCAGGAGTTCAGTGTGCCCAGCCCAGAACTCAGGCAATGCAGCTGGAGCAGGGAAGGTGCCACCTGGTCACCAGTCCTCCCACACCTCTGACGGCTTCAATAAACACCTGGAACAACCTGGAGACTCCAACCCCAGCCTCTCAACATCCATCAGCTCCCCCAAAAGCAGATAAAAGTACAATCATCAGCTCCCCAAAAGCAGACAGAAGTACAAAGCTCAAAGCTTTCCTAAGCAATGGCGATACCAACACAAGAACTCAGCTTCTACACAGCAGTTTCACATGGTCCCTCCAAAGGCAAGACAAACAAATCATGCAGCTTTTCAGCTTTGTTCACACATAAAATATACTGACCTTGAAGTTTGGAGAGAAATATCTGTTGGCTTTGTCTTTATTTGCTTTGTCTAGATCGTTTTTTGTTAATGTAAGGATTAAATATTCCTTATCATTATCTGAGCGCTCTGTACTGAAAATACCATCAAGTTCCTGATCTGCAACTAAACTTCCATTTTCTACTTTGTCTGAATTTTCATCCAGTCCTATGAAGAATGTATTTACCCAAAAGTGAAACATTTTGTCCTGGGGGAGGAAGAACACAGAAAACAAGCTTGCTTTAGTATTCACTAATGGCACGTTAATTAGACTGCTATCAACATCTGGTCAAAAACAGATCTGTAATATCAGGCAAAACTTGCTTGGACAACAGTGTGTCATTTGTTACATTGCATGCAAAGACATTTTCACCACATCTCCTGGACAACACGCAAAAATCTGCATTCATCAAGCTCAATTTTAACCAATTAAGCTTTTAGAAGTCACCCATGGAGAGCTGGGCTTAAAACTATCATACCTGTAATAAAAGCAGATGATAATAAATTCAATGAACTAAAACTTACAATCACAAGGCATAAAGAGATTTTTTGTTGTTGTTGTTGTTCACACCTTGCCAAGCAATCCCTAAACTCAACAGACAACCTGCATGAGCCAGGTGAGGTAACACAGAATCTCCTCTGTAACAGAAAGCTTTTCTTATTTTTATACAGAAACAGCTACAATTGAGCAAAACCACAAGCCCACTACCACAGTGAAGGATTCATGGGTGCTTTGCTGAGATGTTTTCACCCACTCGGACCTTTGCTGAGCAGCACTAAGGAAGGCAGAGGTAGTGCCTGCTGTCCTGCCACTCAGCAGAAGTTTTTAGGGAGAAGCTGCGGCAGTGGAAGCTGAAGGATGTTCAGCTTCAGCAGAACTTGACAGACGACCATCAGCAGTGTGATTCTCCACTCTGCCACAGCTCCAGCTGTCCCAAGAGGCAGGACACTCCTGCATCAGAGACCCTGAAGGCTCTGGAGAAGCAGCTTTCTGTCAGCCCAGAGCTGATGTTTCCAAGGTCATCTCTCCTTGGCAGCTTGGCCCTGATCACACACCAAACTCCTCTCCTCACACTGAGCTACATCCACTTGCTCTTTACACATGATACCTTCTGTTTGATGCGGCTTTTCAGGCCCAAGATCCAAATGGTCAGTATTCCTGCATTGCTGCTAAAGCTGCAGGGAAACTCATCCCAGAACCTAACATTCCTTGGTATTGCACAGAATCAGAACACAAACTCACTCCTTTGGAGCTAACTTACATATTTTGGTTTACCAAGGAGATCTAATTCCAATTTCTTACTGGAAAATCCATGTCCTGCCCTATCTTCCTATTCATCTCAGCTGGTAAGGAAGCTGGGGGGAGATCAGAGGTGGACCAGAAGTGGTTCCAGGGTGTGTGACATGAGCAGGGCTCCTGCTGAGGGCAGTTTGGCACCAGCAAAATACCACAGCATTTTCCTGAGCCAATGAAAGACAGCAGGGAAGAGCTGGACTACTTCTGAACTCACACTCATCCTCCTCACAAATTTATTCAAACAAGATACTGGGAATTCACAAGTGTCCCTCTCTGCCAAAGATCAGCAGACTGATTTCCAGTATTTTACGTGAAGTCTACAAAACCACTTCCAGTTTGTCTGCATTTCTGTAAGCACCTGAGAGACTTCAAGACAGAACTTAAAACTCCAGCCAGGAACACTTCTGGTAGCTGAGTTCCCCACTTCACCACGTGCCTCTCTCCAGCACTTCAGGAATCAAGTTCATCTAGCAAATGAGTTGTTTGGGGAGTCTTTAACAGATGTTTCCCACTGCCACTGAATCCCTTCAAGCCATCCCATTTCTGAAGCAGCCTTGTTGGAGCCCATCCACGGAAGGCAGCAGTTAGCAGGTTCTTGCCAGGCCCTGTTTATACATTTCACACCCTTCTCTTTCCCCAAGAACAGCCTTGGAAATGCCCTGCCTGGGTCTGGAAGTTGAGGATGAGTATCCTGGGTTCACACTGTTCATGTCCCTCTCCCAGAGGAAGAGGCAGCAGACAAAATCCCTGTGAAGACAACCCCATGGTACCCCCCAGGCTGCTCCTCAGCCACACAGTGAGTCCCTCAGAAGGGAGGGTGAGATGTTCATTCCTGCTCAAACCACAGGACCTGCTCAGGTCAAAACAGAGACAATCAGCAGCTTTCCTGCTGAGAAGCCCTCGGGTGCTGGTCCCCAGGGCCACCTGTGTCACCTCCAGGGAGAGAAGGACACGCTGCAGGGGATGGATGGCTGGAGAATGGCTCCTGTCACCAGCAGGAAAGCAGTGCCAGAGGAAAAGAGGCCACTGGATGGGAATCAATGCCAGCAGAAGCAGAGGGCACAGTTTTGTCGTGCCTCACCTTCAGCCCCATGAGTGGAGAACCAGGAGGGATTCAGCTGGCACTTTAGGGGCTGGGGGGGACTCAGCTTCACTGACAAGGCCTGACAGACAACAAACCTCTCACAAGACAGCTTTAAATCTGTGTTCCTTGGGATAAATTTTCAGAGGTCTTCAGGGACTCAAACTAAACAATGCAACTCAGCTGAGCTGGTCATTTCTTTTATCTCCCTCCAGCTTTTCAGAGCACCAAGTTATTTTCTGTTCCTTCCCACTACACAACTTCATTAGCCTAATAAACTGAGTTCATGGGTCTTGGAACACGGCATGGCCACTCAAATTGAGGGAAGACTTGGTCATGTTTTTTGGAATTAGCTATTAAGGCTGATAGCTGTTGTCACTGTTTTCACTGAAGAGCAAATCCGTTACTCAAAGTGAGGATCCAGCTAAAGCGTCAGAACCCAAGATATTTCATGGGAGACAAGGAAGAAAAGATGATGTAATATGGGCCAAAGATAGGAATTTTAAAAATCAAGGCATGAACTGAACTCAGGCTTTATATAGCAAATCAAAATACCAGACCAAGTGCTCACATAACACAAGTTAATGAATAGACTTCTGAAAAAAAAAAAAGTATTGGAGACTGTTTTTCAATGTGTTTTGCTTCACTTCCAGTTACATCACAGACATCTGTCTTAAAACAAAAAAATAAACCACAGATGTACTTCTTCCCATAACCAAATCTGTGCCGTAAATCTCCAGTGCAGTATCAGATGAGACAGAGGCTGATTTAATCCCACAATTCTGACAAACACTGCTTGTCCCTACCTCGTGCAGTTTCTCAGAGTGACAGAAAAACATTCTCCACTCTAGAGCTGGTCTCTTGCTGCAGACTGTGATTCAAATCCAAGACTTAAGCCATCAATCAGGAGTTCCCATGTCCTCCTGAGAGCTTAACTTTTGCAGAGAGATCTAGAGGCACTCAGAGTGTGAGGGTTTGGAGATGATCTCCAAGAACGGAGATCATGGTTCAGCCTGTTCCCTAGGCCTGCCTGATGGAACTTCCTGTACCATTTTCAGATCAACACTGAGTCTTCTGACATTTTCAGAGTTCATTCCTCAGCGTTTGCTTAACAGCAACTACCCAAAGTCTCGTTGAACTCTGCAGCAGAACTTATCTCTAGACTTGACAGATGAAATGCAACTGCTCAAACAATGCTGTCAGCCCTCCTACGCTCGAGTCTGGGGACAAAACACCACTGACTCTCACAAATTAAACCCACATCAACATTTCCCTCTCATCTGTACTGGGAGGACTCCCAAAAAAAGGTCTCCTTCACCCCCAGGCTCTGGAGGCAGGAAGATGAGGAGATTTCTGTATTATTTTTAAACAGACTCCCATTGAACCGAGTGATCTAAGGATACTCTGAAATACTTTCAGATTATCATGTCAACATCAATAACTGGAAGAAAAAGGCTTTGCAGAGATCCGTGGAAGCAAAACTAGAGTGACTACAGCAGCAGTCTGAGATGGAACAACAGTCAAGCTACAACAAAAAGCCATGCTCAAAACAAAAAAAATACCCCGAATTGCTAACTTCTACCCATCAGAAATTCATACACAGTCACGGCACTCTCGAGCCTCGAGCCATTTTGTTCTCATGTGGGCATGCATTTCATTCTTGAAAGGAAGTAGCTACAGCTCACTGAAGAAATAGTCTGAGAATAAAGTAAACAACTTGATTAGACAAGAAAAGACCAAGAGCTGGGGACTTCCTAACTGATGCCAGGTGGCAGAAACTATGGAAGGGATGAAACTTTTCCAAGGCTGTCAGCCCTGGACCAACACCCCAGTGGCACCAATGATCCTGTGGCTGAGGTCAGCTCCCAAAAGCCACTGAATTTGCTTCAATTAACTTTTGCCATGAAAAGAAAGGACAATGTGTCTGCTTTAAATCTCACACTGACTCTGCAATGTTAGGTGTCTGAAGCCATGAGGCCTTTCAGGTTTGGTCTGGTTTATGGATAACCATTTTATCCAAAATGAGCCTGAGCAAAATTGAGGAGGGCCCTCCCTACAGAGAGCTCTGCAAATAATGCTTTTCTTCAGAGGACTGGGAAATTTGGAAGCAAGGACAGGTGAGGGAATCTGGGGCACTTCAGCTTATATCAGTGCTATCAAACACCAAACCAGAGCCAGGGCAAAGAAGTTTTCTTCATCTCCAGAGATGAGACACAGCTGTTCTCCAGCCTGAGGCTCAGAATGGATCAGGAATTACACTTTTAATTAATCTTATTAGGTTTTTTTTTTTTAAATTATGCTAAAGTAAAAATGCAGACTGGTCAATAAGTGATGTCTTTAGCAACCTATAATCTGCTAACAGAAAACCTGGGAAGAACAAGAACCACTGACAGGCAACAGACTTATAATTTCACTTTCCATAAACCTGGTTAATAAACTAGAATCTCCGAAAGAGAAGATGCTGTTCCTCATGAATTAGGTGATCACTGCACAAAGGGATCTTTAAAACACAAGTCTCCCCCGTGGAGGGCCTTCACTTTTGGGGTTTTGGGTAAAAGCTGCATAGGCAGTTGATGTAGAAAAGGAACAGGTACAGATGTGAAACACCGGGACAGAGAAATGTGTTCAGTTTGAGCCAAGGCAGGTTCTCCTGGCACCAATATTCCCCTTTGCCCCGTCCTCACCTTATTCACTTTATGCAACAACCTGTCCAAGGACCACATGGAAGGATCAGCTCCTGCATTTGCAGCAGAGCTAAGAGAGGCGATCTTACCAGAACTGTGGAACATCTCACACCTATTTTCCTCTGTCCTCCATTCATACTGAAAGCTGAGGCAATAAGACACTTGATTCAACAGATATTTCAGAGAGATTATCAAGGTGTTTTTTTTACTGGGTGATGAAGGGGCAGTTTCCATCTCAGAAAAATTTGCAGATATGAAAAGAACCACCTTCACCATTTCTTTGGCTCTACCAGGTCAAAAACACCGAGAAACTGAGCACCTCTGCACTATCTGTAATCCACAGAACCCAAATAGTTCAGGTATTTGATACGAATAAACAAAAGGGCCAAAAAAAAAAAAAACCAACAAAATCAACCAGCTACTCAGAAACTACAAAGATTCTGAAGAAATGAAACCACAATCTGACACTCTGAAATGAAACCCCAGCACAGTAATCCTCCTGCTGTGGTTCTGCACTTCTACACCCTACCGAAGACCCAATATCTACCTTGTCTCAGATGCTGGGGTTTTGCATCATCTCCTCCCTGCATCCCTCATGTTTAGCCCACAGTACTCATCTGGGTGTTCCTTAAAAAGACTCTTAAAACTGGCTGCTGCATGTCAATAATCTCAGTTTTCAAGTACAATTTCTACTTTTCAAACGCTTTAACAGTTTCTGTACTGCACGTAACTACACTGACTAACTAAAACATCTCATCCAACAGGCAGAGAAGGAAAACAGGGCCACTAAGGAACTGTCCAGAAACTTCTGCAGACACCAGCACACGAATTAAACTTGTTCCCACAAGCAAGCCCACACAACAGCGTGCATGTGTATTCACACACAGCTGGCAGGTACAACCTGTGTGCACAGCTGCAAGTGATGTTACCTCATCACTTCTTTGTCTCCTGATCCACTTTAGCATTTCTTACTTTTATGAATTCACTCACTGAATGCTCTTAAGTTTTCTAACCTCCATTCAACAGGGAGAAACTTCTGATGAGAAGTTTTAAAGTAGCAAATACCAAGGTTGCCTTTAATCAGCAGTCTCATCCTCACCTTTCAACTCTGGTAGATACAAAGTGGCTCCACAAGCACCAGAACTAAAACTCAGGGTTTCAGCTTTAGGAACTGGCTGACTTTGGTTTCAAAGTAAGTCCTAGATTTATTTTTGTTTTCTGCAACTGACACCCTAATAAAATCCGCAGCTCTGAGGGAATTCTCTAAACCTCTCATGTCAAGGCACTGCAGCTGGGAACAGAGAGGTGGTGGAAGAGATTGCAGAGATACTTTTACAAAGTGCGTGGGAACACAATTATCTCAGAAACTCAGCTAAATTTGACAGATGGGTACAAATCAGCCAACAGCACAGACAGGATCTTCTGTGCCTGCTCAAACCTCAGGAAAATTTAGTGGAGAAAACAGCTGGAGTTAACTTGCTCAGTATGCAAGTCTATTTTTAGAAGGTGAATGTTTCTTCCTCAATTAGATTATTCACTACTACCCAAACGACTGCAATACAGACCCAGGATCATTTTTATCCAACCTTTGTACTTAATCTCACCAACTCCCCAAACATCCAGCTTTCATTTTGTGGTCAATTGGCTCCTTGGGAAAACCAGACATCAAAGAATTAAATGCCGTGATTACACATCCCTGAAAAATAACCAACATCCCAACCCCCAGCACCAGGGGCTGGCTCAACAATGTTCTTCCAGAAAAAGCAAGGAAACCAACCTTTTTCAACATCTTGTTCTGTTTGTGGAAAAATTCCACTTTGATATCACCGCATACCGGCAAAGGTTGAGGGAATTCAAAGTACATGTACTTGTCTTCACGTCGTGAGGGTCCTGAAGGGGAGGTGAATATCTTTACCTTTAGCTGGTACACCACAAACTGAGGATCTGTGTGACAAAACAAGAGTGTCACTTGGTGAGAAAAGCCTCAAAAGTGTCAAAAAGCACAACACTGGCAGCAGAAACAAAATCGTGAGCTGTGATGTTTTCAAAGTTAACTAAGTTTCTATTAAGGGTTTAACACCACAGGGGATCAAAACTTTGCCAGATGCTACTGGAAACAGCCTTAGAGATTTCTGTCCTTCATGGCAATACTTTCAGGCCACCAGGGAGTTCCTAAAACGTTATTTCTTTTTAATATGAAGACTGTAAAATGTGACAACTACTTGACTGTTCCTTGCATTTTCCCTCTCCTCTCTATTACACAGGCCAAAGTGAGAGGTTTTATTCTCTCTCATCTCTTCTTCCAATTGTAGAGTGGCTGGTCATGTCAGCACAAACTGACTCGATTCTTGCACAAACAAGCAGAAACGAGGACAAAACTGAGCATTAATAGTGAAAACCAACCAGCACCAGCAGAGACTAAGCTGGCCGTGTAAATCACCATCACCAGAGAAGTGCCAGCCATGGCATAACTTCCACAATTAAATCTGCAGAGGTAGCACTGAAATTAAAAGGGGTTTTCGGTCCAGTTTAGGAAGAGTTGCTTTGGAAATGGTCAGGCCAGACACCCCTGCAGAGCCCTGGAAGTGCCTACTGAACACACCCACACTGTCCTGCTGAAGGCCCCAGAGATGAAACTATCACTGGCAGGCTCAGAGAATTCCCAGGATGGTTTGGGTTGGAAGGGAATTTAGATCCCATCCACCGCCCTCCTGCCATGGGCAGGGACACCTTCCACTATCCCAGGTTGCTCCAAGCCCCATCCAGCCTGGCCTTGGACACTGCCAGGGATCCAGGGGCAGCCACAGCTGCTCTGGGCACTCTGTGCCAGGGCCTGCCCACCCTCCCAGGAACAATTCCTTCTGTATATCTCACCAAAATTTCTCCTCTGGCAGCGTCAAGCCATTCTCCCCTGTCCTATCACCACAGCTCCCATTGCAGGGTCCTTGTAGCCCCTTCAGACCCTGGAAGGTGCTGTGAGGTCTCCACACAAGCTTCTCTTTCTGCCCTTATCTCCCTCGAATCCTCAGAGCTGTGAAACTCTGTCATCCCCTCACCGTGCCCTAGAGGCTGGACTCTGCTCTGTCAGTGACTTTAAAGCAGCAGAGTGGTAACAAGGAAGGCAGATTAAAAGTTATCACATTGGTTAAATTGCTGCCGCCACAGTTGACAACACGACTAAAGACACAACGCAGACCATCGACCTCACATTCTGAAAAATCACTGAGAACTCCACAGAAACTTCAAATATTGCAGCATACAACCGCTGAGCTTGGCAGCTCATTTATCTTCTCAGGTGCTCGGCCAATCTGTTGTCTATCCCAACATCCTCCTGTGCAAACACCACCCCAGCAGCCTCCCATGGACACGCTCCCAAGTCTCACTCGAGCAGTTCAGACTCACAAGTTCATCCCAAACATTAAATAAGTGGTAATTGCAGAAATCTGTAACCTCCACACCTCTTCCCTAAGGCAGAGGGGTTTTGGCAGAGGCTCCTCCCTGCCTCCTCCTGTAGAGCCTGACAAGCTGCTCCATTGTTTCTTGCGTGTGTAACATGTTCAGGTACTGTCTCACTACAATATTTAACGGGGCAATTTTAATCAAAGCCACGGGAGGCACTGGAATTAATTACACATTGCTCTAATCCCCATAGCAAAACCATGAGATTTTTTTCCACCAACAAAAAAGCAAGCACGCAACACGAGGCAGTCACTGCCCTGTAACACAGCCCACAGGACAGAGCAGAATTTGTTTTTGTATTTCAAAGCTTCACAAAATCTGCTGTTCCTCACTAACACAGTGCATCAGCAGATGAGATTAATCATTTACAGGTGTATTAATGCTTTAGAAACTTCCACATAAAGAAAAGTTTATTCCAGAGTTAATTAGATATTTACCCAGTTGAACTGAATCTTTTTTTTTTTTTTTTTTTTTTTTTTTAGCATCATGGGAAGAATGATGTTGCTGCACTGGAAGCCAACATGCCATTAGGCAAATGTTTTTCAGCAATTCATATTTCCCAAGAGTTGCTGTGTTAAAAAAAAAAAAAAAAAAAAAAAAGGTTTTTCATAAAAGCAAGGGGCAAATACTCAAATACATATAGAATGGTGGAGTCCCCATCCCTGGAGGAGTCCAATGAGTGGACGTGGCACTCAGTGCTCTGGGGTGGGTGACAAGGTGGGGACTGATCACAGGCTGGGCTCAATCTTGGAGGTCTTTTCCAGCCTCAATGGTTCTACATACGGAATCGCTTATCTTCAAACCATTAAAACACTTGCCAGTTCAAAACTGGACTAAAACAATCATGAGTCCTTCACAGACTAGAACTGGGAGGATCCCAGCGGACAGAGCCCACTAAGGCAGCAGATTTTGGACTGTGATGTGTTCATCACCCCATCCAAAACGGCAGGAGGTTCCCCAGCAGAGGTGAAGGGGTGCTGGTACTTACTGCAAGTTCCGCTGCTGAACATGGGAATTGTTTCAAACATCATCTTGTGGAACAGCAGTGCCACTGGTCTGTAATCCAGGTGATTCTTTAACAGGTAGCTATAGTAGTACACGTAGCGTCTCTGACTGGGAATTGTCACTCCCTAAACAGAGGGAAAACAAGTGTCAGAAACCTTTGATCAGCATCACCTCCAGCTGAAGCACATCAGGCCCAAAGGAACATCACAGATCATTCACTGCTGACCAGCCCCCAGCACACAGAGCAGGGCATTGGTTTGCCAGGTGCATCAGCACATCTCAGGGCATGGAGCACCTCTCCCACCAGGAAAGGCTGAGGGAACTGGGATCCTTCAGCCTGGAGGAGGTGAAGCTTTGGGGTGACCTCATTGTGGCCTTCCAGTGCCTGAAGGGGCTAACAAGAAATAGGGAGAAGAAACCTGGAATGACAGGACACAGGGAATGGCTTCCCACTGCTAGAGGGCAGGGATAGATGGGATATTGAGAAGGAATTGTTCCCTGGGAGGGTGGAAAGGCCCTGGCTGGCACAGGGAAGTGTCCAGGGCCAGGCTGGATGGGGCTTGGTGCAGCCTGGGATAGTGGAAGTTGTCCCTGCCATGGCAGGAGGGCTGGAAATACCCTCTCAGGTCCCTTCCAACCCAAACCCTTCAGTGATTCTCTACTCTCCAAACATCCATCTCCAGCAATGAAGCAAAGAATGCAGATTTTTCCCATTTCTTGAAAACAAACACCACAGATGCCCTGAGGGTCATGTCAAAAACAAACAGTCTCAAGCTGCTGCTTTTTTGGGGATGGAGAGCATTAAATGTTTAACAAGGGGTGCCTTGAATGTTCTCTAAAGCACCACTACATTTAGGAATCCTAAAATCTACAACTACAGGAATTACATTTTGTCAGCATTTTAAGTAAAAAGACTAGTGTTTGCTAAAATCACTGTACTCAAGACTGATGCTGCCTTCTCTTTACAAAACATCCTGGAATATTTTTCCCAAAAATGTGGAAAGTTTCATTAAAACAGGCCCAACAGCCCAAAGTGTTCAAACTCTGAGGTAAACATTGGCTTTGAGAGCGTAAAACCTAAGAATGTTTTTATTACTGATTTTAAATCAGCTCAAAGCTTCAAATAAGGGAACAGTTTTAAAGCTCTTTCAGCCAATACTTTCCAGTAAAATTGATAATGATGAAAAATTGCTTCGTTCCCAGAAAATGCATTACATGGTCTAGAACAACCTGTTACTGCAGACTTGCAACAGCATCAGTAACGAATCTTTCTGATTAAAGCTGAATGTGGAACTGGAATAAACTGGAGAGAAACAGAAAATTTTCATATACAAATCTGTGAGCATTTGATGACAAAACCTAGACTTCATATTCCTGTACTTTTAGTTTCACCTCACAACAGCCAGGAGCTAAGAGTAGCCAGAGGTGCTTTTAATTTAGTAAATCTCTATTCTGCACACATGAAAATAGTCACTTCCTGCTATTAAAAAAAAAAAAAAAAGTTGATAATTATGTCTCCTTATCATTTGAGCTGCTTCTAAATTACACAAAAGCCCTTTTCCCTGCAGCACTTGCACAATGACCTTCCCAAGCAGCCTTGTACGTTGGCCGTGGCTTTGGCTCACAAGTCCCCAGTGCTTATCACACCCACCCCTTAAGGGAGCTCTGAAGTTCTCCTTCCTGGGACCTGAGTGTCAGCACTGAGCATATCCCAGCCTCAGAGCAGGCCAGCAGTGTTTGCCAGGGCTGCCAGGCAGGAGGGAAGCACAGAGCTGAGGAGAACACATCCCTCCCTGCCCAGAGCTTCCTCGTGCCATAATGGATGTGTCCTGTGGAAAAATCCCAGGACACCTGGCCAGGACAAGCAAGGCTGGGACCAGAACCAAGGGAAGACTTTCACACTGATAGTCAATCCCACAGCAAAGCCAGTTCTTGTCCAACAGGGCAGTTTTAGCCCTCCAGCCACAGTGTGACTCCCTGGACACACAGCCCTTAGATGCTGAGACCCTAAAACCCGTCCCACTGAAGCAGAATTCAAAAGAGTTGTCCATTTCCAACGGTCTGAATTCCAAGCAGAACGCTTTCATAGCAAACTAACAATATTCCAAGGGCTGCAACCAACCACCACTCACTTTTACTCCAAAAGAATAAGGACAGGGCAGTAGTTCAAGCTTGCATTTCCCATCTATCACCATCACCATTTTTAAAGGGATGTGAGATAAGCTCCTCTGGTCCCTATGCCAGAGCTTCCCAAGGCATCCCAAACCTTATCAGGTGCTGCTCCTGGTTCTCCACTCAATGGAGCACAGGCAGGACTATGAAGAACAAGTATTTTGGAAACAATATTCCCACATTCCCTTTAGGAACACACCCTACTATGAGAGTGAAGCTGCAGCCTCAGAACGGGCCTAGGGCATCAGGTTTAGCACCCGAGCACGTCCAGCACACAGGCACCACAACTGACCAGCTCTGCCATCACACATGGGATCTTTGCCCTGCTCAGAGATCATTCTGAGGCTTCCTCACACAAAGTAATTGGCTTTCACTTCCTGCTCAGTTATAGCAACACCACAAACACAGCATGGTGTGGATTGGGAGGGACTTAAAGCTCATCCAGTGTCACCCCCTGCCATGGGCAGAGACACCTTCCACTAGTCCAGGTGGCTCCAAGCCCTGCCCAACCTGGCAGCCACAGCTTCTCTGGGCACTCCCAAGCCTCACAGGGAAGAATTCCTTCCCAATATCCCATCCAGCCCTACTCTGCCAGTATGAAGCCAGTCCCCTTGTACTGTCCCTCCAAGCATTTGTAAAGAGAGTCTCTCTCCATCTTTCTTCTCAGCTCCTTCAGGCACTGGAAAGCCACAATGAGGTCACCCCAAGGCTTCTCTTCTGCAGGCTGAACAACTCTAATTCTCTCAGCTTTTCCCCATATGAGAACTCTTAGGAGTCATCCTTGACAATAAACCCATACCGTGCTCAAAGAATGTTCCTGAGTGCATCATCTCCAGCACTTGAACAGCTGATCCCTATCCACTGAGCTTCCTTCCAAGCCTAAATCTCACCACAAAACCCTCCAAGGCAGAAGCGGGAATCAATAAATAAAGACCTTCTCCTGCTATAGGAAGGTAAGCTGCCAGTCTTTGTCACCACAGTAGTGTGTGGGATGAACTAATCACTTCAAACAGTGGAAGCAGCAGCTTCTTTAGAGGACTTCTTGGGGGGTTACTTCTTCCCCAGCTCCAACAACAGATAAGTACAATTCTTTATCCCATTTGAGAAAACAGTTCGTCTCCTCTGGTTCAAAAGGAAAACAAAAAATCACTCCTGCTCTTCAGTGCTGGAGACCGACAGACACAACCATGCAGCCCACACTTCCTAATCTTCACCACTCCCTTCTTCTGACTAAGTTCCCCCCACTACAATGGGTTTCAGAAGCCAAAAGAGGCAGCTTGTAGAGGAAATAAAACACCCCACGAGGGTTTGGTCAGAGACAGCCTGGGCTCTGCCACGTCTTGTTGCCCAGCACAAGAACAGCCCATGCAGCAACTCAGCCTCACCTACAACAACTCTCACTTGATGGTGCAAAGGCCTCCCTGGAGCTGCTTCTCCCGGCAGGCACTTGGGAAAAGCTGGCTCCAGAAGTACTCGGGGCTGTGCTCTTGACCAATTAGTCATACTTCCTCTTGCAATTAGACTCACACTTCCTGCCAGCACAGCCAGAGCCCTCGCAGCAGCTCTCTGCCCTGAGCATTAATGGCAGCAGTGATTGTAGCTGGGCTGTCCTCAGCAGCTACAGCTGCAAAGTGGGCACCTTGTCCTCGCTTCAAACCAAGAAAATGTGGTCCCTATTAAAGGCACTTTTCCTTTATCATATCTGTGTTGGCCCAAAAAGAAAGAAAGAAGGCATTTGCTTGTCCTTTTGTGCAAACAGCTCTTCTGATGCCTCATTGACTTTGAATTGAGGAAGTCAGTTATACAAAGGTGTGGTGAAATATCAAATCAGAGAGCAGCACTTGACATATAACGCTGAAATATGGGCCACAAGGGAAGAAAAGGCTCCAGAAACCTGCACTGGAATACCTGTTTATAAACACTACTGAAGGATTATGTGAATCATATGCTGCCCACTGGTCACATCAAGATAACCATGCTCAAGTGGAGCTGGGAAGGGAAAAAAGTCAACTCTTGCAGCAGAGACACTGAAACCAAAACAAGTTGCTGGTTACAGACAGTATTTACAGTCAAGTAAACAAGGCTCTCACTACTCCTGTTTACTGAGTTCTCCTTCCCCTCCAAAGGGCCCAAGGTACTCCTGGGGTACTGGTAAACCCCCAGCTTGCAGAAATCCAACCTCCTTGTCACAAAAGGGAAACTGAGGCATAGCATTTCACTGTATTTATTCAGTTCTGTC
The DNA here is from genome assembly GCF_029207755.1 of Chamaea fasciata. Taxonomy (NCBI): domain Eukaryota; kingdom Metazoa; phylum Chordata; class Aves; order Passeriformes; family Sylviidae; genus Chamaea; species Chamaea fasciata. The sequence continues at coordinate 32,334,451 of NW_027094094.1, read as the reverse complement.
ATTTTCATGCTGTTTTATCCAGCTCTGGAGATAACCCTTATCAGCAGGAGTAATCTACTCTGTTTATTCAGCACACTGCTCATTCCTAGTCTCTCTCATGCACTTTTACCAAAAGCCACAAAGTTCTGATGGGAAACCTTGACCTTGTCTCCACTCCAGCATGACACCACAACCAACTCAGCAGCACATGGAATAACAGCTCCACCTCATCAGCAGAGCAAACCGAGGAGTTGCTTGCTCCTTCCAACGAATTAACAGCCAAAATTCTAAAATTCCTGATGTGACACTTCTCTCAAGAGCCCTCGGACATGAACCTCTTCTTATTAGGGACCAACACACTGAAATGAATACCTTGTGTAAATATTCCAGGAACAGGGAGAATTCTGTGCTTGGAGAGGGTGAAACTGGCTTGCAGGGATGATCCCCTTGGGAAACTCAATCAACACACTCAGAGAAATAATGGAAGACGAGCAGGGAAACTTGCTAAAATGACCTTAAAAGTCACATCATCTTTGGAGAAGATTTCAAATAAGGAGGTTAAATTCTCATAAATGAGGCCTAATCCTGCCAGAAAGGTTGTTAACTACCCTTTACTGACAAGGGGGATCAAACAATAAGGGCCCTCCAGTTGGGATATTCCCCTATGCATGTCCAAACCCCACCACAGCAGTTGAGGGAACCTGAGGGGATGAACAACTCATCCATTCAGGCAAAATCAGCTGGAACAATCCTCTCATTTGGGCTGAAAATGCTGAACGAGAAAGTTCACTGCCCCTCTGATGCACCACACAGCAGAACAGTGCTGAAAAAGCCATTTAAAATCAACTGTCCAGGTCCTCTTGAACAGGACACGTTAAAACCAGGCTGGTTTAGTGCTGAGACTAAAGGTTACTGCTGCTTAGGAAAGCTTTTCCATTCCCAACTGCACTGATCCAGTCCTATTGGAGCTAAATCAGACATCACAACCTAAAGGGTTTGAGCATCAAATGGGTCTCGAAGAAGAAAAGCAGCAAGTTATAAGTAGAGGGACAGAAGAACAGCAACAGCTCACCTTCTTGTCTCTGGTCCTTACTTCCCCATAGAAATCTAGGGCTTCTTGAGCCCTTAAAAACTTGCCTCGATGCAACAAATATGCACAAATCATTACACCAGTTCGTCCCTTTCCAGCTTTACAGTGGATTGCTGCCACATGATTGTCATCTTCACTTAGCCACTGGTCAAGATCTTCACAAAAAGGTTTGATGAGCTCCAGCTGTGGTGGGTTATGGTCTTCAAAAGGGTACTGTGCAACTGCAGGGAGAAGGAGGAGTTCATCAGAACCTCAAAAGGCAAAGCAAGCTCAGGTCACCTTTGGGACAAGCATGTAAAAATTAAGTTATTCAATACCCCCCACCCCACCTTACATATTGATATATATTTTTAATTCCACTATTATTCAGTGTACCATAAGTACTGCAGAGATTTCTCCATTAATCTGTAAGCAGGCATCCTGCTCCACAGAGCAACTATTTCACACCTCTACTGAACTGAGTGGCATAGGCTCTGGAACATGAATTTTCTAGAATTTAAGAGCGTGCTGGCACACAGAATAACCTTGTGAAAAGCCATTACTCCAGCAATAATTAAACTACCTGCTGAGAGAGAGAACAAGGCCAGACGTCAGTCACTGAGCAGACAACAGGAACTTTGCTGAAAAATTACTGAACGTGGTTGGGTCTACATTGGGAACAAACTCTCAGAATACGCCCCAAGGCCTTGTGAAACAAAACCCTGCCATCCTCATATTCCAAAAATGGTCACTGGGGGAGAAATCTCAGGTCAGGAACTGGCAATACTTATGGGGTTTAGAGTCAAAGCACTGAACAACTGTCCTTTCTGATATGGGTGTATTCATACACACTTTTCCATCTAGGGATGGAAAGAATTTCAAGCGATGCAGGAAATGCAAGACAACTCAAGAGAGCAGAAAGTAAGCACTAAGCAGAGAGAAACACCCAAACTTCTCCCTCCTCAGATGAGTTGAGCGACACTACCACCCTGACCAGCAGAACAACACAGAGTGTTCTGGTTTCAGCAGAACAGCACTTGATGAAGTGCACCCCAATTCCCCACCGACAGCCTTGGGATCTGATAAACACAACCCTGGTTCACTTCAAAATCCTCAGCCAGAAACACCATTTCCTTTTCTGGGCTAAAAATGAACACATTTCACTTCTTTGGCAAGGGTCTGTATTGGTTTCGTAAGCACCACTCAGTAGTCACACATGCAAGGCTCCTTTTGATGGATCCCTAAGGACTCCAAGAGCACAAGTGAGGGATGAAGTTATGGAACTGCTGAAGGACTGCAGGACAAGTCCACAGCCTTTTGGAGGGATCAACAAGTTTATTCACTCACACTACAGACTGTCCCCTTCATATCCCAGAACAAATGGGGAAGCTGATCTTTGCTAAGAGGCAACACGTGTTTGTGGTGGAAGAGTTTGGGAAAGTTTTGTTCATATTTGTACACAAACGCAAAATCTCTTCCATATGGAAGATCCAAACGATCCCCAAAGTTTTACATGAACTTAAAGATGGAATTTATTTAGAAATCCCAAGGAAAAGAAGCTGCAAAAATGCTGTGAATTTGTCTGTACAGCTTTGAGTCTATTGCAACTGCAGCCAGCGAGGTTTCCATGAAAAGGGGAGCAAAGAAGTCCAGAAAGAACAGCCTGAAAACTCCCAGGTAGTCACAGGATGCTGAAGATGCTCTCCACGATTTGGAATGAAAGGCAAACCTTGTGGTACTTTCTTCAAAGCTGGAGTGAGAAGATGAAATGGGTACCCTAGGATGGTGTAAGAGGGAGGAAACATTAAGCTGCACAGTCTTGGGCAGGGCCTTGAGAAGGCACAGCTCCTCCATGGATTTTGATTCCTTACAATGGAACGCACAGCTTGGAGAATATTCCTGCTTGCTCTCTCCCAGCCCCTACACATTGCAAGAAGAATCCCACAGCACACAGAAGAGTTAAAAAAAAAAAAAAAAGTCTGTGGCAAAGCAGAAGACAACTCCAGCATGGAAGGATTTCAGAAACTGGAGAAACCATGAACACAAAGCAACTTCCCAAAGAAGATTTCGGAGCTTTCAGTGTTTGGGGTTTAATGTGATGCAAGATCATCCTGGGTGAATAATGAACTATTCTGGTGTTTTATGCTCAGAACAAATCAGAAGTTCCCTTTGCAGTCAGTTCACTTCAGGAGATTTTCAAGCAGAACTTTTGTTCCTCTGCTAAGGAAGTCCTGAGTCACCAATTTGGTTATCTGAGGTTAACTAATTCGGGGATGAAAATTAAAAAATGCAGCATGTCTTGTGCAGAGGAGCTGTGAAAGGTGCTGTCAATAAACAGCATTTGAGGCTGGGATTGACAGCAAAGGGAGCTGAGCACCCCCGTAACAAAAAGCAGAAATTAAAGCAAACATATGTTCTGGCCATATTAGAACATGTCCTCTTCTCTTCTTACCCAAAGCACTGCTCAAGCAGATCCTAAAATACTTTTTTCTGGCTGGTGAGTATGGAGTGAGGTTTCAGGGCACTGTCATTCAACATTGTAAGAACAAATCAGAAGTGCTGATGACTTCAACGAGACAATTTCAGTTCTTCTATATTCAGACATTAAAGCAGCCAATTACATTTTGGTCACGTTCTAAACCCTCTTCATAACTAGATGGATGGTTTAAAATAATAATAATGAAAAATAGAAGTAGAGCCATTGCTATGACGCAGAATAAGCCCAGAATTTGTTCCTCTCCTATGATTCCGTAGGCACAAGGACTCCTCCATTCACCCTCATCTGAAGCACACAAACCACAACTTCTGAGCAAGAAATGCTCCTCTGCCCAAAGAACAAAGGTAAATCTGCATTTATTTTATTTATTACCTGGGGAGGTAATACTGACACAAGAGCTACATCAGTATCCACTCACAAGGACGTGGTCAAAATGCAGCCCTGAAAGATCCCTCACTGCTTTTGGTAGCTCTGCAGAGTGTCTAAGACCTAACTCATCTCTACGAGACATCACACTGGAATTAAATCTTTTTTTTTTAGCATCTGAAGGTTCTGCCAGATCTTCCAAAAGATGCTTTATACACGCAGTGATAGTGGCTTGGGTGTTCTCCATTTGCATCCTTCATAAAAACCAGACTCCTCTGAGCCTCACATGTAAATTGTACGGGGGGTTTGTACTTCACTGAACTGAAACTTCTCTGCAACCCATTCTGCAGAAATTTTTTTGCAACTGTAGACCTTTTATTAGATCTTGATCTTTAACTGTCAGGAACATACTTTTTTGAAAGCACCAAGAATATAGCAAGTTTTTCCAATGACTCAAAGCAATCTGACATCATTCCTTGTGCCCAAATCTCCTACATGACTATTCATCAGCTCCTCCTTTAGGCCTTCATTCACTGAGGTTTAAAGAGAACACACATTAGGCAGTAAAAACGTACCTCTGCAGTTAAATTTGGCGGTGTCATAATGTCTTTCAGCACATCTGAAAAAGAAAAATAGACAAGAGTTCAAGACAAGTCTCTGAGGCACTCCCAGCATCTGTCACACTCCGGAAAATCATGCATGCCCATCACCTTTATGATTTAAAATTAGAGGTTACACACAGAAAAAAAAACTGTTTTGCAGCAGACTGCTCACTAAAATGTAAATTATTTTACTGAAAGGCAAATACCCTCTGGTAATTGTAGTCCATGGCTATGTTTTACACAGTGTGACTCAATTCATGCTAGTAGTATTACCTTCTAACCCTGTACATGAGCAGCTCCAGCACTGGAGCAGCTCTCTGCTGCCAAAGACACGGGGAGCAGACAGCTGTGACCTTCATCCAGGGGATCCTGAACTCAGAACACAGGTCAGGGTGCCTCAGCAGCAGTGTGGGTGCTCAGGCCCATGGGGATCACAAGGACAGAGCAGGAGCACCACAAGCCCCACTGGATATTATCACAGAGATCACTGGTATCAAGCAGAGAGTGTGACACTGCTCTCTGCCACTTGGCATTGATCCCTCAATTTAAGTGAACCCTGAAGGCCAGTCAGCCACTTTCCCCCTCAGACCTGGGAAATGGCACATTTCTGAGCTGCATCAATCCCTCCCCATTCAAAGACCTCTCCAGCTAGACAGGAGCACAGCAAACCACACTGGATTCGCCTTGCCCAGGGATAAACACCAGCGATGAGACACAAACCACCCCTCAGCTGGGCTCTAAACCAGCCACACCAAGGAACAACCAGATCAGATCTTGGGGGAAGGGGAAAGAAGGCAAGTGGACACCCTGCAGGATTTTCCTTGGAGCTGCTCCCTGCAGGGAAGATGATGTGAGTGGAAGTGCAGTTCACAAAGAAAAAGAGAGAATAATCCTGCCTCGAATCCTGCCAAGACCAGCTCGGATGGGGACCTGAGCAACCTGATCTAGTGAATGGCATCCCTGCCCACAGCAGGGGGTCGGAACAAGATGATGTTTAAGGTCCTTCCAACCCAAACCATTGTGGGATTCTATGAAAGAGGACACCAGGCTGAAACACAACTACAGAAGTCATTTCAGTAGACAAATCACACCTAGATCTTCGGTTCTGATAACAGCCTGTATCTTCACAGGATTCCAACTCCCACAGCAGTTTCAGGACTGCTATGAACTCATCTCTGCTTACCAGGTATGTTATGACTGCAGCCTTTGGAGCCATATGGAGCTTAGTTGACGCTTTCAGACACGCAAACTTTTGGGCTGCTCCTTGTGTGACTGTAACTGGAGCCTCCCAGTGCTGCCCTGAGCTCTGCCCATGACACAGACAGCTCTGCTGGGGCTGCACATGCTCTCAGTGCTTTCCTTGCCCTGAATTCCAGAGCCTTCTCAGCTCTACCCTCAGCTAGGGAAAAGCCTGGCTGCTTTCACAGCTCCCATCACACTGCTGACACTTTCTGTGGGTCAGAAGAGACCAGGTTAAGCTGGCAGAGTGGACTCACAAGAATATTATCTGCACTGGAGCCCTTGAGCAGAGAGGCTGCAGGCAGGATGTACAGCCAAGGGGGGATGGAGCAGCCAGCAGCACAGCAACTCTGGAAGCTGCTAGGAAGCAAAGCAGATAACACAAAGCATCCAGGAAAGCTCCCTGCTTCCTTCTAAAGAAGCACCCAGCTCAAATGGGGAGTAAGAGATGAAAGTCTTCGAAACTTTAAGAATCCACAAATGGAGAGAAAAAACCATCAAATTTGGAACTTTGAGAGAGTATCACCGAGTAGAACATCATGAAGGACAGAAAAATAGTTCTGTTGATACCAAGGATAAAAACTGAGCACAGCACACAGTCATGTCCCTCTCTCTGCCCTCTTCTGGGAGCTGAACACAACCAGTGCAGAGCTCCTGGCTCAGCTGCACCAAATTTGTGTGGATTTCCAGCAGAAATCCCACCAAAGCACACTCTGGGGGTACTGGGAGGGCTTAAGGCTTCAAGTGCATTTGCAGTGGGGTTTTTAAACACTACTAAAACTCAAAGAGCATCAGACCTCCAGATGAAACCTGTATATTTTTTTGGCATTTTGGGGGTTAAGGAGGAGGTTGGTTGTTTCAGGGCCCTCCTCAGGACTACAGTGATTTTAAAGCAACCCAGAAGCAAAGTGCTGCCAGCCAGGCACCCTCCTGATCAGTCATGGTCCCACTGCTGACAGGACTAAGGGCTTCCCCTGCCAGAGCCCAGCCCCAGAGACACAGCAAGCACAGCAAATCCCCATTTTCATCACAGCTCCTTCCTTTAACCACCTGCCTGCAGGACAGCTCAAGGAAACTCACTGGAGAAGATGGAGATGATTACAACAGGGCAGGTGACAATCTGGCAGCATGGGAAGTTAAGAGATCCAAGTGGAAGAACAGATTTAAATGAAAGGGAATACTGAAGAAATAGCAAAGGGTTAAAGGCAAACAGGAGAGAAGCAAGACAAGAAGGAAAATTAAACTGCTCAAACTGCTGGGAAGTTAAAAGCCAAGATGTGAGGATGGGGGCATAACTGACATAGTTTCAGAAAAATCTCTAAATCCTTTCAGATAAAACTGCTCAATACACACGTTATTATCAACTTCATGGAACAGCTACCTTAAGAGAACTCAAATCCCATGACAGATTTTGAAATAATTCTGACTATAATCACGTAACTCCTCTGAACTCCCACCTCCTCCTTTTGAAACACAGACAATAGAACACTATTTACAAAGAACCAGCTTAATATGAAGAAATGGAGTTCTCTGGAATACCTGATGGATGCAATTCCTTCACATCTCCTGACCAAACATTGCCACAATTCACCTGACGGCATTTTATGTGTATAAATTGTGCCTGCACAAGCATTAAGATCTCTCCAGACAGTTTTATCCTCCAAGATATTTCATCTGAGTACAAATAAAGTAATTCTAGGAAGATTCATTTGTGATTGATTTGGGGTTAACGACAAGACAATCAATTTTTATATAAAGAACGCGAAGGCAAAAACCTTTGGCACACCTGGACAAGTTTTCTCCACAGCTGAAAGCACACAGAGCAGCAACAGATACATCAAATGCACTTGTCTCATCACTGCTCTTCTCACTCACAAACTTTAAAGCTGTTCCTGTGCAGGGCTGGGGGACTGAGTTGTGCTTTTTCTCAGTAAAATGAGGCAGCTGGCAGACAGCAAAGTGGGAACTTAGCAAGGAGCTCCTCAGGGAAGTGATACTTAAAAAGATGCTCATCAGTCTTCCTAAAATCCTCCTTTCTGGCAAATTTACTCCAGCTGCCTCTGATTGTTACCTGGCACCTCCAGAGCTACACTGGAGCAAGGGGCTCAGCAAACCCAGACCTTGTCAGGGACACCAAAGCCACCCTTCCCAGCAGGTGACAGCTGCACTGCAGCTGCAGGAGATGGAGTTGAGCTGCCCTTGCTTTGCTTTGCTCCTCAAAACAAGTAGGGGCTGCCAGGAGGCTTTGGGGGGGCTGAGGAACCAGGGTGGTTTGATTTGAAATGATCCAGATCTCCAGAGCTGAGCTCCAGAATGGTCCAAAGGAAGAGAGCCAGGAATTACCTCCTCTACCATGCCAAGGAGCCATCAGCTCTTGTGGGAGGCACTGGCCTTTCCACACAGAAATTTTAGCCATCTATTAAAAGGATGACACTCTGAAAAGCTGCTAAGCTAGAAAATAAAATTTTGCTACTGAATTCTATGAAAGATGACCAATGTCTCTTCTTTGTATGTATCTTTTTCTGCCCCACAACAACTTCAATGACCGCTGTAAGGTTCCTCAGCTTCCACTGTCACTTCTCTCCAATATCAGGGAACAGCTGATTGATGCACAATCCTTTAGCTACCCTAGAGGCAGATTTAAATCCTTACTTTTAAATATTTGTTTAAATGACTGACAGGTTACAATGTCACGCATTGCCTGAATTTCATTACTACAGTATTTTTTCTATTAATTGTAGCTGTTTAAAAACTTATTCATTAAAAAAAATAATACAACTGTAGCAGTTCAGAGAATTAATCTTCAACTCAGATTTTTAGGAAAAAAAATGAGGGGTAGGAAAACCATGACTCTTCGACATCACCAAATCATTTACACAAATGAAATTAGCCTAAGCTAACGAATAAATTAAACAAAGGAACAGCAACAAAAACCCAAACAAACCAACAAACAAAAAAACAACCAAAAAACCCCAGAAAACTCCTGTAACAGTTACAGCTTTCCACAGAATCAAATTTTCAGAGAAAACATTACACTTCGAGAAGTCAGAAACCACCACCAATGGCTCCAACAGCTTTTTCAAAGTAATAAACAAGGACAGACAAGAAGAGGAAGGAAGCAAACAGAGCCTGGGTACCGATGCAGTTTGAGGGAAAAAAAAAATAGAGAAAAAACCAGGAAAAGATTCATTTGGCAAATGGACATTAATACACGAACAGAAAGCCTGCTGTGAATTACTTTTCACTTTTTAATCACATGGCCCAAGCTCCAGATGGGCTGGATGCCAAGTCATTTAAAAGCGTTCAAGTAACATGAATACACACCAGCATTTCATTTAACCTCACTCAGCTCCACTAAATGAAGTACCAGTGCTCTCAATCAGGCTTAATTGTTTTAAGAAATGTGCAAAACATCTCCAGCTCTGCTTCAGGACAGCAACGAGCCACTTGCACTCCTCAGCTATTTTTAGAAGTCATTATTTTGGAGAATGCATCTTTAAGAGCATACTTACAGATTGTATATCTTGTAATGGTTTTTATGCTTTGAATCCAAAAACCTTCAAGAGAAAAAAAAAAAGTCTGCGTTAATATACATTGAATAATATGGACCTTAATTTGCAGCATCCTTAAAGCACCACCCAGCATGTGCAGTTCTGCATTCCCAGTCCTGCAGTGCCCCAAAAATCAAGGAGGCAGCATGTTGGAAACATCACTCATCCAAATAATCCAACAGCATGGATAACACGACTAATGCAACAAAGGGAACCAAGATCTGACCTGAAACTGAAATATTTACTGTACGTGATTTCCTGATTCCTAAAACACCTGCAGATCACCCGAAGAAGCTGAGGAAGGCTTGGTTATTTTCAAACAGAAAGCACTGATTACACCAGGTATCTGTAAACACTTCCTATTTAATCACCTATGCAAAATATTTTGCCACAAGGAAGAAAAGCTGTTAAAGTTACTCTTGTGTTCCAGTTCCGGCCAGAATCACTCACTTTAATCCCAGGGTTTTTTATTATTTGCTACTGAAGTCTGTCCCCAGTGATATTCTGGGTCTTGGAAGGAGGACCATACACTTTTTCACACTCATTTCATTTCCATGCTCACTTTGGAGCACAAACTTCCCATACAAGCCTCGGCAAGCCAAACTGCAAGCATGATTCATCAGAATTGCTGTGATTATATATGATGTGTCACCTGGCAATGTGCAAGAAGAAATAACATGCAAATGTTTACACTTAACATCATCAACAGTGTGTATCTGCACATCAGCCAGAAGGAATTTAATTAGCCATGACAGAACATGCTGTTCGAATTGAAAAGAAACACTAGCTGCTAAAATCCTGGAAAGCTCAAGCGAAAACAAGCTCTGGTTATCAGTCACAATATTCCAGAAGAACCTAGAACAGCCCTGTGGTTAAAGGCCTGCACTAAAACGGGAACAGATGTGAGCTCCTTGTGCAGCACCAAGTGTGAAACTCCGAGCACATGAGGAAAAAAAAATCCACGGCTCCCACTGGTGCCCCTGTTGGCAGCCTTGGAGAGCCTCAGGAAGATGGTGGACACAGGGATTTGTTCCTGTTAACACACACTGGAGAGTGAGGAGAGCTGGCACTGCTTTTTCAGGAATATCCACACAGTGGAGTATAAGCTTCCAGGCAAGGAGGTTTTTTTTTAAGGACGAAATTCCATCCAAAACCTCTCCAAATGTCAGTCACAGGAGACAGCCAGCAGCGCAGGTTGTACCTACCATCCAGCATCAGGCTGGAATTTGTCAGGGTACCAGCTATTCAGAAAAAGCCCACTGCTAGGTCCTGGCTCAATACCAATTGCTCAGGAGCTCGAGCACCTTGGATTTCTGTATAAAAAGCACTTGGGGAAAAAACTCCCCAATAAAAAGATGACTGGAGCAGATGAGGACTGCAACATGCAGAATGCTGCACGATCACATTCTATTCTTGTTTAAAAACAGAAGGCAACAAATGTAATAATAGTTGAGCATCCAGTTCCCTGAAGCCACTTAATTTACATCTCTGCTTATCTTAATTTGGTTGATGATGCTTTTAGGTGATCACTGCTCCTTTTGATCAGTGTTTATGGACAGCTTAGTAATTACACAGGCATTCCAATACTAAAATCCAATTTACACGTATCTACCTGCTCAACAACTAAAATGTATTTTCCTTCATCCAGAAGCTACTGAAATCAAAGCCGTGAATGGAAGAGGGCCTTCAAAGACTCCTGTCTATCAATATTTATTTATATTATGACCATGTTAGATTAGATATTGGGAAGAAATTCTTGGCTGTGAGGGTGAAGAGGACAGGGCACAGGGTGCCCAGAGCAGTTGTGGCTGCCCCTGGATCCCTGGAAGTGTCCAAGGCCACTTTAGGGCAGTGTCCAAGGTTGGACTTTAGGGCTTGGAGCAGCCTGGGATAGTGGAAGGTGTCCCTGCCCACGGCAAGGGTGGAAGGAGATAATCTTTAAATACCTTCCAACCTTTGCCCCTATCCCACAGTTTTCAAAGGTGAAATTATCAGGGTCTGGATTTTCCATCAGCTTCATGAAAAGGTGCCTCTGACTGCAAGGAAAGGAAGCTGGCTGGAGTTTGTGGGTTGGGAGGGACCTTAAAGCCCATCCAGTTCCATCCTTGCCACGTCAGGGACACCTTCCACTGTCCCAGGCTGCTCCAAGCCCCATCCAACCTGGCTTTGGACACTCCCAGGGATCCAGAGGCAGCCACAACCTCTCCAAGCAATGTTTTTTTGTGTGATTTAGAGAACACAACTTCCCCCTCTGTTAACAATCCACACACTCTCTCTCTCTCTCCACGAGTGTTTCCTGCCTGCTGCACTGACCCTCAGTGATGTGCCCAGCTCTGGAGAAGCCACGACTCCTCACCAAGGCAGCAGAGAACACAGGCACTGCACTTCCCCCAGCCAGGTCAGCTCCAGGCTCTGACACTCTCAGGGCTATTTGTGGATGGTGATTTTCGTCATGACAGTGCAACATGCAAAACCAACCCCTCGGAGCCCAGCTGAGTGCAGCCGTGCAGGGAGCCACTGCGTCCAGACCACCGACTGCCAGGGGAGGGTGATGAGTCCTCCCCAGGTGGGAACTGAGGAGCTCAGCTCACTTCTCCACCAACCTGGATACAGTCCCCAAGAGAATTCCAGCAGCCCTGGCTCTGCCTGCCAACTGTAGAATCATGGAATCCTTGAATACTTTGGGTGGGAAAAGACCTTAAAGCCATCCAGTGCCACCCCTGCCATGGCTCCAGTCCCATCAGCAACTCAGTGGCCTCCTCTAGATTTGCTCCAGGAGTTCTACATCCTTCTTACGTTGGAGACACCAGAATTCCAGGTGGGGTCTCACCTGAGCTCCGGGGCACAGGGGCAGAATCCCCCCTCCCCTGCTGCCCACGCTGGGGCTCAGCCCAGGGCACGGGGGGTTCTGGGTCCCAGCTCTCACCCGCAGCACCCCCAGGTCCTTCTCCCAGGGCTGCTCCAGCTGCTCATCCCCAGCCTGGATCGATCCCAGGGGTTGCCCTGACCCAGATGTAGAACTTGCACTTCTCTTTGCCGGATTCCATGAGGCTGGTGCAGGCTCAGCCCTCCAGCCTATCCAGGTGCCTCTGGATCCATCCCCTCCCTCCAGGGTGTGACTGATGCACACAGCTCGGTGTCACCACTGAGGGGCCTCAATGCCACTGCCAGCGTCACCCCCGGAGCTGCTGAGCAGCACCAGCCCCTCAGAGACCTGCCTGTCACTGATCTCCACAGGGACCACGAGCTGCTGCCCACAAGGCCTTGCCTGCAGCCAGTCCTGTATCCGCTGAGTGCTCCATCCAGCAAATCCACGTCTCTCCGGCTCAGACATGAGGATGCTGTGTGGGAATGCTTTGCACAATTCTGAGACACTCCCCGTGGCACCTCAGAGCTGGGAGAAACCTCTCCTTGCCCGGACACATCCTCCACCTTCCCTGAAAACCTTCCTGCATGATCCCCCACCCCAAAGGTCAAGTCTCTCACGGAGCTACTGAGCTCATCACTTCAAATGATCTTTAAAAAAATCACAACTTTTAATCCTAAACCCACAAACTTTTGGCAGCTTCTACCAAGTGTTTAGTTTTTAATGCACCCTCTCACACTCTCCAGGTAGGGTTTTAGCGAAATGAATTACACCAGTGTTCCTACAACACTCCCTACCTCTTCCTCAATTGCAGCCAGTAGTTCAAAGTAATAACTTTACTTGAAATTAAAAATGACAACCTATAGGCGTTTTTTTTTACCAGCAGTAGCAGATTTTAAGTCATCTTTCTCCTTGTCCAGAACCATTCAACACAACCAAATGTAAAAGCCTTTATTTAAAGTCACCTGTATTTACTATATGAAATCAAGATTTACTTCTCAAGCACTTCATTTACTGACTGAAGGTGGGATATAGGCAAACTTATCCCAAAATATCATCAGTTACCCAAGGAAACTCTTAATGCTGAAGAGAGCTATGGATCGATGTTCTTCTATAAGTAAATAACCTTTTTTTACTCCAACACAACTTACTGAAGTCAGTTTTTCACACTAAAAAAGCAGATTATATGCATTTGAGATCAACCCAGAATAGCAGCCTGGCCAGGTTTTTTTGTTTTGTTTCCAACACTTTTCAGGAAAGCTATTAAGGCAACATCTACAAGATGCAAAAATCTCTGCATTTCTACAAGTCAAAACACACAAGCCTTTCCTCAGCAGGACATAAATGATTGTAGAAAAGATTATTCCAAGTTGTGTAAGTTAAGGAAAAGAAAAATAAAGCCTTACCTTACTACATCATCAATGTTGTTCCGGTACACTCCTTCAAGCCTCTCCGCAGGAAAGCCCATAGCAATTATGTTGGGATAAATATCTGAATATGCAAGTTAGGGAAATATTTATGAAACACGTGAAAAGCATTACACAGATATTAATCAAAGGTGTAGCTGAACCCAAATCAGAGCAACGACTCAACAAACTGCATACACTAGGTGGGAATGTGCAGGTCTGAAAAGGATTATATACCTTGCTTATCAAAAAAACCCCAACAGCTACCCACTTCTGAACAAATATTCTCATTTCTTATTCTCAACTACCTGCAATGCACTTGCCAAAAGCAACCCAGGATAAAACAATTCAAGAAAAGTACCTCTTAGCCAAACAAATCAATGCTAAGGAAAAAGGGCAAATAAGAAAATTTTAAGTTTACACTTAGAGTTGATGTAGTAAAGAACTCACAACTGCTAGAAAATTACTGGTATTTATTTTCCCTGTGGTGAAATGATATATGGATTTCTTTTTAAACACAGTTCCAGAAAAGAAAGTCCTCCCAAGTTTAAAACATTATTAGAAATGATAATGTAGTGAAAAAGCTCAGCTGAAAAGCTAACCAGAAATGAAAGCAGCAGCTCGAAACAGCCCCTACCCTGCCACATTAACATACTCCTCCTCAAACTAATTTTAGAAGGAGCAAGAACAAAGCATGATATGTTTGAAGTTGGCCCTGCTTTAAAAAGGGGGGCTGGAGGAGGTGATTTCCACAGGGCCCTCTCAACCTAAATTACAGCACCCTTTTAAGACTCATTTTTATTTTCATGGTCAAAATACACCAAAGCTCCAAAGAATAATCACATCAGAATGGGAGACACTGCACCGGCTTCCAAGATATTAAAATTCCAGTTATTTGTGCACGAAGAAAAGCCTGAAGTAGGACACAAACTACTTTACTCCACCCTTGCAAAATTCCCACACGTCCTCAGAGCAGCACAGACCAAGTTCTGCATTGACACCATTAACTGCAAGGCTTCAGAAAAACATCAGGAACTGAATACACGGAAATAATGTTTTGTACTCTTGAAAAAAAAAAATAATTAACATTTACTGTGCTGTAATCCAAGTATTAATAGACATTGGTCTGCCTGGGTCATTCAACAGATCACTTGAACGGACAAAGAGAAAAATATGAAAAAGCTTTGGAGTAAGCCAAATAAATATTTGTGGCTGCTTTAAATACAGATACGGAAACAGGTTTGTGTCTGGTTTCCAGTTTATTCTGTACTTGCCCAAACACTAAAAAACACATACTGGGGGGAAAAAAAAGCCCCTCAAACATTAAAGTGCTTAACTTACAGAGCTTGGGATAACCTCAAATGACAAACTTTGAATTTCCCTCTGATCTATTTTACTCAGCGGCAGTTCATACCTCTTTCATTAACAAAAGGTGCTACATAATTAGCAATGTCTTCACTGTTTTGTCAGTTATTCCTTGCCATAAGAAGAAACTGGTTCTATATTATATTAACTGAATTACCTGGCCAATACACTCCATCACTCTCTCCTCCTTCCCAACTTCAGCCCGATTCCTCCCTACTCCCAGCTCCGGCATCTACCCTCCAAAGCCCATCCTCGTTCATCCTGCTCTGAGCAGCAGGGGCTACCCAAACTATAAATTACCACAGTCTGTCAGCCTGCTTTCCACAGCACTTCTGGTAGAAGACAAGCCCTCATCCCAGCAACAGGGGGAAACAGTTTCATTTCGACACATCAAAACAAAACTCGGTTTCAGCTACAGTATCACGCATGGGACAGACGCCCAAACTTCACCGAACTGTGACTTGCTCACATTTCTATCTGCCATCAGGAGCTTTCTTACATTTTTTCAGGCATTGCAGCCTGCGGTTGACATTCAGATGCTTCTCCTCTCCGAGGGGCTGAGACAGGAGACACTTTCCAGGATTCCCAGCTGGTGCAAGATGGGAGCAAGGCAGACACCCCTCCCCTCCCAGCCAAGGGAACAGAACATCTTAGCAGCGTTCCCAGCCTGCTCACACACTGCTCCAAACACCGAAGCCTCCAAACACGCAGGCACAGGGAGATAAAAAGTTCCAAAATAAGCGGGGCACTCCCAGGCTCTTGGAAGCGCGAATCCCGCTCGGCTCCCGGCTCTCCCTGCTCCCCTCTCTCGCTCAAGGGCACAGCCATTCCTGCTCCCAAACTGCTGCAGACTGGCCCACAGCATCCAGCAGCCTTGGGAAAGCCCTCCAGGATCAGGAGTCCAGCCTCGGACACATCACCACCTCGTCAACCAGGAATCACTCGGAAGCTTAAGCTGGCCGTGCCCCAGGCCAGGCTGGACAGGGCTTGGAGCAGCCTGGGATAGGAAGAACAACTTCCCCGAAGGGTAACAGAGCCCTGGCACAGCTGCCTGGCATCTCTCTCTCTCTCTCTGGATTCATTCCAAGCCCACCTGGAAGCGCTCCTGTGTCACCTGCTCCAGGAGACCCTGCCTGGGAAGGGAGTTGGACTGGGTCATCTCCAGAGGTCCCTTCCAACCCCAACTATTCTGTGAGCCTGGGATGCTGATTCACTAAAATTGTTTTGCGTGCTCTGGGGTTTTGCAACCCGAGAGCATAAAAACCCAAGTGTTGCTCAAAATTAAATACCCAACAGCGAGCCTAACGGCGAGGAAAGGTTGTTTTTAGAAAAATATGATTTTTTTTTTTTAAACAGGCAAGTCAATGTCTCCCCCACCTAAATATAATCGTCCTGAAGCACCTCAGTGATTATCTCAAAGCATTAGACTGGAATGCAGTTCACAGGCACTGCTGACTCACCCTGGTGTCTGCACAGGGCTGGTGCCAAAGGACACGGCCCCAGCGACGCCCTTCCAGGCTCCATCAGCTCCCAGGGAAAGCACGGAGCTGCCATGACAAACCCCTTCTGACTCCTGAGAAAGACAACTGGGGGTCTTTTCAATCCATGCTCCTGCAGCACAGTGAAGAGATGCAGAACCACTAAATGCCCTGAGCTGGCAGGGACCCACAGGGACCATCCAGACCAAGCCCTGCACAAAACCCCCAACAATCCCACCCGGTGCATCCCTGAGAGCATCGTCCAAATGCTCCTGGAGCTCTGGCAGCCTTGATGTGTTGCTTTGAAGCTCTTGTGGTGGTTCAAACAACTAAAGAATGCCTTTGCTTTAGGGAGCACTAAGGTAGAAGAACAGAATTAAAGTGGTGCTGCTATCTGCACAGATGAATTCCATCTCTGAGCAGAAACAGGAATTTCATCACTTAAATGGAAAAGCCGTCACAAAGCTAACTTCTTCCACCTGTCCTGTGAAAACATACCCCAAGATCTGCAACAGGTGAAGGGGATGGCTGGTCCTGCATCCCTCGCAGTCTGTTTTCATCCCCATGCTGGGGACTCAAACTCCTCTTCAGGGACAGGGACAGCCCCTGATCACTGCAAGGACCAGTTTCAGGAGCAACCATCCACTGAGCATCACCTTCAGCAGGCTCTGCTCTCACCAGCCACACTCAACAGTTCACAGACACCCCTTTTCACACCTCACTTCATTTAACATCGATTTCCAAAGCTGAAATTAAGATATTCACTACCAAGAGGAGATTTCTCACACAGGAGCTTGGGAAGCTGGGCTTCCATTCAAAGGAAGAACTCTGAGTCATCATGAAATTGGTAATCATACTGCTAATTTTAGAAATCTGGGAGAACTGATCATTTAAAATGTGCAACAAACTCATTATCAATTCCACGCTTTTTTTTTTTTTTTGACAGGAAAACAAAAATGGAAAAAGCCTCAGTCATTTACTGAGGCTGTTCAACACATGCAAAAACAAAGTCAACCAAAGTGGTGTAAATACCAAAATTTCATAGGATCATAGGATATGCGGAGTTGGAAGGAACCCACAAGGATCCACAAGGATTTGAAATGGGCTTTCTAAACAGCATAAAATAAAACCCACCACATTCTGCCAAAGTAGCTCTTTCCTAAGATACTCATTCCCAAAAATGGTTCTAACAGTTTTTAAAGTACTCATTCCTTTCTCAGTCTTGTAAACATGGATGCTGGGATTTTAGTGCTGATAATAAAAAAAAAATTACCATGGACAGACTCACGATCATAGAACAACAAATATCCTAAACTGGAAGAGATCCCCAAGGATCATCCAGTCCAGTCCCTGGCCCTGCACAGACACTCCAACAATCCCACCCTGGGCATCCCTGGAGTGGTGTCCAAGCACTCCTGGAGCTCTGGCAGCCTCGGGGCTGTGCCCATTCCCTGGGGAGCCTGGGCAGTGCCCAGCACCCTCTGAGGGAAGAATCTTTTCCTGAAATCCAACCTAAATCCTCCTGACACAGCTCCAGCCATTCCCTGGGTGCTGTCCCTGTCCCAGAGAGCAGAGTTGGGAGCTGCAGCCCTGGGTGAGGTCTGACCTCAGTCTCCTCCAGCTGAGCAAACCCAGTGCCCCCAGCAGCTCCTCAGGCAGCCCCTCCAGACCCTTCCCCATCCCCGTGTCCCTCCTTTGGACACTCTCTGGCAGCTTTACATCTTTTCTGTACTCTGCTGCCCCACGACACACAAGGCACAACACCAGAACACCGACCTCCACCCCAGTTCTCATCACCAACTACAGAACTCCACTTCCAAAGGAGCCAACGCTGTGCTGTGCCCAAGGAACCTCAAAATCACAACACCCACTTATCTGCTAAATCACCCCATGCCACAATGGGGCCGCATCAATACCGAAACCAGACCAATGCAAATATTCCACGTGCCACTTCAGAAATGCCTTTGCTCTAATGCTGCTCACAGATTGAACAAAACACTCTCCTTAAAGCCTGAAATCATTCCCACATTGCTGAAGATGACAGTCTTTCCAGTTGCTATGAGAAAAATCCTGGATCATTATGCAAATCAGCTGTTATAATCACTTTCAAAAATAGCTGTCTATATATTCACATTATGCCAAGACCAAATTAAAGAATATGCAGTATACACTTGCAATTTTTTACATACATGGAGATATAAAAGTAAATTACTCATGTTGGTCCTGTAACTGATTTTGCTCACAAATTCAGACTTTCTCCTAATAATGGAAGGTGGCCAAAAAAGCATAGCAAAATATTTACCAATTCTTAATTCTTCAACAGTCACAAGGAAGCTGCAAAAACCAACAGCTGCAGCTTTTCCTGCAGTGATCAACATTGTCAATTAGTAACTGTAACACAATTAGGATGTCTGAGTGATTTTATGAAGTTCTAGATTTCCAAAAATTTAACCCCTGATCCTCACTTCACTCATTAAGGTGGCTATAACAGGAAAACAGAGAGCAAGTGACCTCACCTCCTATTTTATAGGCAGGCCAGAGTAAGCAGTGCTTCAGAATTTACACACAGCTTTACTTTTTAAACTCAACACTGAGACAGGTTTTCCATCAAGACACAAATGAAAAAGAACTTTAAAATTCATGGCCCTTTGCAATTTTACAAATATTACTTACAAGGGCCTGGAACAAAAGCAGAAGGGGGAGTGGCTTCCCACTGACAGACAGTAGGTTTATATTGGATATTGGGAAAAAATCCTTCCCCAGGAAGGTGGGGAGGCCCTGGCAGAGGCTGTGGCTGCCCCTGGATCCCTGGAATGTCCAAAGTCAGGATGGAATGGGCTTGGAGAGACCTGGCATCATGGAAGGTGCCCCTGTCCATGGCAGGGTGTGGGGGGGGGGAAAATGGATGAGCTTTTGAGTTCCTTCCAGCCCAAATCATTTTGGGATTCTGTGAACCAAAGGCTTCAGGAAGACCTACCAAGCATTAGATTTCCTCTTTCTTCAGAAGGGAAATTTCAAAGAAACTGAGTGTTCCTGAAGCTGTGAATGATGGGGCCGTTCAAGTTGTGCTCTGGAGCTAAAAACCTTACTGTACACCCTGAACCTGACACCTGCAAATAAAGCAGCAACAGCCCATTTCTCCCAACCCTCAGCTTCCAGCTCCCAAACAGGAGTTTCATTTAACAAAGAACAGACTTACATCGGGGAATCTACAGCCTGAAAAAAGCTTCCCAACTGCCAGGAATGCTAATTTTCACTTCCAGTTCAGGCAGGGGAGGCTTGGCCTTGCTTTAATCTGCTCCCCACCAGCCCACTCCTCATCTGCTGCCAGCTCTGCTCCTGTCACCCCTCACCCTCCTGCCTGCCAGGGGACGCAGTCCCCAGTGCAGGGTGGCCGGGCTGTCACCGCCAAGTCCCGTTTGACAGCGAAGCCCTGCAGCAGAGGCACAGAGTGGCTTTGAAGCCTCCCAAAGTTGCTTTGTTGTCTGAATTTGCCCGCAGTTCTCAGGCACTGCGGCTGCAGGAGCCGTGTGAGGCGGTCTGGCGGCGCAGCTGGGCCTGCCAGCCACGGAACGTTCGCCTGGTGACCTCCAGCCCTTTAACTCCAGCTTAAACAAGTCCACAGAGCAACAGCAAGGGAGAAAAAAAAAAAAAACAACCCAGCACTGTTCTAACTGTTCAACAGCTTGACAGCCTGGAGCTACAGGGGGAGTGTTACAAGAAGTGTCCACACTCCATCCTCAAACAGATTTAAGAGCCCTGACAAATGGCCAAGCTCTTATTAGTGCCATTTGCTTGACAGCAACCCAACAACAAAAAAGAAAATGACATAGGCAAACATACCCAGACAAATCTAGAAGACTCTCCTGACATTCATGCTGTTCAAGCTGTATCCACGAGTGCCTTCTTTATTTAATAGGCAGCATTTCCATTAGCCAGCATGAAATGCAAAATGAGTTCAGGATTTTTCTGTGAGCCTGTATCATCAGGAAGTATAGAGGAAACGAACAGGAAGAAAGTTCTTCAGAGCAAAGGAGGATTCCTTGTAGCCAGCCAGCTGCACTTGTCAACTCTACCATCTGTGCCTTAAAGAACAAGCAAAGGGACCAACTCAGATGTGGCTGCAACATTTTATAATTTAGAAGAAACGCGTTTAACCCCTTGATGCTCCATATCCCAATGAGGACTGTTTTTTTTTAGTTTTTAAGCTTTCAGCCTGCAATTTAAATGCAACTCCTCCATATCCAGGAGGCAAACCTGTACACATGAGGTCACGGGGCTGACAGGTCTGGAGGGGAACCCAAATTCCCAGAACATAAAGAAATAAATCAGATGATGCCTCAAGAGGATATGCCAGGCTGTCTACACCCACAATTCACTTCTGGACCTGCTTAATATATTGCATTTAGAAAGTCACCCCAGAGTAAGAGTCTCTCCCTTCATCTGTGAGGTGTAGGAAATGTGTCCAGGAACTCTCAGGCTTTGCTGAAGAGCTAATGGGGTCACATTAAGACTGGGGGGGAAAAAACCCCACAGATCTCAGAGCAAAAATAGAAAAAATGGTAACAAAGGCATGAAAGATGATGGCTGCTCTAGAGAACAGCTTGTACTGACAAAGGCTGAGAAAAAGGCACCTGAAACCTCCATTTCAAAACGGTCTGGAACCATAAATAAAGATACAAAAGCATGCAGAGAGTAAAGGAAACATGAGCTCTTGTGTAGAGCTGCGAGAAGCGTTTGGACAGAGCTCTTAGGCACAGGATGGGACTGCTGGGGTGTCCTGTGCAACCTTGTGAACCCCTTCCAACTCATGACACCCCTCCGTAACAGCTGACCATATTAAAGGACACAGAAAAGCTGCTCTGCCCATTCAGAAAGAGCTCAGAGCACACGGGAACATAACAAATGCTGCATCAGACTCTGCATTATTGATACCAAGTTTGACAGAACTCTTCAGCTGTGAAGGCAGAGACTGGGCCTCAACTCCCTAACTCAACCCCAAGTCCAGACCTACAATCTCAACAGATTTCCAGAGAGAAAGATGCAGAGGTCCAGTAAAGTTCTTTTGTTTCTGCTGATGTTTTGAAGAGGCCACATCCCATCTTTCCACAGCCAGCCTGGCAACCCAACAAGCTGCAACAACACACGGTGGTCCAAGGACACTGGTGCAGAATCCCAGGATCCCTGAGGTTAGAAAATCCTCTGGGATCAGCAAATCCAACCTGGGACTGATCCTCACTAGAGCATCGGGTGCCACATCCCGGTGTACACAAGGCAAGGCAGGGAGTGAGCAGATCCTCTCCAGAGGAACCAATGCTGTGAGAAGCTGGACTCCCACACGTCAAATTTGGGTTTTTAAGTGCCAAAACTGACCTGTTCTAACCACCAACCCGACTCAGCACGAGCTCTTTCCAGCAGAGCCATGAGATGTCACTGTGTGTTCCCAGCACAACACCCCACTTTGCAGGATCTCCCTGAGCCACCACTGTGGACTCAAGCATGTCCTAACCTCAAACACCCCCAGAAAAACACAGGAATTGTATTCAGTAAAGAGAAGCCAGCACAGAAGAGTCACTACTTTGATATTTACTGACAGGAAGTGAAAAATGGCTCAGACTCAACTTTTTGCAAGCCTGAAAGAACATCCAAAACTTTCAGAGACAAGGGAATTTGAAATAGCTGTTGGGCTGGAGGACAAATACAGCACACTAAAAACCTTCGCAGAACAGAAATTACAAAAAGGAGGGTTTGCATGGATTTATCAAACCCTAATGTTTGATAAGGGGGGGTGGATCAGAAGAACATAAAGGTGAGTGGCAAAACAAGACACAAGGCAATTCTAACAAACCATTCCTCAAACAATAAGCCCCAAGTAGATAATTTCATCCAAATGAGATCTGTTGTTTCCCTCCTCTAAATGTTAGCATAAAAAAGGACATTACTTCTCTAACTCACCCACACAAGAAATGAAAGAACAGAAAATACACAACTCTTCAGTTGCAGCCCCATAAATACCCAGGCAATGCAATGAATTAAGCAGAGACCTCCAAGAAAATTAATCATGCAATTAAAAGCTATTATACTACAGCCCCACAAAGGCAGAATTAAGTTTATAAAGACGTTCCTTAAGCACTTCACTACAAAATCTGGATATTAAGCAGTTTTTCTGCACTGCTGCACGCTGGAGCTGTGGAGCTGCGAGTTCATCTTTAAAGGGAACAATGCCAGCTTTTGCAATAGTCATCATCCCAAACACAGAGCAGTTGAGTTTAATTTTTTTAGCTGCACAGTCAATTACCATTTGAATCACAGAGCCACCACTTGAGCTACATTGCCTAAGAATCGTTATTAAGATAACCTAGATTTATGCAGCATGATACAGGGCCTAATTGCACAATTATTTACTTCCATTCTACAAAAATGCCTTTTTTATTTTTTCCTCCTTCCAGGGCCTCAGAGGCAAGACAGCAAAGGAGGCAGATGACGACAGGAGCAAAGAGGACGCTGGCTTGAATTAGAAACTGTAACAAGGATTTGTTTACATCTGAAATATCAACCTGGGCCTAAGACACATCCAAAAACTAACAGAACCCAAATCAGAGTGAACCACCCACAAATAATCCACGTTTCAGAAGACATCCTGCTCTACAGGGCGACACATTTCTAAATAAATTCTCTTCTTACAGCCCAGAAATCACCATTCCAATAACTCACAGGAAAGCACAAACTTGCACAGCTTTAATCCCAAAAAACCTTCACCCAAGTGCCACAAATCAAAGGAGCCCACACCACCCCCTAGGATTTAAGATGAGGCACAGGGCATACCCAGGAATTACTGTACACAACTCCAGGCTATATCTTGTATTCCCCCCCGAAAAAGCTATGCAATAAATTAACCTTCAACATCCACCTTGTATTAGGCACAGTAAATTAATAAAAATCACACAGAGCTCTGAATTGCTCTGAACTAGAAAGGAGCTGGGCTTTGGAAGGGAGTTAGTTATGAGTAATGACAGTATCTTTGGTCTCTAATGTAATTAAGGGATTTGACAGCTCAGCTGCCTATTCCCTCCCTTCTCTTCCAGTTTGTCAGAACACAACAATTGTCCTTTAAATCATCACACAACCACCATTTTCATGTTTAAACCTGTTGTAGGGGAAGACTCTGGCTAAGGTACCAGGGTATAATTTGTCAGTTTATGCAGCGTTAATATGGCAACAACATTAATCCATTAAAAATACAATTTCATTTATGGAACTATACAGCAATTCACAACCAGCAAAAACTTGGCAGACAGGAGCTTCACATATAAAATTTCAACTTTGTATTTGTGCTGCCCGAAGTTTAGTTTTGGCTTTATGCTCTTTAGCACGGGGGGGGGGGAGGTTTAACACAACATCCTTTCAGCCATCTTATTACTGAATAAATTACATCAATTGCTTCCACAACAAAGAGGATTTAGGTGTCCAAACCAAGCTAGAAAGAAGAGAATGGAAAATACAGCCACCTCTCTTCTAGGAGAAAATTAAGACAATTCTGCACTCCTTTACCCAGCGTTTTAAGACATCAATACTCACTGTCTCTACGGCAGTCACCATGCTCCAGAACACTTTGGTAAGACAAGCAAGTTCTTCTTGGTGTCTTAAAGTGCAGCACTGGGCAGCAGCAGGAATTCTGTCCCAAAGAAATCTGCCAGCCCCAGCCCAGTAGTCATCAAGAGCCAAGTAATCTCTGTGCATGTATTATACTGCAGCAGCAACAGCAGCTCCAGTGTTGCATAAGCTCCACACTCAAGGCTACATCCTCTCCCAGGTCAGTGGCAGGCAGATGGACTGATCCCGTGGACAGAAATGCCTTCCTGACTAGCACACATTCCTAGAAAGGTGCATTTCCAAAACTCACCACCCTCCAAGACTCCAGCTGGACCCAGTTCTGGTGCTGGCCAGCCAACCACACAGACTAAACGTGGGGTGGGATCTTCAGAAGTCCTCAACGGTGACAGAACCGTCCTCAAGGAGCAAACCCCACAAAGTAACTCCTCGAGTGCCAACACTTCACTGGTCTTAGTGTAAGCAAGTTAGATTTTTCCTTAAAGAAGGAACACTCAGACCCAGTGCTGGTCCTAGCAAAGCTGGCACTTGATTCAGTACTACTCTCTTCATGTTTAACAGCAAAGGTTTGGATGTTCTGAAGACTTCACACACTTAACTGAGCTTAAAACCAGGCTCCAATCATTAATCACTCTGGCTGGGCTTCTTCTAAGAGGTCATCGAGTAAGAAAGACTATGCAGGGTCCACTCATTTCCCTGCCCACCTTGAGAAGGACACACAGCCACCACTTCAGCAGCCTCTGTCCACTGCAAAGTGTGCACAGCCAGGTGTTTTTTAATTTGGAGTTTAGCTTGTGCAAACGGTCTCCATGTGCACTGAAAATCCCTGATGATCCAAGCTGAAGCACTTGCCTAAGAATCCTGCACTACATTTAAATAAGTGCAAAGAGATGAGCTGTAATTTGTGAGGGCTTCTTCTAAGTTCCTCTCTGAACAAGTGCACTGAGAAAGCAGGGTAGGAAGGAGCTGGGTGATCTGGATGGGACGGCAGCACACGGCCCCTGCTGGAGCGTGGGGTTTGAAGGCCTCAGCTGTCCAACACCCCTGTCCACACAACCATGGCAGTGTGTCACAGGGCTTGGGGTTTGCTGGGCTGTGAGGAACACTCAATGACCTAGCCCATGTCTAAGCCCAGAGGAGAAAATTCACGAACACATCTGCAGCAATCACCACCTTGCTTTCTCAGTCTGGACAGGTCAAACCCCTTCACCCCTGCTAAGTGCAGGAAGAGCAATCTTCCTGGGATCAAACACATCCTGTAAGGAGCAGGGCACTGAGACTCTGATGAGTCCCCAGCCAGCAGGGCTGCTGGAGTGCTGTCTATGCAAACAGACTTCTGAGATGAATTCAGAGCAAAACTGGCACTAATCTTGTCCAAAACCCAACATCATCCCAGGCTCCAGAAGCAAAATGAGTCTGTCGGGCTCAAAACACTGCTAAGTAACATGGTTTACTTCAGAACAAAGAAATACTTTCCCACCAATAAAATGCATTGCCAGTTGGTCTCTTCTAGTTTCTTCTAAACCCTCCCTGTGCTTGTGTGCAAGACAAACTCGTTACAAAACCTCTAACAAACTTCAATTTTAAAACGAGATCAAGTCTTTTAAACAAATGGCATTTCCAGCTCGGGCTCTATTTTTAAACACGGTATGGACCTCATGCCACTAATTCACTTTTTTTTTTTTTCCCTGGAAGCTGAGCCATTTTGAGACAAGTCCCATAATTTAAAATTTCATTAAAAATGCAAAGAGCTTTAGGACTGCAAATAGCACAAAAGCAGCAAGAGATTCTAAGCAGCTTCCTCCTGCAATTTCAGCGTTCCCTGCCTTTCATTCCACGAGACAAACGACGTGTGAGACGTGTAAACTGCACCCAACATCTCATCTCGCCTGAATGTTGCTGCAGTTTGTACCACTATGTAGGTCACGAGCTCCACATGCTTCAGTCAAGCCCTGGGCTCAGCCTAGCTGTCCGTTCTCACCCCTACCACAAGGCCTGGGGACACCAGACAAAGTTTAACCCGAGCTAGGACAGGCACAAAAGCAGTTACAAGGGTTTTTTTTATCCCCACTTGCTCAGTAACTCAGTTACACACAGAGCTCATAAGACACAGGCAATCCGTGCACTGCTGCATGGGAGTGTTTTCTCTCTCCCGTTCCCTGCAGTAAAGGGGGCATCACCAAGCTGCACAATTTCAGAAATAACACACAGAGCGCCTCAGAAAACATTCTGGTGCTTGCAGCATCGAGAAATGCAACCATTAGAAAAGAAAGACGTGAATCCGAACTTTCGCTCTCGCCCATGTGCACCAAAAAGTCTCCAGTACTGCAGAAATTAATTAGAAACCCAAATAAACCAGATAGAAATATCTGAAGTATTAAACAGCTGATTCAATGTCTCCACCCTTAAAACCTTTTCTTCTTCTAAGTTCAATTTTTTTTTTTCCAAGATGTGCATAAGGACTGCTCAGAGAGAACATCTGATTAGATGACAAGCAGTGGCAGTGTGGTTTTTAAAGGCACACAGGCCCGTTTTCACACCCTGCACTGATTTTGGGAAGATGCTATCTCCCTTTGCTGAAATCCCACATTACATACACAAGGATTCTTAACCAGCTCCTCAGGAACCGAGAGTTCCAAGCACAGTGTCCCGCACTGCACACACATCAAGATCACTTTGAAAAGGATCTGACACAGCACAAGCAATGATTGTGGCACTCCAGCACCTCAGCCAGCCTGCCTGCTGCACCCAGGAGCTCCTGCAAGGCCTCTGGATAACATCCATGCTCCAGAGTCTCTGGCCACACGGGACACCAAGACAGGAACCCTCCCTCAGAGAAGGGCAGAGCCCAGAACACAGGCACCTCACCTGCATTCACCACAACTCCTTCTCCCTCTCCAGTTCTCTCAGCCCAGGGGAGCACCAGCTGCTGAGTGCTCTGGAGCTGCAGGAGGAACCCACAGCTCCGCATATCCCAGCCAAATGCCCAAATCCCTGGACTGCCCAACTCCTGGCTGCCTTTCCCTTTGAGCTGGACAGAGGCAGCCACCCTGAACTAACCGGGCATCTCCAACACCTGCTCCTTCTGCCATCCGTGCCTCGTTGAACAGCTCACTTGGACCTCATCTTTTCTCTTTTTTTCCCTTAATAGCATGTGTCTGGAGAGCTAAATCCAAGGGTGTAAGGAATAAACAGGTTATTACCCAGCCCCCAGGAACGGGGAGCAACAATTCCATCGGAGCCTTGCGAAAAGAAGCCCGCACAAAGCGATTAAAAAATTCAACTTTCACTTCTGCAGCAACATCAGCCTTCAAGCAAAGCCATGGAACTGCAAAGGCAGAAGTCTTCATTCATTAATTATCAGTTCAAAATGTGCACCTACAAAAAAACCCCCACTTCTTCCTATGATATAATTTTTTATCATTAAAGAAACCATACCATCTTTTCCATAAATTCCATGGCAGAACTGCAGCAAGCTGCTCCTTTTAGAAAACCCAGCATAATGGCCTGGTTTTTAAACATAAAATTCTCAGAATAAAATTTAAAAAGCAGCCATCAGTTCCACTTGACACATCATTAGGAAATCTTGAGCAAGAAAGTCGAGGTTCAGCATTCACTGGTTTTCTTGCTGGGAGCATATGACCAGTTAAAAAGATATGTCTGGGTCAAAATATCACTCCCTACCAAGGGCACATCTGGGCAAAGATACCCGAAACACCAAACTCTTCAACTGTGAAGGCAAAACCTTTTGGTTTTACCACCACTTAACTCTTTCCATAACCCCAACAACCAACAAAACCACCAAGTGCAAGCACCTAAAAATCCAGGCCTAAAGAGTATTTTTATCGCCAACATAATGCAGGAATAATGGACCAGAGCTGCTGGGTTCTAGCTAAGTCCAGAACCTTTCAGGTTGTTTTAAAGCCACCAAAATTTTAGGCCAAGGCTCAGTGCAAAAGCAAGAGCTCTGTACTAGCTACAGCTTTTATCAGCTTTGATCCTGCTCAAAAACTGGATTTATTTGGAGCCCTCGCTCAGACTTGAACGCAATTGCTCCAAAACCCAACAAATTTCCACCTAATCCTGTTGCAGAACAGAAACATCTCTCCACAGGGAGAAGTCCAGCTCTGAGCATTACTGCCAATATTCCTTTTTCCAACTTCCAAGCGAAGCTCTTGCCCCAAAATCTTTCCCACAGCACCCATCTTTCCCCACCACGGAGCAAGACCCTGCCTCCGGCAGAACCCCTACCCACCATGAGCCCTGCAAGGCATTCCGAGCTAAACATCTGCCTGACGCCGCTCCAGCACATCTGCTCCAAAGGCCACCAAAACTACACACCGGCTTTGGCCTCATTAGCCGCAACTGCACGCTAATTACTTATTCCACAATAAGTATTCTATACAATCCTCCTCGATGAGACCCGATGCGCTCTCGTTTGTGACATATCCACAGTGCAGTTCACCGGGAAAAAAAAAAAAAAAGGAAAAAAAAAAAAGGTGGGTTTTGGTTGTTGGCTTTTTTTAATTTGGAAGGAGCGATTGCCACCTCTTGTCATGGAGAGCCTTGCTGCATCCTAAGGTACAGCTCTGCCTTAGCGGAGCGCTGGAAATCAGGGCAGAGGACACAGGCTTCCACTGAAGCAACCGGAGGAAAGCCACGGGCCTGCCATGATTATAATCGCAATTCTAGACGAGTTACTAAATTTAAAAAAAAAATAACAATAAAAAAAAATTAAAAAGCGCTGCGGACGCAAATCACGGCGGGTCGGGCGCATTTGCTGCATGAGCCTCAAAACGAACAGAGCCGGAGATAAGCGGCTGCTCCGGAGCGGGCAGGGGCTCCGGGGCCGAGGGGAGGGGGGCACGGCCCCTCGGCGGCTCGGGGGGGCCGCGGGCCGGCCGGCAAGGAGGGCCGGCGTTAATCCTGGAGCTCCCGTTAATCTGCCGGGCCCGGACAAAAGGCGGCCGAGGCGGCGGCGGCGGCGGGGGAGGGCGCGGCGGCCCGGGCGAGCCCCGGCGGCGGAGCGGCCCGGGGCAGCGCGTTAGGTAACGCCGCGCGGGTCTGATGCAATCGCGGGACGTGCGGGAGCAGGAGCGGGAGGAGGATACAGGTCAGGTCCAGGTCGAAGCCATCCTCCTGGTATCGCCTTTTGTTCCTGCTGACGATCTCTTTGATGATGGCGGTCATGTCTGGCAGCCGGGGGCCGCTCCGGGGCAGCGCGCAGGGCCCGGGCGGCGGCCGCGAGGCACCACCGGGCGGCCCCGGGCGCTGATGCTCCGGCGGCTCAGCCCCGGGCGGGCCCGGCTCCCGGCGGCGGCACCGGCTGCTGCTCCCTCCTCCTCCTCCTTCTCCTCCTCCTCCTCCGAGCGCGTCGGGAGCCGCGCCGAGCCCCTGCGGGCGGTGCCGCCGCCGCCGCCGTGTTTGGGGCGAGCGCGGCGGCGGCGGGGGGAGCAGCTCTGCGGCGCTCCGGGCCCCGGCAATGGTGACAGCGGCGCGGGGCGCGCCCCCGGCCCGGCCCCGCTCCGCTCCCCGCCCCGGGGGCCGGGCGGTCGCTCCCTGGGCTCTTCCCGGCGGCGGCTCCTCAGGGCGGCACGGCCGCGCTCATCCCCCGGCCCGCAGCGCTCGCCGGCGCGGGGCGCCCATCATGGCCGCGGCTTCCGAGAGGGACGGCGGGCGGCGCCGCCACGCCCACGCGACGCGTCCGCCAACACACAAAGTAGTCCCTCCCACCCCGCCACCGGAGAGGCGGAGAAGCGGCGGACCGGGGGGACCGGGGGACCGGAGCGCACTGCGCGCGCCGCCCGTACCCCTCCGCCCGCCGGCCCCCCCTCGCCTCCGGGAGGGGGCGGGGGAGGAGGGGGTGGGGGGCAAGCGGGCGGAGGGATACGGACGGTAAAGTGAGGCGGCGGTGCTGCGCTGGGTCACGTGGGCGCTGGCGGCGGCGCCTCCCCCGCGGGCGGAAGTGGCCGTCAGGGGCCGCCGGGGGCCCGGGCCGTGCGGGGGCCCCTCAGAGCCCCTCAGAGCCCGCGGCGCCGCCGCCCGCCCGCCTGCCTCTCCTCCTTCCTCAGCCCATCTGGGCGGGAAGAAGGCAAGGGGAAGAACGGGCTCGGTGCGGCCCCGCGGGGAAAGGGAGCGGGAGGATTAGCCCGGCGTCTTGAGGGGGCTCGTCGTCCTCCCCTCACGCCCCCCGGGGCCGGCGCGGAGCGGAGAGACCGCGGTGAGCGAGCGCCTGTCGCCCCCTGCAGCCGCCGGGGCACGCAGGGAACGGGGGGTTTGGGCCACCTGCTGCCCTCGGAATCGCAGAATCATTGAGGCTGGAAAATCCCTCCCAGCCCATGGAGTCCCAGCTGTGCCCGGTGCCCACCTTGTCCCCAGCCCAGAGCACTCAGTGCCACCTACAGCCCTTCCTTGGACACCTCCAGCCACGGGCACTCCAAACCTCCCTGGGCAGCCCCTGCCAAGGCCTCAGCACCCTATCCAGGAAGAAATTCCTGCTGATGTCCTCGGGGTAGCCAAGCTCGGGGTCAGGGACATGACAGTCCCCCAGGTCACGCTATCTGGCCCAGCAGCCCGTGGTATTCCACGGAGCTTTCTGTCCCACTCCATTCTCCTTCCCACACTGATCACAATTATCCTGGCAGGGAGAAAACCCTGTCTATAAATCTCTAAATCAGTCTTTTTAACTCTTGAAAACCTGAGGGGATAAACCCCATTGTACAAGGCTCTTCACACCCTAAGTTGAGAACCTGAACTTACTGGGAATTAGCAGCGTTTGTGTTTTGCAGGAAAATGACCTTTAAGGGCTCAAAATAAAGTGGAAGCTCAGGTGGAGGGATTTCCCCAGCTGCTGCAGCCTCCAGCCTTTGCAAATGATCTGTTACATTATTCCTTTCAGAGAGGTATCAAGTTGAGTCTTGAGATGTTCTGTCACCACTATTCCCACTGCAAAGCCGTTCCCAGAACCTTCTCCTGGTTTGCAGGCTAAATATATTCGGGACTGGTCTGCATCCATTTATCCTTGTGCCAACCCTGGCCTCAAAGAGCACTCCGTGCTCTCCCAGGCACAGAGGTTCCCCTCGATTTCCACACTCCCCCTCTTCCTCCAGCTGCAAACCCCAAACTGATAAAACTGCGGCTGCCTCTGGATCCCTGGAAGTGTTCAAGGCCAGCTTGGAGCGACCTGGGATACAGTGGAAGGTGTCCCTGCCCATGGCATGGGGTGGAACGAGCTGGATTGAGGTTCCCAGCCACCCTGACTCATTCCGTGTCTGAGTTTTAACTCGCGCTCCCACCTTGTGGATCTCTCTTTAGGTGGGAAGCACTCCCCGTGATCCAAGGCATGCCAAGGGCTTGGAGGCAGAGCTGCCACAAACACCTTTCCCCCCAGTGTAACCCCGTGATTCCCAGTACATTCCTCTTCCAGACACTCCATTCCACTGGAGCTATGCATGGAAAGCTCACATGAACTCTGGGAAAGAAGCCTGTCACAATCCTGATCACAGTCCCCCAATATTTGGATAAATTGGAGCCCAAAACAATCCACACCTTCTGCATTGCCACGACCCTGGTGGGTGGCTTCTGAAAAAAATTGCACTTCCCCACATCTTTTAAAAGTATTTGTCTATGGGATTTTTTTTTTTCAGAGGTTGCCACCACAGCAGTGACAAAATGCAGGTTTCGAGCTGCTTTTCCTCGTGTGTGTGTGTGAGTGTGTGTGTGTGTTTGCATTTCTCCTTAATTGCAGTAAAACAGATGTCACTTCTTTTTCAGGAGTGGGAAGAAAACCAGAAGGGTCCTAAATATTTTCCTCCAGGAATGAACAAACACAATGGTCCACATGAACTGAAAAACGAAACCCTCTAGAAGATGAGGATCTTTTTTTACCGTCAAAGCCTGCAGGAGCAGCGTGAAAGGGAGGACTCGCCTGATCAAATCGAAATCTTTTTTCCCGTGAAGAAATTCCTGCTGATGTCCCACCTGAACCTCCCCTGGCACAGCCCGAGGCCATTTCCTCTTGTCCTGTCACTGGAAAACCTTGGCTGGAGAGCAGGAGGGCTGAAGAGAGATTGCCAGAACCCTGGGGTTCATTGGCGCTCCTGGGGAGATCGTGTCATTTTCACCTTTTTCCTGGACATTCTCCTGTCACTATGTGTATGTCGTAAATACCTTAAATATGTTTTATATTGGTTATGCATATAAATATATACATATAAATTGTAATATGTATATATATGTATATATAAATGTAACAATATATAATATGTATATATAAAATGTAACTATGTATATATAAATTACGCATCTACCTATATAAAATATGTGTGCATATATCTGCACGTTGTATATATTCTACGTATAAAATTGTATGTAACAGATATATAATATGTATATACATCATATACATATGTATATATTTGTATATATTTGTGTATATATGTATATCTGTATTGTTGTGCATATATAATATATTATATATAAATATAGAATATGCATAATAATATATAATATATTGTATATTATTATAAAATATATAGTTTTCTATATAATATAAATATTACCTATATTTTATATGTTGCGTATATAAAATATGTATATTTTTGTTTTATATATAAAAATATATATATTTGTTATATATATAATCCATCCGCCGGGCGGAACCTTCGCGCGGGGTGCGCCGGCCGGAACCTTTGGGCGGGGCAGCGAGCGCCGCACGGACGGAGGAAGCGCCGGACGCGCCGCCGCCGCCGGGCCCTCGGTGCTGCCGCCGGCTTTTGCTCCGCTCCTTCCTTCTGCTCTTTCTCCTCCTCTCCTCTCCTCTCCTCCTCCTCCTGCCGCTCGTCCCGCCCCCTGTCGCGGAGTTCCGGAGAGCCGCCGCACGGTGAGTGACCCGGCGGGACGGCGGCACGGCGGCCGCGCCGCACCTGCCGGGCGGCGGGAAGGTCACGGGCGGCGCGGCCCGGCCCTGCCCTGCCCTGCCCTGCCCTGCCCGGGGCAGCCGTGACGGGGCTGCCCGGCACCGGGGGGGATCCCCGCGCTGCGGAGGGCCCCGCGGGGCTCCCCGGGCCCGCGGCAGGCCAGGGCTTCCCGGCAGCGCCTCAGCTTGCCCTCGGCGCGGAACAGAAACCGAGCGCCGCTGCCGCTTTTGGTTTCCCTTTTGCGCCTGTACGGGCAGAGCGGAGCCGCAGCGGGCCCCGAGCGGAGTCCTCGCCTCAGGGAAAAGAACCGCTGAGTTCCTGCAGGTTTTGACGTTTGTGTGTTATCAGGACTTGGCTCAGCGAGGTTATGCTTCAATTCCTCTTGTGTTCAAGGTTTTCCTTTTGGTTGGCGCTCAGGGTTGCAAAAGAAGGATGTTTCTGCACGGGGTTTTTGGGGACGTTTTTTCCTTGTTCAGGGATCATTTGGCTGGGGGTGCTGCAGGGTTGCCCTGGGCAGGGGGATCCAGGGATAATTTGGCTGGGGGTGCTGCAGGGTTGCCCTGGCTGCCAGCTTTGGTTTGGAGAGTGGCCAGGGAGTGTCAGGAGCTGCCAGAGGAGTTGCTGCTGGTTTTGGCCTTGCAGCAGGAAGATGGGGCAGTGCCCAAGGAGTGATTTGGGGGTTCTCAAGGAGATCCCCCCCACCAGCTGAGGAGGAAGCGGACCCTGATTTGACAAGTCCTTTTTCCCAATGTTTTAGCAAAGGTCTTTCTTCTGTGCCTTTTGTTCCCAGGATTGAGAGGGCTGTGCTCTCTGGGCTTGGCTCATGCAGCAGTCAGGCTTTTCCCTGGATAGCTGTGTGCCACATCCAGCATTTTCAGGTTTCCAGGGATATTAATAACTCCCCACACATCCTGCCAGGTGCAGGCTCCAGCTCTTACCCTGGTTTTAATCAAATGCGAGTCGCTGATTGCTCCTTAATGTGGCTGCCGCGTGCCTTTCCTGTAAACTTCCTCTTAGGGAAAAGACCTCTCTGGTTAAATAATGGAGTTCCCTGGCTCCAGGATTCAGCATTCAGGGGCAACAGCAGTCCCAAAATGTCAGTCTCACTGGGAATGGCAGCTTTGTGCCCACTGTGAGCACAGAATCCCACCATGGTTTGGGTTGGAAGGCGCCTTAGATTTCCTCCCACTGCCAGGGCAGGGATACCTTCCACTATCCCAGCTTGCTCCAGCCTGGCCTTGGACACTTCCAGGGATCCCGGGGCAGCCACAGCTTCTCTGGGTACCCTGTGCCAGGGCCTGCCCACCCTCCCAGGGAACAATTCCTTCCCAATATCCCATCCAAACCTCCCCTCTGTCTGCACGAAGCCATTTCCCCTTGTCCTCTCACTCCGTGCCCTTGTCCAAAGTCCCTGCGAAACAGCTTTTATCAAACGACATTTAAACACCAGGCAGGCAGGCAGGTAGGCTTTTTTTCCAGCTCTGATTTCCCTCCCTGTGGTTTCCCTTGTCCCCCTCAGGGCTGGGAAGGAGGATGGTGCACGCCGAGGCGTTCTCGCGGCCGCTGAGCCGGAACGAGGTGGTGGGCCTGATCTTCCGCCTCACCATCTTCGGGGCCGTCACCTACTTCACCATCAAGTGGATGGTGGACGCCATCGACCCCACCAGGAAGCAGAAGGTGGAAGCTCAGAAGCAGGTAGGATTCCATTCCGCAGCGTTTCCCCGGGGTGTTGAGGAGTATCCTGTTGGGAAGGTTTTTAGTCAGTCTCAGAGTTTGGGCTGTTGGTCTTTTCAGGGCTTGTGTTTTGTAACAAATTACAATTTGTAGCCTGAAGCGGTGGCAGAACTGTTGGTCTGGAGGCTGCTGTTGGCTCTGATTTCCAGCAAGTCTGTGGGCCTGGTGCCTTCTCTGCTTCTGACAACTTTGCTGAGCAGCAGTGGCCTTAAATCATCAGTCTCTTGGTTGCCTTTGAAAACCTGGAGCAGAGAGAACTCAATTCTTAACTTAAAAGAGAACTTGAAAGCTCTGCATTTCTGGCAACTTGGTGGCAGAGACCTCCACCAGCAGTCCAAATGCCTTGGAGAAGGGGAGGGAAAAAATGAAAAGCCTCGTTCCTTATCTTGAACTGGAATGATTTGTGCTCTGGAAAAGCTTTAGGGGCCCTTCAGAACCAAAAGTTAAAGGTTTGCTTTGGAAATGCGGCAGCTTTTTTTGGTTGTTTGGTTTCTGACTGACAAGAATTGCACGGATTCTGAGCAACCTAAATCTGTGTTGGGTGGTTTTCCTTCTGTAATGAGCTTTGTAGTTGAAAACCAGCTTTCCCAATGGGTTCAGTGCCAGCTGTTATCTCAGAAGCTGCACTGTCCCAAAACCTTGTTGGACTTCTTACAAGTTTGAGTAGAAAGAGAAATTGAAACGTGCAAGTGTGTTGACACAGTGAGTTTTCCTTGTAAATTAGGGGAAACCCACCGAACACATGTCAGAAATTGACTGGCTTCTGGGAATTTACAAACACATCAGTCTCTCCTTGATTCATGTGAAAATACACGGATCTCTCCAAGTGCTGTGAGGGCTTGGGGGACACACTCTGTGTTTTAAGGGTTTTTTTGGGTTGTTTCTTAGGTCATAACAGAGGAGTTGTGGGTTTGGTCATGTGAGGCCCCCAGCATTTGTTTGATGGGAACTGAGACATCTGACTTGGTTTCACTCAAGTGGCGGCAAAGTCATTAGGAAACAGCAGAACCTTCTTAAATCGAGATTTCACCTCTTAGGGAGAAGCTTTTCAAACCACAAGAAGCAGTTCTTTTAAAAAGCTGATGTTTGAGTGAACCATTCCGTTTTTTTCCCCTTGATTTTCCCGGTGTTTGGTTTCCCCCAGGCCGAGAAGTTGATGAAGCAGATAGGAGTGAAGAATGTCAAGCTGACCGAGTACGAGATGAGCATTGCTGCCCACCTGGTGGACCCACTCAGCATGCATGTGAGCACCTTCCCTGCTCCTCAGACCTGCAAAACTCCCCTTTGTCTCTGGATTGCATTATTTGCACCTCTGTGGAAATAACACAGGAAATATTCCTGTGATCATCATTGAGAGCAGAGGGTTTTAATCCCTTCTCTCTTGTATTTTCAAGGCACTCCTCTGAAGCTGGTGGGTTCTTTTCCTTGGCAGGATGGATGCTGATCATTCCCAACACTGTTTTTCCCTTGCAGGTCACCTGGAGTGACATTGCAGGCTTAGATGATGTCATCACAGATTTGAAAGACACTGTCATTTTGCCCATCAAGAAGAAATATTTGTTTGAAAATTCCAGGCTCTTACAGCCTCCAAAAGGTAGGAAGGGAATGTGATGGATTTCTACCTTGGTATTTAAAATTTAAAAGGTGCAGTTTCTCAGAAAGGGAAGGGGAAGTGGGTTGTTAGGTCAAAGTGCAAACATTAGGACTGATGCCAGGGAAAAACCTCTCAGATTTTCCCTCTTCTCCTGCTCTGGTGAAGAAGTTTTGTCTCAACATTGAACCAATAGCTGGATTTTGGTTTTGATGGTCCATTTTTGTGCATTGATCACAGAATCGTGGAATGATTTGGCTTGGGAGGGACCTTAAAGCCCATCCAATGCCATGAGCAGGGACACCTCCACTATCCCCGGCTGCTCCAAGCCCCAAAGTCCAGCCTGGTCTTGGGCACTCCCAGGGATCCAGGGGCAGCCCCAGCTGCTCTGGGCACCCTGTGCCAGGGCCTGCCCACCCTCCCAGGGAACAATTCCTTCCCATTTCCCCTCTTCCTGTCACTTTCCCCTCTTTCTGTCACTCCAGGCCATTATAATCCATGTATCCTACACTATTAACTGCCTAAAATGTCATTTTTATTGTCTTTACACCCCATGTTGTCCTTTGGCAGAGCTGAGCTCTAACTCTGCTCTACAGCTTTGACACTCCTGGAAATTCCCATCATTCAGCAAGACAGACATCCCATTTTTCCTCTGGAGAGCCTTTGATTCTCTCTGGAGTTGGGTTACACAGTGTTAAGGCAGGTGGCAGATTCATTTTCCACAGTAAAACAGAAGTTGGAAATCTGCTGAAATCCCTACAGCCATATTTGTTGTATGTTACTGAGAAGAAAAAAAAAAAGGAAAAAAAGCAGAATTTAAACCAAAAATGTTGGACTAAACACCCAAGTTTACTGCTTTGTTCCCTGGAATATTGATTTCTGGAGCTCTTAATTCCTGCCTGGATCTGTGACTCCCTCACTGCTGTGTCTCAAGGGATGGAAAATGCAGCACTCTGGTAGCTGGTTTAGTTTTTCCAGGCTATGTTCTGTGTAAGTCACAAACTGAAGCTGTCTGGAAAATTACATGAATGCCATGATCTAAGAAGCTGAAGGAAAAAATGATTTTTTTTATTTATCTTTTTAAAGCAGACTTTCCAGCTCAAGCTGCTCCCCAGTTTTATGAGTGGCTTGTGCTGGGTGTTAATTGGAAGTCACTGCTCCAGAGTAATGATGTTTGTGAGACATCAAGTCCATCATTTTCTCACATAAACAGAAAAAACCGTAATAATTCCCTGTGCTTTGGGCTCTTTTGACTGAATGTTGCTCTTGAAATTGTTTTCTTTAGAGCTGTGTTAGACAAACACTCCTGTGAATTCTTCCACTGTGACAAGTTCAAAAATAATACAAGATGTCATGTTTAATTGTGGGTAATTTGTTTAAAATGTCTCTGGGTCTGTTGTGTGATGGATTTTTCCTTTCCTCACTCCTCTGTGCTAAGTTTTATTAGCAGGACTGAAAGGAGCTATAAACAAGGCCTGACAGGACATAAATAGGGGTTAATTTTATGTAACCTTCGTAGTCCTGGGAATGGGATGAAATGGAATCATGGAGTGGTTTGGGTTGGAAGGGACCTTAAAGATGATGTTGCACCCCCTGCCATGGGCAGGGACAATAAACCAGTCATCTTTCAAATGTCTCCTCTCAGCTTCACAACCTCTGGTTGTTCTGAGCTGTAATTTAAGAGGGATTATCTTAAAACCTCTGATTCCATGGAATAGTGTTTCCTTTCCTTGCTTTGGTGTCTTACCTTGTAAGGATCAAACTTGAGCCTGGACACCCCCAGGGCTGTCCTAGCAAAGCATTAACACTGTGAATTTTCCAGGAGTCCTTCTCTATGGCCCCCCTGGATGTGGGAAGACCCTGATTGCCAAAGCTACGGCCAAGGAAGCTGGGTGTAGGTTCATCAACCTGCAGCCCTCCACGCTGACGGATAAATGGTATGGAGAATCCCAAAAACTGGCTGCTGCTGTCTTCTCCCTGGCCATAAAGCTCCAACCATCCATCATTTTTATTGATGAAATAGGTAAAAATCTCCCTTTTTTAAAAATCAGTAGCTATAGCAGAGTGAGATGGAACTCTGGGTTCAGTGATGTATGGGTCTGCTGTCATCTTTTCCTTAAAAAGAGTGAAGGCTCAGTAAGAGAAATAGAATTGTAAAGGAATGGTGGCGCATTAGGAAAAACATTGGGGTTTTTTACTGGTGATAGTGGAGGAATTCGCAAGTAAAACAAGTTTCTACTTATTTTTGGTTCACGAGGAAACCCAGCAGCAAATACACTTCAGGACTTCTGCTGCCAGGGCACATACTGGGAAGTAAAACACAGTTTTAGGAGAGGTCTGCAACAGTGGTTTCATAAGGCTGAAGAACGGGAGGGGAGGCTGCTTTCCATGAATTCAGGAGGGTGAAAGTTAGGAGCACAAGATGTGGGGCAATGGCAGTCTCCTGTGATGGGTGCACGCTTGTGTAGTGCCCTTCGAAAGAGGGGACTAGGAATGGGGGAGGGTCCACTTCGCTGCCTTCACCCTCAGCAGCACCTGTTGTTTGCTGACCCTGGGGATTAAAAGTGCATTAATGAGCTAAGAGAGCAGCCCAGGTGTGAGGAATTGGCTTGGCAGTGGCTGCTTCCCTCCTTTGGCACAGATTCCTTCCTGCGGAACCGCTCGAGCACCGACCACGAGGCCACAGCCATGATGAAGGCCCAGTTCATGAGCCTGTGGGATGGGCTGGACACCGACTACAACTGCCAGGTGAGTGCTCAGGCTGCTGGGACAAGCTGGGACAATTCCCTCAGCTGGGATATTGTGCCTGGAGCTGCTCGGGAACGGGGATTGCCAAAGGGCTCTTTACCTGTCAGTGATTCCCAGCACTTCAGGGAATGAGGGGATTTGTATCCCCGGATTATTCTTCCTGAAAAGATTGGCTTTGTGCTTATTTTGGATTTAATCAAGAAGAGGTGTTTTCAGATGAGATGGGATAGGCTTTAAGTCCCTCCCATCCCAAAACATTCTGGGATTTTAAATGACTTGAATGTAGCAGAAAGCCTGCATGCCATGGTTCTGAACTGTCACTTGGGGTGATCTTCTCGAAGCCCTTAAACAGGATGTTTACTCTCTAATTTGAAAATTTTCAGCCTTTTTAAGGTGTATTTTTCCATAAATGGCTTTTCCTCCTCTGCCAAGCTTGTGCCAAAGATGTTTTTCCAGCTGATTTTTCCCAAAATGAGTAAAAACCAGTGTTATATATGTACTGAGGGGAGTGAAAGCTTCCCATTAGTAAAAAGCCAGTGGTATGAACCCTTCACTGGAAACTGACACCACCTTCCAAGAACAGTGTGTTACCTTTTTTCCCAATACACTGACAATTCCTTGGAGCAAAGGAAATTATTCATTCCCTGCAGTGAGACAGTTTGAGGTTTCTCAAGTTGAGCAGCATTTGCCTTTTGTAAGAAAAACAAGGATCCCAAATGCTTGGAGGAAATTGAAAGGAAGCGTTGAGGCGGATGTGTTGATTCCACCTGGAAGCCACGCTCAGCTGTGGGCTAAACCTGCTGAGGATGGATCTGGAGAGTGGCAGGAACTCGGGGCAGGTGAAGAATGTTCCTTTTGGCTGAAAAGAATGCCCGGAGAAGTGTGGATCATCCCCGAGCCAGCATTCCCAGTGCCTCTAGGTGGCAGGGTGACTCTGCCGGGCCACCGGCCCCGCTGGCCCGCCTTCCTGGAGCAGCTGGGCCTGGCCCAAAGGCGGGAGCAGGGTAGGAAACCCCCTGGAGCCCAGATTAATCACCCTGGCGTTTTTTCACTCTCCAGGAGC
Source organism: Chamaea fasciata (assembly GCF_029207755.1). NCBI lineage: Eukaryota > Metazoa > Chordata > Aves > Passeriformes > Sylviidae > Chamaea > Chamaea fasciata. Next base: position 32,294,368 of record NW_027094094.1, on the reverse strand, counting down.
CCAGATTAATCACCCTGGCGTTTTGTCACTCTCCTGCCCGGGTGTTTACCATGTACACAGCTTAGAGTAAGAAATGGGGAAACAAAGCTGCTGTGAAATGGGGAGTAAATTTGTTCTGGAATTAAAGAGCTGGAGTGCTCCAGGGAGGTAAACACTGTCCTGGTGTTGGGCTTGGCTAGGACACCTTTAACCCACTGCTGACATGTAGGTCATGGAATGCTTTTTTTGAATGTTTAAAAAAATGAAAACAGTATTTGGGTGCATGTGAAAGCTGCCAGGTGAACCCACTGCCGTGGTGGTCTCCTGGAAGGTGTCCCTGCCCGTGGAGGGCTTGCAACAAGATGAGCTTTAAGGTCTTTTCCAACCCAAACCTTCTGTGATTCTTTTTTCAGCACAGCCCCAAACCACCATGTTTTTAAATACCTTCTCGAAACATCTCCTTTCGATTTCCACCAGGAGCTAAAAGTGACATCACAAGCAGAAGTTTTGAGTTCCTTCTTAGGGTCTGAATTTTCAAGTTGGACTCGTGTGGAAATCTCCCCCCAGGTGGTATTTGTGGCACCAGGGCTCTCTCTAGCTGCCCTTGCTGAGATCACTGCCAGGAAACTTTTATGTAACTTCTTGAAATGTCGATGCTGATGATAAAGTGGAGGAGATGCCGTGGCTGGTGCTGACATTCCCAGGCTGTGGATGTTTCCCAGAGCTGATTTCAGTGCTGTCTGTTGGTGTCACACAGGTGATTGTGATGGGAGCCACCAACCGGCCCCAGGACCTGGACTCTGCTATCATGAGGAGGATGCCCACCCGCTTCCACATCAACCAGCCTGTAAGTCCTGCCTGCCCTGGCCCCCCAGCCAGCAAATCCACAGCTCTGGGGGTTTTCCTCCAGGAAATGCTCCATTCTGCTGAGCTGGCGTCAGGGTTTTTTGGAAGCACGTCCATAACTCAGCTTTTTAAGGTGAAGTTTTGATCTCTTGGGTGTTTTATCTGAAACAACGCCATGAGAAACAACACCATGAGCTTCCCACCCCTGCTCTTCTCTGGGAATGGAGATGTTCGGATGCTGCACACTGGGAAGGGCTGGTTTGTAACTGTGTTCTGCTCAGGCCTTTCCACAGCATACAGTGTGGAAAACCTGGTTTGTTCTGCCTGTGATGGGCTTGGAATGAGAGGCTCTTTAAGGACCCAAACCATTCCATGATTCTGTGATTTATGCCCCAGTTATGAAGTTCTTTATCAATTAGGCAGCTGTCACAAGGTTGTCCTTACTCCAAAGGTTGCTCTTGCCATCCTTTCCCAGGTATTTCAGTCACCTTGAGATGCCTGGTGGTGTCCCCAGATACTTTTGTGTCGGTGTTATCAGGCGTTCAGTCGTGGCTGTTGGAATTCCCCTCTGGCCACAGAAATCATTATCCATTTTTGCTGAAACTCAGAGACCAAACTGGAGGAGTAAAATTCTTATTGATTGTGCAAGAGAGGAGCTGTGTTCCCAGGCCTGTGTTGTTGGAACTGACTTTCGCTCCATGGGAGTGGATCCCTTTGGAAAGAGCATTTCTAACTTGGGAACTGCTGTGCTTCCAGACCTGTTCCACACACCTTCCTCATCTCCAGCTGTTCCTTGAGTTAGCAGGGGACAAGGATGTGGATTTGAGTACTTTGTTGTGTCATTCTATCAAGCCCCATTGTTAGAAGGATGAATTAAGTGCCCTGGGATATTACAGGGATTGGCTCCATCTCCCAGGATCAGAGTTACCACAGGAAGTGTTATTTAGGGAACAGATTTTCCTTACCCCACTGCAGCCCTGCCATGAGCTTACTGCTTCTCTCTTGCCTTGTGATCAACCCAGATTGGCCCTGACTCTTACTGAAGGTGGAATAATTGGTGTGCTGTGCATTGGGAACAGGCACGGGCAGGAGTGAAAGGCTTGCAGATTTTATAACTGAGTTGGAGATGAAAAGGGCCCGAATTACTCATCAAAAATTACCTGCAAAGCAGAGGGAAGTGGCAGAAGTAGGTTTTGGGACAGAGTAGTAACTGTTCAGCTGCCAGATTATCCGTGGGGGAATTCTTCCCCTTTTTAATGATGAGGTTTGGCAGGCACAAACCCCAGTTTTTGTTGCCTGTGTTTGACCTTCCTAGGAAGGATCTGTCCAAGACTCAGCTGATTCTTCAGTAACCTCCTCACACAGAGTGTGTGATTTATCTGGTTTAGAACTCCCCAAGCATCACCTGGGGAGCTGAATTTGCCATCAGAGAGGTTTCCTCAGTGTGTGTCACCTGTCCTGGGCGAGGGAACTGATGGGACTGAGAGCCCTGGGATGTCACAAGTGTTTATTTTTGTCCTCTGGTAACTTCAGTCTCTTCTCTTTTAGGCTCTGAAGCAAAGAGAGGCGATCCTGAAGCTGATTTTGAAGAATGAAAATGTGAGTAGCCTCCTGTTGGTGGCTCATGGCTGCATTACTGCCACCAATGCAGCTCTGGCCGTGCACAAGTTGTGGTTTATAATTGCCTGCCTTGCAGTGAGGCCGAGACGAGCTGCCAGGGCATTCCCAGTGAGAACTTGGGAATGTTTGGTGGGTTTAGGTGTGGCCTGACACTGAAGCCCTGCAGTTGGCACCTTTGGCAGCAGGAGCCTTGGCTTGTGTGGTGAATCACCCCCTCTGAGCAGAATGGCTCAGTTTCTCTGGCTCCATTTGCTTGTTCTGTTACAGAGAAGAGATTTCTCTCTCTAAAAAAGGTGCAGGTGAATCGTGTTTAGATGAGGGAAGGAAATCTCAAGCCCTCAATGAAGCAGGGAGAAGATGCTGACTGTAGCTCTTTCTTAGCTCAAGTCAAGCAAGGAGGAATTACTTCTTTTGGCAGGGCTGCTTTTGGTCCATAATTTAAATCTCCTTCAGAGGAGAGGGGAAGGATGAGGTGTGAGCACACCTGGAAATGTCTGTGGCGGGGTAGGGGATCCCTGTCATCAGAGCTTCCTCCCAAATTTAGTCAGCAGCACTAATTGCCTTCAAGTCAATGTTGCAAAGTGTCTCCACACTGAGGTCCAGCCTAATAAATATCTTTTATTAGTAAAACCGACTTAAATTTTTTGAAGAGGCCTAAAAATGGCAGCTCACCAGCATGTGGCAGGGAACCACACAAATAAGATTTTCAGGGAGATAGAAAAACCAAGCCCCTATGGGATATCCCACAGGAGGGGGGCTTGGATCTCTCAAGGCCAGACTTCACATGGCAAGGGGAGTCCTGCCCTCCCTTTTCCTTGCCTGACTTAAACCATGGAATAGTTTTCCTCTTGAAAGAAGTGATCCCAGAATCTCAGCCTTTTATTAGACTGTCTTGGCTTTTAACTTTTTAAAAAGGAAATACTGATGCACATGGTGGGAAAGGAATCAGAAATCCCTTAAAAAGATGGAATAAACCTGAGGTCTTGGCTGGCAAGAGTTCAGCCTGACTCAGTGCACCAAGTTGGGCATATTATTTTGCCTCTAAATCCCCTGGTTTGGGACTCTGTAAAGCAGGAACAGACAGGAACAAACTCTGGTGTCCAGACAACAGAGTGCTGAGAAATTTAATGTGGGCACCTGGGAAAAGGGATTCCTGGGATCCAGTTTTTCCAGGCCAATCCCTGCAGGAGTATGGTTAGTACAGGGTACACCAATGGGATGGTTGGGGTTTGTGGGGGGTTTTGGTGAGGTTTTCAACCAATGGCAGAGTTTGATGAACTGAAACATCAGTTTCCTGTAGCAGTGTGAACCACTTGGAGGTTCAAAGGAGAATAATTTATCTCCCCAAAAACGTCAGATGATCGCAGAGCAGGTAAAAACCCTTGGAGGTGACCGTTGCTTGTTGTGGTAAGCAAAGCCAGTGGCTTTGGAGTGTCCCTGGCCTGACCTGGAGCTCCCCACAGGTGGACAGCCACGTGGACCTGCTGCAGGTGGCCAAGGAGACGGACGGCTTCTCGGGCAGTGACCTGAAGGAGATGTGCCGGGACGCGGCGCTGCTCTGCGTGCGGGAGTACGTCAACAACGCCTGCGAGGAGGACGTGTACGTGGGGCCCTCTGCACACCCACAGCCATTCCTGGTGTTCCCTGACTGCAGCTGCCACTGGGGACAGGGGCACACACAGCAGGAGTGTCCTGTTTTCATGCCCAGTTGCCACTATACACCAAATCCCCCCTTACAACTCAGTTACTGTTATTCCTTTTGGCTCCGAAAATAGGCTCAGCACCTTGGTTGTTCCAAGGTGCCCAAGCTGGAGGTGGCCTGAGCCACCAAGTCCTGCTGCTGCACTGGTTAGTGCCAGACTTCAGTGCTGGTGACACAGTGCTGGGACAGCCCTCTGGTATTTTCCACACCTGCAGCAATCCTGGGTGCATTGAGGGGCTGGAGCATGTCAGGGAAGGGAAGGGAGCTGGGGAAGGGGCTGGAGCCCCAGGAGCATCTGAGGGAGCTGGGAAAGGGGCTCAGCCTGGAGAAAAGGAGGCTCAGGGGGGACCTTGTGGCTCTGCACAACTCCCTGACAGGAGGGGACAGCCAGGGGGGGTCGGGCTCTGCTCCCAGGGAACAGGGACAGGACAAGGGGAAACGGCCTCAGGCTGTGCCAGGGGAGGCTCAGCTTGGACAGCAGCAGGAATTTCTGCATGGAAAGGGTGCTGAGGCCTTGGCAGGGGCTGCCCAGGGAGGCTTGGAGTGCCCATGGCTGGAGGTGTCCAAGGAAGGGCTGGAGGTGGCACTCAGTGCCCTGGGCTGGGGACAAGATGGGATTTTCCATCCTCGGTGGTTCTGTGATTCCAGCTGGATCCATGTCAGAGCTGCTGTTTGCAGGGATGGCTGCTGACTGTTGGCACAGCTGTCACACAGCCCCTGGACCCTCACCTGGCTGTTCCTCTCTCTTCCCCAGACACGATGAAGATGAGATCCGGCCCGTGCAGCAGCAGGATCTCCACAGGGCCATCGAGAAGATGAGGAAATCCAAGGACGTCTCCATGCAGAACCTGGCCATGGAGATCGTGTTTGATTAGGACAAAAGAGTGTGTTTGCAGTTCCTGATGTGATTTAGTTTGACTTCTGTAATCAGTTAGTAAAACCAATGTCGGGGTGGGAGCAGGGGTGGCAAAGGGAATTCTGTTCCTGGAATCCTTTTTATACAACAACAACCTCTAAGTTATTGCAATTCCAACTGGAAGCGGAAGCACAGATCATGAGCGGAACAATTCGGCCCAGACCAAGAGCGAGTGCCTGTGTGTTGTCCCTGGGGATCCCTTGGAGCCTTCCAGCAGGAGCGGGTGGGCCAGGGGGCAGGACCTGGCACGGGCTGTGTGTGTACAGATGGGTGTGTGAGTGCAGGACCTGTACATAGCCACACTTTTTTTTTTATATATAGACATAATCTGTAGATAACTTGAGTATGGAAAATCTTTTCTACTTCCTGAAGCAAACCAAATCAGAAGCTGCATAAGGGAAAGATTCCTCGATACTCAGTTCATTTCTACCTTTTAGCAGCAAATGCCAGCATAGAAACTGCTCCTAGAACAAAGCAACGTTTGAAATGCTACTGATTTTTCTTCCACATGACCACTTGAAATTTGGTGCCATTTAGTCAAGATAGTAAACTACTCCGTAAGAATGTTTGAATACTTTTAATTTTTTTATGAATTCCGCTTTTGAAGGCTTTTTAAATGAAGGCTGATTTTATTTTTGGTTTTCCCTTGCTGTGAGCAGTTAGAGTAGAATCCCACTTGCTCTTTCCTAAAGCCCCACGTCCTCTGAGCTCTCTGGAGCCTGAGCTTTCTGAGCTCCTGTGCACTGTCCCAAGGACTTGTTTCTCCCTCCGTCTCTGCCAGCCCCACTGTGACACCCTCCCCTGAAATGTCACTGCCCTGAGGCACAGGGGGGACATTGTGTGATGTTTGACTCTGCTCCAAGCTCAGATCTGTGAATTTAAAGAGGAGGAAATGGGGTTTGGGCTTATCGATGTGGTTTAGCAACGTGCTGTCCTTGCTGGTACCAGTTCTGGTGAATTCTTGTAACGTGCGATTGCGATAAAGGCCAAGGGTTATAAATGTGAGTGGCAAAAGTTTTAATTGACCCCCAATCTGTAAAGGGAATTAATTGTTCAAAGCCCAGGGATGGGATGCTGTGTCACAGCTCTGCTGCCTGTGAGGGGAGGGAAACTTTGGAGGCACAGAATGATGTAAAACCAAATGCACTGCGAAGGAAAATAAAGTGAAATAAGGAGGGCTGGAGCCCTGCCATGACACAGTGGGGCTGGTGACTGTGTCCCTCAAGCTCAGCCTGCTCCCTGCTGTGCTGCCCTCTGGAATGCTGGCTGGGTGATGCAGCAGGGCTGAGGTTGTCCCAATTTAATCTTAAAACCAAACGGGAGGGGGACGATAAAAATAACGGAATAATTGCTTAGACTACTTCCCTGTATCACAAAGCAATGGGAGATGCACAATGGTCTAACACAAGGGTGCAGGAATTTAGGCACGGCAGAACTGCTGGGCTATGGAAATGGAAAAAGCCTGGGATCTGGGATGTTAATCCCGCAAGTTACTTTAGTGAGGGGCTGAGTGCCCAGTGCTGCCTCTGGGTGAGCCTGGGATCCAGGAATGAGTCCAGAGGAGGGACCAGAATGATCCCAGGGATGGAGCAGCTCTGCTGGGAGGAAAGGCTGGAAGAGCTGGGGGTGTTCAGCCTGAAGAGGAGAAGCTTTGGGGTGACCCAGTTGTGGCCTTCCAGGGCCTGGAGGAGCTACAGGAAACATGGAGAGAGACTATGGACAAAGGATGGAGGGACAGGACAGGGAATGGCTTCCCACTGCCAGAGGGCAGGGATGGATGGGATCTTGGGAAGGAATTGTTCCCTGGGAGGGTGGGCAGGCCCTGGCACAGGGTGCCCAGAGCAGCTGTGGCTGCCCCTGGATCCCTGGAAGTGTCCAAGGCCAGGTTGGACTTTGGGGTTTGGAGCAGCCTGGGACAGTGGAAGGTGTCCCTGCCCATGGCAGGGGTGGCACTGGATGGGCTTTGAGGTCCCTTCCCACCCAAAGCCATCTGAGGTTCCATGAGTAACCTTAAACCTGCCGTTAGTGCCACTTTCTGCAATCCCTGGGAAGGCTGGAATGGCGCCTGTGCCAGGGAAGTTGTCCGGCTGCTCCGTGCGCTCAGAGCCCGCTCCCAGGGGCTGTTCCACTTGAGAAATGCCAACCTGGGAAGCTCCTCCTGCACCGCTTCCTGCAGGTCTTAATTGGCCTTAATTGAGCGTGAAGTGTGTCCTCAGGGCGTTAATGACACGGAAGCGGGAACAAACCCGGGGACAGCCCCCGGTCCCTGCCTGGGCTCTGATCTCCTGGCGGTGTCCCCAAAAGCCCAGCCCTGGGCGCTGCGGCCCGGAGCTGCCTTTCCCTGCTGCCCGTAACTCATCAGGGGCGGACTGAAGAGGCACAAGGAGTTATTTCTGATTGCTCCCGGGGGCACTTACTGCAGCTGGAGTGCAATTCCCACTTCTCCAGGAACTCTCCCGTACTTGTCTACTCTTGCTGCTGCTGTGTGAGTCCTTGTCAAGGCACAAACCCTCTGGCAGCTTCCTCGAAAGGCTGAGGAAGCAGTGTGGTTTGGAATGTTGCTGCTTTAATTCCATGCCTCCAGAGGCTTGGTCCAACCCTCAGCATCTGATCCTGCCTCTCTGAAAGGAGGAAGAGCCTGATCCCTCTCCCACAGCTCCAGGGACAGCGGTTCAAGGGCAGCATCGCCGAGGCTGAGCGAGTCTGCAGCAAAGTTCCACCCAAAAATCACCAAGCGAGAGCTACTTACACATATAAATATTTATTTGTACTAAAAGCGAGTGTTTCGTAGAGTATTGAGTTCAGAATATATTAAATCATGAGATGCATCAGTTGAGGTACAAATTCCAGTCTCATGTCTTTAATAAATAGACTACAAACCCCCAGCCCATGTGTTTTAATCAGAGGTAATCAGGACACTACGCTGGTTTAAAACGATGATACAACAGCTGTGACCACCTGGAATTACTGGGGGGGGGGAGGGGGCAGGTTTCAACACTGGGTTATTTTATGATGAGCAGCAACAGTGCTGTTTCACTCCTTCAAAATCCTAAATGGGAATATTGCTTCCTGCCACAGGGCCTGGCTAGATGAGGCTGCTGCACTGGCAGCTCCCATGGAGGCGGCAGCATTTGCCTTGGGGTAAAACACAGCTTTGCTCCAAAGACTTAAAAAAAAACTTTAAAAAAAAACCACCCCAAAAGCCCTTTTGCCAGGATATTTTCCAGTCACAGACGAAGCCTGGGACACTGTGCCCTGGCCACAGCAGAGCCTGTAGCTCACAGTACCCCGCACCACAAGCAGGAGCGGGTTGAGTTTGCTGAGCGTGGATCCACCTGGAATTAAAACTGGAGCACAAGAAGAGAGGAACGCTGATTGCCCTCCTCTGGGAACACATGGCCACGGGTCCTGGGGCAGCTGCTAAAGGCGGCCAGGTGCAAAGCCCATGGAGTGAGCCCGCCGCTGTCTTCACCAAGCGCTGGGTTGTTCTCCTCTGCGGACACCTCGCAGCCGGGGAGTGTCCCGCTTCCCGGGAGTGCCCAGGGAAGCTCCCCTGTTGTGTCCCCTGTTGTGTCGCTGCTCCGTCCCCCCGGAGGCCACCGCAGGAGCTGCGAGTCAGCGGAAAAGCCTCAGGCACGGCACAGGCAAAGTCCATGTCAGGATGAGGCTGGGGAAGGAGATAAAGTCCGGGGTAACTTTCCACAGCCAGAGCTGGGAGCAGCACCGGGCGCCGGCTCTCGGCTCAGCACCAGCACCGCACAGGGCTGGGGGGGCCAAGGGCTGTCCTGCCATCCTCTGGCTGTCCCCAGCAGCCTCATCCCACAGACATGGAATAAATCAGGTCACCTGCACCCACACAGGTGTGGATGAGGGCAGGAGCTTCAGCCTCCTCTCAGCTGCCTCTCCAGACCCACCTCGCGCTGTGTCTTTGCTGTTTTGCCTTGGATCTGCCTCTGGGATGGGAGGAGTGTGGGCAGAGGGGAGAGGGATCCCATCCTGCCACGTGGGAGGACACCTGAAAGCACAGTGACAGCATTCCTGACTTTTCCTTGCTGTCCGGAGCTTTCTCAGGGATCTCAGGGCTTTATGGTGCCTCCCAGGACAGGTTCCCCCTCTGGGCTGTGAGTGCAGGGATCACCATGGCACAATCTCACAGACAGCTGAACTTGGAGCAACAGGAATGCTCAGCCCAGGATTTGTTTGACCAAAGGGGTCAAGCAGGAGGAAGGAAGCAAGGAGGCAGTGAGGAATTGGCTCAGCCACAAGGAACTGGCGGCGGTCACAGCTGATGTTAAACAGTCCGTTTGTAAAAAAGGGCATTAAAAAGATTCTGCTGTTAATTAGCAAAAACTGTCTAAGGCACAACGTGGAAAAGGCACTTGTTCATTTCTGCTCCAGGCAGGATAAATCCTGGTCTGAGGTCCCTCCTCTGCACTGGGAGCTGCTGTGTGGCCCTGGCAGCACCACAACGATCCCGGTGGCGCATCCTGGCGCCAGCCAGGAACGAAGGGCCTGCTCCCCAGCCCTTCCAGCTCCATGGGGACACTCCCAGCAGCTTTAGGGGGAGAAGGATCAGGCTCAAAGTATTTCTGATTGGTAAAAAAAACACTCTGCCCCAGGTAGGAAAATCCCAGGGTCATGCCAAATGATCTGTGTCACAGGGAATCAATCGATCATTGCTCACTCTTAATACAGGTATTTTTAGGGAGGAGGAGTTAATTCTTTTTTTCCAGTGACTGGTAGTAGGTGGTGAGGACTTTCCAGGCTTTGGGGGCCATGAAGCCGTCCGGGGGGTTTTCCCCTTCCCGAGCCAGCTTCCTCATGCGTGTTCCTGAGATGAAGTCAAAATCGTCGTGCCTGAGCGAAACAGAGACAGGTGACATCAGCACAGGTGGCCTGAGTCACCCCCCAGGGTTCCTCATCCCAGAGGAGCTGGAGCATCCATAACACACTTCCCAGCTGTGGGCGGCTGTGTTTCTACTGCCTCTCAGCCCCCATCCCGTGCTGCTTTTCCTCCCTGGTGGCATCTTGAGTTTCACGTGGCACCTGGGAACAGCCCTTAGAGGAAAACACGGGTGGCTTTCCCAGGTCCTCCCCCCATTCCTCCCCTTGGGAGGAACATGGCTTTTCCCTGTCCCCTGCCAAGCTGCAAGCCCACAAACCCCACGTTCTGAAGAAGCCAGAGCGCCGCTGCGGCGTTACCTTTTGGGATCGTAGAAATCCATGGCTCTTTTGAGCTTGTTGTAGGCGGCCACGCGGAAGGGGATGATCTCCACGGAGGTGAGGCCGGGGGCCATGCTCAGCACCTTCCCGCCGTGCGTGGGCTCGTACAGGTCCTGCTTGGTGTCGGGGTGCGGCATTCCCGCCGGGTCCCGCCCCACGATGTAGAAGTTGGCCCCCGCCACCATCCGGGCCCGGCAGTGCCACTGCACCTGCAGGGAGGGACACAGGGGCTGAGGCCTGAGAATCCCGTGGGAATTGGGCAATGTTGGAACCCCGGGCGCTGAGAATTTTAGACTTTCTGACCCTCAGGAGAACACTGCATTTGACCTGAGGCCGTGGAAGAGGCTTCCAAAATTGAGCGAGAGCACTGGGGTTATGGGTGGGTAGTTTGGATAGAAGTGTGTGATATCACAGGGTGGAAAACTTAGAGTTTAAGGTTTTAGGATATAGTAATAGAGATATAAAACAAGATGGAGGTTTTAGGGCAGAGGCTGAGTCCTTCTTTTTCACCTCCTTCTTCATGGGTCTGGGTGATATTTTGTAATTGGGTAGAAAAATCCGCATTGCGGGCCACGGGTGGTTGGTTATTGGGTTAAAAGTAAAAATAATCTAGGTGTCATTTCATAACTGGACAGTTTGTGCTTAAAAGACCTTGGAAAGAGTTGGAGACAGAACCATTTTTCACTCTGTTAGCTAGAACTCACAACCTGTGAGACAGTACTATAGATAACAATTAATCAACATCTGAGTCTGAACACGAACTATCTCTCGAGAATTTAATCCCAGCTCTAAACAGAGAATAAGATAACAAACCCACAGGGCTGGGTCTCATCTGGTGGCAAACGGAGGTTGCAGTTTGAATTTTCGATGTGCCCAAGTGGTGCCCCCCAGCACAGGGAAGGGGAGGTTTAGTATCTGCCCCTTTCGTCCCAGTGATTTAGGGACAGAAGGGAAACAGTGTGCCCAGTCTCAGCCACGACAGACCTGTGTGTGCCCCTGGGGGCAAACAAATGAATGTCCCTGCCTGCCAGAAGAAGGTGAAGCCTGTTTCTGGCCCTTCTCCTCAGCCCTCCACGGCCCAGGAGAGGATGGGAGCTGATGAAGCCGAGCTCTGTGGGGTGAAACTGCAGCAGCAAGCACAGGCAAACCATGCAGGGAGCCAAGAGTGAGGACACAGCTTCCCAGAGTTTTCCACGGCAGCACAGGCAGGCTGGGAGCACAACCCCCAGGGACAGCCTTCCTGCCTTGCCCTGCTGAGCAGCCAAGGGCCGAGTTACCTCCGTGGGGCCGGCGTAGAGCATGGGAGAGGGGAAGATGGCCACGATGGTCGACTTGGGGTCCAGGACTTGCTCCTCCAGCACGGCCGCGTGCTGCTTCATGCGCCACTCCAGAGGGACGTCGTCGTCCTTGGTCCAGCCCCCCAGGGGGTGCAGCAGGAGCACGGGGTTCTTGTAGCCCCTCTCCAGGAGCTGGCGCCGCGTGTCCTGCATCAGCAGCGCGTGCCCGTTGTGCACCGGGTTGCGCAGCTGGAACGCGAAGACGGCGTCTGGAAGGAAAGGGGCAGGGGGTCACGGGGCTCGTTCCCACACTCTGAGCTTCCACACAGCTGTGAGAGGCCTGTGTGAACCCTGTCCCAGCTGTGAGACCTGCATGTGCACTGTCACAGCCATCACAGACCTGTGTGTGTCCTGTCACAGCCATCACAGACCTGTGTGTGTCCTGTCTCAGCCATCACAGAGCTGTGTGTGTCCTGTCACAGCCATCACAGAGCTGTGTGTGCCCTGTCACAGCCATCACAGGCTTGTGTGTCCCATCTCCACATGAGCAAAGCCCTGAACAGCTCAGCTGAGTGTTTCACACACGCACATTGCCCTGCCGAGGTTATTTTCACTGCACTCCCTTCCTCTGGGGCTGATTTCAGCCCTGTCAGCTCTCCTGCAACGTTTGTGCACAGCACTGGACACCTTCACTGGTGTCTAAAGTGATCTGTCACCTCCCCAAGCTCAGTGGCAACTTCAGGAGGGCCAATGCTCTTTCCCCAAAATGAGGGTGGGTGTCTGACCCGTGCCAGCCTGCTGGGACCACACTGGATGGGGCTTGGAGCAACCTGGGAACGTGGAAGGCGTCCCTGCCCATGGCAGGGGGTGGAATGGGATGAGCTTTAAGGCCCTTCCAACCCAAACCATTCTGGGATTCTATGGCACAGAGAGCTGGGAGGAGACACCTGAGCTGTGCCCCAGGTGTAAAGGCCAAGAATGTCAGTGCAGGGAGGATGTGACCTGCCAGGGGGGACGTGAGCAGGATGCTCAGCACTTCCCAGTCCTCAGAGCAGCCCACTGAGGACACAGCCCATCACAAGCACTGCCCTAACCAAGGAGACCCTGTGCCCTGTGTCCCCTTTACTGCCCACCCCCCAAACTTTTGGGAGCATCCAGAAGCCACCTGGAAGTGCTGTGAGCTTGACAGCAACTCAGAGATCGCACCAAGGCCTGGTGGGGAGGGAAGAGCCCTGTCCCTGGTGTAACCAGGGCACTCACCAGCGTTCATTTCCCTGAACTTCTGCTTGAGAGCCAGCGGGGTCAGGCGGTACTGGTCCAGCCCATCATTCCATTTGATCTTCTCCAGGACCTGCAGGTCTCCACCAACCAGCCAGTCTCCACTCTCCATCACCATCTGGGAATCACACACACCTTCAGTGCAAAGGGGATAGCACACTCCTCCTTCTCCCAGTCTCCTTTGAAAAGTGTGAGGCTCAGCCCCACTGCAGGATGACCTTCCCTTCTCTCAGGTGGAAAACTTCATTGCAGGGACCAGGTGAGCTGAGTGTCATGGGCAGCAAAACCTCACCAAGTGGGGCAGCAGCCACCCAGTTCCCACCCAGCTGGGTGCTGGGCTCCTCTGGCAGCCAGCAGTCTACAGGAAGGCACAACACCTTCCTGCACCTCCCTCTTTGCTCTTTCCTCCTGGGAACACGCAGGAGGAATGAGCCTGTTGCAAGGCACGTGTCTGCTGCTAATAAATTAAATGAGGAATTTTAAGGGAGGGGAAAGAACTACCACACCTGCAGCCTTTGGAAGCAGAAAGCTCAAGTCACTGCCCAGAGCAGAGCCCGGAGCTCTCCCTTTCCCAGGGATGATGCTCCTTGTGCTGCCATAGACTAAATGAGAAGAGAGGAGCTGTAAAACCATAACAACCCTGTTGGATGCCCGTAGGGGAGAGCCAAAAAAATCCAGTCCTGCCTGCTCGGGATGGGCTGTTTCCCAGCAAGAAGCTGGGCTGGAAGCACAGACAGGACCTCAAAACCCTGGAGAAGTTCACTTCTCCAGCCCTTGCCCACGTTTCGCCCCCAGGGAGGGCCGGACCCACCTGGATGTGCGGGTGTCGGGGGCAGGTGGTGCCCCAGACGCGGGCGCAGCGCTCCTCCTTCCTGTGCGCGAAGAACTCGGGGCTGCGCAGCACCGCGACCCGGCGGCCCTGGAAGCTGAGCGCCAGCGCCGCGCTGCCCTGCAGCCGCTGCTTGTCCTCCGCCGACACCGGCAGCACGATGGGGATGCTCAGGTTCACCACGCCGTCTGCAGAGAGACACGGAGAGGAGTTCAGCGCCCTCCGGCCGCCGCTCGTCCTGCGGGGACAGCGGCAGCACCGCGGGGATGCTCCGGGTCACGGCCCGCGGAGGGGAGGGGGTTGAACACTGGAGAAGGGGTTTAACCAGCCCCGGGAGCGCAGTAAACAGAGGTTTTCGTGGAAACTCAGTCATTGCAGCAGCTTTTCTCTGTGCTGCTAATGAATAGTGATGTCAGCGGGATGTAAAAGCTCCCTATCCGAGGGCCAGAGATGTCTCCAAGACACCTGGAGCATCTCATTAGCTCCTGCACGCTCCCTTTCCCTGGTTCTCTTCTTCGTTAGCTGCTTGTGAAGGTGAAAAGTTTCGATGTGCTTGCAAAATGCAACCCTGGATTGAAATTGAAAAATTGACTGAAAAATTTCAGTGCATTTGGAAAATGCCTTCTCCTCCAGGAGAACCACCCCTGCGGAGATGGCTCCAGTCTTCCCTGGAGAACCCCATTCCCTGCACACCTCCTGGGCTGCCTCTTCCACCACACTCAGTTTTCATTTGGGTTTTATGTCTTTTTTGGGTTTTTTTCCTGGCTATCTCTATACCGCTACTCCTCCTCCTTTACATCTCTGCACTGCCCATGTTTAATTTGTGTGAGTCTGTAAGAGCACACATAGTTTCTAATTCCAGTGTTGGCCCTAAATAGCTTGAAATCATGTTGGTTCTAACCTAACTCTCCCAATTTCCCAGTGTTCCACTGAGGTCCTCCCATTTCTCCTTGGATATTCCAGCGTTAATCCAGGAGAATCAGTCTCTTCGATGGGTTTCCAGTCACAAACAAATCACTGATTCAATTTGTTCTGATCTGGCTGAAATCAGTTTGGACCCTTGAGAGTCTTAATTTGACGATTTTGACTATGATATAGATTTTTACTATAATTTTTTTTTTAATATTTGCATTTACTTTAAATTCATGACTGGGTATCATTTGTCTGTCAGGCAGCAATTTTCATGAATAATCATCATTATATTCACACGGGATCTAATCAATATCAACTTCATACATTTAAATCATATTAATAATGATCAGTCAATGAAGCCAGCACAGGAAGAAAAAGCTGCATTGTGAAACCAACAAATGCTGCTGAAAACGAGGATCTTCGGGCTCCATTTCCAAATGCAGGATGGAGAGGTAACAAAAGATCACTCCAGTGCAGGTAATTACAAAATTACACAACTGGGATCTTTGTGCAGACTGGTCCCTAGGACACGGGGTGTGTCAGGCCACGTCAGAACTGCCTGGATCATGAACGGCTGTAATAATTTCATAATCATTTCAACTTTTTTTTTTCTTTCTTTTTTTTTTTTTCTGGTAAATCTCAAAAAAATTATAGCCAAAAAGAATCTTAATTGAGGTAATTTGTGGAGAGCCTGAGAACAGTTCCATACATACCAGCTACCAAGCGCCTCTTTCCTGGGAGAACACAAACATAATGAAGACAATTAACGCTCAGGGGCACATTACGGAAACTATTTCAAGACTCAAAACGTTTAAAAGCTCCTGGTGGCGTGGCAATGGTCCTCCATGGTGCTACCAAAGCCTCACACTGAGTGGCACCTCCACTGCCACTGTCACCCCTCCTGCCACTCATGGGTCACTGGTGCATTGCTGCAGATCCACCCCACTTCCTGGTGGCCCTACACAAAGCACATCACCCACCTGCTGGGGCATCCAGGAGGGTATTTCCTGCAGAGCACTGGCTTGAACACGTGCCCCCAAAAAATCACGGGAGCTGCCCAAACCATCAGTCAGCCCAGGGAACAAGGTTCGTGCCGATGGCTCTGGGAAGAGCAGGCTCAAGCCTCTCCTTGGCAGTGCCATGCCTCAGCACCATGAGATGGAACCCTCCACCACTTCCCAAAGCTTGTCCAGGAGCACCTGGTGCTCTCTTTCCCACTCAGATGTCACCCTGAGGGTCTGACCACACCGATGCTGGGTTTGGAGACCCCCGTGGGGACAGGTGGAGACAGGGTGCACCAGGGACTGATGCTGCTGCCCCCTGCTAACGCAGACCTCGCTCTGGAGAGCTCATCCCCCTGCAGAGCTGCTCTCCTGGCCTTTGTCCCTGCTCCCCAGAGAGCTTTACAAACCCGGAACATCTGCCCACAGAGCTCAGAGGAGATGTGCTCAGGGATGTCGGCAGGTTTGGGGGGGCCACCCCAAAACCAGACACGCTCTGGGAGGAGCCTCCGGCACAAAGTGCGGGGCTCTGGAGCAACGTGGCCATCCCAGGGCACTCTGCGACCTCCCCAGGCACAACAGGCAGCTCAAAGACCACAGAGGAGGCTCTGATAACAGGGACATGTGCTTCTGAATGCTGTTTGCACACTGGGCAGGAGGTGAAAGGCTATGGCGTGTCTGGGAGCAGAGCCCCCACACAGACACTCCCGCAGTGCAAAGTGAGCAGTCCTGAGCTTTGCCTCGGCTGCATGGTGCCCAAATCTGAGCAACAGCAGCAGGTCACTTCCCTGTGTGACCACAGGATTGCCTAGAAGGCATGCAAGGCTCAAAGGGACTTGCTCACCCAGATCCCCGAAGGCAGAGATCACTGCCAGGTCTACAAACCCCAATGTGAGCACCTCATGTTCCGGTTGAAGTCACAGCAACAGCATCCACAGCTGAGAAACAGGGTGGAAACAGCTGTGTCCTGTCTCAGCTGTGGATGGTCATCACCTGAGCCCTCTTTGCCTCTTCCAGGGATGAAGCACCTTGAAGAGGCTGCTAACGCATAGATAAATCAGATTTACTTCAAGCTGCCATGTTGGAGAAGCAGGGAAATGGGATGGGGGGCAAAACCAGGCTCTGCTCCTCTTTCCAAGAAGCAGCTGCCTTCTGCTCCCACCTCCAGCTCAGCCTGGCAGCCTCCCTGCTTCCCTGGCTTTGGGTTTTCATGTCTATTTACCCTGGTACAGTCAAGCACAAGAGGCACACAACAACTCCCAGAAGGTTTGAGCAGCACCGTGTGGGATGTCAGAGCTGTGAACCAGGGCTGTGGCCACAGCAGGGTGACCTTGGCCACCTTCGGGAGCCCTGGGGTGTGCCACAAGGCAGGACAGGAGGACACAGGGGATCCATACCGTTGAGCAGGGTGCCAAAGTGCAGCACTTGCAGGTACTCTGCCTCCCGCATGAATCCTGTCAGAGGAGTGGCCCAGCCTTCGCTCAGCACCTGCACCCACTGCAGATCCAGCTGCAAAACAAACCCAAAGGGTTGTTTTGTGACTCCTGTCACATTCCTGTCACCATGTCAATGCTCAGATGTTGCTTTTCCTTTCCATCTGCTGAAACAGCATTTTCATTTTGTTTTGCTTCTAATACAGGACATTCATAAGGGGGAGAAAGACATGGGGGATGTAGCTCAGGGCTTTAAGCCAGACTCACACACTTGCACAGCACAACTTAGAATCCCAGAATGGTTTGGGTGGGAAAGGACCTTAAAGCCCATCACATCCCACTCCTGCCATGAGCAAGGGACACTTTCCACTGTCCCAGGCTGCTCCTAGCCCTGTCCAACCTGGCCTTGGGTGCTTCCAGGGATCCAGGGTCAGCCGCAGCTGCTCTGGGCATGCTGTGCCAAGGCCTCCCAACATCCCATCTAACCCTGCCCTCCGGCAGTTTGCACTTGTGGGGCTGTATGAACAGAGCAGAGGAGACTGACACCCTGCATCACAGGGTGGAGGCATGGCAGAAAATGGCTGAGGATCAGGATCCCACCTCAGCTCGCCATAAACCACAGCCACAAAAGGTCAGGGCCATCAGAGGAACACAGGCCCCCCTGGAAGCTTCCACCCTTGGAGCAGCTAAGCAGTGCCAGAACCTGTGTGTGACAATACCTTCGTGATCTCCACCGCTGGCAGCTTCTCTGCCTCAGCCCGGACACTGCTGAGTTTATCCTCAGGCACAAACAGCTCCAGAACATCCTTGACTGAGCCTGGGGGCACAATGTTCTGAAAGACAGAGACAGGCAGCACTTGTAACACGCTGGTTCTTACCAAAAAGGCAATGCCCCAGAGCAGGGTTGCAAAGCTACCAGCGATGGTGACGTGGAAGTGACCCACCTGTGCTTGGAGGAGCTCCACGACCTGCTGGATGCACTCAGACACCGACGCGACGTTTGTTTTCAGCACCAGCTCGGGAGCTTCGGGTTTCTCATACTCTGAGTCAATCCCCGTGAATCCTACGGACAATTAACCCCCAGAATTAAATTTATTTAATAGAATAATCAGTCCCTTAGAGCCAAGAACACTATGCAAACAACCAGGGGGCATTCAACCATGCTGGGCACGAGTGACACTTGTGACAGTAAGACTAGGGGAACAGGATCCCCTTGTGCACTGCAAGGGGCCTTTAGACACCCACCCCTACGTGTGGCACTGCCAGGACAAGGCATCCAAAGCTTCGGAAAGCAAAAGGCAAAGTAAGATCTCACTCCTCCGTACCTTTGATCTCTCCAGCTCTTGCCTTCTTGTACAGGCCCTTCACATCTCTGCTTTCACAAATATTTAGAGGAGCATCTACAAAGATTTCAAAGAAAGGAAGTCCAGCTGCCTCATGAATTTTCCGTGCGTTTTGACGGTCCTGTTGGAAAAAAAGATGGGAAAAATCTGAATTGCAGCAAAAAAGCCTCCTTGGATTTTGACACAAGTAAATTAATCTCTCTTAAAGATTTATTAAATGTACACTAGTTCTAATAAGGGGAGTTTTTTATTTCATTTCCCTCCTTCTTTTCAAAAATACTTTAAAAAAAATTGTAAAAATCCAGAACTTCAATCTGTTTTCATTTTTTCCCATGCAAAACCTCAAGATCTTTTCATTAGGCAGTTCAGCAGCACTTTAGATTGTGAATAATTATCTGCCCTGTGTCGAAACGGTCAGACATCATGATCCCAGAGGTCTTTTCCAACCTCAATGATTCCTTGATTCTACAAAAAAAGGAACTGCTTGCATCGGCCTGATAACAGCAGCTATGGAAGTAAAAATCACAGTCAAATCTTCTTCCAAAAGAGCAGTGACAACTCTAGGACGGGCTGCTGCTTCTGTGACTCTTTTCTGCCTCTGAGGAGTTAATAGCAGGGAGATCTTAAACTCCTCTTAGCTTTCCATCAGTTTGCAACACTGAATTTATCCAGCGAGGTCACTGCCCTCTGAGCACTGAGCACGCGGTTGTGTGCCGGCGGTGTTCCACGGAGCATCCGACAGTGGATTTGGGAAACCCTCTCCATAAACCACCTTCACCACCTGAGGTGAAGCTGAGAAGAGAGCAGCATCTCTGGGATCTTCCAGAGCTTACCTTAGTGAAGGGAGAGATGAAGCTGGTGATGCAGACGAGGCCGGCGTCGGCGAAGAGCCGCGCCACCTCGGCGATGCGCCGGATGTTCTCCTCGCGGTCCTGCGCTGAGAAGCCCAGGTTCTTGTTCAAGCCGTGCCGGACGTTGTCACCGTCCAGGGAGTAGCACGGGATGCCATGAGCCACCAGGTACTCCTCCAGGGCAAAGCCAATGGTTGTCTTGCCAGCTCCAGAAAGGCCTGGGGGAGGGAGCAAAGTGAGGGGTCAGGTTGGAGGTCAAGAGAGTGAAAACCAGAGTGCAACTGTGACACCGGCGGCCAAACCCCTTCTGTCTGAAGTTCCCTACCTCATTCCTTCCTAAAGGAAGTTGGATTCATCCTTCACAGAGCCCTTTTCCACCCTGATTATCGAAGGGGTGGCATTAATGCTGTGAGGAAAGCATCTACAGCCCAGCCTCTGGAGGGGTCCAACCCAGCAGTGCCTCTCCCTGGGCTGTGCTGGGACACATGAGTTCCAGGAAGGAGGGGAGGTTTGAAAGGATGCTGCTTCCTCCAGGTCGCTCTGCATCCTCCTCTTCCTCCCCCTGCTCCCACTGTAAAGAGCTAACTGCTTTGCCATTCTGAACCCAAGGAGAGGCTCTTGCTGTAACCATGTGGAGTGGGACAGGCTCCAGCAGCAAAGGCTCATCTCCTTCTCTAGGTGTGTATTTCAAAGAACAATCACCAGCCAGGCCAGCTCAAACCTTTCAGACACAAGATTTTTGCGTAATACTCAAAAAAAGAAGGAAATTGCCTTGGGTAGGGCTTTTGGCTTCAGAAACTATATAAAAGCAGATTGTGCTCTTCAAAACTGAGGAGGAGAACAGAACAGAAATGTGCTTGAATCCAGCATCTACAACCTAAGGTGACAGGAAGACAAATCCAAACGTCTTTACAAATCCTTCAAAGCACGTCCTACAACATCCTCCAGCAGCCAAAGAAAATGCCAAGATTTAACAAGCAAAGGAACAACTGGACAACGGGCAAAAGACAGACTTGGCTAAATACTAGAAATGAGAAATGCAACTGTCATTTCTGGCACCCCTTAAACCCCAAACAATGAGTTTATACTTCAAGGCAGAAGAGAAGGGCTACAGAACAAATGCAAGGGATTGCTCCCAACATGACTCTGTGGCTGGGAGTGTTTATTCTCCAGACAAGGTGACTGCCTCGTGCTGCCTCGAACACAGCACACCTACATGTCCCAATAAACTTCCCACCGCTCCTGAATGAAAACATCCACGTTTTGGACAACCCTGGGTACGTTCCACTGCCAAAGACTGGCTGGATTTGAGCCAAGGCTTCCTCAGCCACAGTCTTGGGAACAACAAGTGCTACCCCGAGGGCCTCTGACATGTTCAAAGGAGCCTGATAGCAGCTGGGAAGTCCATAAAAACATTAGTTATGGGCAGCAGCTGCCAGGGAGAACATCTTGCCGCGCCAGCACCGCGTGTCTGCGTTTCCCACGTGGGGATGTTTTGCAATTCCCAGCTCGCAGGGAATGCTGATGTTTCCTGCAGATCCCAAATCCCCACCTGCCAGCCATACCCGTGGAGTTTCACAGGTGAGGCCACGCTTTCACACCCAGACAGAAATACCTGTGAGCCAAACCGTGCAGCCTCGGAATCCTCCCCTGGTGCCGACAACTTGTCCTCTCTTACTCCTGCTGACATGATGGGCTTGGTAAACCACGTTGGTGGCTCCCTGAGAAAACAGAGTAGAACAAAGCACTTCTGTTACCTTTTGCTGCCCTCAGTGCAAAAGGAAATCTCGGCTGGGACAAACAGATGGGAGAGAAACGCAAAATTCATTAGTGAGCCAGCACGGTGAACTCTGGTGCTTTGGTGTGAGTTGGATTTCTGTCTCAGCAGCACAGACTCATTTTTTGGAGGCTCTCTGCCTCTGGCCAGGGTGTTTCTGGTGGTGATGCCTTCATGCCAGCAGGGAGAAGGGAGAAAGTGACTGGCTTTGCTGCAGGAGCACTGCCAGGTGACTGATCCCCCTGCGGGTGGGCAGGACACAGAGTCTGGGCAGAGACACCCTCCCTGCCTTCTCGACAATTTCAAACACAGACAGACTCACCTATTATTTTAATCGGGCTTGCAAAACAAGAGCGACTTCAGGTGCTAATTTACTGGCTGTGTAACTCGAGAACTGCAGCTGGGGCAGGAGCAGGGCCGAGCTGGGCACGCGATGGGATGGGATGGGAGGCAGAGGAAACAATCCATGTGAATTCCCAAGCAAACAAGGCACCAGCACAATGCTGAGCCAGAGGCCTGAATTCTGGTGCTTCCTAACGTTGCTGACCCCAGAGTCTCTGCAGGGCTGCAGGTGAAACAGCCTGGCTGTGGCCTGCAGCTCCAGCAACAGCACCTCCACAAGGAATGTTCCGCATGAAATATCCGCAAGACCTTGTTATTTGGGAGGATGATGTTCCCAGCTGAGGCACGCAAGGGAAAGAACATGGAGGGAACAAGGATATAAATATATCCTGGATACACATGCAGAGTGAGAGAGAAGAGAAGGTTGCACAGAGACTTCACAGAACTTTCCAGTATCTGAGGGAGCCTATGGGAAGGCTGGAAAGGGACTGTTCATCAGAGTGACAGGACAAGGGGAATGAGTTCAGACTGAAAGAGGGGAAATTTAGGTTAGTTATACAGAAGAAATTCTTCCCTGTGAGGTTGGGGAGTAGTGCCC
Source organism: Chamaea fasciata (assembly GCF_029207755.1). Classification (NCBI taxonomy): domain Eukaryota; kingdom Metazoa; phylum Chordata; class Aves; order Passeriformes; family Sylviidae; genus Chamaea; species Chamaea fasciata. The sequence continues at coordinate 32,272,441 of NW_027094094.1, read as the reverse complement.
AGAGCAGCTGTGGCTGCCCCTGCATCCCTGACAGCGTCCATGGCCAGATTGGACAGGACTTGGAGCAGCCTGGAATGGTGGAAGGTGTCCCTGCCCAGGCCAGGGGGAGGCACTGGATGGGTTTTAAGGTCCTTTCCAACACAAACCAGTCTGCACTTCTATAAAAAACCCAAAACGTCTCTAGACCTGCCCCTGAAAAGGTGAGTGAATGCTACACATCCTGTGACTCAGAGAATAAAAGATAAATAGACTTGATAGCTGCGGTTTGTTCCTTTTTTTTTTTGCTTTTTGTGGTTTTTTTTTTGTGGGGGGTTGTCAAAAGTTTGGACATTTTGAGCTCGCAAAGGCAAGACAGCACCACCATGGATTAATTTTGTCCCATCCCCAGGAGTTCAGGCTGTGTCCTGCAGGAGATGAGCCACGATAACGTCCGTGCCTCGGGAAGATGCAGGATCTGGCACATTCCTACACGGCTGATGTAAGGAGATTGTTCTGTTCTAAGTACAGGTTGCTGTGCCATAAATCTGCGCTGTGTGAGCATCTCAGAGCTCTTACTTTGCACGCTGGCACCTTTGGGAGCTTGGGAAAGCACCGCTGAGGGCATTTTTGCAATTCAGCAACACTGTCACACCTCTCCCACCTGCTGGGAGCTCCAGATGGTACCAAATCCCTCAGATTTTTCTGCTCTGTGCATAAACTTCTCAGGAAACTCTTCCCAACCCAAAGCAACTGGATGGCCGGGCTGGGAGCTTGCTTAGCTGGGAATGGGCTCTTCAGTGGGAAAGACCAACCTCCCACCTCATCATCCACCAGCTAGGAATGGTTTGGGAAGGCAGAGTTCAAGTGTGGTGGAAGGGAGTGAAGGCACTGGGAAAACTGATCGTTAATGGCCTGAGAGCAAATCCTGGAGAGATTTTGCCTAGGAAGAGCACATCCTGCAAGATGCTTGGTAGGCAGAGAGCAGCAGCGGATGGATCAAATGCTGGGCTGTCCCATCAATTTGATTCTCAGGGTTTTAACCCTATCACTGCAAATCATACAAATTTAAGTAGATAATCCATTCATCAGCACAACATCAACGCCTGGATGTTGGGCCCTAAAGCAGGGACAGTTTAGGACACTGGTAAGCATGTCTTGGAATAGTCTCAGGCAAGGAAATGAGGTTTGGGAGAGGAACTTCTGACTTATAATTCAACCCCAAACAAGGCTCCAAACAAGGCAATAAATGTCCCAGCAGCATCTCCAAAGAAGGGCCGTGCACCCCTGCCAGACAGATGGTCAAAGATGACACTGCCACACTGTCCCCATTCCTTGGAAATCCGCTGTTTGGCCCTGTCTGGATGAGCTCAGTGCTTAGCCCACCCTGCCTTAGCTCATGCAGGAAATGAGAAAAAAACAAACACATTGCTCCAAACCTTGGACTGAGGCCGCAGCGGGCCAAGAAACCAAATCCTAACTCTGCTTTTGGTCTCCCCTCCTACTGAACCCTTCTATGAGGTTGGCAAACAGGGGGAGACCAAGATCTTGGCTGTCTTTAGGCCTGTCTTTGACTGAGCTGCCTGGCAAGGGTCTCTTGGTTTAGTTTCCAAAGTGAAGAAGCTTTCCATCAACTATCCTGGTGAGACAAGGTGCTGCCCTGCTGTGTGAAAGCAGGTTAGAGCCAGAGGCAGGAGGCTTTTCCTGAGTGATGCTCCTGAATAAAGAGATGTGGCCTCGGAGACAGGAGAGTCTTGCTGGAAATCAGGAACCATCAGTGTCCTCTGCTCTGAGAGCCACCATTGCTCAATTCACAGCATCCAAAAAAGTGACCTCAGCTCCTCCTGAGGTAATTGGCCCTGGAAGGGAGTAGCTGTGCTTGCCCACATAAATTAAGTGTGACTACTCGAGGAGATCTTATCAGGAAGCATCTTCTCATCTGACAGTTAAAAGCATGAGGTCTGTGGGGCCTCTCCCAGACACCACGGATGTTTGTTGGGAGCAGAACCACTGCATATTTAATAGAAAATGCACCAGACAAGAAACATTTATAATCATAGACTTTTAGAGGTGTTAAGGCTGGAAAAGACCTTTAAGACCATCAACCCAACACCACCACTGTGTTCACCACTCAACCATGTCCTCAAGGGCCATATCCACATGGTCTTTGATATGGGTTTTTTGAGTTTCCAGGGATGGTGATTTCACCACTTCCCTGAGCAGCCCATTCCAATGTTCTACAACCCTTTCCATGAAAAAAGTTTCCCAATATCCAATCTAAGCCTCCTCTGGCACAACTCGGGGTTGTTTTCTCTCATCCTGTCCCTGCTCCCGGGGAGCAGAGCCTGAGCCCCCCTGGCTGTCCCCTCCTGTCAGGGAGTTATGCAGAGCCTCCTTTGCTCCAGGCTGAGCCCCTCCAGCTGCCTGAGCTGCTCCTCACCAGAACCCCTCCCCAGCTCTTCTGTTGCCATTTTGGGTTTAGGGTTGTCCCAACAAATTGCACGGATGTTCTGCCGTCTCCCACTAGGAATTCAAATATAAACTCTGGCCCTCAGGGCAGCACCTCCTCCTGCCTCCACATCCCCAGTTCTTCACCCAGCACCTCCGTGGCTGCATCACGAGTGGGAGCATGGCAAGAACCGACTGCAAGTGCCACGTTCCACAGCTGAGGGGTGGAAACAAAGGACAGACGAGAGCTGAGCAGGACATTCCAGAGATCCCCTGAGTGCACACAATACCCCCAGGCCAACCCTTGCTCAGCCACCCAGAGCAGGCAGAGCTCTGTGATGCTGCAGAAGATGAGCCACCAGAAAGCCATGCTGGCCGTCGCCGTGTCCCATCAGCTCCAAGCCCGTGTCCTTATGCTGCCCTTAATTCACCCCTGCCTGCTGCAGCTGGCACAGGCACGGACCTGGAAGCTGTCCAGGAGGCTCAGCTCACGGCAGGCTGCAGCAGCATCCCGCTCTGGAGAGGGACTGGCTCTCAAAAACACGGATCACACCGAGGCTGTGCAGCACCGCGCGGTGAAGGGCACGTTACTCACGCGTCCGGCTCACTCAGCACCAGGACCTGCATCCAGCTGGCAGCGCTCAGGGCCCCGGGGAAACCCTGACCCAACAGCCGGGGCAGGGTCAGGACTCCCCCAGCTGCCTTTTTATTTATAGGGCAAGCTCACAGCACCAGGAATATGATTCATTTTTTTCCACCCGAGCGTTTCACACACGCCCTATTTCGGTACCGCAGCCTGGACACGTCTCCAGGAAGGAAAAATTAGATCAAAATAAAAATAGAGGCTTTCGAAATGTTTTCAGCTGATCCTATTTGCAAATGGTAGAATGGGCTTTTAAAATGATGGAATGATCAAGCAAGCTTTCACTTGCACAGGCAAGCAGTGGGATCAAGCACATGGAGGGATTATTGGGGTGTCCTGTGCTGCGTCAGGAATTGGACTTGGTGATCCTTGTGGGTCCCTTCCAGCCCAGGAGATTCTGTGATTCTGAGTTTGAAGTCAAACGCTTCCCCTAAGCCTCAGGAGAGTGAGCTACCCTATCATTAAAAAAACCCTCCCAACTCCTGCCAGTTACCGAAAAAAATTAAAAATATTTGTGCATTTGATGTATAAAAACTACACTTCTCAAAATTTTTTCCTTAAAAAATTATTGTCTTCTATGAGACCTGCTCTGGCAAAAGGGTGACACTGTGTCCACAAGCAATCAGGGGGGAAAACATCCTGTAAAAGAGTCATTTGCTGAAGAAGAGTAAAACTGATACTCCAAAAAAAAGGAGGAAGAGAGGAAAAAGGGGGGTTTTGTCTGTTGAAGCAAAGATTTGATTACCATCATATTGAAAAACAGTGGAGAAACCTTGGCATCTCTTACATCCTAGCGTAGCTTTTGTAATCCAAAACCTATGGACTTTCCCCAAGTATTCATTTACTTCGCTAAGGCAGGAAAATGCTTCAAACCCCAGCCCCACTCTTTCCCAAGACAAAACCTCAGCAAGGCAGAGTTACCCTGGAAATTTTGCCTGTTTAACCCCTCAGGACGCAGGCCCAGATGGGGAAGTGGGACCCTGCAAGCACCTTTTGTACTGCCCACCTTCCTGCTCCCATGCTGCTGTCCCACCACCTTCCTGCTCCCGTGCTGGTGTCCTCCTGTTCCCTGCCCATGGGATGAGTCTCCTCTCCCAGCACCCGGAGGTGGGCAGGAATGCTGTTGTGTTTTCTCTCCAGCCTGAGCTGAGCAGTGACAGTGTCCTGCTGAGGCTGAGGGGCTGCCAGCATTCCCTGTCCCAGGCAGGATGCTGGACTGGGATCCCTTTCTCCATCCCGTGCTCTGAATAAAGCCCAGCAGGCTCAGTTTCTCCTTGGCACTCGCTGCCTGTTCCTTTTGGCATCGCCCCCGGGGCCCTGCCAGGAACATAACACAGAAAAACCTCAAGGAGAGCAGCAGAGCCATCCCAGTGCCCTGAAACAAGCAGCCTTTCAGCCTGGAGACAGACAGCTGGACATGCCAAACCCCACTAGCACACGAGATTTTCAAGCTGCTGTTAAGCCGAAGCCGTGTTTTCTTAAGCCACAAGAATTTCTGAGCTCTTAGCAAGACCTTATTTGCTGATGGCAGCTCAAATACTTTTCTCTTGGCAGAAATTTGCACGGCTTGGGTTGTCACAATCAAGCTTCAGACAACGCTGGCACACACAAAAAAAAAGAGAAGAGAATCAACATAATCAGGCTCGTGTTCCAGTAACTTCACAAATCAGATGCTGATTTCTGCACTGTGAGCCCAAATCAGCAGTTGGGTACTGAAATCTGCCTCTCTGGAGGCTCCCAGCTCAGGCGTTTCCTTATCTCAGAATGAGATGATGTCACTACTCTCATTTCCTCGATGCAGAAAAGCCAGTGACTCATTCTGTGCTCCTACATTTTTGGGATAAACTTGTAAGGCCAGGACAGATGTTATAAAAACAATCTCCTCCTGCCCACCCCCGCCCCCTCTGTCTTCATTCCTAAAATCTCAAGGGACAGCTGCAGGGGCAACAAATATTTAACAAACAAAGCATTTTGTCAGGCACTGACAAAAAAACCAATTTAAACACGAAACCCCTGCATGGTTGCCCAGTGTTTAATAACCAGAGCAGTTCTGCTAAATGATCTCCCCCAGCTGAATCTGCCTGAGCAGTTGGGCCTCTGCTCCTTTTTGCAAACAATGGGTTTGACATTGCAGAACTGCCTTGGTTTGATGCTGCCAGGAAAACCACCCAGAACACACGGCCCCGCTTCTCTACCTTCTCCTGGAGACAAAGATCCAGTTATGGAAAAGGGAAACTCAGTCCCTCAGATTGCAGGGACAAGAGGAAAAGAGGGCAAAGGTTCAGATTCTGACTACACATTAACTTCTGTATCAAAAAGATTTCCAGGTAGGAATTGTATCCACATGTAAATACTTTGTTTTCCCCCCTGAATATGAGATTCAGGAATTTAGTTAGTGGGTTGTGGTTCTCTATGGTAAATATGGCACTGTAGTACATGACCTGCCTCCTGCCGTGGCAGGACAGGCACCCTAAACCTGAGAACAGTCTCAATGACATGGGGAGGAGATACCCCTTTTACCATGCCCAACACATCCCTCTCAGGAAAGAAATCCTCTGTCTTTAGAGAAGCTCCTGTGTTTTCATAAGCAGCGGGAGCAGCAGAGGATCTGTGTTTCAAGCAGTTTCAGGTTTTAAAATACATCTATTTCTGAGCCCAGGGAAGGGAAGGGAGCTGGGGAAGGGGCTGGAGCCCCAGGAGAGGCTGAGGGAGCTGGGAAAGGGGCTCAGCCTGGAGAAAAGGAGGCTCAGGGGGGACCTTGTGGCTCTGCACAACTCCTGACAGGAGGGGACAGCCAGGGGGGGTCGGGCTCTGCTCCCAGGGAACAGGGACAGGACAAGGGGAAACGGCCTCAAGCTGTGCCAGAGGAGGCTCAGCTTGGACAGCAGCAGAAATTTCTGCATGGAAAGGGTGCTGAGCCCTTGGCAGGGGCTGCCCAGGAAGGTTTGGAGAGCCCATGGCTGGAGGTGTCCAAGGAAGGGCTGGAGGTGGCACTCAGTGCTCTGGGCTGGGGACAAGGCAGTCTTGGCTTGGGACAGGCTGGACTCCATGGGCTGGGAGGGATTTTCCAGCCTCAATGATTCTGTGATTCTATAAAAGAACTCATTCTTCTGTGAGGCTTCTCCTCTGCAGGACCTGGTGGCAGCCTGAAAGGGAAAAGCTGGACTCCAGCCCAGGCTGGTGGGCTCTCAGTGCTGTGGCCACACGGTGCCTCTCCCTGCCTCAGGTTGGATGCCCAGCCTTGAACCTGGCGTCTTGCACCCCATGTGCCTGACTCTGCAGTGGTCAGTGGCCACCAGCAGGCCACGGGACACCTCTCTGCACCTCAGCACCTTTTTTAGGGTTTTCAAAGTGCAAAAGCAGCAGCAGAAAGGAGCGCAGGGGAACTCAGCCAGACACACCACACAGGACACGGTTAAATGGGGGAACTTTGCCTGGCGAGCCAGAAGTTCACTAGGCTGGAAAAAGTCATTACAATGAATTCATGGAAGGAAAGTTCATCAAGGACTATCAGGAGGAAAGGCACAGCCTCTGGTATCTCAGGTCATAAATCAGTGCAAATGGGGGGACAATGCACTGCTGTCCCAGCCATAAAGTCTTTCCTGGCTCCCACTCTCGGTTGCTGCCGGGTACGACAGACAGGGCTAGATCTCCCCCTCACTCAGCACCTCCTCAGTCCCCTCAGAACTCCTGCTGGATGAAGACAGGGCTGTTTTCACTGCTGCACGACTGAATATATCCCTTTGCAAAACCAGCTGCAGGAGAAAAGTCCAAGTTGAAGACTTCAGGAGGGTGAAGTTTTCCCAGCCCATCTCCCTGTGCATCTGAGCCCTACAAGCTGCAAGATGGGCTTTTCATGGGTGAGTGCACACAGGGTTACACAGACCCTGGCTTAAGTCAGCAGCAAGGATGTTGGACTCTTCCTGAACCAGTGGCTGCTCAGCATTTCCCCCACCCCTCCCTAAAGCAGGCAGAGGCACAGCCCTTACTCGTTCCACGCTGCTCAAAGGCTGGTCCAAGGACAGTTCCACATTTTCCTTGAAGATTATTGTTAATTGGTCGCTCAAAAGTTCATGTAAACTCCCAGCATCTCTCAGAGGGTGGCTTCACCCTCAGTTTTACAGCCACAGAAGGGCAGTGGTGAATAGGACCAACAGCAGACGAAGGCTTCAGCTCCCACAATATTTAGGACATAACCAATGACGCATGTTTGAAGAGCAGCCTGGACTTCAGGCTGCACCTCTGAGACATCCCTCACATCCATCCCCAGGGTCTCAGATCAGCTTTCCAGAGATGCAGTGAGCTGCCCCAGCCATGGCTGGGGGGACTCATCATGCCCAGAGGCAGGTGCCCAGCTCAGACCCCCACAGCAACCCTCTAAAAAGCCCCTCCTCTAAAATTACTTTTCCCCCCTCTTCCCACGCTCACTGGCAACACAGCCTGATGATCTTCCCATCAGAAGGGCTGGGCAGGCCTGAAAAATGACCTCCCGCCCAACCACACACTTTGCGCCACAATGGGAAGCTAAAACACAGTTTGATATCGAAGAAAACATTTTGTTCTGCCAGAGAGGCCACGAAGACCTCCAGGTCAGAAAAGTCTTGGAAATGTAGGTGCAGAGGGTTGTTTTCCAGCAATGCACAGAAAAAGCTCATCTCAACAACCCACCAAATGCTGCAGCTGACAGAAAATAAAATCAAATCTGTGTAAACCAGCTCTGCTCTCCAAACACATTTTGGCACCCACTCAGCAGACAAAGCTTTTGACACACGGAGCTGTAACTGAGCCAAGCTGTGAGCTAAGGAGCAAAGACCACTCTGGGAGGGACAGGAGGCAGTGCTAGCAAGGAACTACCAGCCCCACAGGCAAATCCCAACTTCCCGCGTGGCATGACGCACACCCGGGGCTTTTTTGCATCCCTCCTTTTGTTAATGATACACCCATGTAAATTTTCACTTGGAAATGATTAAGCTGTAAAACCATTAAGGAGCTATTTCTCACTCCCTTCAGCAGTGACACCCTGGTCACGATAACAGCAAATTCATAGATGACAACCTGAATCACACAACCACCTTCTTAATGGATTTTTGAGGAGCAAAGTGTATGTGCAGCGTGACAAAAGTACAGGTTCAAGTATTCACACAGGCCCTGCACGCCAGTTATCTTTTGGGGGCACGTACAGCTGTAAGTTTATCTAAAACACCTGGTTTCAGGTTCAGATAGGCAAGGGGTTTTCATTTCTAAAAGGCACCCTCCAGGACCAACATCAGCCCAGTTAAGATTTAAAAAAAAAAAAAAAAAAAAAAAAAGGCAAATATGCCAGTGTTTGTCTTGAAAACCCTCCAGAAAAATAAAATCTCCTTGGCCTAAATCTAAGCTGCAGCTGCAGTGCACATGTCTGGGTAGTGTGGGGTCTTCAGCATCATTTGCTGATTGACTAAATGCTCTTGCAGGGGCACGGATGGAAACCTACACCTGTGTTAAGGGGTTTTGGCATGGACTTGTGACTGGCTGTGACTTGATGTGCGCAGCCTGAAAACCAGAGGAGGCTGGAGTCTGTATTTCTGCCGGAGTCCAGCAGCAGGACAGGAAAGAACACACTGGCTCGAAGTGCTCCCACCCAGAGCTGAAGGAGTTACAGCCTTGGCCACCACCAGCAGAGGTGCTCAGACCACACCAAGATGGTTATTTAATTCCCCAACCCCTGGAGGGCTCAAGCACGGAAAGGAGAAGGCATTCATGTTTAGGAACCTGCAATTTCTCCTGGCTTTTCTTCCCTGAAATCCCCCAAGCTGAACCTGCCTGCTCATACAGAGCAGAGTGTGGTTATTAAACACTGGTCTGGCACACTGGCAGCCCAAGTGAGTGAAACAGCAAGGCGGGGGAAAGAGACTGGAAAGGGAACTTTCTAATAGCAAAGGGCTTCAGAAGAAATTGGCAGAAAAGGGGAGAAAGTTCTAAATAACAAAGTAACAAAAGTCAATCACCTCACTTTTCCACGGTCTTCGAAGAAAAGAGATATAAAGCAAACAAAGTAATAGAAAATAAACCAAGAAATCCCAAGCATGCAATGAGCAGCTGGAAAACAATCACCTTTGGATGTTGCGGCGCAATGAGTTGGACGCCGCGTTCCACGGAATAAATCATGCTGTAAGAGCAAGCAGCTTGTGGCTCAGTGGATAAAACATGAGTTTTAGAAAACTCACTTTCTTGAGTGACTCAACGCAGAGCAAGCCACACTAATTCCCTGAAATCAGGGCTTTGCTGCCCTGTCCCCTAGGCAATGTCACTGTGATGAGCTACTCAGAACTGCTTTGAAAATAAACATCTTTCAAGTTGTTTTGCTCTTTACGTTCAAGGCAAGAGTTAAGAGGAAGTGTGAGAGGAGATGAATGCATGGTTTGGGTGTTTTAATAAGCTTTTTCCTTCATGTTGCTTAGCAATTAAATTGATGGAGATGCACATATGTTCCTGCTCTGCCTGGGGTATCACTCAGTCCATCTGAACTCTGCCCTGCAGCTCCGGTTTTTTTCAACAGGAGAGTAGTTTTTAGGCAAAGAAACTAAGCCTCTCCTCAGGGTTGACATCTGATCTTGTGGGTTTGTTTCTCCTCTTTAAATAAATTTAAATAAGCCCACATCATTTGCACATAAGCCCTGCACAAACACAAGTGAGCTAGCAGAAGTTACAGCTCTGTGACTCGCTGGGCTGGGGAAGCACATCCTGCTGCAAGCCAGGGATGCCTCACCAGTCGGATTCCTGGAGACGCTGCTGTGAGAGCAGGCAGGTGACAAAGCTGAAACACCTCCCCCGAAAAACAGTTTCGGTTCTGGGCTCTCATTCTCCCCAAGCACCTGCGAGAGCACCCGAAGAGAAACTTCACTGGCCGGGGGCAGGACTCCCAACACCTCCAGCCCATGAGATGCGCTGAGCTGCACTTTCCACGCAGCGCTGGGGACACAGAGCCACGCAGGCGGTCACACTGCCAGGGCAGGGCCGTGCCCGTGGCTCTGGGCTCCGCGGCAAGTTTCCCTGGAGCACAGTGCATCATCTGTGTGCTCCCGCCCGGCAGGAAAATGCCGCTCGGCGGGCACGGGCAGCGAGCGGCGGAAATGCCGGCGGGGCCGCAGGTGTGGGGAGAAGGATTTGCTCTTTCTACAGAGCTCAAAGAACCCCTCAACCCTGAAAGCCACGCTGTGCAAGAGCCCGCACAATAAACAAGGGCAGGCCCACAGCTCCACCTCCCGCCCTGCACTCTCGTCACGGTGTGCCTGCTCCCGAGGGCAGCGTTTGCCACCGAGGCACACAGGAGGCCTGTGTGAGGGACACTACGGCTTTGAGGTCACCATCACAGACCCTTCTCCTGCCCAAAAAGTCAGTCCTGAAACTGGCCAGAAACAAATGCTTTCTGTCGGTGAGGGCTGGGAACAGGAGGGCACTGCCTGGCACGGTAGAGGGCTTCATGCCTCTTGCGGAGTCAGGAGCAGAAATGAGGAGAGCACGAAGTGTTTCCATATTAACCAGCCAAAGAGAAATTCCCGCACACCAAGACCGGTCCTCACACAAGGCACAATTAAGGTGCCACGTTCATTTCATTTTTAAGGATAACACATGCAGAAGGGAAAAAAAAAAAAGTTTTCTTCTTTACACCTTACCATATTATCAATTAATAAATAGGTGTGCAATTAAAGCATCCTCAAACCAGATTCAAACTCCAGAGAGCATTCAGGCTGATTTTAGGATTTAAGTCCCGGACTTCTAGTTATTCAGTTTGCAAAATGAAGAGCACTGTCAAATAACACAGTGGTCCATCTCACAACGGCTGGCACTGCTGTGCCTTTCCAAACCTGACAGCTGATCGACATCACCTGCAAAACCCAGCTCTGGTGAATAAAGCTGGTACCATCCAGCCTCACAAAACCTGGTCTGTGGGACGAAGATTAACACACCGCCCACATCACGAAACTGTGACAAAACGGAGGTTTTAGCAGCAACAAGGATTTTTAGGAGTAATAAGGATTTGTGTTACTGGGAGAACGAAGAAGGGGCAACAGAAGGATGATCCCACTGCTGTATCAACAGAGATCTCGACAGGATAAATTATTGTGTCTCCATTTTAAAATGGAACTAACACCTTCGGCTGTTGCAGCTACAACAGTGTCGCGACGAACCGTCTGTGGGCACAAAAAAAGGTCAAAGGACCCTGAGCAAAGTGAAATTCCTTGTCCATGCCTTTGATATAAACTGGAGATGGTTGAAACCAAGAAGCTGCTGAGGTTGCAGTTCAGAGAGAGAACTTCCTTTACACTCTGTGCAACCACATCTTCCTGGCAAGGGACGGGAAGATCACTAATGGGACATCACCGTTTCACCATCACTCCCCAAACCTCTTGTAATTAGCGAAATCACGCCTTTTCTCACTCCATCAGATACCTGGCAGATAAGCACACAAAAATCCGCCTACAGCTGTCAACCTGATAGCATCTGTTTTGACAGCCCCGGCACAAAGGTCAGCCACAAACTCGCTTATAAAGGTCATTTTTCCAACCCAGAGTGGAGGCAAAGGAGAGGGATTGTTCTGGAAGTTCAGTAATGCCTCTCTCCTGTCACAGCAATAAACAGAACTCCCATACACAGCTCACGGCCCGCACCTCCCCTGCCTGAAATAATCCCTAAACCACAGGTTTTTGCGTTTCCAAGAACACCTCGCCGCACAGGCGCGCTTTGTTCCGTGTGGTTTTGGCTGCATTCCTCCCCGGACAAATTACCACTGTGTCCAAAATGCATCAAATCCATCGGAAAAGTTTAGGGCAAACTTTTAAAAAATGAATCAAATCAACCAGCAAAAAGCAGCCCGAAAGACTTACGTCAAGATTTCTTCTGGTTCTGATTTAAAACCTGGAAAACGTACGCACAGCCAGAGGGACCCAGAGCTCCCATCCCAGATCCAGGGAGTAGGGGAGGGCAGCTGGCAAGCGGAACGCGATGTCTGGCTGCGGCTATGATTTGCAATTTTAATTTCTAACCGAACTGTGTCCTGGCTATGATTACTTTGCTGTGCGTGTTCCAAAGCGCTGGCTGTGCAGCGATGCTGAGAGCGTGGCGGTGACCGGCTCACCAACTCCTTGTCCCGGCTGGGACCGGGACAGAGGACGCCCAAAAAAGCCACGAGCTCCGGCCCCGCCTGGAGGCGATCCGCCGGGACCGAAGTCGGGACAGGTGCGGGATACGGCCGAATGCCAGCGGAGGATGCGGGATCTTCCCGGCCAGCGCGCCCATCCCCGCCGTCCCGAGTGATGGATGGGCTGGCCAACTCCCGAGCGCTGCCGGCACGCCCCGGCTGCCGCTGCCCGGGGATCCCAGCGCAGGAGAAGGAGAGGGATCCGCAGGGACCGCCCGCCCCCCGCTCCCCGGCGCGTCCCTACCGTCTGCTCGCGGCTCGACATGGTGCTGCGGCGCCGGGCCCGGCGGGCCGGGGCTATAAGGGCTGCGGGACACGTAGCGCGGCCCTGGGCCGGCCCCTCTCGCCCTGCGCCCGCCCCCGCCCCCGCCTCCTCCGGTCCGGCCCCCGGGGGAACCGGGCAGGGCGCTCCGGGCCGGGGGGCGCGGCCCCCAGCCCCCGGAGGAGCGGGCAGCGCGGGCACGGCGCGCCCCGGCACGGCCGCCCGCAGGAAAGCGCCCTAAAGCGAAGCGCTTGGGGCTCTCCTGCCACGGCCAGGCTCGAGGAGAGGGAGCCGAACGGCGGGTCACGCAACACTGCTGGGAGAAAAAGCACCTCCCGAGGATGATGATAAAAATGAATAAAACCAAGCAGTGCCGGAGGCTGGTCCCTGAGGGTTTGGCCAAAATATCAAAAGAGCTGAAAAGAAACACAGAGGAGCCTCCCAGCAAACAAAGCGCAGCAGGTGAGGGGAAGAGAACCTGATGACTGACAGCGTTGCCCCAAATTCTCAGTTTTCCACTGCTGGAAAAGCTCAGGTCCCGGCACCGTGCTGAGACAGAGGAAAGGACAGGCAATGTCCTGGTGGAGGGAAACCGCAGTAGTACAACCCTGGGATGGCCCCGTGATCCAGGGACAGGAACATCCTGGTGGGTGGGTAATTCTACACGTGGGGTCCAATCCAGCATGGCTCTTATCCTCCTGGACCACTGCCTCCTGCTCCATACCCATCCATGGATCCATCCCAGGGCTACAAGGACGGCTGTGCCAACTGTGCTGCCTCTCCTCTAGGAGGAGATACCTCACTTCTCATCATGCCCAGAAGAGCAAGTGCTCCCTCCAGGTCCAACATGCTGAGCCTACTTTGGGCAGCTCCTGGGACCTGTTCAGCACATGATCATCAGCAGTCCATCAAACACTCCTGTTTCATCTCTGTCCTTCATTCCAGCAGAGTTTAAAATCATTGATACCCTGACTGAGCCCTGAGTGAAGCCCCTCGAAGGAAAAGGAAAAAGGTGTTGGGATTTTCCAATGCTCCCGAAGGTTCATTCTCCTGATAAACTCTTAAAACAGAAAATGGGAACCGCCAAGGGAGCAGTGAAAGGACAACTGAGGTTTCTCAAATGAGATCTTGCTGCAGGAAGTACAGGCCCACTGTGGGAAAACATGGAGGTGAAGGAATGGGGCTGGAAGGAGGCAACAGCACCTGCTGAACCAACTCCCAAAGCCAGGCAGCTATTAGAGTGTGATCAGCTATCAACCGAACTAATCCCCAGTGTAATTCCAGTTAAACCCATGGCATTACATTCAGGATTAACTCAGCTAAATAATACCAGGGTCGCTTTTTAGCATCACTCATTCCCTGCTTTTCCTCATATTGTTTTTCTCAATTAAGGGCGGATTAAATTTCTGCCATGGAAACAACACAGCAAGGTTGGAAGAACAGGGAAAGAAGGCTAAATGCAATATCCATTGGAAAAGTCCATCCTGGTACATTTAAATTCACATCTTTACTCCCTCTCCATGTTACCTTGCCTTTCTGTACCTTCAGTGAAGCAGAAGGGTGGGAAAGGTGCCCAGCAGACCAAAGCCAGAAGGGAAACCCATTTCCTGAAGAACAAGGAGCAGCACGAAGGGAATCGTGAAGAACAAAAGGCACAAAGAGGGGCTCCTGTAACAACAGACCACTCTAAACCATCCTGGCCTGACACATAGCTGGTTCTAGAGAGGGCGTTTTCAAAGGAAAACATTTTTTTTTCATTAAAAGTGAGCTAGAGAAAGCAAAGGGGAAAGACAGAAAACTAGGGTTACAATGTAACAGAAAAATTAGCATCCAGAGCATGTAACACCTCCATGTTTCCCCTAGATACCTATCAGTGAGACAGAAAATGAGTCAACGTTATCTCCATTTGTTGCATCATTCTTCACTTCTAACTTCGTCAAAGTTATTTCCCTTCTAGGAATTAAACTGACTGCTCATAACCTGCCTGGGAATTCGAGCAAATAATATTTTGTGTGTAAGAGATCCAAGGGTTTTTCACCTATTTTTCACTTAATTTTCCCAAGCACAATGGCAAAGAATGGTGGGGACTTTCGTTACATTAAGCTATAATAGCTAAATACGTTTGGCTATTGTCAAAAATTTTAATTTGTGTGGGGCTTTTCAAGGAAGTAACTGAAGAAACAATCAGAAACGAAGCAAGCAAGAAAAAAAAATCTAGTTGCTTACCTGAAGAGACATGCAAATTAGTGACACTCAATTTTCATCAAAGAATTTCTTGGGCTATTAAACAAGAGCTTCGGCCTCATGCAGACAGGGAAAGCAGCAGCAGCTCAGCAAAGCAGGCAGGGGCTGCCCCTGGATCCCTGGAAGTGTCCAAGGCCAGGTTGGATAGGGCTTGAAGAAACCTGGGACAGTGGAAGGTGTCTCTGCCCATGGCACAGGGTGGAATTGGATGAGCTTTAAGATCCCTTTCAACTCAAACCATCCTGTGATTTTATGATTACAGGAAATATTTTTATTTGTGGGGAATCTCACTCTGCTTACAGGAGACTGTTGTTCCTCTCCTTACTGGGAAGGACCAAAGAAAGCCATGTCCCCTGTGAGCTGCCCTTGTGCACTGGGATTCAGCATTTTCCTGCAAAGTCTGTGCCGCCCTGACACGCCGATCTCAAAGAGACAATAAATCCTTAGAGAAAAAGCTCCTTTAGGACCCCATTGTGCAAGCAACTAACAGAGAGCAGAATCTATATATAACTCCCCTAAACAGACCCAGCAAGCAGCTGCTTGTGAGGCATTTGCTCCATCCATCTTCCCCATTCCAAACCACCTTCTTAGTCAAAATTCCTATCCCAGCATTACCCGAGAAATCGCCCCAAAGCACCAACACTCACGTCAGCGTTCACCAGCTGGCCATGACCAGTGGGATAGGCTCACCAACACATTCTGCCACCTACAAGGCAGCAGAGGTGGAAATTAGGAGGCCACATCCTTTCTGCTCTGAGGTATCAACCCTAGAAGTGCTGCAGCCTCTGGGCAAGTGCCATGGAAGGAGAGGGCTGTGCCTTGCAGAGTTCTCCCACATGAAGATACAGGGGGGAGGTCACTGTCCCTGACTTTGCACAACTATACTCTTAAGTCCTTGCAGGAATTCCCTTATTCGATGACTGCTAGCTGGAAAAGCATTCCACTATGCCCTGTACTCAAAACTACTCCATTGCGGCTGCCTCTGCTCTTGTTAATTTGCTTTCCTAGCACCGGGGGACCTGCAGATGAAGGTTCAGTGCCATGTTTAGTTTTTCAAGTGATGGAGACATGGTTGTTGCCTTCAGCACCATTCCTTCTCAGATTCTCTGGCCTTGTTTTTCCAAAGTGCCAGGGGACGCTGTCACTCAGTTAATGGAGCATCCTCCAGTCACTGGGAGCGTGACAAATTCTGCTCATCCCGTCCCCAATGCATTAGGATCGGAACCTTTGAAACCCGAACATTCCCCAACTGAACACACGTAACGTCTCCGGCATCGGCCCGCAGAGATACCAGAGATACAGAACTGCCCCAACAAGCACTTCCAGCTTATCCACCTCACCTTTCACCCTTTGCACAAAGCGGGTTGAGTTCTGTGGATAAGTCAAGGGTGGATCTGCAGCCTTAAAGCCTCACCTGGGAGATGTCAAATCAGAAATACGCTATGAAAGCAAAGCACAGATTGCTGGAAGCACCAGAGATCCAGGTTAGGGCACTGCTTCCTGGAGTCAGCAATTTGGACTTTAATGAGAACAGGAAACGTTTTTCCTTTCCTTGTTCTATAATTCAAACACATGGGACCATCCCCAACTTCCAGAAAGCTGTTTGAGAGAACAGGAGCTCCAGAAGTGACAAGGAATTAGCTACTGAAGCCTCCAGCACCGGCAACACCCACTGCTGCTGGGGACTGCTCCAGCCAGAAACCAAGTTCAAAACCAGTTTGCCAGGATTTCACAATGGGAGAGAGAAGCCCAAGCCAGGAACATGCTCTGCACCTACTTGGGTCTTCTCATAGTGCTGCACAGCTCCCTTTAAACAACCCAGAGGTGGGACTGCCAGGTATTTACCGCTCCGGTGACACAACCACTCCTGCTCCCCAGCAGGATCTTGCTTTCCTACACACCCTCTGGGCTGCACTGACAGTTCTGAAGGTTCCCAGTGCAACTGGTCCAGCCTTGGGGATGGCATCCCACACATACCAAACCCCCATAATCATTGGGGAAATGGTAAAAATGCAAAATGTACAATCCCACTGCTGCTTCTGTCACTTGTTTTTAGGGCGGGTACAAACGTGTCCTGTCCTCCGAGCAATGCTCAGCACAGGGTCACAGGATGGCTGAGGCTGCAGGGAGCTCGGTGGGCACGTGGTGCCACCTCCGTGCTCCAGCAGGGCCATCCCAGAGCACAGGGCACAGCATTGTGTGCACACAGCTCTGCCACAGCCCCAGGGAGGAGCCCCCCAGGCCGTGTGGACAATGTGTTCAGGGAAGAAGTTCTGCCTCCTGTCCAGGTGGGACTTCCTGGGCATCAGATCTGTAAACTAAGTTCTGACAGGGCTCCTTGGTTTTTCTCACTCACCTCTTTTTCTTTTTTCCTTTTTTGTATTCATGTTTCTCTTTGCCTGTCTGTAAACTTAAAGTGCTTTTGAGGTTTCCCTGCCAGCCCCACAGAGCCCAGAGCAATCCCAGCTCCCACTTGCAGACAGACCTCATGCTCTCCTGACTGCACACCACAGCTCCAGGATATAAAATATATAACATATAAAAGATATGCCCCTACCAGGGCTTAGACAACACTCTACAAGGAAGGGAATATTGACTTTAGAAATGTCTTTCATTGGAAGCAAAATGAGGATTCTTATCCTTTTGTGGTGTGTCATATTGCAGTAAAGATATTTATTTATTGAGTGTAATTATCTACTATGGGTCTGTTGCCTTTGCCCTATGTGATTTCTTATCCCTATCACAGACTTTGACCCATATCCCTACCTTGTTCCTTTTACAATACCAGAATAAAGATCTCAGCTCCTGGAATTTTTTCAGACTCACTTTCCCTACAGTAATCTGGGAACTCAGGAAGTCAGATTAGAAGCTTTTTTTTTCCAAAAGCAGGCTGGCAGAATAAAAGACCAAAGATATCTACAAAGATACCAGGCTGGCTAAAACTGCCAACCAGGACTGTTGTGACTGAAGCAGAATCAGCTAAGGAAGGGCCAATTTAAAATCCAGCCTCTCCAGGGCCGGGCAGTGCTAAAGCTGGACAAGCACAGACAGGTAGGGAAGTCAGCTCCTATCACATTTTGAAGTGTAATTTCATCCTAATCCTTTTACAAAGCAGCCATCTGTGACAGCACCTCCTACCTGTCACTCCCTCCATCTCCAGACACCTGTGAGCAGGAGCACCAAGCACTTTTCCAGGCAGCACAGGGAAAACCCCACAGTCCCCACCTTTTTTCACCTGTCTTCACGCCTGTGCAGACGCAGATTTAGGATCTGCAATACACTACTGGATCATAGCACTTTTCCCCCGCGCCATTTCCTAGTGAGATTTGTCACACAGATTTCCAGACAAGCTGTCAACCATGACAGATGTGTGCTGCCACCAACTAAGAAAAGCAACTGTTCTCACAGGAAACCACGTGAAAGGAAACTTCTTCTGGTTTGGTAAACTCAACTTCAATTTTGCTATTTTTAGAATAATCCAGAGAAGTCTTTTTATCACTCTCATAGAACAGCCATTCCTAGGTATAGGATAAGGTGACAAGCTTTAAAAAATCAGGGTGACATTTACTGTTTGTGACAGGTGTTGGGTGCTTGATTCAAACACTGATTTGTTTGGAGAAACAAATTTCCCTTAGGTTGGAAGGGACCTTAAAGCCCATCCAGTGCCACCCCGTGCCCTGGGCAGGGACACCTTCCACTGTCCCAGGCTGCTCCAAGCCCTGTCCAGCCTGGCCTTGAACACTTCCAGGGATCCAGGGGCAGCCACAGCTGCCAAAGTGGCCCAGTAACCACGATAGAGTTCAAAACTCCTGAAATTGGCACACAGGATGGGAACAATTCCTCATTTACCAGCAGAGCTGTCTCCTGCAGCTCAGGGCTGTGCTCTGCAGGCTGCGTGGGAGAGCTGAAGAAGTAGGTCACATGAGCCTCTGCTGTTCCTTGTCTTGCCTCATCCAGCTGGAAGCTCCCAGCACACCCCAGGATTTGGCTTTGACACCCAACTCCAGCCCTGTGCCCAACAGTGGGTTGATCAACACATGCAGCACCTCCTGGGGGAAAAGCAAAATAAAAGGAAGAAAAGAACCTGAACCTATCAAGAATCCCTTTGAGTCACCACCCCTTTCCTGCCTGAGCAGGGACACGGAGCACAGGGGCACAGGAGAGACAGGCCAAGGCGTGCTGGGAGCGGCATTTGCTCCCAATTCTGCCTGGAAAAGGAGCAGATGGAGACAGGGGAGATCTGCTCCATGGGAACACTGCAGGATCCATCTCACCTGTCCTCAAACCCAGGAGAAGAAAGGCAAACCCGATTATCCCCAGGGATAATCAATCCCTGTACAGCCAACCATCCTCGCTGGTGGGTTCAGGGCAGAGCCTGCATTCCCTACAGAGGAAGATGAGCTATTCTTTGCCACACCAAGGCCCATGAGGACTGAAGAACAGCCTGGTAATTCTGGGTATTAGGAGATGAAATCTGAGCCCCAAAGGCTTTCCTGCGAAGCCAAGACCCGGCACGATTTTGCATACGTTTCATGCTTGAGAGGGCTGGGAGCACGAGGCCCTGGGGAAGCAGGTCGTGGATAATAAAAGCAGCAGGCATGCAGGCAAATGCAGGATACAGTTAGTAACACTATTTATATTGCAAAAAATAAAATCTGTTCTACACAAATCTATGTGTAAGAAATGACCTGTGGCATCCGGTGAGAAAGTTCTGTAGCAGCAGATGGGAACCAGAGCATAAAACCTCCACAGGGCCACAGAAAACAGTCCCCAACCAACCCAATAAATATAAAAACCTCACTGGCCTAATGATTAACCCTCCCAAGAAGAACAGTGGGGAGATCTCCCTGCCAGCGGTGAGCTGTTTGTTAGATCGCATCTGGAAAACCAAGTACAATGGTGGCCATAAAGTTCAAAAGAACTGAAGTGAAACAAGCCACCACACACATGAAGTAAGTCAGGTGAGGAGGAGAGATGAAGAGGGACCAGCTTATCAGATCTGGCAAAGCAAAGACTGAAATGAGATGCAAGCGGCATCTCCAGAGGGATCAGGCAGGTCAGTGACTATGTCAGGACACAGAATAGGAAGATAAAGGGTAAGTATAACATTACAGGCTGAAAATCAAACCCCTCAGGACTTCAAATCTCTCTTCTGGCACATAAACCAAGAACTGGAGCTCAGGGGGTTGGGGTTTTTTAAACTGATAGGTGAATGAGAGGCTGGACATGACCTGGCAGCCCAGAAAGCCAACTCTGTCCTGGCTGATCCAGCACAAAGGTGGGATTGCAGAGGATCAAGAGCCACCTCCCTGTGTTTTGGACAGAACTATCTGATTGTTTGAAAATACTCCCTCTACCTCATCCCTCATATATTTAGTCTAATAAACAAATTATTCATTTCAAACGATCATAACTTAAAAATACAAGATATTGCACATTCATAAATATTAGAAAGTTGCTCCAATTTTCAGAAGTATTTTTAGGCAACCAAAATCCTCAGAGAGCAGCAAACAGCATTAATAGCAAGAAGGAGCAATACGTCATACACAGAGGACATCTTTGGGATGCTATTTTATGTGGGGGAAGTGTGAAACAAAAACCTAGAAAAGTTCACAAGAATTATCATTTCACTCCTTTTCAAGTCAACAGCACAGCCTCACCTTGAACAGTGTGGTGCAAGTGTGGCCCAGGAAATATATTTATAGGCACAGGGTAAAACCAAGCCAGAAATCAGCAGCAACGAGAAGAACAGAATAATTTCAGCACAAGGAAGAAAGAAGCAAGATGGGCCCCTCCCATGCGAGGAAAAGAAAATCAAAGTCACAAGTAGTACAAGTGGAATGCAAAGAGGTCAAGTGTTTAACTCCTCTCCCAATAAAAGTGCTCCAAGGAATGGGATGAACTGCTGGTGTTGAGGAAAACAACACTGAAACAAGATCTGTATCGCAAGAACTGCTCCAGAACACATGCCAAGCCTCAGCATTTGCATATGGTAACTAACTCTGCTCACTGAGAATGCGGGAAGCTCTCACTGTTTTCAAATCACAGCTCCTGGAAACGTGGCTGAAATTCCAGTCTAGCAGGAGGCTCAAATGAGAGGAGCTGGACCTTCCCAAAGCTCTAGCTGAGCTCCAGCCTCCACCACATCACACTGCAAAGTGGTCATGGAATCACAGAAATGTTTGGGTGGGAAGGGACCTTAAAGCCCATCCAGTGCCACCCCTGCCATGGGCAAGGGACACCTTCCACTGTCCCAGGCTGCCTCAAGCCCCAGTGTCCAGTTAGGCCTTGGACACTTCCAGGGATCCAGGGGCAGCCACAGCTGCTCTGGGCACCCTGTGCCAGGGCCTCCTCACCCCCAGAGGGAACAATTCCTTCTCAATATCACATCTAGCCCTGCCCTCTGAGAGTGGGAAGTCGTCCTGGCACTCCAGGCCCTTGTTTAAAATCTCCCCCTACCTTTCCTGTAGCTCCTTCAGGCCCTGGAAGGCCACAACTGGGCCACCCCAAAGCTTCTCCTCTCCAGGCTGAACAATCCCAGCTCTCCCAGTCTTTCCTCCCAGCAGAGCTGCTCCAGCCCTCTGCTCATCCTGGAGCCTCCCCTGGCCTCTCTCCAGCAGCTCCAGGTCCCTCCTGTGCAGGGCCCCAGGGCTGGGGCAGCTCTGCAGGTGGGGTCTCACCTGGGCACAGCGACAGAGCTCTGTCTTTGGGTTAGGAAAGCACCAGGAGAGCCATAAAGAAGAGAAATTCCTTCAGAGCAATATATAAAGCTAAACACAAATCCACTGTTCTTAGCCCAAAAAACCCCTGTAGCCACAATCAGGAGTGGATGGGGAATGTCTGCTCTGTCCCTATGTTCAAGGCACCACCCACATCCCACCAAAAGCCAGAGGGCACCAGGCTGAAGGACCCTGAGCCTGATCTCACCTGGATCCTCTTTCTGGAGTGGTTCCCAGGATCACCTGGGCACCTTCTAGTTCTGTAAGAGATTCAGGCTCTGTTATCACAGGCAGGGAAGCGTTTGAGAGCTACAGGGCACTAATGTGGACAAGCCTGCAGAGCTTTTCTGACCTCTAAATAAATAATACAAAATCCACCTCACTCCCTCCATACTCTTTTTTTCCACAATAATCCCTTCTTCCCTGAGGATGAGGGATTTGTTTCCGCTAACTGAAGACAGTAAGAGGCGTGCTCGAACCTTTCAGCAGAACGTCAGAAAAACAATGCTCCCTTTAAACTCAAAGGGATTGTTAAATTAAATAATTGGGTTCACCACCATAAATGCCACATGCTGTTAGCCTGAATCTTCTCACTCCTGACCTTCACTCCAGGCCAGTCAGGTCAGGAGAAAATCTATAATTTAAAGCCCAGGGAAGCAAGAACTTAACACTTTAAAGATAAGTCATTATTCCTGCCTCAGCAGCACCTGATAATACTACCTTACCTTCAAAAAGTTAGACAACAAACAATTCTTTAATGTATTACAGACAAAAAATAGGGAGAAGGGGAGAAGGATGGTGGTGATTGTGTTCCTTTCCCAAAGGTTCTATGTGGTGTCTTAATTTGAGAGGCATTTCACTCCTTTTCCTGTGACTGCACAGTTTGGGGGACTTTTCCCTGTTTTGAACAAAACATCCTCTATTGTCTTCCATCTCCAGATGTCTTACAAGCAAATACATCTTCACAGAAAATGCAGAAACAGCCCTTAATCAAAAATGATGCCATCCCAGCCACCGCATCCTTTTTGCATCTGCAAAAACCTTGTCAGGAAATTGTTACTGCTTTTCACACCAGGGTTCCTGGAAACAAGAGTAAATCTTTAGTCCCCTCAAAATGTGAGTGTAAAAACCTAATTAAGGCATTTTTCTATTAACCATCGAGGAATCTGATGACCTAAAGTAATCAGAGACACCAACATATGTAACAGCAACCTCCCAACTGTATTTTGAAGGAAAACACAACCATGACTCCAAAGATCATGTCATTATTGCTGCTCAGAAAACAGGTGAAGAAAGTGTGCAGTTTTATTTCACAGCACTAAAAATCCACAAGTTCTCCAAATTCATCCAGTTAGTCCAAGATCATTACAAATCTGCATTTGACAGCCCCACACTAACCAGAATAACAGCAGCTCTTACTAGACAGAAAAAATTCACTTGCCAGAAAGATTAAACATTTTAACAAATTAAAATGTACTTCACACATATTGAAGGCCAGCATACAAGAACACTGTTGGTATTTCCCATCAGTGAGAGCTTCCAGTTTCAGAAAGGTTGCAAAGAGAGTCCTTGACAGATGTCTGAGATGATGCCTCCAGAGCCACAGGAAGGAGGAGAAAGCATGGTCTTGCAGGACTTTTGCAGGATGGGGGAATGTGCACTGCCAGATGTGGTAGCCTGATCAAACACCGCATACTGAGCTAGTGCCCAACACTGAAGTATTTTGATCCATTTTAGTTTTCTTTTTTTAAGTATCTAAACAAATGTCTTTGTTTATTAGACAAAAGGGTCAGAGTGAAGTCACCTCCCCAGTGCTAAGTATCAGAGTAAGTGCCCAGAGTATTTATGTCCCAACACTTCTATAGTGCCACAATGGTGCAAGGTTTCCACACTGAGCCTCTAATTCTGCCAAAGGAGTGAGTCAGAGCATCCTCTAAACACAGATCAGAGCTCCAACAGCGCATTTTCCTCTCAGGTAAATTGCTGACAGCAGCTGAAGAGAGATCTGTTACAGCGGGGGTGTGAGGGACCCAGGCTCCAAGGTGAAACAGGGAACAGCTTCTGAGGGCACTCCACAATAGAAGGTGTTTTTTGGTTCCTGCACCTCATCTGGCACACAATCAAAAAAGCAGTCAAGTGCAATGTATTCCTCCCTCCATAAGGAAGAAGGATGTATATTTTAACAAATGTGATGTCTTAAAATCAGTCTTGCTGAACTAACAACAGGATCCTCCATTCATCTCCCATAGTCAGGCTTTCATCCCTTCTGTTCATGAATCATCACTGACTCACAGAAAAAAATATTTGTTCAAAGGTGGATTTTCGCACCCTCGTATCTGCTCTTTCCAAACTTAACTGCCTTTAAACAAAGGCTCATTTCTTCGTAGCCTGACTCAAATGTTGCAATAAAGTTCTTAACTGGCATCTGTCACAACCATTTGCATCAGTTGACTTAGTCTCAAGGTAGGATCATGTGAAAGAGGAGACATGCAAAGGTGATTGAGCAGGAGTCCTATGCAGGGGCTGACAATTATCCTGACCTATATTCCTCTGGTTGTTGCAGCACTGAACTCCTCCCTAACCATTTATTCAGCTTCAGAAAGAGCTGCGGATTTAACACAGGCAAGTGTTGAAATATTTGAATCAGTATCTTCAGTGAGCTCTTGGTATCTGCAGCAAGTGGTGCACTAATCAAACAGGGCCCTGAAAGCACAGGTAGGGAAATGCCCTTCATTCAGAGAGCAACAGCAAAAACCAGGCGTTCAACTGCTCCTTAACTTACAGCTATGTACACATGAAGTGCTTTTATACAAGGTATATTAAGAAGAAAAAAAGTGACAAAAGCCTGAGTCCTCAGGAAAAAAAAAATTAAAACCCCATACACTAAGTATAACTTTTCTCAACTTGGAGTTTGGCTTTCTTTTTTCAGTTTTTGCAGCAGTCAAGTTCCCAGTTCCGGGGGTGAGCCTACAAAAAGGACTTATCAGGTGCACTATAGGCCTTTATACCCTCAACTGCTGCAGGCTATGCTCTGGTAATCGTTTATTCGCAGTCTTCACCTGCTGCCCAGGAAACAGCAAAATAAACCCCACTTTACAGGGTGAGCTCTGAACACTCATCAGATGGTGAGAGTGCACACTTCAAGAGCTACCAGCACCATAAATCCATACTCTTATTTGCTTTGGGGCAACTTGGTCAAACAGTTATTCCCTTGCAGGTGATGAAGGAATCTTTATCTGACTTAATTCAGACATTTCTCATCAGTTATCTTCAGTTTTCCTTTTACAGTCACACTGCACAGATCTAAAACACTTCCCAGCTTTCAGGCATAAGGAAACCTACTTAAAGTGTAGTTGCTTTAAAATATCAACCGTCCTTCTATGCCATTCACCCCTTTAAAACCAGCTGCATTGCAAAAGCAAGGTGACACACCAAATGTGTAAGGCCTACATAAGTGGCAGCTTGTTTGGTGCCTTAAAGTTAGGAGAAGTCAAGTCTCAGCCAAATCTTTAGACAGTTCAAAAACCTGGATTTAGAGTTAGCAACAATTCCATTTCAAGCAGGAGGCTGGAGACATCAGAGGTGTTTTCCAGCCAGAGCTGGTAGGAAAACTGTCACCACCTGGCCAGGACACCAAGAGATTCAGAGCCATAGCACAGCCTAACCTGAATGCCCAAGTAACACCAGAAATGGATGGTGTTAGTGAAAGAATACTCGAGTATTTCGAGAATAACTGCTGCGAGTCCCAGAGCACCTTAAAGGAAGACTGGCTACTTTCCACTCCCTCACTTTTATGTCTTTTTTCCCCTACTTCTTTTTAAAGATAATTTACTTACCCTGAAGACTAACTTGCTGTGCAGGATGGGTTGATGATGACCTTAGGACTTTTAATTCCTTGCCCTTTTTCAAGCAGGTGATGCATGCAGGAACTCCTCCTACTTTAAAATGCCCAAAATAGAAATGGCGCTGTCCAGGCAGAAGTTGTGCAGCTGTGGAGAAGGACTATGTACCCTCTCCCTTCTAGAAGCTTGGGAAAAGGATCAAAAAAAGGTTTGAAGTATTTCATGCATGGCACAGGAAAACAGCAGCAAGAAACACAGGCAGCACAAACCAATACTGAATCAGTCCAACCACCTTCAGATCCAGTAAAACAGAAGCTGCCCCAGCTCTTAAATCCATCTATGGCCCATTCATAACAGAAGTGACCAATGAAATCAGCTTATTTGCACATATAAACACACAGGTATTTGTGTCTTGCATCACGCATTTCTCACAACTTCCCTGTGACAGCAGTTGTTTATGCAGTTCTGCTTATGCAACAGAGAACCAGTGCACCAAGCTGAGACAACCCCCCAAATCTGCAAAGTTAGAAAATCAACATAGCAGCAGCAAATCATCCAAAGTGCTTGTTCCTAATGCCTGTGGAACTGAACCCAGACCGATCTGAAGAACACTCGTCCAGTTTCATTCCCTCACAGCTCATCGACAGCAGTGACGTTGACTTTGGGCAACTCGCACTCCTCTTTGAAGTGGCAGTTTTCCAGGATGTCCTTGTAGTAGTCCTTGAGGTCTGTGTAGGTGGAGGTGGTCTCGTTGGAGTGATGGAAGGCCAGCAGCTTCTCGTTGAGCAGCAGCTGCACCTGGTACTCCTCCTGGGAGGCGTTCACGTGGTCGCAGTGGTAGAGCACGAACACCAGGTTGGCCGCGTAAGGCACGATGCGGCCGCTGCGGAATTTCCGCTGCGCGTGCCGGGCGTAGTTGTTGGCCAGGAGAGGCTCATCATCTTTGAAGTAACCCATCAGGGCAAGCAGGGGCTGCAGGGTCTCTGCATGCCCAACTTGGACAATCAAAGGTGAAGAAATGGGTTTGGAGCTACAAAAGAAAAGAAGTGGAAGGGATGAGCAAGAGCCTGTGCTTTAAACAGAACACCAACACGCGGCACAGCTGCCAGCGACCACGGCTGAAGGGCACCCTAAACCTGTGTTCCGTCCCAGGAAATCCCCTTTGGGAAGTTCCATCGGGTACAAACATTTTAAAGGCAGTTCTCCAAACTTTGTCCAAGTATTGATCTGAGGCCAGCGCAGTGAGGGTCAGCAAGGCCGAGTGCCGGGTCCTGCCCTGGGCTCAGCCCGGGCCCTGCAGCTCCAGGCTGGGGCACAGGGGCTGGAAAGGGCCCGTGGGGAAAGGCCCTGGGGGTGCTGTGCCAGCGGCTGGACAGGAGCCCAGGGGTGCCCGGGGGGGCACCGGGCCAATGGCCCCTGGGCTGTGCCAGCCATGGGGTGGCCACAGGCCCAGGGCAGGGCCCGTCCCCTGGGCTGGCCCTGCCGAGGGACCTCCAGGGCTGTGCCCAGTGCTGTCCCTCCTGGCCAGAGAGCCCCGGAGGGGCTGGAGCGTGTCCAGGGAAGGGAAGGGAGCTCACATACACAGTCAACCCCTTCACTGCGTGTGAGAGAGTCTCCTTCAAATCATCAGCAGCATTTACCAAATTTAGTCTGAAGACATGATCCAGTGATGCAGGACAACAGCTGTCCCTCCCCAGTTCAGCAGTCCAAATGACCAGCAGGAATGCTGCTATTACCAATTCCTGAGGACACCGGCAGCCAGAGGGAGAGGATGCTCCCTCAGGAAGAGGTCACGGACTCATACCATGACCAAGGAGAGTTTATGTAACAGAAGGTTACACACTGCTCAGCCAAGAGGAGATAAGAGCTGCCTGGCTGTGCCAGGAAGCACCAGCCAAGAGGAAAATCTGACCCTTGCTCTGGGGAAGCATGATGGCTTTTGGGGACCATTTCCAAGTGGCCCAGGTCACTTGATCTAGCACAGGTAAATACAGGTTTAGCTTTCCGGAGACATATCTTGATTGGTCTGAAAAGGAGGTGTTTCCTCTGCTCCAACCCAAAGCAAGGGAAAAATGGTTAACTGGGAGACTTGTCTATGGATTGGAACTTTGGACAGCTCAGCAGGAATTAAGTGCTGAGCCAGGATAGGCCCTACCAGCTCAGTGCAGCCACTGCACTTGTGCAGTCTGACACACACCTTGTACCATGCTCCTGGTGAGCCTGAGTCCATCTCACTCCACTCCTCAGACTCTCCCCTGAGAGAGTTTTAGACAAAACGTCCCTTAAAAATATATCCAAACCCTGCCTCTGTTTTCTGTTCAAAAGAAGCAGCCTTCAAACCACATAAAGGCTCTCTGTGGAGGACACTGTATTTTTTCCCACCTATGCCTTTGTTGCACCAAGATCTTTACATTCATCACACTCTTCCAGCTCCTCCAAAATCAGTGTTCCTGCCCATGCTCTCCCATTGCTACTTATGACCCTTTCACTCATTTTAAAATAATTGTAAAGCTTTTGGATCCTTGAATCCCTTTCTCTTCCCTTCCCTCTCTTGTCCACTTGACCAGTTCATGTCTATCCTCTTTCCCATCCACACATACCTGCAGGGAACTATTTTTAGATTTTAGGACATGTTCACATCCCTCCTGTCACAGCAGCAAGACAGATGTCTATGGAAGGAAACAGAAGGTCATTCCTTTGATCTCCTGCAATTTCCAGCTCAGAAGTCTCCAGGGCCAGAGGTGGCTTCTAGGAAATGAATCACTCCTTTGCCAAATCTCTCCTTCAATCCACATGCATTTCTAGCACACACAATGTGCTGTGGCAAGGAGTTGCACAGCTGTACACATTGCTCTTAATTTTTTCTATTTGTAGATGCCATGTCCCATTTAATCTATTCTACTCACAGCTTTGCAATAGTGTTCTGTCCAAGTTGAGAAATCCTACCTTAATCCTTCCACCATTTTCCACATGCGCTATATCCCTTTAGATCAGAATATCAGAATGCCCAGTACTCAAGAAACATAAGCTACACAAATCAATGCTACACCCATGAGCTCTCTGCTTAATTCCTGATATCCAACATGGAATGGTTTGGATTGGAAGGGACACTAAAGCTCATCACATTCCAAACTAGCTGTCCCTGCCAGGGGCACCTTCCATAGGCCAGGCTGCTCCAAACCCCATTTGCCTGAAGTTTGAGATATCTCAGACAGCCACAACAACCTCATAACTCAGACCCTGAGCAATAAGTTCTACCAGATTCTATCCAACAGGTGATAAGAAGGTCATTGTCCCCCATGTGGATTACTTGACAGCCCTGCAGTTTTCCAGCCCAGTCAGTCTCCCCAGGTCCTTTCACAATCTTTCTAGTAGAAAGACTTCATCTTATTTATCTTGAATAAAACTGCCACATTTGCAATGCCACTGAACTTGTTACCTCTTTTTCCTACGTCATTTACAACATTTTGAGCAGGTCAGATCTTTCCAGCTCTAGCTCAGCTAGGGGAAAAAAAAAAAAAAAAATCAATCAGCTGTCACTACCTTCCGTTTCTTGCAATTTTATCAATTTTTTCCCCTGTGTAAGGACATTTCCCCTTAACCCCATCTTCTTGATTTCTTAAGGAAACCTGTTCAGAAAGATGCTTGGAAATCATGACTATGGCTACCAGATCACCCTATTTTGTATTTGCTGATCCCTGCCCATAGCTCCAAGAGGAATGTTTTCCTTTTGAAGAGCCATCCTAACACTTCTCAGGTGTATCAGATTCATCAAGGTGCTCAGCAGTACTAGTCTGGAGCATTAGTTCTACAAAACTGGCTTGGAATTCTGATTCTGTCCTGGAGCTGCTTTTTAAATTTTTCCCTTATTCAACTGTTTGTATTTTCATGTTGTCCCAGCTGCATGGTGGTCTTTGTTTGGTTAACTAAAAGGGAAGCTGGGAATGCAAATATGCTGCTAGAATCTCCAAAACAACCTTACACAGGCATTACTGACTCCACAGGGAATGGATTTCACATCCCACTACTCAAACAAGGTTTCAGAAATGCTAAGACAAAAAAACCCAACCAAACAAAAAACAAACAAACAAAAAATCAAAAAACAAAAAACGAAAAAACCACCACACCCCAAAAAACAACACAACATTCTGCAACACCACCACAACACGCTTTAAGCACAGTCTGGCTTTACTTTCCAGCTGATGCTAAGCAGGAATGTTGAAATTGAAGTAAATCACAAAAAAATAGAGCAAAAAGTAAATCACAAAAAACCCAGCAAGTCATATGTTAGCAAAGCAGTAAATAAATTATAGCACAGACAAGTTTTTAAGAACAAGGGAAGAAGTGGGAAAGAAAGGACTAAACAAGGTGCTCATTCTCAGTGTGGCTTGAGCTTTTCCCTCACCTACTGTAGTCTCATGAAATTCTCATGCCAACAGGCCAAACAGCCTTGGGAGGCAAAACAAACCTCTCCCACTCAGAGCTATCCCACCAGATTAGCTTAATGGGGATTAAAACTGTTTCCTGATACGACACAACCCTGGAGCTCTCCACAGCCTCTTTAGCACAGCATTCCCGGTCTTTCCCCAGTACTGGTGATTTCCCAGACTGCTCCAGCACTCCCTGTTCAGTCTCCAAGGTCAGGACTCCAGCTCAGATGTGGTTTCCTATCATCCAGCAATGACAATTAGAACAGCCATCAAGGTTAAACAGCAATATTTTTAATTGTGGGGAAAATGATGACCGATCACCTCTTCAGAGAATACACACAGGCAAAGGTTACAACTGCCCCTGCATTTCTGATAAAGGCAGAGCAAGCAACAAAACCCTGATAAACAGTAGCTGAGGCTGATAAAATATTGAATGGCAGGCCTGGTGTTTCCAGGCTCAGTTCGCGTCACAATCTATCAGTGACTCAGCATCTCCTTGGAAGTATCAAAGCTCCCAACATCTTCCTCTGGCAATTACTAATGGCATTTCAATCCACTTTCTCCTTTCCCTTTTATTTACAAGCACGTGGCTTGGGAAAGCCCACTGAGGAAATCTCATTCCCACCTCTGATGGGAGATGAAGGGACTGTGCATACAACTCTGCCATAAAATATCAGGAGCTTGTTTAAAAGTGATTGGTTTCATCTTCATTTCATGGGGCACTTCCAAATGAGCAGAGGAAGCTCTCAGTAGGCAGAGCACAAGCAAGGTTTCATTGGAGAGATGTGCCAGCTCCTGAAGTGTCCACATTGGGGTTTTATGGGTTTTTTTTACCTTTTAAGTAAATCTGTCCGCAGATGAAAATGAAGAAAGTACTGAACAGTTCAGCAGCACTACCCCAAAGGCCAAGTCTCACCATGGGGGAAAAAAAAGCATTGTGGGATTTATCATCCAGGCAAATTCTAGTTCTCCCGGATCTCAGAAGATTTGGCTTTAACTCTGAATCTTCTGCATCAGCTCACCCATCCTCAAGAGCAGATCACTCCTACTCTTCCCAGGACTACTGATAGTTCATTTTCCATATGGAAAAAGTGAACTTTCTTTTAACCCAAGTTTATTTTCTAAGCATTGATTGGACTTTCAGTTAGAAGTTACTCAAACCCCAGGAAACAGTGGGGTAAGATGAAACATTTCCTGCAGCAAAGCTCAACCAGCCAACCTTCAAACCTCATGTAAAAATCCCTCGAACAACTGCACAGAAGGTAAGCTTTAACACCTGTTTAACAAGCAAGCTTAGACTACATTCTGTCCCTTTTCTCCCTAATAAAAAAGCCAGGTCAAAGGACTCCAAAATCTGCTTTCAACTATGGGATGAATTCTTCATTCTTCTCACTTCCCCTTGTGATTTATTTCAGGAAAAAAGAAAAAGCTGGACAAATCCTAAACACAGAAGGAAGCAGCAGAGATCTGTGGTGGTACTCAGAGGGCACCAGAAATATTTAAATATTGTTAAAGCTCAGAGGGTTTTCACCAGTGGGAATAATAATAATAAAAAAAAGTTTTTAAAAAAATCTGTCAAATAGTATTAAGTCCTCATTTGTCAAAACTTCCACTTTAAATAGAAAGCAGCAAATCATTCCCAGAATCAGCACCAACAAAATGCCAAGACATTGACAAGAGAAAATTTCTCTACTGCTGCAGAGGGAGCAAGCTCAGTCATGACAAAAGCAAACTTGAAAAGCTGACTGGACTACACAAAACTCATTAAAAACCCTGATTAAAAGGCTCTTATCTACTCCTGCAACTCTTAATCACTCAGAGCGCTAATTAGGCTAGGCCTCCTTGTGTCTCACCCAGAGCTGCTGCACTTCCAAAGGCTCTTTCCCGGCTGACACCACCTCTCCCATTGTTTCAAACCCCAGAGATCTGCAGCAGCAGCACAATGCTCGCTGTTGACCCATCATGAGCCAAAACCAAACCAAGAGGCTGATGGACTTGTCAAACCCTTTCTGCCCAAGGTGAACACCGGTCAGACCAGTTCATTTGTCTGCTACTTGCCTGTGAACTGTTTAGTTTGGGTTTCTCATTCTTATATAAAAGGGTATGACTCTACCAAAATTGCTCAGATACTTTTTCAGATCAATCCTGAGCAAGCATATATTAACTAAGTAATGTGAGATTGAGGACATGCTGGAGAGTCTGAAAGGCCCAAGAAACTTTAAATCCGTAGTTCTGGGCAGACAGACGAACAGCCACATTCCCAGGGGAGAGACCCTGAGCTGCCCAGCTCTCTGAGAAGTCAGCAAACACACACACTTCAGAAATGGGAGATGCTGCTGAATGTACCACAAGGATCTGTGGCAAATTTCACACCTCTGGCTTCCCCAAAAGCTCCCCTGAGTCATGTCAGAAGTCCCACCTTCGAAAGATGGAGCAATCAAAGCCAACCACACACTATGATACAGAGGTGCTGACAGACATCCACTGTTTCTTCATGGAAGTCATCCCAGCAGCAGTGAAGGGGTTTTAATAAAAAACCTGACAACGTTTTGAACCTGAGCAAAAGGGGATTTTCAATCTAATTATTTCATTGCTACTGCATAAGTAGAAGCTTTTTGCTCAGTTCTCTTTGTAGAGTTTTGAACTGTGAAGTGGTTTTAGATCATCCATTCTATTCCTTTGTACTGAGTCAGAGGTTTGGAAGGAGCAATTAGGGCACAGCAGTAAATGACTCCTGAAATGTTACCAATTGTGTTGGGAAGTGACCTGCAAAGAAGAAGGCAAATTACATGCAACAATAAAAGCCGCCAATAAATTGCCAAATTAGTCTGTTTACAGCTTTGTGGTATAACTCACAAAGATTACCTTCAATAGCTCTTGAACCCTATTCAAATTCAAGTAAGTCGCCTTTTCTTTTTTATTTTTTAATACCTTGGACCAGTACACTCTCTTAAAGGAAACCACCACCAAATATTTTGCAATGCATGCAAAGTATTATCAACACACACTGTAAATAATGAGATGGCTGCACAAAACACCCTCCCAATTTCCAGAGCCTTATGGTAACCCATTTGGGCAGTTCAAGCAATAACAGGTGTGTCATATTCTTTCACCAGCAGGAAATATTAATGTTAAATGTTAGAAGAAAAAAAAAATGCAAAGTCTAAGCTTTAGCGGATAGCTGATAAGCTTTAAAGTGTGTCACAACTGATTTGCAAAACCGCTCCTGCCCAAGTGTGCAGCTGCAAAGATTTTGAAAATCAGAGGAGCAGCTTCATATTGCATTAAGTACCAAAATACCTGAATTTCTCATCAACACACAGAGTTCCTATGGGCAAAATACTGTCCATTAAACTGCTGGGAAAACCAGCAGTGAAAAGTAATTCCTCACCAGCTTCTCTGGCTATTTTCTCTCCCTAGCAGGCAGACTTGGGAAAAAACACAATTCTTTATAATTGTGAAGACAGAAGACAACTGCCCAACTATATCATTTCAGTACAGTGCATTTCACATGGGTTTGATGTGGAACAAGTGAAATTTTTAATCAAAGTCTATTTTCTAAGCAAAAATGGTTTCATTTTACATACATCTCTTGTGATACATTCCATTTTATTTTTGTAACTAAGAAAATTTGTATGGAAGACAGTCCTGGCCCCCAACCTATCCCTTTCACAGCTCTTAACACCATCTTGCTGTACAGCAAGACCTGCACAGAACAGAATATTGCCAGTTTAAACCCTAGAGTTATACTGGAGTTCATATGATGGGAAAGCCTACAACCATCTGAAACTTTTGCACTGCAAACTGAAAGTGGGACTAATTAGTAACAGGTATTTATTACTCCCTTCATCATGTTTAAGGAAAGACTAATCATCAGGAAGGGTTTTCCACCAAGGAAATGAAAGCAAGCTTTGATAAGGCAGCTAAGTTTGGTGAACAGATTGCAAGGGCAACAATCACTTCACGGAGGAAACAGGTTTTCTCTTTTTAATGTCACTGTAACTGGGAATGAAAACAGAACAAAGCTATTGAACAAAAATGCATAAAGTATGCTACAAAAATACAGCTTTGCCAATACTGCTCTCCACTGCCAAGTCTGGAGAAGAACAAATAATCCAGATCCCTCAGCTTCTTCCCAGAACAGCAATGCTTCCCTTTTTACTTCTGGATAGCCCAAGTTTTCCAAAAAGAAAAAAAGATTTTGGGGCAAAGATAATGCCCTGGAAGTAAATTTCTTTTCCTTAAATTTTGAGTAATTTGTTGTTCTTAAACTTTTAGAGCAAGCAGCCAGTTATAAATCAATGTTAAACATAATGACATTGAAACGACATTCCACTGAAAGACACTTCATCATCACAAAAGTTCATTTTCTGAAAATGCTGCAAAAATATTTAACCTGTTGCCTTGAAGCTGACCATCACCATATAAAGAAAGAAGAGACTGGCATATCTTTTTACTTGCATGTTTTCTCATTTTTCACTGCACTCTCACACTGCCACAGGGTGTCTCTCTGCACAGATGAAAAAGATTAATCTCTCTCTCTGTAGATGAAATAAGATTAGCTGCATCTCTGCTGCCTAGATTCCAAGACAGACAAGTTGACCCTGTTAGATTCCGCCATCCTCTGCAGGGTTACCCGACCCAGCCTATTCCCAGGTCTCCGGTGCTTTACGAGTGCCACCTCCTGTTGCGGAAGGGAGTAACACATTCCCGTGACGTTCGGCTACCCTGGCTTTCCTCTTCCCGCTTAGGATGAGGCTCGTCCTGAACGCTGCCCATCCAGCTTGGGATTTTAAGGATGTAGGGTCCCGATCCTTTACACTCACTGCCTGCTTCCTTCTGTGAGGGCAAAACAGCACCACGAGAACCCCACGGGCTGCAACTGAACTTCCACAGCCAATGCTGAGAGACACAAAGTTACTACAGTGCTTGGGAGCTCGGTCTCAGACACCTGCTCCTCCCACATCGCAATAAATCAGAAATCTCCATCTGTACCTCCTTCTTCCAACTACGGTTTTTGAGTTTTAAAAAAATTATTATTAAACTTACAGGGATGTTTTATATACAGTTGAGACACAGCTGCAACTAGTGTGTGTAATGTAAAGATTGAAAGGCTCTCACTGCTCAAAGAGGAAAGGACACTAAAGGGGAACAAAACTGATCACCTCTCCTTCCTTTATGCAATCTTATGGCCCTATCCTTGATATCCTGTACTTTTTAAAAATGTCCATACCAATCTGCTAAGGTATGAATTCACGTGACTGATGATTAACCACGTTTACAAAAGAACACGCATGCACGTTGTAAACTGACATTTAAGCAACAAAGTATTTTTAACAAGGAGATTTTCACAAAAAAAGCTCATTATTTTAACTCCGTGCCTCCTCTCAAACTGCAGGAAGAGAACACCACTATCAGACAGCAGCTGGCTGCTCCCAGAAGGCCTGTGTGGATCAAGTTAAAAGATGGAAACACTTTAGCTGAGCACAAAAGCATCAATGAAAGCAGAAAAAATATACTCTTCAAAGCAATACTGCTCCAGGAAAAATTGTATTCTCGCTGGTAAAATTCTCCTAGCTCCAGCCCTCCTAATGTTGCCATGATTGGAAGTAAAGCACTGAGCTTCCTTTCACATGAAATCCAGCTCAGGATCGACCACAGAAAGCTCACACTCAAAGCACTGAAGCCTCTCGATTTACCTTTTGCTCTCTTCCACTGCTTTGTCCAAGTGCTGGAAGATATCCTGGAATAAAACGCAGCTGGAGCGACTGTTGATGTCATAGCCATATCCTCTCTTCCAGTATTGCTTCAGGTCGTTCAGGTATTCCAGCACCTGAAATGAGAGCTCACAGGTTATTACTGCACCGAGAGAAAACAAAAAGCTCACAGCCTGGAGCAATGAGACAAAAACAACCCCAAACACCAAGGCTCCAGGTGAAACTACTTCAGCATAAAACCAGACAGCAGCAACAATCACAGCCAGGTGAGGTGCGGCACATCACGAGACAACCACTATCCACTTTTTTAGCACTTCTGATTTTGCCTTTGGCTCATCATTCTTCCCACAGAATCCATCCCACACCTTTAGCCCAGCTTGTCTGTTTTCACGTTCCAGAGACGTGCACCATCTCAAGTAGCCAGAACTATGCCTTGGAATTATGCAACAGCACACGGTGCTCTCCTCGTTCTCTGTTCCTTTCCTGACAATTCCTGACATCAAAGTAATTTCCCACCTCCCTGCTGAATTATTTATAACTAGACTGAACAGGGCAGGTCTCAGCAGAAGCCCACAGGAGATCACTTATTCCTAACTGCCCACCCTCTGGCCAAACACCTACCTATGCAAAGGTCTCCTCTTTTCCCAGGGGTGCAAATTTCCTTAAGAGCCTTGGGGGAGCCTTACTGAACATCAAAAGTTATATCAAACAATTTTGAAAGAAGAGGAACAAACATTTGTCTCATTTATCTGGGTTCTAGTGGGTTTTGTCAACAGGCATTTGTTTGGTTTAGAGAGCTGATAGTCCCCAAAACCAAACAGAGTCTTAGAGGCCCTGGAAGACCTCACTGGACATACCCTGGAGTGAATTTTACCATGTAAAAAACACACGTTACAGCATGGTTTGGGGTGGAAGGCCATTTAAGATGATCTCATTCCAAACCCCCTGCCACACTTTCCACTAGCACAGGTTGCTCCAAGCCCCACGTACCTTGGCATCTTCTTCACTGAAGAGTGAACACCACGGGGAGGTCACATTTTTTATGGCCAGCTCATATGAGCAGGTGAGAAAAGCCACTTGAACAAGATCTGCAATAAATTAAACAAACAAGCAAGAGATAAACCACTGCTACACAAGTAGCACCTTCCTCTCCTCAGTTTACCTTTAAAATGAATCGCAATTACTGTTTGGCAATGCAAACAATGAAACCAAATAAACAAATGGCAGGACAAAGACCAAGCACAAAAAACCCCACAGTTTAACAGAATTATTGTGCAATATCCAAATTTTGGACTGCAACCTCTTCTCATTACAAGGGGAAAACAAGAGCACTTCACATTAAATGCTGCCCATCTGCTGATTTGCAATAGGTGTCAGCTACTGGTGCAGCCACACAGGTCAGAAGAGTCAACACAGGGAAGCTGTGAGGTCCTGGACAGCTCCCCCTCCACATCAGCAGCTGAGCACCAGCAGCACCAGGCTGAACTGTGTTTCCAGCACATCCCTAATGCTGCAATCCCGACAGCAACACTTATTTTGGGGGTCTTTTCCCACCATTTGACCACACAGGGAAATCCAGAACTTCTATTCTGGACAGGTGAGTTATCACACAGACACACACGGTTGCTTTTCCTCAGGTCATTTATGTGCTTGAGTTGTACCGGGTTTCACAAAAGCTCTATCTGCTCCAGAAAGCAAAATTAAAAGAAAAACACTCAAATCCCTCCAAAACCAGGTAAAGCTGATTTCATCTACAGGAAAGATTCTTTCAAAGATGTTGAAACTTCTGACCACTATCCAACAATCATTCATTACTGCAACACCAACACAGACTTACAGTCTCATGCACTTAATTAGAGACTGCATCTCCAAGTCACAGCCACTTTAAATTACCTATTCTGCATAACTACATGTCTTGGAAGTTGTTCTTGGCCAGCCTGGGAGCTGAAGCCACCTGTAACAGGAATTCCTTACCTGCATTTAGCTCCTCCACTGGCAAACACAAGGCACTGGCCACCTTCTCCAGGACCTTCTTCATCTCAGGCCCCTCTTTGAAAGCGTTCACCTGGCACATGGCCGCGTCGTTCTCCTCCACCAGGGCCACAAACTTGGCGCAGTGATCGAAGAACCGCATCAGGGAGTCGTTAACTTCAACCTCCACCTCTGAAAGCAAAACATCGGGGCATCAGGGGGAGCACCACCACCCCCAAAGGTACCAGCATGTGGCCACCACGACACCCTCCAAGGGACAAGCTGCCCACCACAGCTGTGTCCCCATGGAGGGGCTGCATGGTCCCCCTCAACCTGGGCACGGGGATGTGGGACCGGTCTTGTGCCTTCCCTCAACCACAGGGAGGGCAAGGGACATTCCCAACTCCTCTGGGAGCGTCGGGGGCTCCCTCAGGGAAAGATTCTTCCAGCCACGCAGGAAGGCATCAGGAGTCCCCCAGGGAGATCATGGTGTTCCCTCAGGGCTGGATCGAGGCTCCCCCAGCTCTCAGGGAAAACACTAAGGAGAGGGATGGAAGCCCCGCATGGAGGTTGTGAGGCACACCATCGCCTCTGGGAGAGCCAGGAATCCCTCAGGGAAGGCCAGGGGCTGCCCCAGTCCCTCAGGGAGGACACGGGAGTCACTCAGTCAGGGCACGGCTCTCCCTCACCCCCTGAGGGAGCAGGCCCCCAGAGAGCACCTGGCGCACCCTCACGGAGGGCACGGGAGTCCGCCATCCCCTTGGGAGAGCCGGGAATCCCCCGGCCCTTCAGGAACAGCCAAGCGCTCCCCCAGGGAAAGGAGCGGGTGCCGCGCACTCACCGTCGCCGCCGAAGTCGAGGGTGGGCCCGAGCCCGCGGCGGAAGGCCGCCCCGCTCTGCAGGCAGCGGTGCTTGGAGCTGCTGGCCAGCGCCAGGCGGCGGCGGGCGGCGAAGAGCGCGGGGAAGCGGGCGGCCATGCGCCGGGCCAGCTGCTCCATGTCGCGCCGGCCCTGCGGCGCCAGCCGCCCGTCCAGGCTCTCCTCGTACCACATGGGCCAGTCGGCCAGGGCGGCGGCGGCGGGGCAGGCGGCGGCTCCCGCGGCCCGGCGGAGCAGCCGGGCGTGCAGCTCGCCCAGCCGGCGGATCTGCCCGGCCGTGGGGTAGCGGGTGCCGTGGCGGAGCACGGCGCGGAGCTGCAGCGGAGCGCAGGAGGCGGGCAGCGAGCCGCCCGCCCCGGGCCCCAGCGACAGCGGGTCGCTCACCAGATACGGGTTCACCTCCTCGTAGCGGGACTTGGTGCCGAAGTAGCCGCTCAGCCCCGCGCTGGCCAGCGGCAGGACGAGGAGCAGCGGCAGCAGAGCGGCTTCCCGGCGAGGCTCCATGGCTACAACTGCGCGGCTGCCGCAGGAAGAGGCGGAGCGGGGACGCCTCTTCACGGCTTCGGCAGCTCCAGGGACCGCCCCAGCCCGGCTCCTCCCGTCCCCTCACGGCTGCGGCCGCCCCCTCACAGCTTGGTCCGTCTCTTCACGGCTCCGCTCGCCTCAAGGCGGCTCGGGGGCTCCCCCGCTCCATCCCAGCTTCACCCGAGCCCTCTCGGCTTCAGGCGTCCCCTCACGGCTTCGTCCGCCCCGGCCCGGGACACTCGTGCCCAGGCGGGGCGGGGACGGGAGCCCCGAGCCGTCTGGCCTATTTTTCTATCTGCTTTGCCTCTGTGGAGCCTCACTGGCTTCACAGAGCTCAGTAAAAACAACAACAACAAAAAGTCAATACACAGACACGAGGGGAATGGTTTAATTCCCCTTAATTGATTTAATTCGATTGTACAGAGAGAACAACTGGCTCGACTGCAGCAGGGAAACAGGCAGAGACAAGGTGCGTTGTCTTTATCCGTGTGTAAAATCAGAGCAAACCCCGTGCAGCAGATGGGCTCAGGCCAATCTAACCTTCTCGGTGATCAGTGTCCAAGGTGTTCTAGTTCTGAAAACTTTAAAATTGCTCCTCTTTCTTCTCTCTAGTTGTGCAATGTATTATCAACTCCAAGGTTTACTATTACCAAAACTTCACCTTGTTCAGCTGGTAACAATGTCCTGCTGTCCCTTGGAGTCCTGTTTCAGAGAATCTGTTGATGTAAAGCAACAGCAGAAGCTTGCTAACAAATCCCTACCATGTTTTATTCATCAAATTAGTCTAATTAGCATTTAAATTAGCAAAATATTAAGACCACTTCAGGCAAAGCCCTGGATCTAGGCCGTGCTGAAAATGGGGCAAGTGGGGATATGGAAGTAAACTTTAAAGCTCTCTCTGTTTCTCAGAGCTCTGTGAAAACTTCAGCTATGATGTGCATATCCCCATCATTAGAGAAGCTCTGGACAGAAAGATTTTTAAAAAGTGAGTACAATCTCTTCTTTGTTGCTTCTTCATGGCAGAAATTCATCCCAAACCAGGAATGCTGCTGGGGACTGCAGCTCCCCTCAGAATTCGCTTTGTCCTCCAAAATGGGTGACCAAAGCCCAGAAGGGTCTTTCACAAGGGTTTTTGGCTCTTTTATTTTTTTTTTTGTAAAAAACAGCAGGATTGCACTCAAAGTAAGGTAGTGATGCTGTGATGGGATTGTAGGTGGCTGCCGCAGGGGTCGGCAGCATGG
This sequence comes from Chamaea fasciata, assembly GCF_029207755.1. NCBI lineage: Eukaryota > Metazoa > Chordata > Aves > Passeriformes > Sylviidae > Chamaea > Chamaea fasciata. The sequence continues at coordinate 32,232,364 of NW_027094094.1, read as the reverse complement.
GGTGTGTGGATTTTTCCAGTGAATCATAGAATTTCTTGAGTTGGAAGGAACACACTTAGATCACCAAACCCCAGAATCCCAGGACCACTGAGGTAAGAAAAGTGTTCTCAGCCCATGGAGTCCCAGCTGTGCCCGGTGCCCACCTTGTCCCCAGCCCAGAGCACTGAGTGCCACCTCCAGCCCTTCCTTGGACACCTCCAGCCATGGGCACTCCAAACCTCCCTGGGCAGCCCCTGCCAAGGCCTCAGCACCCTTTCCATGCAGAAATTCCTGCTGCTGTCCAAGCTGAGCCTCCCCTGGCACAGCCTGAGGCCGTTTCCCCTTGTCCTGTCCCTGTTCCCTGGGAGCAGACCCTGATGCCACCCAGGCTTCACCCTCCTGTCTGGGAGTTACAGCATGATAAAGAAACCCCTGAGTCTCCTCAGAGAAGCCCACCTCCTTTTAACTCGATTTTTTTTTTTTTTGTTCCCAACAAGAGCAGGTAGAAATAAGCAGCTGTGTAAAAACAAGTGTGAGCACAAAGTTTGCAGCCACGGATGCTTCCAGCTAGGAGCCAAATCCAGAGAGCCACCAGTGTTGGTTATAAACACAGAATCCCAGGATGGCTGAGGCTGCAGGGAGCTGGGTGGGCACCTGGTGCCACCTCCGTGCTCCAGCAGGGCCATCCCAGAGCCCAGGGCACAGCATTGTGCGCACACAGCTCTGCCACAGCCCCAGGGAGGAGCCCCCCAGGCCGTGTGGACAATGTGTTCAGGGCCGGGCACTGCCCAGGGAAGAAGCTGTGCCTCCTGTGCAGGGGGAATTGCTGGGCTCAGGCCCTGCCCGTGGCTCTGGGGCCATTGCTGGGCCCTGCTGGGAGCCCTCCCTGCAGACACTCAATCGCACCCCGCTGGCACTGCTGGCAGCATGGAATGTTGGCATTGTAATGACCCATCCAGAAAAGCTTAGAGAGGCTTAGAAAAGCAAAGGATAAAAAGAGGCATCCTGTGGAAAAGCCTGAGCAGTGCAGTGGTGACACATCAGGTTATAAAACAGTTCGGGCAAAAGGATAAGCAAAGCATCCCCATGCTGATTACACCCATTTTCCAGCTAAGCCCTCACTACTGAATAGATACCTCTTAGCTTGTAGCTAAGGAAGCAGAGTTATCTGAGCTTTTGACCCGCAGCACATCCTGGGGAGAACTGTGTTTTATGCAGTCAGACTTTACTCCCTGCCTGCATATTCAGGTTACTTCTTCTGCAGCTGAGAATTTTCAGTGAATAAATAAATTTTCATGATCTGTTTAGTCCACTTAGTAAAATTCTGTTGGAAAGTGTGCACCTCACCTGTCTCCCACCTCCTCAACATCCAAAAGAAAGCGCTAATGCAAGAGTGTGCTAAGGCTCAAACAGGGTAGGTAACGCCTGTGATGGTGAAAGAGAAAGGGAAGAGAAAAGTTGGGAATAAGTAAGTGGTTTAAAGCTCTGGGCAAAGTTATGGGCTCTCTGTTAGAGCAGGGCAGTGTGACTCAGCTGTCTCCCAGTGACTCTGTGCAGGGCTACTTGGCCCCTTTCCTGTTGCTCATTTAGTTTATATTAGACATATCTACCACAAATCACTTCTAGCAGATCATCTTTTATAACAAAACCAGCACGAGACTACATACAGTATTGCTTTGAAACTTATTGAGGGTGTTTTATAAATACCAAGAAAAATACCCATTCCATCTTCTGTGTAATTATTCACTTTAAGGAATCTGTAGTTGGTTTTAGTAGGAAAAGGATTTGGCACATTACATATAATATTTTGCTTATTGTAGTGTGCACGTGAGCTGCTGGGTGTGAGGGAGAATAGGAGAACTCGAGGAGGAGGTTTTTGTTAGAGATTGTAAACGTGAAGTTAAAAGGTAATTAAAGAAAAACTGGGTTTGTGATCCCAGTTTCTGTTTCAGAAAGGGACTTCTACATTCTGAGTTGTCAAGGGCAGACAGTTACCCCACATGGAATCCCTTCCTTGCTCCTCTCACGTCACATTAAATCGTCACATCCTGTTGTATCCCATGAAATTGTTCAGATATGTATTTTGAATTGTTTTGCAGGATATTTTCTATTAGGACAGGGAAAATCTTATCAATAAGATATCATTCTATGAGAAGTCACAACACCTCTAGTTCATATCCCAAAACTCTGGACAAAGCATTTACACAACAGCCACGTTGCCATTTTCACCCTCTTCAAGTATTGTGAGGTGGTTTTTTTTTGGTCCTTGTGTCTTCTTTATATCTAAGTTGGGGGCCAAAACCATTTATAAATATGCCTGTTCCAATTACAACATTATCAGATTGTTCTCTCTTCTGTTCTCCTTTATTGTTTTTTTTTCTTTTCGTCTTCAGTTCTGGTGATGCTGAGGATGGTTAGTTCATGACTCACATTTCCACAGCAGCATTTTTTTGTCGTCTTGCAGTGCAATCAAATAGTCCTGTCCTGAATAATTTCCTTGTTTCTGCTTCATCTGTGGATATTCTGTAGAGGTGCACCCATTTCCAAACCCAGCTTTGTTCGAAATGCAACTGGGAAAGTTAATGCACCAACCTTTTCTGAAAACACCTTTTTTTTCTTATGAACAAACCCTCGTGTGCTCCTCACTGCTTTGGTGGCCTGTAATTGCCATTAATGGAAGTGTATTTCTTTAGCAGTGAAAGGGCAGAGACCCCAAATTTTCCTGTGTCCTCAGTTGAGTGTATGCCATTAGCTGGTCTTTCCAGGCATGAAGAAAATGCTCCCATTGCCAGTCTGAGCACTGGGGTAATTCCCATAGTACAGAACTCACTGCCTGCACCTCTACAAGTGAGGCATGGTTTCAGGTCTCTGTGTAATGCTTTTAAACCCAAAGAGATTAATTACATGATCCAGGGAGGAAAGGTATCAGCCCCTAATTCCGTGTTCTGCTTTCCTTCTCATGCAACCTCATTCCTTCACTGTCAAGGAACAGATCTCTAAGCAAGAATCTCTTCCTGCTGGCTGGCAGCCATTCCTTATTATCTGATGACTGGCCATGATTTTAGGAGAGGAAATAATCATAGAATCACAGAATGATTTGGGTTGGAAAGGATCTTAAAGATCATCCAGTACCAAACTCTGCCACGGGCAGGGACACCTTCTACTATCCCAGGCTGCTCCAAGCCCCAATGTCCAACCTGGCCTTGGACACTTCCAGGGATCCAGGGGCAGCCACAGCTGCTCTGGGCACCCTGTGTCAGGGCCTCCTCACCCCCAGAGGGAACAATTCCTTCCCAATATCCCATCTAGCCCTGCCCTCTGGCAGTGGGAAGCCATTCCCCCTCGTCCTGTCCCTCCAGGCCCTTATCCATAGTCTTTCTCCATGTTTCTTGTCAGCTCCTTCATGCACTGGAAGGCCACAATTGGGTCACCCCAAAGCTTCTCCTCTCCAGGCTGAACACCCCCAGCTCTCCCAGCTTTTCCTCCCAGCAGAGCTGCTCCATCCCGCTGCTCACCCTGGTGCCTCCCCTGGCCTCTCTCAGCAGCTCCAGGTCCCTCCTGTGCTGGGCCCCAGGGCTGGGGCAGCTCTGCAGGTGGGGTCTCACCTGAGCACAGGGGCAGAGGGGCAGAATCCCCCCTCCCCTGCTGCCCACGCTGGGGCTCAGCCCAGGGCACGGGGGGTTCTGGGTCCCAGCTCTCACCCCCAGCACCCCCAGGTCCTTCTCCCAGGGCTGCTCCAGCTGCTCATCCCCTGGATTGATCCTGGGAGTTGCCCTGATCCAGGTGCAGCACCTTGCACTTGTTCAGCCCTTGAGCCTCACAGAGCTGAGGCTGCAGGGAAGTAACACACATGTGAGCTGCTGTGGGGACACCCTGGGTGTCACCTCCCAGTGGAGGTCTGCATTAACCCCGGTGGCCCACAGCTGAACGTCTTCAATTAACTTGGTTTTAGTTATTCTCCCCAAACAAGTGAATTCCAACATGAGGGCAGAAAGCAAAGCCAACAAGATCCCAACTCACTGCATCCTGCAGACACCCCAGCTTGATCGTTCTCAAGCGGATGAGCCCAGCAGACGTGGAACAGGCTGGCAGTGGCTCAGCCAAGGCACACACAGCAGCCCGGGTGAGCAGATCTCTGTGAGTGTGTGCCTGTCCTGGCCCGGGGCATGAGGAGTGGGGCTGGGCAGACATGAGCTGATGGGAGTCTGATCTGGCATAAAGAGAGGCAGGAAGGTGAAGGGGTGTGGTGGAGACTCAGAGGAGGTGGAGGTTGTGGGTTTGGAGAAACACAGCCTGCTTTTGGGTCACACCTTCACACTGGGAGGTGATGTGGCAGCACGTTACCTTTGGCAGTACCTTGTGCACCTTGCCTCCCACCAGGAGGGTGTCCCTCTTCCCCCTGAACTTCCCTGGCTCACATGCAGCAGCTGGTGCCTCTGCTGAGCAGGCAATGCTGTGTTGTTGCTGCTGCTGGGTGGGATGGAGGCATCCAGAAACTCAGGCTCTGGATTCTCTCTCAGCTGGCATCACATCTCAGCTCACCAGTGCAAAGCCATGTCAGCAGAATGATTCTTGATTCGGGGACACACTTTTTTACCCCCGGTGCCAAGCCTCTTTAATCTGGGGGCACTGCCAGGTCCCTGCTGCTCCTTTTGAAGAGGCACTTTCTGCTCTTCTGGGCAGTCCTTTGCCTTCTGGGCATGTGAGTAGGGAGCAGTTTATTCTCACAGGGAAAGCAATGGGTTTTTCCATAGCTGATGCCACATTTTGGTTAGTAATGGGAGAACTGGAAAAGGAATGACACATATAATTACTGCTTTCTGCAGAAAGGGCTGAATTCAGATCTCAGCCGTGCTGTCCTAATGGAGAGAGAGCGCTCCTCATGCTCTCCCCCCTGGCACAGCACCGTTTAAACTTGTGTGACACAGCCTGTTCTCCCAGAAAACACAGAAACCTCCGGGGATCCTAAGTGGTTTGACCTCTTTGCAAGCAGAGTTTCTGGTCTGGCAGTGTGGCTTCACCCTGTGTGGGCAACATCCTCAGCGTGGCCACCCCATAATTACGTGGTTGCTTTTCTGGAACATGGCAGGCCCTTCCAGTTCTGAAACAGCTTGACCCCATGCAGCAAAACAGTCAGGCTCTGGAATGGCTTGGAGATTCAAAAACCCAGAGATAAATTCAGAAAGCCTCCAAACCCAGCCAAACTGGATTTTCCAAGGGTAAAAGTAAATTTAAATAAGAGTTTCTTTTTTCACATAAGTAAGAGGAGGACAGAAACTACAGAAACTATGTGAACTTGTGCTCTATATATATAGAAAGGTGAATTTCTTGGTTGTATTTTCACCAAAAATACAGGCACAAAGAAAGCTCAAAGATTCAAGCACGCTAAAGGCAAGGGACTATTCAGAACAGTGAATCATGAAAGAACTGGACAGGACAAGGGGAAACGGCCTCAAGCTGTGCCAGGGGAGGCTCAGCTTGGACAGCAGCAGGAATTTCTGCATGGAAAGGGTGCTGAGGCCTTGGCAGGGGCTGCCCAGGGAGGTTTGGAGTGCCCATGGCTGGAGGTGTCCGAGGAAGGGCTGGAGGTGGCACTCAGTGCTCTGGGCTGGGGACAGGGTGGACATCGGGCACAGCTGGGACTCCATGGGCTGGGAGGGATTTTCAGCCTCAGTGATCCTGGAATTCCATGAACCAACAAGAGCAATTAATTAATCAATTAATTAATCCAGTGCCATTCTTTTTAGTATGGTTATGTCAGACAGGGTTTGGGCTTGGATGGCCAAAGAAGACCACGGTAAGGAAGTTTGCTGACAGCACAAAGCTTGACAGTGCCCCAGTACAGAGAACACTCAGAGACAGGATGAAGTCTAACAGTGAGGAATTCTTGCAGCAAGCAGGGATTTCTGCTGCAAACTCAGCAGCTCAGTAGGACAAAGGAAGAGAAAGGCTTGAGCAGAGCAGCAGATCTCCAGGCAGCTGGGAGCCCTCGGTGTGGCACGGCCACGTAACGGCAAACAGGAGTTTGAGGTGGGTCAGGAGTGACATTATCAGGATGCAGGGAGAGATTAACACTCCCCACTGTGGGTGGCCACAGCCACAGCCGTGGGCAGGAACTGCAGGGAAGCACTGCTGGGTGGTGCACAGCTTCTGAGAGGGCGCTCAGATGGCTGCAAACCAGACACGAGTGAACATGAACCAGACATCAGGAGGATTCCAGGCTGGGATGCTTTGGGAGCAGCCTTCCAGCAGTAAATGACCCAGCTGACCTCAGGATGAATTCAGCAATCTTGGTGAGAGGAAGGAGGTGCTTTGCCTGCCTCTGATGACAGACACTGGGCTTGGTGAGATGGGATGTTTCCATCCTGTCTCCTGTTCTTCTACTCTGCTTCCAACCAGAGGTTCCAGCCTGCAGCCCTCTTTTACAACCCAGCTCCTGCCCAAGACAAAAGGGATGTTATACTGACAACAACAGTGTGACTTCCCCTGACCAGTGCCATCCATCCCCGTAGGAAAACAGGGGTGGAGAAAGCTCTGAAAGAGCTTCAGAAAAATTCAGTGTCAGGAGTTGGCATGAAATGAGTCCAACTGTATCACGCTGCCTTCAAAGCCACATCTTATTAAATCATTCAGGACGGAGGACTGGAAACAGGGGCAGTTTGCCAAGTTATTCAGCAGATGTACAGTCACGGCTGGTCAGCAGCTTTCTAAAATTACCACAGTCATCTAAGACAGATTTTCTTCATGACCAAGGCAGCTTTTTAATAGATTCAGGAAACAAAATGTTGTCTGGTAACGTTTCTCCTAATTCTAAGGCAGTAAATTATCCTTGTGATACTGCTTTTCAATTCCTTCTACATTTTCTATTCCTGTTCAGAATTTTTATTTTCTGAATTTATTTTCTGATTACCCTCATTTTCCCTTTCAAGAGTGAAGGCCATGCTAACTTCTGTCTAGTTGTAAAAGGCTCGTTTATAGGGAATTATTTCAAGAAGTTTGGAGGCCATTTATATACAGTTCAAAATTTCTTATCTGGTCCAGTTAACTTTTGTCACTTTATTTTCTCCATGGGAAGTTACAAGTCACTGCTGCTCACTTTGGTTCCCTGCCTGCTCCTCACTGCCCTGTTTTATGAAGCTTAGCTTCATCTCCTCTAGACTTGAGAGATGGTGAGGCATTAGGAAGCCAAGGAAATCACTGTACGTGCCAATACACTCTCACAAGAGGAGAAGCAGATACTGAGTGTGAACTCCCAGTCCCTTCAGCATTAGAATGAAGACAGGTGCTTGTTCTGTCCTCCCCAAGGTCTGCAGCCATGCCAAAGGTACATCATGGTTGTGGATGCAAGGGCAGTCCATACCAGTTGTCATATAATCATAGAATCACAGAATCCTAGGATAATTGAGGCTGGAAAATCCCTCCCAGCCCATGGAGTCCCAGCTGTGCCCAATGCCCACCTTGTCCCCAGCCCAGAGCACTGAGTGCCACCTCCAGCCCTTCCTTGGACACCTCCAGCCATGGGCACTCCAAACCTCCCTGGGCAGCCCCTGCCAAGGCCTCAGCACCCTTTCCATGCAGAAATTCCTGCTGCTGTCCAAGCTGAGCCTCCCCTGGCACAGCCTGAGGCCGTTTCCCCTTGTCCTGTCCCTGTTCCCTGGGAGCAGAGCCCGATCCCCCTTGGCTGTCCCCTCCTGTCAGGAGTTGTGCAGAGCCACAAGGTCCCCCCTGAGCCTCCTTTTCTCCAGGCTGAGCCCCTTCCCCAGCTCCCTTCCCTTCCCTGGACACGCTCCAGCCCCTCCGGGGCTCTCTGGCCGGGAGGGACAGCACTGGGCACAGCCCTGGAGGTCCCTCGGCAGGGCCAGCCCAGGGGACGGGCCCTGCCCTGGGCCTGTGGCCACCCCATGGCTGGCACAGCCCAGGGGCCATTGGCCCGGTGCCCCCCCGGGCACCCCTGGGCTCCTGTCCAGCCGCTGGCACAGCACCCCCAGGGCCTTTCCCCACGGGCCCTTTCCAGCCCCTGTGCCCCCGCCTGGAGCTGCAGGGCCCGGGCTGAGCCCAGGTCAGGACCTGGCACTCGGCCTTGCTGACCCTCAGCCCATGGATCCAGCCTGATCCCTCTGCAGAGCCTCCTGCCCTCCTGCACACCCACACTGCCAGTCTGGTGCTGTCTGTGAAGTTACTGAGGGCGCCCTTGGTAACTGTCACACTGAAATCTGTTCCCTGCACTCACGATCTGCTTGGCTTCAGCTCTTACATATTGCGCAGTTTTTATGTTGCTCAGACAGTGTGGGATGCAAACAAAACATATCATCCATTTATACTTTTGGAAAGGTTTTGCCCCACCCAAAGCCAGGCTGAGGCTGGTGGCAAACAGCTTTGCAGAGGAAAGATATTGTTTTGCTCCCAGCTCTGCCCAGGGCTCAGCTGATCCTGTGTTTCAGAGCACAGATTCCAATAACAGGAATGAAGCAGCACATCAGTCATCGGGCTCTTTCTTTTAGCACCGTTAGCAGTTACACCACAAAAGGCAAATGAACAGAAAGAGGCATTCAGCTGGGGCTAGCTGAGTCTTAGTCTTTTGTCTGGAAAATCCTTAACCCCCCCATTGAGGACTGGGGTAACAAATTAATAACTTTTGTCTGCTTGCCCCTCCAAATCAGCGTGTGTCAGTAACACTGTGAGCATGGATAAAGGAAAAGGGAGTTGTGGGCTGGGTTTAGGATTCATTAAGGTGAAGTCATTTACTCTTCTTTACACAGGGTTGAAACGGGCTGCCCAGTGCAGCAGTGCTTGGGGCATGGATCTGGACACAGGGCAGGTGGAGAAGTGGTGCTGCCATGTCCTGCTTTGGGAATGACTTTGAGTCCTGTGCGGAAAGCAGAAAGCTATGAAAAACATCTTATTTTCTTTATGTGTGTATGGAGAATCCATTCAAACCCAAAATTAAACAATGAACGGGACGTTTTACCCCTCTTTGGGACCCTTGGTGTTTGCAGGTCTTTGGTTACAGAGCGGTCAAAGCCAAACCTTTCCTGGGAGTGACAGGGATGGACTGATGGCCCCTGACCCCCAGACTGCAGCTGGGGGGTTCAGGGTGGAACACCTTCCATGGCATCACACAATCACAGAATCATTATGGTTGGAAAAGGCCTCCAAAGTCTCCAGCCTTTGATGGAATACCAGCATGCCCACCAAGCCAGCAGCCCTGGGACAGACACTGGGAGGGTTGAGGAACCTCCCTGAAACAGCCCATGAATGAGGGACCAATGTAACACCGAATGGAAGAGATGAGAAAGCTTCCTTTGAAGCAAAACGGGGGAAGGTATTACTCAAATTCCTGTTTGACAGGAAAAATAGAGACCTGGGCAAGTTTTCTCTGTTGTCCTGGCTGAGGAAACAAACCTCCGTGCACAGAAACAAGCTCCACGTGGGAGGTGCTGCCTGATAACATGGTCAAACCCCAGCACTTCTCTCTGTGGGAGGTTACAAGGGCTGTGGTGGGTTTGTTGAAGGCACTGGGCTGGTCCATTCAGGAGCCATGAACTCAAACTTTAGAGTTTCACAAGCAGCAGGGTCTCTTTTTAAATCACTGTTTTTATGTCTGGGGAAACAGTGCCGTGTAGAATGGAGCTCTTATTTCTCTTGGCTTTCCTGACATCTACCCTGATTGAATGTCTGTTTGTTTCACTCCTGTCAGGATAAAATCTCTTCTTTTTGGCAGATTTCCCATGCTGGAATTCACTTTTGCAGTTGATATGTTAATGGCGCACGGCTGTGAATCGATTTTGTAAAACCTTTTACTTAAAATACCAGGATAATAATTTACCATGCTTGTCATTGGATCTCTTTTTGCTTAGGCACTCCCTGCACTTCTTCAGCCGTGGATGTGAAATGAGGCTCAGTGAAACTTGGCAGGATGTGAGCTGCAGCATTAGTTGTACAAGGTGTTAGTACCCAAACCCATCATTTGGGAAGTCTCAGTGCCTCTCCTCCATAAGGTGCTGTTACACATGTTCACTACACTAACACAGGCACCTTTGTGGAAAATGTTCTTCAGTAGACCCACAACCCGTGACTGTCAAATAAATTCACTTGTGAACTGATTCTGTGTAAAAAGGGAGTCTTATACCCATTTATCATAATGAAAGGAATTCCTTAAGCACTATGGAAAAGGGCCACCTACAATTATCACTCAGTAATTTAAAATGCCACTTGCTTTCCTTTCTGACACAGAAAATATATGTCTATGCGTGCAGTAAAGGTATTTAATGATCACATGCTGCATTAACAGGATAGGAAAATTAATCGCATCCAATATAAAAGCATAAATATCATTAGCTGAACCAAGATGAATGTGACGTTCTCGGTGAGTGAGTCTATTTTTGGGAAATCACGGGGTTGGAATAAGATTAAAATAAAAAAGAGGTGACACTTGGCTCTTCTAACTAACTGTAAAATATCCTCTTTTCCACCAAGAGGTTACAGCTTGTTCCTTTCATAAAGCCTCTGGTTTAGCCTCTCTATAATTTCAGCCTGAGAAAAACTTCAGGGTTGAAGCAGACCCTCTGACTACAATCTGTAGAGTGACAGGACAAGGGGGAGTAGGTGTAGATCAGCCACTAGGAAGAAAACCTTCCCTGTCAGGGAGGTGAGGCCCTGGCACAGGGTGCCCAGAGCAGCTATGGCTGCCCCTGGATCCCTGGAAGTGTCCCAAGCCAGGTTGGACACGGCTTGGAGCAGCCTGGGATAATGGAAGGTGGCCCTGCCCATGGCAGGGGGAGAATGAGGTGAGCTTTAAGGTCCCTTCCAAAACATTCTGTGATTCTATGTAACCGATGTTGCTTATTTTTGCAGAACAAGTTTACAAAGCAGCGCAGCTTGTGCCACCCTTAACATTTCCCTGACCCCTAAAAGTACTTAAACTTCTCATAAGGTAAAATTCATTCGGTTGGACTTAGCCAGAGCTGTTGTTTATCTCATGGAATATTTTAAAAACCAATCTGTTCTCTCTGTTGGTGTATTTTTACTCTGATTTAAACAGACACAGAACAAAACATTTGTGGTCTGTGTGTTTAATGGGCTGTGTGTTTAAAGATCCTGCCCTGCCTTTTCGGGTCCTACCAAAGCTACTGATGGCAGCCTGAATAACCTTTCGCAGCTTCTGTAGTCATTATAAATCTTCCTGCTAATGAACAGGGGTGTTCCTCAGAGTTTATTTACCCAGGAAAAATCCTGGTTGCATTTGAAACTATCTCACCATTATGATTTTAAAAACTCCCAGATATTTTGCAGAAGGAAAACACACTTTGCAACAGCTTGGTCCCACTAGCCAGGTCGAAGATCTCCTCCTGGAGCCTTTCTGACTCCTGATGCACGTCAGGGAGCCCATTCCAGCACATGTGGTTGGAACAAGGGCTAATTCATTCCCGGGAATAACTTCGAACTGACACAGAAAGTCAGTGCTTCTCCCTGCTCAGGGAAGCCAGCTAATTCTTCCAAGGCCTTAGAGCATGTTATTTTTAGCTGGAGATAACCACGGGCTGTTAAACACCCAGAGAGGCTTTGAGAAGCCCTGTGGCACCGGGAGGGTCCTGCTGCAGCAGCTCGGTGTTCCGTGTGGGCCTCCACACCTGACTCTTCATGCCCATTCTTATGGGAGCTACACTTGCACAACAGCACCAGGGCATGGAGATAATAAAGCTGTTGTCACCTCAGCATCAGTGGGGTTTCAAAGAAGCCAGAGAAGGTAACAAACACCATTTTTATATATGTGTGTGTATATATATATATATGCATGTATGTGACTTTGCTGCTGCCAAGCAGATCAGGGCAGGAGGCAAACCCACCTATTCTCCCCTTGACTTGGGGAGAAGGGTTCAGCAAATCAAAGGCAGGATTTGACCCACTGATGTGTTTGGATACTATAGATAGCAGATCTTTGGTGGAGAAAAATGTTCTTTAATCAGTGTCTTTTACTTTATCACCATTAACTCTGTTATGCTAATACAGTGTTACTGATTAAAGACCCTGAGCTTCCCTGTAATAGTCCCGAATTACTGTCAGGATAATGAGATTTCCATTTCTAAACGTCCTGTTCCTGCCATCCAAATCACATCTGCATTCATGTACATATCCAACAGGAATTATTCTCCCTTCCTGCATCAAAAATACCACACCACACTCAGCTGGAACCAGCTTTCCCCTGGTTTAGTGCTCTGTTCAGGACTATTATCATCAGTCCTGGGTTATTGCTGCTGTGTATTTAAGTGAAGGACATTTGCAACTCTTGGTGCACAAGGCTGAGCTCTGAGGGACATGGGATACTGGGTGACACCACATAAACTATCTGTGCTTATTAATCATGTCTAATAAATCCTCCTTGCACCAAGGGTGCTCCTACAGTGGTGATAATCACACCCAGTGATGGTTGAGCATGGAAATCAAATTGCTGCTGCAGAAAGAATTGTTTCCAGCTAGGGCAGAGGCAATAGACAACAGCAATGCCACCAGAAATGTGAGAGCAACAAAGGGAATGATGGCCAGGAGGTCCTGACAGTGAAGCCACCACACTGGCAGTGGCATCTGATACAGCCCCATGACAATCCCCAGCTCCAAATCTGGACTCCAGCACAGCTCATCTAATGAATTTCAGCCACTTTCAGCTTGTTTTAGGGTGAGGCTGCTGTGTTAACCTGAGCTTTCGGTATGACCCCTCACGATGCCATCTCCACAATCTGCATTTTTATCCAAAAAATTCAGGGCAGCCTCTCCCTTTGCTGGCTGCCAGGTCACCTGGGTGTCACAGCACCCTCCAGGACAAAGCCCAACCCTGACTGACTCGAGGGGCTTCAGATTTTCATTTTGTTCCAGCTGTCTCATTCCAAATCAAGAGCAAAACACTTTCTGCTCTGATTTCTGATGTATTAAACATTCAGAAGATGGTGGTTGCTATTAATGACATGGAAGCCTTTCCTAGCCAGAAGTTACCCTAAAATTGGATCCAAGCTAATACAATTTCAAGGAAACATCTTCTCCTGTGATCTCCAAACACAGGCCAAACACACTTTACACATCCTCTTTTATGCTCCTCACAATATTAGCCCAGTTTGCAGAACAAACACATTCAACCCTCAGCCCTCGGGCCGTGACCCGTGAATAACATCGCTAATGGGATTGTGCTCCACACAAAACTCCCGCTGGATTTGATGGGAGCCGCTCCACCTCCTGCCTTCTTCCCACACACCCTCTGCCATTCCTCTCCCCTCAAAAGCACCCGCCGCCCGGGAGAGGGAGGTCTGAGCCCCAGCAATGCCTGAGCCACCAAGGTGCTTTGAGCTGCCTTTTCTTTATTTAGCAGACGTGGAAATGACTTTTTTTTACACTTATAAATTGTGTGGTCCAGGCTCAGCAGGAGCGAGGAGGTTGTATCATTTTCTGTGTTTCATTTTCCATGGCTTATACTATTTTGCAATCCCACTCAAATAATTTACTCTAGCTCCACTTGGACTTTGGTGTTAAATCTTCAAGTTACCAGTATTTGCCATCAAAATGAGAACCTTATCATCAGCTTCTCCCCTTGTCTCCTTTCTTTGTAAAAGCAGCACCAGAGTTTTGTATCCAGAGGCTGTTGCTGGGAAAACTGTAGAAGCCCCAAAGCTTGGAAAACATCTGATGCTTGTCCTCCCATGGAGAACCTGATGCCCTCAAGACTATTGCCTCCACTCAGGACAACCATACTATCTTTTATTATTCTCATTATTATTGTTGTTATTATTCTCATCATCATCAAAAGAGGCTTGATTTATAGACCTTATGCTAATTTGAGGAATGGAGCTGGCTTGGGGACACAGGGCACAAATCACTAGGCAGCTTTAGGCACTGAGTTGAACATGATAACTGCTAAACCCACTTAGCAGAGGCTCATTCTGACGTTAGTCCTGTTATCAGAGCTGCATTCACTGGGAACAGGAGCTCGTTTTTAAAATACAGGTATTTTTCTTCCTTTAGGCTGGCTTGAAAGGCAACTGCTGCCCCTACAGGGAAAACCGAGAAAATCCAGTTTGGGAATGAAACTCGTGCCCTCCCCGGGTGCCAGCACAACAGGAGCACAGAATCCCCAAACCGTTTTTTTGGCAATGGCAGCTCCCAAAATCACATGAGGTGAAGGACAAATAGAGGGTGTGATACGAAACAGTCTCCAGGATGGGATCCTGGGGCTGAGCAGGAAGGAGAGCTGCCACTGGTGACTGCAACATCTCTGGGCTCAGCAGAAAACCACCCAGAGCTTCACTGGGAGCCTCCAGGTATCCTTGTGCTCCTGCCCCTCGGGCACCATGGAGGTGACACGGTCTGGAGCTCAGTGGCCTGGCACAGGGGGACACCCGGGTTTTCCTGCGTCTCCAGAGGAGGTGACTTGAAGATGATTCAGAGGCATCATCCTGTTTGTCAACTTGACAACAGGTTAAGGGGGGGCATTTCTTCCTGTTCTGCATTTGAGAGGCCATGGCTGGGCACTGGGACCAGTTTGGGGGCTCCAAGGCATCTCCAAAACAAAGTGAGCTGGGGACACCTTGGCAGGGGTGGGTGGCAGCCAGGGAAAGCAAGGAGAGGCTGTAGGAGCCGGGCTTCCACAGCCAGAGAGGAGGAGGCAAAGGGGAATCCAATGGCCTCTCCTTCTGCTGAGAGACATTTTGGGGACATTTGGGATGAGCTCTGCTCAGAGGGGCACAGCTGCATCACGGGAAGCCCCAGCCACCCCAAGGAAACAGTTCTTATTCTTACAAATTCACACCCTTGCCTCTAGAAATCTGCCTCTTCCCAGCTTCTGCCATGCTGTAAGCTCAGCCCTGAGCACTGGCAAAGCCGTTCCCTTCTGTTTTCCCAGGATTTCAGCATGTTGCTTGCAGAATAAACCTGCTGGCGAAGTGAATCTAGGGAGCATCCTCAAGGTAATCTCTCTTGAAAGCCTGGAGCTAATCAGGCTTCCCTGAGTCACTGCAGAGCCACAGCACTGCTAAAATCCTACCTTGGTGCTGCTGATTTCCCAGAGCGAGGCTTTCTGCTCCTAACTCCTGCTTGGAGAGGTAACTGAGTTTTAATGACTCCATAATTAATGCCTTTTGGGCTGCTGGACCTGCCCGAGCATGCAGGCTCCGTCTGCAGAGAGGAGGATGCAGCAGTGCCGGCTCCAGTCCAGGCTCAGCCGAGCCCTGCTGGTGTGTCTGGAAAACCCTTCTGGGGATAAGCTCAGGTTTTCCAAGGAAACAGGCACGCTGAGACATGCAGCACAGCAACGATTCACATCCACTTACACGTTTATTTATTCACAGTTCATCTAAGGGGGGGCAAAAAAAGCTTTGGGAACGAGCAGCACTGGCATCCTGGGAAAAACCAAAAGGCTGCAGCACGTGAGGTATTGTTTTGGTAGGAATTTCGAAGCACCTCAGATCCAAACTCCTGCCACATCAGGAGCACAGAGATAATGGCCCCACGGAGCTGCTGCTGTAACTCTGATGTCCTTGTCACCTCGTACCACCTGTGACCCTCCGACACGCAGAGGGTGGCACGGTGCCCTCCTCAGCCAGGCTCTTTCTTCCTTGTTGACTCGGCAAGAGGGCTGCAAAGCACATGCTGGTGTTAAAGGGGGGTGTCAGCAACACCCTGCCCCATGAACGGGTGCTGAGGAGCGGCTCCAGCCCGGGGACGCCTGGCGGGTTTTGACAAGCCCGGTCGGGAGCAGGACGGGAGGGGAGGCAGCGCCGGAACCAGAGACGGGGGAGGAAAGGGGTGAGGGATTTGATCAGCCTGGGAGCCGCCAGTCTCAGGAAATACAGCACTTTCTGGAAACTGCTTTTTTTTTTTTTTTTTTTTTTCTCTAAGAGGAGAAGCAAACCCCATTATCAGCAAGGGAAAGAGGGAGGAGAAAACTTCCCGGGATGCTGGAGAAGTGTCTCTCGCTGAAGGGGTTGGGAGCAGGGATATCTGCAGCGGGGCACCTGGAATCATCAGCTCCATCCCGCTCCCAGCCCCACGGCTACTCATCATCTCCAGCCCAGTGGGAGCTGCAGCTTTTATCCCACAGCTGGTTTTTGGGATCCTCGGTCACCCTTTCATTATCCCATGGGAAATGCCTGACATGGCGCTGAAGGAAATGCTGTATGGATCCACTGAAGGCACGGAATGGTGGTGCCCTGGGCTGTTCTGTTTCTAGTCCTGAAGCCCCAGGACCCTGGGGAGAGCAGTGCCCAGCCCAGCCAAGACACTCCAATTCCAGAGGGATGTTCCGGCAAGGCAGTGACAGCCTGTGCCTCTGGAAAACCCACCAGTCCCATCTGGAGAACTGCTGGCTTGCTTTCCCCTTGGAATTGTTTTGTCTTCCTTCTTTTACCATCTTCCACACTTCTTTTTCATTTTTCTCTTCTGTTTAAGTGGGGAAATGTTGTTTTGCCCTCCCTCCGTTAAGAGTTTCTCCTTTTACTTCCAATTTTGACGCATTTCCCCCAGACACGTGCTATTTTAATCAGAAGCAATCAGCCATTAAAGCCAGATTAATTAAAGAAATGAGTTTACGTATTTTCCTAATGATCTGAAACAATCTTGCATTTATAATGCTGTTTGTCTGCAACCCATCACTGCTTAATATCCCTGATCAGAGAGGATGACGCCACCTCACCATTAATCACTGCTTGAATAATAAAGTGGCTGAATCGGAATCTCCTCCATCCTTTGGAAACAGGGATTTTGGCCTCTTTTCCCAGTTACACTGCAGCTAACAGCCCTACCCTGCAGTTCCTTAAAGCCACAGCATGCGGATTCACTGTGCTTTTTGCTTGATTCCATTCACCATGTACTTAATTCTGATTTTTTGCTCTGCTGCCTTGTTCTCAACAGCCCTTGCTACCATCAGGGGACAGGGACAAAGCCCTGTGGGACTCTACACATTTGGAGCAATGACCCCTCTGGCTGTTTCTATTTCTAAGGCTTTTAAAACCATCACAATCAGTCCAACCCAATCAAACATTAGGGTTTGGTGTAAAGGCGCTGAATTAATGATGTCACATGGGGTCAAAATGCTATCGAAATGACATGGCAAAGACACTGAAGACACTGAGTTGATGATGCTGTTTGGTGTAAACGGTGTCATGGATAAAGGCACTAAATAAATGATGCAACCCCACAGAAATGATGTCATAAATACCATCAGTGAGGAAATGATGTCATCAAGTGATGGCATAAATGATGGGTTCAGGGTCGTTGCTGCCCTCAAAGAAGGACCTACGGTGAGTGAGGTAAGATGAAGGTAATTGAAATTTTACTGAAGTTAGTTTAATATTAATTAATTAATAAAATGTCAGCGTGCTAATAGTCAACATACCTTTCTAAATAAAAATATCTCTTCCAGTGGAACATCATTAATTTATGGATTATTGATCAATGCCTAATGATTGTGACCTAGTAATATTTCACTGTTGATCCATTCACATTGATTCTGATTAATCAATTTATTCAAAGCTCCAGCAGGAGAAACCCCCAGCTGAGCTCATCCATGGGCAGGGACACCTTCCACTATCCCAGGTTGCTCCAAGCCCTGTCCAGCCTGGCCTTGGTGCTGGCAGACTCTTGGAATCTCCCCCACACTTGGGGGTTGGTTGTGGGTGGGCAGGAAAAGCTGTTTTCAGGAACAGAAGTGGCTCAGCAGGATTAAGCCCAGGCAGCAGCCCCGGGACAGCTATTCTTAAGCCTCTTGGATGGCCCTTTGTCATTCCCAACAGGGAGGTCAGGCTCCCAGGGAACCAATTTGCACAGGCTTCAGGTTCATATTATCTGCCGGAAAATGCCCATCCTGGGGGAACAACCCCGGAAAGGGGGGATTTATTGTACGACTACCCTGAGGGAAGTGTCAACAACATTAATCCTATTAGAGCATTAGTGAGATGGGATGGAGAGAAACAGAGCCCTGCTGAAAAGAAGGAACCCCCTTAAGGAATGTCCCTGTCTTGATGGCATCGCACAAGGGGAGCAGATGGAAAGATAAATTGGAACTGGGATTGCCAAGCCCTCCAAAGGCTCCACTGCCCCACGGGAGATGCACAAGCACCCCCACAAGCCTTCCCTATTCCTAAACTCTTCCTGGTGCAACCAGGCTCATGCAAGCCAGCCTGATCAACCTGGGAAAAACCAGAAGAGAGCTGTCAGTGTTAGATTTACTCACAAATAAAATCCCTCCTCAGCGATGACAGAATCAAAGCTGTTGGCATCTGGTGTCCCCAGCGCCACTCTCTTGGATTTCTCCAGACTCCTTCTCCAGAGCCATTTTCTTGCATTTCCTCTCCTAACTACCAAACAGTTTGCACAGGGTGAAAGCTGTTGCTTGGATCCTGAGTTCAAACGAAACTTGTCCACTCTTCACTGGCACTGATGAAAATATGTGAGGAGCTGCAGGTCACAGCGGACCTTTAAATAGGTTCCAAGCTAGCTCTAAATTCGAGTTTTATTACACAGACAATTTTCTCTCAGAATGGTTCAACTCGATTTTTAGAAAGTGCAGGATCCAATAGCTCTTTACAGAGGCCCAGGACACTATTGTATTCCACCTGTCCCAGTGCATAAATTGTTATTTAGTCAAGCTTAATTAATTTTTCTTGGGTAATGTCTGCAATCACTTGTTGATTGGGATAAGTCACAAGGGTTTTTTTCAGATTTTGTTTTGTTTATGTGCCAAGATCAGCAAAACTGTCTCTTGCTCCATGTTACTGAGACACACCAGAACATCCAGTCCCTCCCATGTGTGTTGTCATCCTCCCATGCCAGGGAGAGGGGGAGCTGGATGTGTGGCTCTGCTATCTCCACAATCTCCTGGCTGGAAAAATGCCTGAAATACGGGAAAAGTTTTAATCAGACCTTGCAGATCTTCCCACGCTGGGGAACAGCCCTGCAGGGAACCAGGCTCAGCACACGCAGGAACCCCTCTATGGGCACCAGGAAATGATTTTGACCTATTGGCAAAGAAAAAAAACCCCCAGTTTTGTATTAGAAGTCACAATTTGTGAAGCGCAAGGTTTGAAATGGCCATTAGTGCTCACGGAACAAAGTTTGAGCCTCTTTCTACCTGGAGATGGTGACATCCAGGGAGTGCTCCTAAGCTAAATTGTCCTGTGACTTTATTTTAACTGAGATTTTGTTAGTAACAACTGACTTCTCACATCTCCAGAGCTGTCAAAGAGCTGAAGGCCAATGGCCAGTAGAGCTACTGCAGAGTGAAATAAAGGCAGATAGCAGAGTTTGCTCCAACACCCTCCACTCTGGTTTTGGGGATCTTGGGACAAGATGTGTTCATCCCAGTCCAGGATCACGAGGGAATTCTCCCTAGTATCCCATCGAACCCTGCCCCTTGGCAGTGGGAAGCCATTCCCCCTTGTCCTGGCACTACCTGCTCTTCTAAGAAGTCCCTCACCGTCTTTCTTGTAGGTTTCCTTTAGGTACTGGAAAGCTGCCAGATGGATTTAGGAAGAGAACTCACACCCTGCTACACCTCAGGAGCTCCGAGCAAGCTACGCTGACGCCGGAATTTAATATTTTGGGGGCACTACATATGCTCGGAAGGGTTCAGGGCCGCTTCTTTGAGGCCACACCTCGAGGGCTGTGTCCAGTTCTAGGGGGTTCCCGGTGCAGGAAGGACTTCGAGGGGCTGGAGCGTGTCCAGGGAAGGGAAGGGAGCTGGGCAAGGGGCTGAGCCTGGAGAAAAGGAGGCTCAGGGGGGACCTTGTGGCTCTGCACAACTCCTGACAGGAGGGGACAGCCGGGGGGATCGGGCTCTGCTCCCAGGGAACAGGGACAGGACAAGGGGAAACGGCCTCAAGCTGTGCCAGGGGAGGCTCAGCTTGGACAGCAGCAGGAATTTCTGCATGGAAAGGGTGCTGAGGCCTCGGCAGGGGCTGCCCAGGGAGGTTTGGAGTGCCCATGGCTGGAGGTGTCCAAGGAAGGGCTGGAGGTGGCACTCAGTGCTCTGGGCTGGGGACAAGGTGGGCATCGGGCACAGCTTGAACTCGGAGGCTTTTCCAGCCTCAGTGATCCTGGGATTCTGTAAAGCACGGCGAGCAGCGAGCTGCCCCTGCGCGCCCCAGGCCGTGCTGACAGCGGGGGCCGGTGGATCCCTCCGGGAATGGGAAGAGCGATGGGAACGGGAACGCCGAGGCACAAAGCCCCCCGGCAGGGAGGGTCGGGCACAAGATGGCGGCCGGGATGACACGGCGGTCACGTGGCGCGCGGTGCCCCCGCCCCGCCCGCGGCCGCCGCACGGGACACGGGACACGGGAGCGGGGTACTGGAAACGGGACACGGGCAGCGGGCTGGAGCCGCCGCACCTCCCGGGGACCCGCCCGCCGGCCGCACCCGCCCGGCTCGCACCGAGCCGCGGCTCCGCACGGTGAGTGAGCGGCGACCCAGCGGCCTCCGGCTCAGCGCAGGCCCGGGGGTGGCGGCGGGACGGGACGGCGGCGGTGACAGCGGGGACGCGGCCGCCGCCGCCCCGGCAGGGACGCGCCCCCGGGGGTTCCGGCTCCTCATCCCGGCGGCGGCCCCCGCAGCCCCGGGGGATGCGAGGGGAGCTCCGGCCCCCGCAGCAGCGGAGGCTCCAGGGGGGCTTCGGGCTGCTCGGCTCGGGGGTCTGACAGCGCTTCGTCCCGCAGCACGGGCGGATCCGGGCCCCTCGGCCCCGGGCGCTCCGGGAAGGCGCGGCCGGCTCAGCCCCGCCGAGCTCTGGGAGCCCCAGCTCGGGGGCTGCGGCCGTGGGAGCCCACGGGAGCTCGGTGCTGTGCCCGGGGCAGCTCTGCCTCCCCAGTCCGGGGGGCTGCAGCCCGGCGTGCCGGGGCAGCGCTGGGAGCCCCAGCTCGGGGGCTGCAGGTGGCTCTGGGGGAGCGCCGGAGCCCCGGCCGGAGGGCTGCAGCCCCCTCAGCCCCAGGACCCAGGAGACACTCTGTCCCCCTCCGCCTGCTCGGGTCTGTCCCCTTCTCCCCAGGCTGCTGGAGTGGCGGGTCCGGTCCTCCCCGCCCCAGAGGCTCTGTGGGGACATCTGGTCCCCTTAGCTCGGCTGGCAGTGTGGGGGTGAGCCCGATCCCCTCAGCCCGGGGGCTCCAGTGCCCCCTTGCTGGGATGCGAAGGCAGGATGCTCCCTGCTCCAAAGGAAGCTGGAGGAATCTCCTGTGAGTGGGAGCAGATCCATCCCATCCCATCCCATCCCATCCCATCCCATCCCATCCCATCCCATCCCATCCCATCCCATCCCATCCCATCCCATCCCATCCCATCCCATCCCATCCCATGCCGTAGTGGTGATGTTGGGGCTGTGCTGCCTCGTTACTGCTGAGGTTTGTGGGGTGGCAGGGGGGTGATGGCTTTGTCCCCCTCTTGGGGGGCAGAATGGGGGTGGAAAGGAGAGACCTCGCCATCACGGGCGCCGTGGCAGGAGGGTGTGCTCCCTGTTTGCTCGTGGAATGGCTTGCTGATTGCCCGGCTGCAATATTTGGATTTTTCAGGGTGTGTAAAGCGTGGGGCTGTCTTTGTACCGTGTTCCTCCTGGAGGCCCTGTTTTGATCAAGCTTTCTAATTTATTCTGTCTTGTGTGAAAACCTCATTAAAGAGTGCCCTCGGTGCCTTCAAGGCACCATAAATACACGGAGAGAGGATGGGAAGAGAGAGAAAAAGATTATTATTTGTAAAAAACGGGAGCTCTGCCATATTGACATGGTGCTGCTGAGGCTTGCTGATGCAGGCAGCCTCTCCTCGCAGAGCAGCACCGGGATGTCGATGAACGTCCTCGTGTCACTTTGGCTGATGGTGCATCCTGGCGTGACGGCAGGCTTTGCAGCGATGCCTTCAGACTCCCTTCTCCCGGGTCCATGTGGCTGAAAATGCTTTCTTGTTGGCTTCCATGCCCAGCTGTGAGCCAGTGCGAAACACGGAACCAGTACAGAACACCTGGCTGGAGTCAGTGGAAGTGGTGCTGTCGTGGGTTTGGGCTCGGCCGTGTTCTTTTGGGGAGTGGATGTTGTATTGGAGTTGCATTCTGGTTTGTTTTGGGTAGTATTTTGTGGATGTTAAAATTGCTCCAGCTTTGTGATGTTGTTCAGAGTTTGGAAAGAGAGGGCAGTCCCCCTGGTTGGTGGCAGACAAAAGGTAAAGGCTGCTTTTACGATATGGGTGACAAACCCCCTCTAAATCCAGAGAGATTGCTGTGATTTTTCTGAGTTTTTGGGCACGTGCAGCAGAACTAAATTCAGCTCAGATGCCTTTAAACTGTGTTTGTGATCTGTGCAACAAATGGTGATTCCCAAATTATTACGCTTCTTGCTCCTTCCACATTATCAACCTGGGAATAGCGTCTCTCATGTTAATTAGCTTCCAATGTGACATTTACAAATTCAATAAATCCAAGTAGGTGGATGATTTTCAGGACTTGGAGGTCTTATGGATGTTATTTGACTGCTCAGAGTTAATGGTTCAAAGACAGTGGTTTGTTGTTTTCTATGGATCTCATTGTTTCTCTCAATCCTCATCAAGCTTGAATAGGTGCTGCTTTTAATTATATAATTCTTGAGTTCCCTTGAACTGGAGCCATGCACTGTGGGTGATGGTGACTTAGAAATTCTTCCTTCTTCTGGTTGCTGCCTCTCTGCACCGCTCAGCGTTGGTTAATTGGTGCACTAAATATGGGTGGCCTGGGACTTGCTCAGGTTTAAAAGCAATTTCAGCCTGGCCGTAAGGAATGGTTGCGGAATTAAAGGCTTTTTAATTGGGGCAGCAGGACATCCTGTGAAAAAAACAAAAAACGGCTCAAAAATAATCCAGACCCTTGTTGGGGAAAGGGCCTGTTTGAGTAATAGTATAAATCCATATAGCATCATCAAAAAAATGAAGGAGTGGTGCACACACCCCAGGTCCCTGTTTCCTGGGGTGGTTTGCAGGGATTTGTGCAGGGCAGGAAGGATTTCTAAGGCTGCCCAGCCAGGTAGGGCCAGGCTGTTCTTTGCTGAAGTGGAGCAGAGCACCCGAATGCTATTTCAATCATGATTCAAGTGCAGCACATCAAACCCAACTGTACAGGGAGAAAAGTGCTCTGAAGTAGAGGTGAGCTGAAAATGAGCTCAAAAACCAGGGTTTTGTAGAGGTTTCTTGGAACTAATGGTCACGAACTGAGCTCCCACATGCTGTCAGTGCTTTCCAAAGGATTTTGGTGTCATTGGAGGCTTTTTGGGCCCAGAGCACCAGCACATGGAGAGGGGCAGGAGCCCTTTGGAGAGCGGTGTTCTGCGTGGAATCTCCAGCTTTTAATACAGCTTGAATTCCCAAAGTGTGTGGTGTGACATCATTAACTGTCAAGTCCTGTCCCCCCAGCCTCCTTCCCCAAAATGCTGGGGGAAATGCAGAAGACTGAGGAACCTGTGAAAGTTACCAGCTTTTTGGGATGATTTCATCCCAGTCATATTTTATTATTTTGAATACCTGCCTAGCTGAGGCAGTGTTTGGTGCAGGTTACTTTGGCTTTTCATGGATCAAAAGAGCATCCATCCTAATAAGCTGCCAGGTGTAACTGTGTAGTGGGGCTTGGTGAAAAGTGTCTCTGCCCATGGCAGTGGGGTGGAAAGAGATGCTCTTTGAGGTGGCTTCCAGCCCAAACCGTTCTGGGATTCTGTGATTTAAACATCTCTAAGATATTTGTATTGTTTCTGGTCTTATCAAACACGGTGTTGTAGTTGAGCGGAGAAAAACCCCCAAAGTTCTTGAAAGTAACCCATGAGCTTTGTTTTGATAGTACTTGATGAAGAGCTGGAAAGATAAAAGAAAACTTAATTTTGGAGACTCTAACAGGTTTCTTAAAGAAATGCAGTTACTGCTGTCGCTGGGCTTTACAGTTGACTCATCAAAATCAGGGGAGCAAATCTAGAGTGGGACAGATGTCCTGTTGATGTTTCCTTTGTGTGCTGCTGCAGCCCGCTCTGCTGTCCAATTACACATCCATAATCAAAGAAAACCACTCATAAATCCTTATTGGGAAAGCATCTTCCGTAGGTTTTGCCTGTCCTAATTTGCTTAGATTTAAGTGCACAACTAAATAAATCTCCCTCTGCTTAGAGCCATGACTCTAACATGTTTTTTCTCCCCGACTTTCCCAGCCTGGTCTGCCTTCTTTCTCTCTGGTTTTGAAACTGCTTGAAGGAAGCTTTTTCTGTTTAAATGGAATTGAGGCAAAGCATATTGCCGGTTGGGGTATAAACAAACAAACAAAAAAAACAAACAACAAAACGAAACAAAAAGACTTCAAGGAATCTCTGAAGTCCAGTAGCTTTGGGTTTTTTCTAGTGCAGAAAACTGGCAGCAGAAAACTGGCAGCTTCCTGAGCAAGCTGGGTGAGGCACAGGTGTGGTAGCAGAATTCCTCAGGTGGCTTTGCTGGGCTGGCTTTTTGGGCTGCTGTGGGCACTGTCACATCCTTATCAGCTGTGTGGGACAAGGCTTGGGAATTTTATCCCTGCTCTCTGTGTCTGGGGAACAACACACAGTGGGGCTGCATGGTCTAAGCCTTCATCAGAAAAAGTAGGAAGAAACAGAAGTAAAGCCAGGGTGAATCCTGTCTTAAGGACTGAAAGAGCCTTAAAATTGCCCCTTTCTGAGCAGGTGGATCTGGAGAGGAGAGCTTTTGCAGCCTTGGCTTAAGAAGGATTTTTAATAGCTGTCATCTCCTCCTGTCCACTGCAGCCTGCTCCTTGAATTTCCTTTGCTAAAAAAGAGCATTGCAATTGGGAGTGTTTTACAATTTCCCTTGCTGGTCCATTAGTGTATTAGCTTAGCTCCGTGTGTGTTGAATGCCACTAAATGTCACTTGCAAATTTAATGTTGGGAGCGCTGAGATTTGTGCTAATTGAATTTAAAGTCTTATACTTGATTTTGTTAAAATGGCAGAGTCAGCCAATTGGAATGCTTTAATGGGAAGGTGGAGGAGCTCTTGCAGATCCACTGTTGTGAGTGAATCCAACAGTGCATTTGTGTAGATGGAAGAGGAGACCCTGAGCAGACAGATCAGGGTTTGATGGGGTTTTATAGTCCCAACGTGGTGACAGCTGGCAAAATCCACTATGTTGAAAGTCTTACTGCTTGACGTCTGCTCAGGGTCCTTGTTGACACCGACTTAACCCTTAATACTTCTGTAAAAATGGTAAAGATTACAGAGCCTTTCAGTTCAGTTTAAATTTCTGCTTCTCCAGCCATAGTTTTAGGCACTGCTGGGGAGGGGTTAGTTGTTTGGGCTGTTGGTCTTTAAACTCAGTGGTCTGTGTCTGTCTTCTGGGGTTTTTATTCAGGACGTTAGCAACTTCTGCACCTGAGGGTTTGTTGTTCTGGGAGGGGCTGGGGGTAGGGTGGTCGTTAAGGGTGTTTTTTATTTGGTTGATTTTTTTTCTGTTTTTTTCTTGTCGTTATTGTTGTTTTCATTTGCTCTTTTTTCGTAAAACAAAAACTGTGGCGTTAAACACTTCTTTGTTCTTAACTTCAGCCAAATACCCAAGGATTGGACAGCGACAGAAAAGGAGACCCTACTGCTGTGCTTTCTGTGAGGTAAAGTGTTAAAGAAGTTACCCTCGATTGGGAAAGAGTCATAAAGATTGGTCCTTGGCTTTCCAAGCCGTGTAAATCTGTGCCTCCCTAGATAGCACAGCGCTTTTAAGAAGTTTGTCTGGAAACACTTCCACTAAATCTCCTGATACCAGGCTTTGACCTTCTGCCACTGAGCTGGCATTTCATACGGGCTCCTGGCATGAGCTCTCCTGCCACTTTCAAGTAAAATCTTATCAGGCATTGAAAAGTTTGACTCTGCAGTCGAGCACTGTGCCAAAGCTGTAAAAGCCCTATTTGTACACAAAATGGATTTTTGCTTGCTAGGAGGGCTGGGGTAGTGCTTCAGTAACTGCAGGAATAGCTTTGAATCTACATAGTAATGAAACAGCTCCATCTAAATCGAGCGTCTCATGCGCTCTCAGGTCTGCTCTTTGTCTTCTCTGTGTCCCGGCATGGATTTTTACATAGCCAGGTTATTTTGCTCTGGAAAACTTGGTCAGGGAAGTTAATTTAAAGCTGTTTGAACGGCTTAAAAATGGCTCTGCTGTTAGGATGATGAAAAAGATCTTGAAAGTGCCTTGAAAGGGATTGCTGCCGGAGTTCCTGCTTGGCCATGCCAGTGGTGAGCTGCTCCCAGAGCCTCCTCTGAGGGAGCACTCCAGGGTCTTCTCCTCCATAAAAACCATGGCTGCCCCTGGATCCCTGCGAGTGTCCAGGTTGGACAGAGCTTGGAGCAACCTGGGACAGTGGAAGGTGTTCCCTGCCCGTTGCAGGGTTGAGTTTTAAGGTCCCTTCCAACTGTTATAAACGAATTAGCCAATTTAATAATTAAGGAGAATTTATTAAATACTCAAAGTGTAAGTTTTAGGAAAAGCCACAAGCAGCGCAGTGCCGAGCCAGGCGATCGACACGGGGTGAACCAGATTTGAACTCTTATCGCTCCAAGTCCCCGTGGTTCACACTCCTGTTTTCCCAGGGTCTGGTTTTATACCTTTTTTTCAGCTGAGTTGGGGGGGAGGTCTTCTCGCTCCTCTGTTGATCTTATCCTTTTAGCATATTCATGTATTTTTTTTTCCTTGCTGCCGTTCTGACGAATAGTTTCCCAGAATGGGTGAATAATTAATTTCCTTATTGGAATTCTGTTTGGGAATAAACATCTTTGGCCACGAATATTGTCTTATCTTCGGTGCATATCGAATGCATATCGCTGGGACCTTGTCAGACGAAGAAATCCTTTGGAATCATCATTTTTTTGGAGACCGGTTATCCTTGCTTGGTGTCTGCATTTCTCTTCCCTAATCACCTGATGCAAACTGCTTTTTTTTTTTTCCCCGTCACTGGCTTGGGTTATACGAATGCTGTAGTTTTCATTCTTTTGCACGAATTATTTTGTAACATACATTACACAACCCAAACCATTCTGGGATTCTGTGATGCATCAGGGCTCAAAACCCACTTGCTTTACGTGGGAGGGGAAATCCAGCACTTGTGGGTGACTGGGGAGCTCAGGGTGAGCTTTGCCCCTTCCAGGGGGTGCCAGTGGCCCGTGGATGTTGGCTGTGTGGGGAATACATTCTCAGTGGAATAAGAAAGTAAACCAGACTTACAGGAAGGGAGAGGAACACCCGTGTTCCAAAGCGCTGAAGCTTGGGGTGCTCAGTAGAGGCAGTGGGGCGGAGGTGATGTCCAAAGCAGAGCTGTGAGCAAGGCAAGAGTGGACAGAAAAGGGTGAGTGGGAGCATGTGAAGATCCCTGCTAAATGACTCGACAGAACATGTTGTTCCCATTCCCCGGGTACTTTTGGGATGTCAGGATCCGTATTTAATGGAATCGTGGTTTTATGGAGGCTCTCCACCCTGGGAGAAGCTCGCCTTTGCCAAAAGCAGTACTCCCTAATGGGCTGGGGGTTCTTATCTACTCTCCATAAAACACTGCAAAAACCTTATTTTGCAGTTATGAGCAATTACCCACAAATTAACAAAACTCTTTGTCAGATATTGCCTTTGTTTTTGTGCCTGTGCAATGTCCTAATTCATTTTTTCTCCCTTTCAAAACATAAATAGATGGGTTATCAAAGGCCGTTTTAAACACAAAAACAGGGCCCTAAGCACTTTTATCAGAAGGGGATTATTTGAGTTCTGATGGTTTGTTCAGAATTCTTTTCCTTGCAAGAAGATGAGTGTCTGTGCTGAGAAGACGCAGCCCCATCCAGCCACGTGTCTTGTATCCAAGAATTACAGTGTTTTTGAGAGACAATGCCAGAGTTCAGCCACGGCTTCAGGAAGTGTAAGTGGCTGGGAGAACTCTTGTGGAGATGACAATCACAGGCAAATCTAAATTACTTCCTCCTCTGAGCAGGACTAACCCCCCAAAAATGTCAGGTTTTTCAGGGTCCTGTTGGTGTTTGTGAATGTCCAAGGAAGGAGATGGGCTGCTTTGAGGAGAGGGGTTCCCACCTAGTGTGGGGAGATGCCCTGCAAACTTGATTCAGTGCCAAGGGAGGAGAGGGAGGAGCCGGGATGATATTGGATACTGGTGCCCCAGACTGATGCATTAAAGCCCATTAGCTGTTTTCTTCTCCGTGCCTGGCCAGCTGAGTTGATGTTCTCAATGAACTACTCCTTCACTATCTTAATTTTTGACTGCTGCTCCTTAACTCATGGGCCATCAGGGCACAAGTGAATTGAGCAGCATCATTTATAATTGTCTACAGGGAACTTTCCTTGGCCACTTCATTGAGTGGCTGCCAGTCTAAAATCCTTTTATGATTCTTCCTGTTAGACCTTTCTCCTTTGCTAATATTGTACTTAATGCAAACAATCTTCTTTAACCTCTTAACTTTGTAACCCCCCTCACATTGTAGTTGTGCTTTGAGGCTGCCTATTTGTAGCTGGATATTGAGCAAATATTTAAAATAATTGTCCACTCTACAGAATGCTGGTTGACTTCATAGCTTGTTTTGCATTTTGTTTGTTGACTCCCTGGGGATCTTTTTTCCACGTCCAGGAGATCCATTTAGGTCTTTCCAAGGTAAAAGGTTGGAAAACAGACTCGAAATCCTAAGGAATGCTGTATTTCTTCACATGGTTCCACTGTCATGGCCATGTGTTGAAATTCAGCCTGCAGGATGTGATGTCATGCTAATGAATTAATGACTTGTGTTTATTTGAAGATTGGATAATAACCCAGGCATGGGATAATAACCCAGGGAGCACTTGGCCCTTCTGCTCTGAGCTTCCCAGAAATTGTGATGTGGATAAAGCTTTGCCTGCCTCTGTCTCGCTGCACTTTTCAGCACGAGTGTTATGGGGCAGGAGCTTTGTATTGGTGCAGAGAGACCCTGGCACCTTGCAGAGAGGTCTTGGACACGTGTTCCTGGCACAGGCAGCTGTGGGGACACGGAGCTCCCAGCCTTTGCAAGGTGCAGCTTCCAAATTCTGGGCTCACCGCGTGTGCAGAACTCATCAGAGATGAGCCTGAAGGTCCCTTCCAACCCAGGATGGAACCACTCCACGATTCTGTGCTCCCTGGAGGAGAAGAGCTCGTTGAATTTCCCAGGCTGGCTGTCACTGGTGTGTTCCTCCATGAGGGAGTGGTTGTGGTGGCAGGGTGGCTTGTGGCAGGCAGAGGCTTCACACCTGGCACCCAGAGGAGGAGGGAACACCTCAGAGCTGTAACCTCTGATCCCTATCACTGAATCTCCGCTTTCACCTTCAGATTTCATCCCCAGAGAAACCCAAGGCTGGGGTACATCTGTTCAAAGTGAGCTTTCTGGGCTGTTTTAATTCATGGTTGTCAAAGAGCTGTTCTTTCTTCCTTCACCTTTGTCTTCCTAGTGCCGGTTTCCTGCGTTAAAGGGTGTTCATGAGGTTTTGGAGACATGCTCTGTGGTTTGCCTGGCAGGCTGGGCCTTACCAAGAGGGAAATGAAAACACTGAGGGAAACAGCAGCACAGGGAATACCGGGAATGGGCTTCTCTCAGGTCTGGGTCATGCAAAGCATTAATGACGTTTTCTGCACCCCTGAAGTGGAGTGCCTTCTGCAGTGACTCTGTCAGCTGTGTCAACAAACTTTGCGTTTGGGATTGAAGTATCGCTGAGTTTTATTTTTATTTAAAAAGGAGAGGCAGCTGAGGGTCTGCAGTAGACTGAGCAGGAGTGGGTATTGCTTTTGGAAATAACTGGAGGAGACTTGCTGGTGGTGAATAGTGCAGTGCAGTGACAGGGTGTGTGCAGACAGCTGGAAATGCTCAGACTTGCTTGCTTCCCGGTCCTGTCCTGAATTAGGATAGCTGGGGTAGAGCCCAGCGCAGCCTGTGGGGTGTATTCCACTGTAACATTTGTGTACCAGACTGTTCCCTGTTCAGTTAGTGCTGCTCACTGTTGGAAATGGTGGTGCAGAGTTCTTGCACCCTTTTGTCTTTGTGCTGTTGATGGTCATGGAAGAGGCCCCACAAACTTCCGCTGGAAGGGAGGAAAAGTCTGTTTATTTCCACAGACATTGCAAAGGGAAACTTGAAGAATTTGGAGAGCTGAACATGCTCATCCTGCTGTCTTTATAACCTTAAAAGTTGGTGAAGAATTAAAATAAAAAGAGGAATGGTTTCTGTAGTGGCTTCTCTGGAGGCAGTATTATCTTCTGGTTCTGAGGATTTGTTTCCTTTCCCAGTCTGCTTTAAAAACATTTCCTTTTTCATAAAAGCAGTGAATTACTCCATGGACATTTATGTGAAGTGACTGCTGGGTGCTTAATAACCTACTTATTTTATTTGGGCTCTGCTTTTTAAAAATGAAGTGTTCAAGTCAGGCCCTTAGAAGACAGATTGTCCTGCCCGACTGTCTCGAGCAAAGTACCTTTCTGGTTTTAATTGGAGTTTTTATTGCTGTGATTTACAGTGGCAGGGTGAGGGCAGCACCGTTCCTGCAGTGCCTCAGACAAGTGGGAAGAGAAGGAGAAGGAGCAGAGCTATTCCTTATCTGGACACTTCTTTAGGTGCTTACAGAGCTGTGTACTTAAATAATTCCTCCGTGTAAGTATTGATGTGCAGCAAAGCGACACGGTTTTAAGCACAACGTTTAATAGAAGTATTCTCAGCGTGACTTTGCAAATATTCCCAAGTTCAATTTGCCTCCTTTGGTGCTGCCTCTTGTCACCGGAATTAGGAAGGTGTGTGCACAAGGCTCAGAAATGCAGCTAAAATCAGACACTTTGAAATCTCCTCTGGGCGCAGTCCTTGTGGCTTTCCTCGGCTGGTCTCCTCACTGTTCCTCTGTGTCCACTGCCACGTCCTCGTGTCCACTCCCACCTCCTCGTGTCCATTCCCACCTCCCTTGTCCCTTCCCATCTCCACAGCCCCTGCCCTGTCCTGTGGGCCCCAAGTCCTGCCTTGCTTTGGGAGCCCAGTGCTGCATTTGGGGTTTTTGGTAAGGTGAGAGGGGAGGGGAATTTGGCATTTCAGCACCAGGTCAGCCACCCTGTTGGTGTGTGCTGTTCCCTGTGCTCAAAATGCAGGAATATTGTTCTGGCCAGCGTTGTCAAACTTGCATTCTCCTGTCATGTGCAGATGCAATGGATTTCCTAGAAACTTCAGGGAGGGGATGTGATGTAGATAGTTTGTAACAACTGGTGATTCAGTCATTGAAGCATAAACTGGATTTTTAATGTGCTGAAGAATAAACAAAGCCTGGCTTGATAAGGTCAGCATCAGAAATTTAGGGGCTGTGTTGATTTTTCTTTTGTATTACAGTTTATGGAGAATATTTTATTTTTTTCCTTAATTAAACTGCTTTTGCAACGTGTGTCAGTCCATCTTGAATCCTGTGTAGGAAGATCTGTGGCTGTATCTGACGAGGGCAGAACCTTCTCCTACTTTTGGGACTTCGGCTCCCCTTTCTGCAGTTGGGTTGTGTCATCTGGGTTGTTTTTCATCCTTGCCCCTGTCAGGCTCTTGAGCAAACTTCCAAGTACAGGGTTGTGAGGGACAGGGACATCCCTTCAAGTGCAGGACTGTGGGCACTGGGACACCCCACAAAAATGCAGGATTGTGAAGGCTGGGACATCCTTCCAAGTGCAGGATTATGGGCATTGGGACACTCTGCCAAGGGAAACTGGGTTATCCCTCCAAGTGTGCATTGTGGGGATTGGGGCACCCCTCAAGGTTTAGGATTGTGAGGATTGGGACACCCCTCCAAATGTGGGTTGTGAGGGTTGGGACACCCCTCCAAGTTTAGGATTGTGGGGACTAGGACACTCTTCCTAGTGTGGGGTTGTGGGATTGGGGGGATGCTTTGCTACACTCCCTTCCCCTTTGTTTAAGAACCAAAACACTGAGCAGATCTGCAAGGGAGGGGAGGGAGGATCCTCATCCTGCTGGTTGTCAGGGGACGTGTCTGGCTTCTCCCCAAGCTGGCTGTGATGAGCCAGGATCCAACTGGAGGCGTCCCAGTGCTGCTCCCACCCAGGTCACAGGTGTCACTGTGCCGGGTCCCTGTGACCTTCCCTGTTTACATCCAGAAGTGCAGCCAGGATCCCATTTCCAAGGTCTGCTCTTCCCAGCAGACGTGCCTGAAGCTGGAGTCAGGGATCAGCATCCCTCCAAGGGCAGGGCAGGGCAGGGAGGGGGAGCTGGCTGTAATTCCAGCTAGGGGTTGTCCCATTTCAGCAAATTAGGAGGAATTAATTGCTTGGCCTGAGCCCCAAGACATTGCAGATGACTCTGAGAGGGATGGAGCAGATTCCTGATCCTGAGGTGTGTCCAGTTTTGGGGAGGTGGATCCAGAGACCACGTTTTTTTCCGGATCTGAGGCCAACTGGCTCTTCAAATCTGCAACAGAAAAGTTTCTTTTGCTGAGGAATGGAATATCTTGTACTGCTGATATTCCTGAGGATGAGGGAGCTTAAATTTCTTGCTTACATTGGGAACTGAAAGCAGACAATCCCTGATTTGGGCTGTTCCACAGAAATAGGGACAAACAACCGTTTTCCAACGGGTTTGTTTATTTTCATGACTTTGGTGTTTTAATGCAGTGCTCCTCTTGGTGTTATGTTCCTGTTATCCCTTTTGAACAAGGCATCTGTGCATTCCAGGGAAGGTCTTTCCTGCTGATAGTGACTCCTTGCTTCTGAGCGCAGGATTTGTCTGCAGCCCCAGCGGCACTTTCCCATTTTATGGAAGATTTAGCTCAATTTTCCACCCTGTTTTCTGTTAATTTTTAGCGAAAATATGTTGCTTTGTTCAGGTCAAATTTGCAGACACATTTGTGGAGCTCAGTTTTTCTCTTTCCTGCCCATGTAGTGGTTTTGCACCTTTCATAAATCATCTGATGAACCGTTGGAAGCTGGAAGAGGCTGTTTGGCGTTTACAAAGCTGATGGAAAACTTGAGCGAAGGATGCTGTGCAGGAAGTGGCCTCTCAAAAAGGGAAGTAGTGCAAAAGCCAGTTATGTTTTTCCTGTTCACAAACTTGTTTGGAAGGATCATTAATCCCTCACATCTGTGCAAGTGCAGCCTTCAGACTCCCAGCTTGGTATATCAAAAAGGGAGCAGGCCACAGCAGGGAATTCCCTCCCCGCCCCATTCCAATCCAGCATTTTGGTTTCTTCAGGGAACTTGTGTGTCTTTCAAAAGCCACAGTTTGGTATCTGGGTGTCAGAGTTTACCACAGAAGTGTTCAGGAGGAAGAGGGGAAGGCAGCTCCTGCTGAAATAAGAAAAACCCTGCATAACCAAGTGTGAAAGCCTTGGGGTGGGGTGGTGGGATGCTGAGGGGGTCAGAGGTCAACCGCAATCTGATCCTGTTCAAAGTGAAGGTGGGTGTTCCCTAATTGCAGTTCTCAGGACTGAGCTGTTGCTTCTGGGGGTGGGGAGGGGGAAAGCTCTGCAATTCCAGGAAAGCCGTGGAATTCCAGGAAAGCCGTGGGATTCCGGCCAAGAGCCCGCTGCAGAATAGCCAGTAGGACATTGCCAGGTGCCAGATCACATGCTGAGAATGCATGGACAGGTTTGCCTGTCCCAAAGGGCTTTTTCCATGAAGAAGGCAGAGCCTTAGCTGACAGGGTGCTCTCCAAAGCTAACTCTGAAAGGATATCTTTTTTTATATGGAATTTCTGCCTGTATACCCGTCAAAGTTTGGGAAATGACCGTCCCTTACCATTTGTTCACAGGATTGTTGCAATACCTGGAAGAAGCATGATTAAAAAGCGGTTACTGTAGGCTAGCAGGGATGTGTTGTCCAGAAAATACCTTTTCCAAGTTAAATTCCTGCTCCAAGTTAATGGCTTTGAGGCCAAGACAGAGGGTAAAAAACTTTCAGCACGTGAAACAAATTTCTGCTGCGAACTATGGGAACCTCTGGAAGTTGACATAACTTCTGTAGCTGGAAGTTTCAATTTATTTGATTTATTTTGCTTCCTTAGGGCTCAGCTGTAGTTGTTTTGTTGAGTTGGTTTATTTGTGGACACATTGTGCTGTTCTCCCTCAGGGATGACCTCTCAGCTCTAGCAAGTCTGCCACTTGTCAGTGTTGGTGTTAAGCCTGTTTAAAATCTCTTCCTGAGATTGGGAGGTCTTTTGCATCAGTCTGGGGATGTATGGGTGGTTAACACAGAGCAGTTGCTACTCTTAAAGCTACTTTCTGGACTAATTAAGCACGCACCTGATTGTCACAGGTGTAGTAGTGTTATAACTTTACATGCAGCAAATGAGTCAACTGCAAACCCAGCTTGAATTCCTTGCCCTCAGTGCATTTGTGTGCAGGTGGCTCGTTTATTCTTTCTTTGCAGTGGCCAGAAGAATCTCTTTTCCCAGGAGACTCAAGTCAGTGTCAGGAGAAAAACGTTCCTGCAGAATTTCATATGTGGAGCAGCTGAGGGCAAAGCCCCGCCGGGAGTTTGAGGTCTGTGGTCCCTCCCTGAGGAGGATGTCCTGGCAGGAGCTTTGCTGCTCACCTGCTGTGTTTTACATCCACGAGGGAATAAAACACTCCCAGCACATGGAGAACAGGTCTCCTGCCTCTGGACACCCAGGGAACAGGCTCTGATTGTGGAATTTGGGGGCAGGAGTCCCCTCCGCACGCTCCCCCTGGAATTCAGTGCTCCCAGAGGGTGAATGTGGATTGGTGTCCTGTGCCAAAACCTGCACATCCTGCCTTCCAGCTCCCTCCTGCTTCCCTCTCATGGCTGTGCCACCAACAGGATGGCAAAAAGCAGCACATAAGACAATTTTAGTGTGACAGGAGAAGTGCTGCCTCACTTCAGCTGCACTTAACCCCTGGCTTTAAGTGGCTACGAGAGGTTTGTGAGATGTGCTTGATATGTTTAAAAAATAAAAAGTCTCGGTGTGAGATAGGGGAGGAGGGAGCTGCAGCAGAGCTTCAGGCTGGTGAAGGCACTCCTGGGTGTGCATCCCTTCCTTGCTTGCTGTCTGAGGAGAGAATGGGCTCTCCAGCAAGAGGAGCTGCTTCGGGAGGAGGTGTGCTTGGTAGTGGGCAGTTTGCTGATTTTCCCTTAGCTTTGCTTTCCTTGTGCAGGACTTGCTGCCCAGGTCTCACCGTGGAGCTCTGTTGCTCTGATCGACACCTGTGCTGTACTGGGTTTGGTTACTGCCTTTGGTTCAAGTAACTTGGAAAGGAGTTTCACTGAGTTCTGGGTTCTCATACCAGAGATTTTGTTGCTCAGCCACCACTCAGGAGCTGCCTGCTCAATATTCCTCCCCCATACCCGACCCAGCTTGTTCAATCCTGTTCTTTCCCTGTGAAGCAAGAGACAGAAAAGTGGCATTTGCTGTAGTTCAGGAGGCTCACAGATGCAGTTAGGTTGGAAAACACCTCCCAGACCACGGATTCCAAGCTCTGCCCCATCCCCACCTTGTCACCAGCCCAGAGCACTGAGTGACCTCCCTGGGCAGCCCCTGCCCACCCTTTCCAGGAAGAAATTCCTGCTGATGCCCAACCTGACCCTCCCCTGGCACAGGTTTGAGGATGGTTACAGGCTCTGTAAGCAGGTTGTGCCTGCTGGCAAACCACATCAGAAGGTGACATCCGTGTGCCAGTACAAATCTTGGCTCCAGAAATGCTCCGTGTGAGGTGAAGGTGTAGCTGTATTAACAAAACATGAAGTGGAAATGTCTCATTCCTGGTGTTCCCAAGTTAGCTTGCAGCTGTTGTGCCTGTGCCCATCCTTCCTTTCCATCCTGCATCAGGAGTTATGACCTAAAAATAAATTGTGTTGTGCAGAGGAGTGGGAACCGAGACGGCACCACTGATTTCAGGTTTCATTGCTCTGTGTGTGTGCCCTGTGCTGAGAGACTTTCTGCTGGTCAGGGAACTCCGGCTGGGGCTGAGCAGTGCAAGCTGTCACCACCCAACTGGGACTGAGCTAATGCTTCTCTGCTCTCTGGCCTGCTCTTGATCCAGACCCCAAATTTAAAAAAAAAGCCCCAGGATTTGGAGGAGGCAGAAAGGTTGTTGCAGTTTCCCTGAGGTGAGGATAACCCTTGCATTTCTCTCGAAGAGAAGGGAACAGATTTATTTGCTGTGCTGCCATGCTCTGCAGCGGCTTGGAAAGGTCTCAGGTGAGATGGCCATAAAGTGCTTTGTCACCAATTGAAACCACTTAAAGGGCACTGCAGTGGGCTTTGCTCTGCCTGTGGTAGACGGATGACTTCATTGGACTAACTGGGACAATTGTGTCATTTCACTGGTGTTTGGAGAAGAAATGGAGTGGACAGTGAGGCCTGAAGGTCACTTTTGTATTCCAACCTCTTTGTCTCCTTTAGTGTTGACATAAAATTCGTTGGTACAGGGCAGCTTTGCCTGTTGCTCTTTGTGCTTTGGCAGCAAGGACTGAAATCTCTGTTTCAGCTGGCAGCAGGCCCCAGCTCTGGTGCCTCTTGCATGATGAGTGTGTTTCAGAATTAGGCATCCTCTCCCCACAGTTTTGGAAAGTTTGTCTTTGTACAAAGAGGGAGAGGAATCCCCTTTTTAAAGGTGATGGGGCCTGGTGAAACCTGGCAGTGCTGTGTGAGCCTTTTGGTGTATGACAAGCCTGCCTTTCTGCCCCTCCAGTGCTCTCAGAGGTGTAGGATGGTTCTTTCCCCTCCTTTTTTAACTTCCCTTAAACTAAGCCTTGAGGATCTCTGACTCACTCATTTTGTAGTCTGTACCTCAGGAAGTGCTGCAGTTGGGTTGATGTGTTGCATTTAGACAAACCAGCTAATTTTGGCACTTAGCATGCTTGGTGTAACTACTTTTCTCCCAGGTGTAAGAAAAAAAAAAAGGGAAATAAAGTCTGGTTTAAAATCACACCAGGCAAATTCCAGCTTGGAAGACAGTGGGAGTAAGTGAAGGTCCGTGTGGTTTTGTTTTTTTTTTTTCTGTTTATACTTGGTTAATTCTACTTTTGCAGTAGAAAGAGATTAAGTCCATTGATTAATTAGGCACCTTATGTATGTAAGGAACTGGTGCAGAACCAGCTGGTGGTTGGGAGTTCCCTGGCAGGGGAAAACAACACAACCATATCCCAAGAGAAACATGGACCTGGAGCTCTGGGATAGTGAGCCTGTAGAGATGGATAAGGAGACAGCACAGCACAATGCACTAATTGATAACTGCTCCAGTAGAGCCACTTGAGTGGGAGATAACCGTCCCCTGCCCTCTCCAAAGGAATTCCCCAGGCTCAGTAGCCTGGCCTTGGAAACAGGGTCCAGCACATCTTATTTCCTCTGCTGAAACAGGGATCGTGTCTTCAGCAGCCTTTAAATGGGAAGAGCTTTGAGCTGGAAAACGAGCGGCTGCTTTGTTGCTTTTAGGCCATAACATTCTTAATATTCCTGTTTTCCAGTCCTGTTCCTCTGGGATGACTGGGATGAGCTGAATTGGGATTGTTTGACTGTCGTGCTTTTTGCCTCTGGTGACCACTGGGGTTGATTCCTCTTGTCTTAAACAACAGCCTTGCTGAGTGCTTGGGGCAAAGTTGTATTTTAAGGTGGGTATGACTGTTTTAAGAATGGAGGACAGCAGGTGATCTGCAGGCTGGCTGGATTTCATTCCTGCAAGGGAAATGGTGAGCCAGGCTGCAGGGAAATTCCCTCTATTTTGATAGTGGTTTTCTGGAGCTGCTTGCTGGGGAAGACCCCGTAAGTTTTGGGTTTCCCTGCTGCACCCTCCGGTTTTTCCTACTGCTTGGTCAGTTATCTGCTCTGAAAAAAGTGAGCAAGACAGAAATGACAGCCTTGCTTCATCCTCAACCTTGCTGTAACAACCCTTTGCAGCTCATTACTAAGAAATCACACTTCTTGTTTGTAACTTTGCTTTAGCAAAATATTCTCTCCTAGCTGGAAAGCCTTAAGGAAAAAAGTTTCTGGCAGTATCTGTAGGAGTTGCAGTTCTTTGCTATGCAAATGCCGAAATCTACATCTTGCTTTAACGTTTCTCAGAGCTAAAATATTTTTGGATAAACAAAGCGTTTCACATACTGTTTAAAGTGCTTACAGGCAACCTTTAGCCCCGGAGTGGAATGCAGCCATTGGGAAAAGTGCAGTGGGAACAAGGACTTCTAACAGAGTTGATGGCCAGGAGTGGGATGGAGTGGGGCAATGTGTCGTATCTAAATGCTAATTTTGATTGGCATATCACATTCCAAGCCGTTTATTGTATGAAAAATTACTGGCACCCAGAACCAGATTATTTTTTATTTATGGAACAGTCTGCAGGCAATTTTTCTCCCCCAGATTTCCACTGGATACTGCTGGGTAAGTAAGTAGGAGCAGCTAGAAATGTGCTGGAAAATTGTAGTGTGGAATCTCAGGAATCATGGAGGAACCACTGAGATAAAATCTGCTTTGCTTCCAGAGGAGATGCACATTTCTGGTGTTTGTTATTTTTACAGTAAAGAAGTTCCAAAGTCTCTCCTACGTGTTTTTACAGAGGGGAAGAGTTTTTCCCAACCTGGTGTCTGTGAGAGAGCAAACCCCGAGAAACAAGGATTTCTTTTCACCCCTCTGATTGGGAAATGTGGGATGCGGCAGGAACTAGAATCCCAAGGAGTGGGCAGTGGCACGTACACTCCTCTCTGTAGGGATGTGTCCCAATCCTTGCCAGAGAGTTTTGTGGACAAACAAAGAGTTTCAGTGGCATCAAGTTGCAGGGAGCAGGGAGGAGCTGAGCAGCTTTTGGGATGAGAGATTCCCAGAGGGTTACTAAATCCTTGCTTAGGAAGCTCCTGGAGCTGAAAGTAGCCAGAGCCTCAGGCAGAGCCTTGTCTGGTACCAGGCGGTTTAGCTGCTCTTAAACATTGATTTAACTGCTACAGCCCAGCAGCTTTGAGGGTTAGGGTTTGGGTAGTGGTGGGGGTTTTTTTTTTTGCTTCTTCTCTATGTTTTTGCTCGTTTGGGGTTTTTCTGTTGTATGAGTCTATAAAGGAAATAAAAACTCTAAAGCTTGGGGTGACTGACTTTGAGGGTTGTAATAGTGGAAGGCAAACCCCTCACTTTTCAGTGAGCGCTGGCAGCACCAAAGGCAATCTGCAAAAAGTCGTCCCTGGGTGTCTTGGGTGTGCTGACTCCTTCCCAGAGGTGCCATGGGGGGGTCCATACTTTCCCTTTTCCCATTTTCCAGCCTTTCTTTGATGGAGTTTTCCTGGGCAGGAAGGTGAATTGCGAAGGTTAAAATGGGATAGCTGCCCATGCGCTGCATGCCTGGAAGTTTGCTGGTCTGATATCAGTACAATTATCATGCAGATCTTCACTTTAGCTGAGACCCACATGTGGATGGAACGATATTTTAAGAGCTCAAGGAAGCCTCCTTTATAAATTTAAGTGCCAGCAGCACATTTTTTATGCTCAGAAGATCTTTTAACTGTTGCAGTAACTTGGGGAAAACTACTTGGGCACATTGTGAGGTATTTGCCACCTGAGCAGAATGCGTTCAGGTGTGTGTTTTCCCACTTCAGGGGAGCTCTCGGGGTGCTTCATGGAGCAGGTTGTTTTTAGCTGTCCTGAGAAGCATCCCCTGGCCTCCCTGCCCAGGAGAACCAGAGCATCCTTGTGGAGCTGTGCAGTTGGCCGTGCTCCACGTGTCCTTGGAGTGAGAGCTCCGTGCCTGTGGTGACGCAGGGCGGCCGACAAAGGAGACATTCAGTCACCAGCTCAGGATCGTGTTCCCCCTGAGTCTGGACTAATGCTCTTAACCCTGCTGGGGCTGGAAGAGCAGCCAGCAGATCTGGGCTGGTGCCCTGCTCCTTTGCTGTAGTCTCTGCAGGCTGTAAATGACTCTGTCTCTCCGCTCTGCCCATCCTCCCTTTGGGATCTGCGGGGAAGCACCGGCAGCCATCCTGGTCTCTCTCCCTTCCCAGGCCATCACAGCACTGCTCTGCAGGACTCATGTTCCACTTCGTGAAGTCTCACCCTCGTAGCGATTGTTCTGATGTTAAAAACTCAGAAATATTATGGTTTCTCAACCCTCTGATCCATGGGGACCTTTTTTTCTCGAGCAGTTATTGCGATTTCTGTCTTTGCAATGGCTGAGTCTGAGCTATTGCCTGTTAAAAGGTGGGATATGTCTGAGGTCCTGTTGTTTCAAGGCACTTGCAAAATGGGAAGAGCTAAGTTTAAACTGCTGTGGCTCGGTTCTGAATCAGGAGATAACTTGACAGGGAGGCTTTTGGCTGTGAAGTCATGGATTTAAGTACAGTGGGAATTCTGACATTCTCTACAGGTCAAGATGAACCATTTCTGTCTCCATCTCTTTAGCGGGAGCCTGTAGATCAAGCCTGTCACGGAATCCTCAGCTTTCATCCCATCCTCCTGCCAAACCAGAATAAGTACCGGTCACTGGAAAATGGTTCATGAGATGCCAGACACCAGTTTGATTGGTAAAATTAAGCACTATAATAAGCAATATGACGTGGTTCCTGTTGGTGATGGGCAACAGGAAAGTTCTCTGATGCCATTGCAGTCCGTAACTCTGGTCATTCTCTGAATTCCTTATCCCTAACATGTCTAAATGATCTGACCCTGCGTTTTTATCTTGATGGGTCTGGCTGTGACCACCCTGACAAGGCCTCAGCTGTGAGTAGTTGCAGTGTGTTTTGTGTTATTAATGTTTCCTGACCTAGTCATAACTTGCTTTCTTAGAATTAACCAGTCTTTGCTTTTTCTCTTTGAAGTATTTTTGGCTGAATCTGGGGAATTCTGAGCATCTCACCCTTTGGGGACAGTTGAAAATATCAATGGGTACCAAGTCACTTCTCAGTGTCCAAACGTCCTTGTAGGGCCAAGATTTCCACGTGTCTCTGGGGAACTTGGCTCCCTCAGGGGTGAGAAGAGTCAGCAACACTGGGGC
The DNA here is from genome assembly GCF_029207755.1 of Chamaea fasciata. Classification (NCBI taxonomy): domain Eukaryota; kingdom Metazoa; phylum Chordata; class Aves; order Passeriformes; family Sylviidae; genus Chamaea; species Chamaea fasciata. Next base: position 32,191,443 of record NW_027094094.1, on the reverse strand, counting down.
CAGGTTTGTGGAGAGGAATGTGCCCTGGAAGATGTTTTTTTTGGAGATATGAGCAACAGTGAGGTGGGGGAGGAGGTCTGGAAAGAGGAATGATTATTTTGGAAACAGGGAAAGAGTCTCCTGCTGCAGAGGTCAGGTGTATTCAAGTGACCGTGATATACTGCAAGAACTAAAAAAAAAAAAGTAATCCCATGAACAAATCCTACTAATTCACATAATTATGTTGCTGTTGATGGTAGTAACAATTTTTTCCCTTTTTGGGACACTAGGAATGAGTTTGCAATGTGCTGGCAGGTCTCCTACCAGCTTTCCAAGCCCAAATGATGGAAGGGATGATTCTGGGCTGTCTCCTGAGTTCATCACTGCACTATTTAGTGGTTCCCTAGTGCAGATCCGTCTACTTAAACCAAATGAGGATCATTCCTTCCCTTTCACATTGCCATTAGCTGGATGATTTTATTGTCTCTGCAGGAAGAGAGCAGAGACAAGCAACCGTAGATTAGGAGCAATTTGCAAAATAGTTCCGTGATTAGCACGCCTGTGGAGATGTTTTTCTGTGTAAGGGCTGCACCACAAATTTTACTGGCTCCCTGTGCTCGAAGAATTAACTGTGAGGAGGATTAAAATGACATCTTAGACATCAGCTAAACGTCCTCTCAAAATCCCTTATGTTGTCTCTAAATCAATTAATTTGATTTCTTCAATCCACAAGCAAACTGGGTTGGTGAACTTGTGTGAGTGATCTATTTAGGCTGAATTTCTCCAGGGTATTTTAAAGAGTGCTTCAGGGCTGGCAAAATGGTACAAAAAAAAAAAGACAGTGAAATATGAAAATACCGTGTGCCAGGGTGTGAAACGAAGGTGCTGCTCAAGTCTTGGGGTTGCCTTCTGCAAGCAGCAGTCTTCAGCTGGCTAATCCAGCCCTCACAGACATTCCTGATCCTTGCTGGTTAAATGGAATAAGAAAGTAAGACAAGAGCCTGCTCTCGCTCCTTTTGCCAAGGTGCTGCTTTGTGTGGACATGGGAAGTGGGAAGGAAAAGGCACTGGAGAATCCTCAACTCCAAATGCACAAGGAGTTCTGTAAAGTCTCCAAAAGTGGCCCTCAGCACTCAGATGTGGCCACTTAACTCTCCTAAATCCTGGTTTGCTTGTTATTCCATGTGGATAATAAAGATGGTATCGTCCACCTGGAAAACATCTGAATATTAATAAGAGAAATCAGGGGCTCTCTCTGGGAATCCTGCAGGTCTGCACTGGCTGTAACATCTCCAGATGCATCAGTCAGAGATGGAGCTCCCACTCTGAGCCTGCTGCAGGCTGCGCTGGGGGCAGTGCTAGATCAGGTGATGGAAAATGGGGAATATTCTGGGAATAAGCCAGCAGAGCTCTGGAGGTGATTTGGTCCAATAGCCTGGTGGTTCTGAGCCGTGTTGTGCCACGGAGAACAAGGCTGGTGGTGACCTCTCATTAATCTTCACAGCATCAAAACCTCCGGAATTTCTCCTCAGCTGGTGCTCCCGCACAAAGGAAACGCTGTGGCTGTCAGAGCAAGGGGTGGCACAGCCAGAGCTGAGCACGGTCACGTTAGATGCTGAAACAGCAGCCGGCTGCTCTCGTGCCACCCCTCGGCACTGCTTAGCAACTCCCAGGAGCTGAACCCTTTCCACAGCCATACTGAGTTTAGGGAAACAGGGCCCTGAACCCCCAGCGCGTCCCCCAGCAGAGCAGCAGCCAGTGCTCTGCAGGGAGCAGGGTCTCCCTCAGGGGAGGGAGGAGTTTGGCGTACAGGCTCGCTGATCTGGGAAAGACAGACCTTCTGTTTTCTGAGATCTGTATTAGCAATGTTAGAGCTCGGCACGTAACACAGGGAAGTGCTGTGTGTGCCGCAGGCCAGACAGGAAAGCGCTCTAATCAAACCTTGCCACACAGTCCTGCTGTCAGCAGAGCTGCTAGGACCCAGAGTGTCGCTGTGAGTTGCTCCTCCTGTCTTTTCACCAGCCCAGAAATAATTCTGGATGTGGCAGGAAACGTGTCCTTGCAGGCTCTGTGTGCCCTGTGCTGGAGGCAGCCGGGATCCTCGTGGTGCTCGCAGCAAATGACGCTGATTCACAACTTGCTCATCAAAAATGTGTGTCTGAGCACCGCTTTGTGCTCTGGGATCCGTGGGAAGAGGGGGCATGCAGGGCATGGAGCTTTCCCTGGCCTAGCTTCCTCCTGGGCCAGGCTCTCGGCGCTGGGGTGGCTTTTGGATGGCTTAGGAAACCGCAGACGGAGTGAGCGTGGTTAGTTTGGGAGGGCTGCCCGTGTGAGATAACAGCCAGTTACTCATGGAAACAGCCTTCTTGGGATGGGTGACACCTCTCATGACTCTACAGAAGGCTGGCAGGGCTTGCCCTGGCTTTCCCATGGCTCTGTACACATGGACAAAAGCTGTTTGACTTCCAGCCTGTGGCACAGAAGAATCTCCTGGCCGGCAGGTGGAGGTGCCTGGTGTACTCCTCCCTGCAGCTCTCAGGTGCATTACTGCTGAAGGTGAGGCAGTGTGAAATCTCAAAAGCAAATTTCCGAGCAATCCTAAATGTAGCTAAAAAGGAGTCCCAGGACAGCAGAATTACCAGGCTCCCAGCTGCTTGTTTCCTGGCAGACAGATCCCTGGGTTTAGTGCTGCTTCAAGTAGCAAAATTTGGTTTATTTATCCCCCCTTCCTCCCCAGCATGTACTGGAGTGGAAGTGTTTGAATTGCAGTTTTCTAACTAATGTGGACGGAGCAGGGAGACCTGTGGTTTTCGTTTATCTGAGAGTGAAAGCTGAACTGGAGGAGCCCGATGGAGCACGGGGCTGCTTCTATTCTGAATCTCCACCCTGGTTTTGTTTCCCTTAGAGGCTGGAGGGATGGGATGGAGAGGGGGTTTGCTTCCCAGGGCAGGATGAGTGGTTTGTGTGCTGCTGCTGGCTCTCTTTGGTTCTTCCTTTCTCTCCTAAATGATCCTGGTTATCTTGGAGACTATCTGAAAAGGCTTCCAGCCTTGCTCCTTTGCTCCCCCTCATCACTCCTTGTGTGATGCTGAGTTCAGAGCCGGGGGTCACTTCAGCAGTTCCCTTCAAAGAAAACATGGAGGTTTATTTCTTCAGCTGGGGCTCCATGTGGCAATATGTATCCCATGAGTTTTCTGGATTGCTCTTGCAGTTAAGAAAAGGTGCTCTGGGTATAGGAGGATAGTCAGCAGCCTGTTTCTGGCAGCAGGAAACCCATGTTGTTCTGGAGGTGGTGGTCTCCTCCCAACCTCATCTTGGCTTGTTTGGACACAAGGATATTCTCTCTTTCTGAGTCTTGTGGGGAATACTGTTTTTAAAATGCAGCTGCTCCACCCCTGGAAGTGTCCAAGGCCAGGTTGGACAGGGCTTGGAGCACCTTGGGATAGTGGAAGGTGTCCCTGCCCATGGCAGGGGTGGAATGAGATGAGCTTTGAGGTCCCTTCCAACCCAAACCATTCTGGGATTCTTTGCTAGCACGGCCTTTCCTGTATATCCCAGCTCTTGTTAGACCTTGAGGTCATCTTCACACTGTAACAACTCTTGATGCTTTAATGAGGGCTTGCTGTTAGCTCTGTCTCTTAAATGTCCTTATTTTTATTTGTTTGGTGTTTCGTTAACAGTGACTCTCCTGACTACGTGAGAAGCTGCCAGCAGCAGGTCTGAACTTTGACTCGCCTGTTCAAAATGAGCTTCTAACCTGATGCCTCGAGTGCTCTGGCTAGAAAAGCAATTTCAGGTAGGCCAGTGCATCTTGCATTTTGTTTTGGAGTGGTGTATTCATTCAGTACCTTGTTTACTGTGACCTGAATTGGGGCAAGTTCTTGTTTTGGACATTTTGGATATTTCACAAACTGTCTAACTCCAGTATTAAATTGTAAAACCTTAGGGAAAGACAGCTGAAAGATCTCTTAGATCAGTTCCTTCTACCTGCTTCCAGGGAAGGATGACTAAGACCCAAACTTGAAGATACAGATTGTGGATAAATGTTCCCAAACCCCTGCTTTTATGGAAATCTTTGCCCTTCTGGCTGTGGAAACTGGAGTGATATGTTGTGCAGACAGCCAGAATGGGGGCAGGAATAGCTGTGTTCTGTTCCCAGCTCTGGCTTTCACATCGATAAATGACCTGCAAAGGGAGAATAAATGGGGTGGATGCCTTTTATTGCTGCGTGTAGTTGTGTTTTTGTCTTTCAGTAATCCTTTGAAGCTGTGTGAGGATTTGCTGAAAGTCATCTCCTAAGATTTGTTGTTGTTCTGTTGGGTTTGATCCATGCTGGAAAGCTCTGTGACTGATTGAAGAGCTAGAGGGGAGGTGTAGTCAGAATCAGAAAATAAAAGTGGAGTTTTGGTTGCAAAGATTCTGAGAAAGAGTGTTCTAAAAGCTGTTATTTCTTTGTGTGCAGCGTCAGTGTCCAGCACCTTGAGCAAACCAAGTCTCTTGTGCCTCCCATTCCTACCTGGGAAACCTTTTGCCTTTTTCCCAAAAATGTTCTGGAATATTAGTGAGCCTTAACTGGCTGATTGTGAGAGGCTGTGGTGGGAGACAGAGCAGCTGAAAAGCAGCTTGCAGTTGTGATTCTTCCTAGTCCAGATGAATTCTCCCTGAAGGTCCCTGAGCACATTTGTCTTCGGAAAATTTGGTTTAGTCTCTCTGCTGTGGCTGTCCCAATACTGCATCTCTTTGGATCTCAAAGGCTGTATAATTAAGATGTTCTGTGGCTTTTCCACAGAATCTGTAAGAAATACCACCAGAAATCCTGAGAAAAATGCTGTGACTAAACACCAAGGCTGCTAAAATTGAGGGAGATGATTTTTTTTTCGTGTCACAGGTCAGGTGAATTATGAGCAGGTTTTGGCAGTTTGGCTGTCTGAAAGCTGCCTCTGTGTCACAGCTGTTCTGGGCAAACTGTAATATCAAGGCTTGTTCAGAGCAGTTGTGAAAAAATCCTGCTTTTCCCCACCCTTCTTCAAGTACATCAATAGTGGGAACAGGAGACACTTTGAGCAGACACCCGGAGCTCCTGTCACTGTATTGATTCAGCTTCTGTTTGCTCTGCATCCAATACACAGCTGTGATGAATAATGCAGGGATCTATTACTTAAAGTTTAATGCAGCTTTAATCGGGGTTGAACATCAACAGGTTGCAGTGCAAGTGGCTGCTCTGCTCTGTGCTAAATGGAAAAGATTCACACCAGGTGTACTTGGGCTCTGTGTTTGTTGGTGTCTTGGTTTAGATAGACAGGGATCTGCCAGGGAAGAGTGGAGTCTCCCTTGGAAAGTAAGCCCCCCCTCCCTCCCCCTTTTCCAAATTATTATAAATTTGCAATTAAAAGGCTGTCAGGCAAAGATTTTGGGAATAGGTATAGCAGTTCTTTACTAGGGATATAAAAAAATACAAATGTTGTAGTACAGAAGAATAAGCAAGCAAACAAAAAAACCAAGAAATCCTAGAAAACCCCGACAGTCAGAAATACAACCTGACGCCCTGTTGGTCAGGGTGTTGGGAACAGTCCAAAGTCAGCCCTCCTGGAGTGGCAGATGTGGTCCTGTTGGAAGCAGAGATGGTCCTGTGGAGCCAAGGGTCCAGAGGTGGGTCCAGTCTCCCTTTGGGAGTCCCGTGGGAACACTGGATGTCTGGTGACACTTGTGGCTCCCTTTTATCTAGGTGGAGATAGTTTGGCTCCTCCTCCCTGGGTGGAGCATCCCACAATGGGATGATGTAATGTGTCATGTCATTGGTGAGCTTTAATGGCCCATTAACAGAAGATATCCCCGTGGGGGTATGGAAGACTGAGCAGAGATAAGAAACAATGCCCCACCCGGTTTTAACAGCTGGCTTGTTATCAGAGAAGGCAGTTACCTCCTCCCTTCTGGAGTTACAACAGATAAAATCTCCCCAAGTGGGTTTCAACAGATGGAATAGAATAAACTTTTTTTTTGGTTACAAAACCCAAGACAGTTGGGTTGTTCCCTTTGTCCAGGGCAGGGCCTGGCCCTGCTGAGGGACCTCGAGGGCTGTGTCCAGTTCTGGGGGGGTTCCCAGTCCAGGAAGGACTTTGAGGGGCTGGAGCGTGTCCAGGGAAGGGAAGGGAGCTGGGGAAGGGGCTGGAGCCCCAGGAGAGGCTGAGGGAGCTGGAAAAGGGGCTGAGCCTGGAGAAAAGGAGGCTCAGGGGGGACCTTGTGGCTCTGCACAACTCCCGACAGGAGGGGACAGCCAGGGGGGGTCGGGCTCTGCTCCCAGGGAACAGGGACAGGCCAAGGGGAAACAGCCTCAGGCTGTGCCAGGGGAGGCTCAGCTTGGACAGCAGCAGGAATTTCTGCATGGAAAGGGTGCTGAGGCCTTGGCAGGGACTGCCCAGGGAGGTTTGGAGTGCCCATGGCTGGAGGTGTCCAAGGAAGGGCTGGAGGTGGCACTCAGTGCTCTGGGCTGGGGACAAGGTGGGCGTCGGGCACAGCTGGGACTCCATGGGCTGGGAGGGATTTTCCAGCCTAAAATAATTCTGTGATTCTGTGGCACAGCTTGTCATTTATGTGCAGGTATTCACTTGCAGGTGCCTTGGTGTCTGTGGCCTCTAGTTTTTCCTGTATTTATCTCAATGTGTGACAACACAGGTTCTGTACTCATGGGGTCAGAGAGCACGTGCTGTGATCCAGGGATCTCACAGTGGAATATCAAAGCACTGCTGTCTCTTCAATGGCTTTTTTTTCTTCTTGGTACGAGTATTATTTTTTTAAACAAAAGAAAAACATCCCTTTCGTCAATTGTTCCCTTTGCAGAACTTGAGCCTTAAAATAATCCAGGAAGCCTTTTGTTATATAAATATACTCATCCTCCAGCTTGGCACGGAATGTGCTTGACAGAGCTGCTTGCTGAATTCCGTTTAAAACTTGAATTTCAGTGGCTATGAAGGAGAAACCCTGGGCTCAGAGAGCAAAGCAAACACAGAGTGCTGTGTAATCACAGTGTAACAGGGACTATTTAAAGCAGTGGAAAGCAGGGGTTTATACCTGGAATTCAGTTTCTGTGTCTCAGTGATTTTTGTTTCAGCTTGTTACAGCCAGGTATGCTCACACCTACCAGATTTAGCTCCATGGGAAGAGAGCATATGTGCAGTCTATGGAAAATTTTCCTGCTTAAGTTGTTTGCTCAGGAATAGAATTGTGTGTGAATACAGCAAGGGCTTGGAATGGTTAACAGTAAATTCCAGTGCAGAACACTCAGTAGTGAGATCTCCCAGTTAAGTGGGCAACAGTTGGTTAGAGCAGATGTTTAAATACAAAATGAGCAAAACATCACCACCAAAAAAAACCATCCCACAAACTCAAAAATCCATCAACCACAAAAGCTCACCACCCTGTGAATTTCAAGTAATCTTTGTTAGAAGTGGTTACTGGTTTCTGGATGTTGTCTTGTGCATGTAAAAGCACCTGGGGGGAATTTATGAATTGTGTAGGGTTTTTCTGTGTCCTCTGTAGGCCACACTTTCATTGTGACGTTGGCTCTTTAAGTGACACCTTTGGTTTGTTTTGCTGCCAGCCTGAGCTTGGAGCTGCTGCTGGCTGAGGAGGTTGAACTCAGTGGTCTTGGAGGTCTTTTCCAACCTAAACGGTTTGATGATTCCTCTCAACTTTTTCCAGATACATTCATCAAAACTATGCCAGAGAATTGGGATGGTAAGAGGATTCTGCAGGATGTGCCTGGGTGATTTTGGTACGAACACTGACCCTACAGGTTGTGTTCTAAGAGCAAGAAGAGTGAAGGGTGAATCCATGCAATCCCCCAGGAGTGCCTGAATCCCGTCTGATGTGCTGCTGCCTCTTCTTCTGGTAATGGAGTGAGAGTGCACTAAGAAAAGAGGGCAGACTCCAAGGAAAGTAATGTCGAATCATGGAATGTTTGAGGTTGGAAGGGACATTAAAGCCCATCTCATCCCACCCCCTGCCATGGGCAGGGACACCTTCCACCATCCCAGGGTTCTCCAGGCCCCATCCAGCCTGGCCTTGGACACTTCCAGGCATGGGGCATCCACAGCCTCTCCAGGCAGTGACATCTTTGACACTTACACAAAACTAAAGGTTTAATGGAATTTTGGAGCAGAGGTTTTATGTACCCTGCATTCAGTTTGTTGGATCAATCAAATCGGGTTTTGGTAGATTTTCTAGCTGCTTATTCAGTGGCTTGGCTTGTTCTAGGTGCTGTGGATAATTTCCTTCTTGTCTCCAAATTTATTTGCCTTCAGACATGTAGCTGCTCCTGGGTTTCCTGGAAAATGGAAAGGATGTGCTAGCAGGAAATGGCTGCAGTTAATAAAAATAGGCTGTACCTGCTGATGATTAATCCTTAATCCAAAGAGGGAGTGTTCCCTTTCCAGCTTTGTGGCCTGAATTAGCATCTGACTATTCCTTTGTCCTGAGGCTGGCTCTGAATGACTCCGGGATGGATTCATGGCTTAGGGCCCCCAGTAATAGGATTTCCTGTGAGGGTGTGTCACCACTCCTTGCACAGGTTCAAAGGGAAAATGGGTTTTCCCTCCTGTGTTGCATCCTCTGGACTTGTGCCCCTTGGCTTGGCTCCTTTTCCTCTCGAAGCCGCGAGGTTTCACCTGGGATTTGATGGCTGCTGCCATCCCAGCTCCTTTCAAGTGTCCCATCATCCACCCAAGGCATGTGGGGACTGGGCAGGCCGTGTTCTCCTGGGGTTGTGGAGTGAACATAAATACATTTAGTGCTTCTCTGAAAGGCTTTCAAGTGCAGCACTGCGCTTTTGCAGCTCTTTTTGCTTCCTTTGAAGGCTGAGCAGCCGCCGCTGAACTCAGGGCTGCAGTGCGTGACTGCTCCCTTAGCAAGCAGTTAAAACATCAGCTATTACACTGACGTGCAAATGTTATTTTGTGCTGAAGTCATGCTGGAAATAGTTCAAAATGTCTTGTTTATTTGGATTCACGAGGGGCACGCTGTCTCGCGGAGCTCTAATCTTGTTTTGCTCTCTGCTTTCTTTGCAATCAGCAGAGCTGTGTTCAGACCGCGCTGAGAGATTTAAGGTACCTCTTGGTCTGCACCCCAGGAGCTACAAACTGAGGACAGGCCCCCGGGTTTGTGCCTTTTGGGAAGCTGGGTTATTAATCAGTTGTTTTCCCCCAGCCTCAGTCCGTAGGTGGATGGAACAGGCTCTGTGTTGAATTAAACCCTCTGCCCCTGAGCTCAGGTGAGACCCCACCTGCAGAGCTGCCCCAGCCCTGGGGCCCAGCACAGGAGGGACCTGGAGCTGCTGGAGAGAGGCCAGGGGAGGCACCAGGATGAGCAGAGGGATGGAGCAGCTCTGCTGGGAGGAAAGGCTGGGAGAGCTGGGATTGTTCAGCCTGGAGAGGAGAAGCTTTGGGGTGACCCAGTTGTGGCCTTCCAGGGCCTGAAGGAGCTACAGGAAAGATGGAGGGAGACTCTTTCCAAGGGATGGAGGGACAAGGGGGAATGGCTTCCCCCTGCAGAGGGCAGGGATGGATGGGATATTGGGCAGGAATTGTTCCCTAGGAGGGTGGGCAGGCCCTGGCACAGGGTGCCCAGAGCAGCTGTGGCTGCCCCTGGATCCCTGGAAGTGTCCAAGACCAGGCTGGACACTGGGGCTTGGAGCAGCCTGGGATAGTGGAAGGTGTCCCTGCCCATGGCAGAGGGTGGAATGAAATGGCCTTTAAGTTCTCTTCCAACCCAAACCTTTCTGTGATTCTTTTAAATATCTCTTTCAGGATAAGCACTGACTCATTTGTTCATTATTTTAATGACAGATGCACTTGTTTCAAGTGACTCCACGTTTTTGCAGTTTTGTTGTTTAGCAGATAATGCAGTTATTGGGATTCTTGGACAAGATGCTTTGTTTTAGTTCACTTCTTAAATGCTTTTCTCTGTGTTTGCAAGATGCATGAAAACAAAAAGGTTTTTTCCCTGGCCTGTGCTGCCCTGCCTCTGCTGTCCCCGTTCCCAGTGAGGAGTTGAAAGGCTGTCAGCAACTGTTCTGACAGATTCTCTTGTACTACTTAAGAAGACAAAAAGTTACATCTCGCATATTTTGCTGTGCAGGGATAAACACACAGCAAACAGTGGGTGAAATATTCGGTGTGAATATGCTGAGGGATTTTGTAGTCCCGGCACAGGATGTCTGCTTTATCACCAGAGTCCTGTGTGACGGTCCCAGCTGTTCAAATCATGTGTGCATCCCAGCTACATCCATGCAGGTTTACATATCCTGGTGTCCAGAGCATGCTCCCACCTCCAGGCTCCTCCCTGCCCTTCCCTGCACGGTGGAGCATCCTCGCAGCCATCTCCAGACACTGACACATCACTAAACTCCCCAAGCTTTGTCAAGAGTTTCTTGGAAAGCTGATGCAGCCTGGGGAGCCCCGTGAGCTGTGCGTGGCACACGCAGAAAGGCAGAAAGGTGAGGGGCAGGCTTTGCACAAAGGCTGTGTCATTATCGGGGTGTGTTCTCGGGGTGGCTTCAGGTGCTTTGTGGCTGCTGAGGCAGCTCCTTGTGTCTGCCCCTGCCCCAGGTGCTGGTGCCAGCAGGAGTGCCCTGCCCTAGTGCTGCTTCCCAAATTCAGGGGCACCACTCGACTTGCTCTCAGTGTTTTGTTACGATTTCCCCGCCTGTGTTTTGGTCTCTGTGAAGCTTCTCAGGGAAGGCAGCTGAATACCAAGACACCGTCTCCAGCTCTACAGTTTTGCTGATCTGTTTGAAGTCCCCAGACAGTTGATCAGGCAAACTTGCTGCTAAATGGATGATCTAATTCCCAGTGAATGCTGTGATCACAAGCATTACCCTACATCACAGAAACGATTTGAAAACCAGTGCGTACTCCTCAAGCTGTCAGTTGTCTTTCAGCACCCTCATTGTGCTCTTTCATCTTTAAATGCTTGTGCTGGAGCTCAAATAAACTTACCTGTCAGCAGCTGCAAGGATGTCTCTTCTGTCTCTAGCTCCTTTGTAGCTGTAGCTGGGAGTTTAAAAGCTGTGTACAGAGGAGGTAAAGCAAGGAGCTCTCTTGTAGCTGCTGTTTCTCTAAATGATTTTTCTTCTAGTCCAGTAACACTCAGCACAGGGTTGTGTTGGTGCTTCGTGAGGGTTGCTCAAAGCCAGCACATGAGTTCTGTGCTCAGAACCCCTGAGGATATGGGCAGGGCAGGAAGGTGTCCCTGTACAGTGGGAAAACGGGATGGAGAGATGGTCTGGAGAGAGTTGTCTTCCTGGAAAAAGAATGGAACAGAGCCCCCAACAACCTGACTGCCTGAAGAGTGGCCCCCAGCAGAGGAATGCTGTTTGGCAGCCCACAGATACGTGGTTTGAATTTTACAAGGGACTTTTGAAACCTGAAATTCATAGACTCATAAAATCATAAGGGTTGGAAAGACCTCTGGGATCATCCAGTCCCAGCTATGCCTGACGCCCACCTTGTCCCCAGCCCAGAGCACTGAGTGCCACCTCCAGCCCTTCCTTGGACACCTCCAGCCATGGGCACTCCAAACCTCCCTGGGCAGCCCCTGCCAAGGCCTCAGCACCCTTTCAGTGAAGCAATTCCTCCTGAAATTCCATGTGGAATATCCAAGAAAGTCTGGTTTTTGTGGACCTGTTTATTCTCTTTCTTCTCGAGGTGGGGTTCTAGATGGTCCTTTGAGTGAAAGCCCAGTTCTCATCACAAGTCCTTCCTTTCTGTTCCAGCATCCAAAACCTAACAAATTGCCCCAAGGAACAGCTTTATTTCTACACTACAGCCTTGCAAAAAGCAACTCTAAAAACTTAGATAAGTGAGCTCAATAAAACAGCAAGTTTTTGTTTGCATTCTTCTGCTTCTTGCTTGTGCAAGAGCCACCATCCTTGTAAAAGTCACGCTAAATCTGTTCCCTGTCTGTAAAACAACAAAAACCCACCCATTTTTTTCCATGTTGATGCACTGGTTGTTTAGTTTTATCTGGAGAATTCTGATACTCAGCCAGGGTCTGCTTCTCTGCGGTAATTTGAGGTGGAGTGCAAATGGACACTTCAAAGCAATCCTGTGTTGTCACGCTGTGAGTTTGAGGTGCTGAAAACAGGCAAAAAAAGAAAACCAACCCAACAAAACCAAACCAAAATTCTGTGTCCCAGCAGGAGTTTGAAGCTACGGCTCTGCCCAAGGGTGTACTGTGAATATTAATGACACAGAGCTGTGGGGACTGTTTGGACATGAAAAGAGGAAACGCAGGTGTGCTGAGCAGGAATCAGGTGTGTGCTGCAAGGTCAGAGAGGCTGGAGAGCAGCAATTGGTTACTAATAAAAAACCAGGTCATTTTCTGTGCACCTCCTTAGGGGTCACTTTGCTGGTGCTGCATGAGGAAATCATAAATACAGGTGACCTAGGTATGTGTGTATGTATTTATTTGATTTATATGATTTTTTTTTTTACCAAAAACCATCTTCAGATGAGCGGAGGAGGGCACATGCACAGCCATGGATGTGTTTAATTCCTTGCTTTGCTGCTCTGCTTTAAGAAAAGTTTTGGAAGCATCTGTTTCAAGCTATTGACAAGTTACTGCATTTTGCAAGCTCTTTCCTGTCTCTGAAGCCTAATGCTTGTTTCCTGCAACACTGGCAGAATGCAAAAACATTATTAGTTTTGGGTTTTGTTCTGCTCTTGGGAGGCTTTTTTCTGAATTTGGAGGTTCTTTTCACTGCAAATAGCTGCAAAGTTAAAGCAGTAAATGAATAAATATTATCAGTGAAGGCGTAGAAAACAGAACAAACTACGGTAAAAATTAATTATAAAAATCCCCTTTTTCTCCATGATTCTCCAGGTCCTGAATCCTCCCTCTCCAAAAAGAAGAAGGTTCAGCAAAGGATGAGGAAGGTGATCAAAGGCATGGAACAGCTGTTGTATAAAAGGAGATAAATAAACTTTGTCTCTTTAGCATGGAGCAGAAATGATTGTGAGGGGAAGAAGCAAGGAGAGGAATGTTATGCAGGTTGGGAGTTTTGCATCTTCCAGAGAAGATGACTGTACCCAGGCCTTCCTCACCCAAATAAAAACCCACAAACCCAAGAGAAGCAACGAGCTTATAAAAGGGACAGCTTTTCTTTTGGTAGTGCACAGTTATGCTGTGGTATTCCTGGTGGCCGGGATGTTGCTGGAAGGTGAGAGGTTCAGAGGAGACTGAATAAAATCCATGCTATTAAAAGCTATTAAAGACAGAGTCTCCTGGCTCAGGGCACAGTTATTAAAGCAGTGTTTGGAGGAATCCAGGGTGGCTGAGGCTGCAGGGAGCTGGGTGGGCACGTGGTGCCACCTCCGTGCTCCAGCAGGGCCATCCCAGAGCCCAGGGCACAGCATTGTGCGCACACAGCTCTGCCACAGCCCCAGGGAGGAGCCCCCCAGGCCGTGTGGACAATGTGTTCAGGGCCGGGCACTGCCCAGGGAAGAAGTTGTGCCTCCTGTGCAGGGGGAATTGCTGGGCTCAGGCCCTGCCCGTGGCTCTGGGGCCATTGCTGGGCCCCCGCAGCAGAGCCTGGGCCCTGCTGGGAGCCCTCCCTGCACACAGGGACACCCAGGGCTCGGGGCCCCTCTCAGCTGGGGCTCCTCTCCAGGCTGAACAGCCCCGGCTCCCTCAGCCTTTCCTGGCCATTTCCCACATGCTCCAGGCCCTTCCTCAGCTGCGCAGCCTCCGCTGGCCCCGCTCCAGGAGCTCCCTGGCCCTGCTGTGCTGAGGATCCAGAGCTGGACACGGCACTCCAGAGGTGCCTCCAGGGCTGCCCACGGGGCCACCATCCATCCCTCCCTGCCCTGCTGCCAAGGCTCCTCCTGCTGCCCCCGGGATCCCTTTGGCCTCCTTGGCCCCAGGACACTCTGCTGCCTCAGGGACAGCTCCGTGTCCCCCGGGTCCTTCCCTCCAGTTCCCCCCAGCCTGTGCTGGTTCCTGGGCTTGTTCCTGCTCAGGTGCAGGACCTGCATTCCTCTGGTTGAAAAAGGTGTCACTTTCTGTGTTAAACTTTTTGTAGCAATGTGAAACTTCCTTTTTAAGCAGAAATAACACCCAGCTGTTGTGTAGCTGTTTAACACAGGGGCTACAGCCTGGAGTAGCAGATGAAATGTGGGATTTCTTGGCTTCCATACTATTTGCTGCTTTTGGTAGGTAATGGGAAACAGGCAAGGAATAGCAAGTGGTTCAGGTGATAAAAAGCTGGTGTTCAGGAGCAGATGATAGCAGCAGTTGTCTTGGCTGATCGGGCTGTGTTCCTTTCCCAAAATCCTGCAGTCTGGAGCGTGCTGGGAGACGGGTGGGTTGGGGTGGCAGCGTGCCAGCTGGTGCTGGGGTAACGCTCAGGTTACCCTGGTGCACTGGAGGCAGATGGGCCCCAGCGTTTCCCTGCACGCTGGGTTCCCAGCCTGACGCAGTGTTTGGGTAGAGCTGGGGCGCTGGGATTGCACCTTCACCCAGGGAGGGCCAAGGTTCCTTTCACTGCACACTGCTTTTTACTACACACACAGGGGGGTTGCTTGGCTGCCAGATGGTAGGACTGAATTTCCCTGGAGATTTTGACGTTCAGCGGCGTGTGGGTGTTTAGGAGGCTTTGGGAGGTGGAGGAGGATGGAGTTGGAATAATGTCCTTTGAATCAGAGCTGTTTTGATCTGCTAGAAAGAAACTGGCTGCTGTAAGAGAAGGGGAGAAATCCTCCAACAGTGGACTACTCTAGGATTTTGTGCAGAGAAGAGAGACTTGGAGCAGGAGCTTTTTAAGAATTGATCCTGCTCTGAGTGGGGTAGAAACCCAAGTGTGAGTGAGCACGTGTGGGGTCACTGCCATGCTGCACGCACATGCTCAACAGCCATACCTTGAAAATGGAGAGAGACTCTTGGTTCAGTGGGCTCCAGCCCAAGGCATGGGCTTGGTGACCTGTGTGATTACTTGGAGAGTAAATTCCAAGTGATTTATCCCTCTTCTGATGTCCCTTGAACTCTGACTGCTCGTGTCTGTTGCTGTCAAGTGGCTGCTTCTGTATTTATGAGCGAGGTGGAAACTACTGACCTGCTTTGCCTCCACTGAAAGGCAAGTGATAGTTCTCTCTGAGATGGCAAGGGCGGTATTTCTGCACGTGCTTGGACTGAATTTACTGTAGGGAACTGAGAAGTGTAGATGGTGACGGCTGCTGGAAGGGAAAGCGTGTATTTACTGCTCGGTGGCAATAGATTTATAGACAGCTAGTTTGGTTTATAGATAAATATTGTTGCCTCTATTTCTGTAGCCATAAGCAGTAGATTTAAAAGCCTGAACTTTGCTATAATCTAGGGACCTTTTTACATTTTTTCCCCTATCCCATCTGCCGAGCTCTTCACTGGCGGCTGAGGTGTCACGTGGCGCCAGGAGAGCCAAGAGAAGTGACGCATCCCGGTATCCCATGGTAACTCTCCTTTTCCTTCGTTTTTAGCTCCTTTGCTTTGCTCCCAGATAGAATAACCTGCCTGTGGGATTAAGTTGGCTCTGCTCACTAACAGGTGAAGGTGAGGTTGCGGGGTTTTCACTCCTGAGAACGGTTTGGATTGGGTAACGCAGATTGCCCTCTGAAAGGGAAACAGCACAACAAAACACAAGGCGGCAACCCCGCTCCAAACCAGCACCAGTCCCCACCAAGCCCAGAGATCTCCAAGTTCCCCACCCAAACTTCTCAACATGCAGGAAGCATCGGAGGGAGTTTACTCTTCTTTTGCCATTCAGGATGTTGAAGCTTGTCTGAGAAGTTTGTGCAAACCACAGGTAGATACCCTGCGAGTGAGGCACAGTTCTCACCCAAGTTAATTTACAATTCAGGTCTTGCAGTTCACACAGGGTTTGCTGCTATAAACTTGATAGGTGAGGCTTGCTTGTGTTTTTCTATTTTTTTTTTTAATTTTTTTTTCCCCTTTCTTTACCCCCCTCATCAGTTGTTTTTAACCTCTGGTTGCTGGATGCAGTTACTGCCTGCATTTTTATTAGAAATATCCTACTTATCCCCCAAGACAAGCTCATGGTTTTGCATTCAGATATGCTGGGGTTTTTTAGAATTCTGATTATTTTTTTAAAAAACAGATCATTTAATTATAGAATCATAAAATGGCTTGGGTTGGAAGAGACCGTAAAGCCCATCTTATTCCACCCCTGCCATGGCAGGGACAGCTTTCACCATCCCAGGTTGCTCCAAGCCCTGTCCAGCCTGGCCTTGGACACTCCCAGGGATCCAGGGGCAGCCCCAGCTGCTCTGGGCACCCTGTGCCAGGGCCTGCCCGCCCTCCCAGGGAACAATTAATTGAAAGCCATTTTCTCCTCTGTGTCTGTACATCCACTGTAACTTCACTGCATTAAACCAGCCATGGTATGACTTGCTCAGCCTGAAACTCGAGGCTGCAGTGGAGTGGCTCCTCACCGGGGGTAAACAGTGAGTAGAGCCCTTGCAGTGAGAGACCTCAAACCTGTTCTTGCATCCTGTTTCCAGACTCTGCTGTGCCTGTTTTCTGTGTGCACTGAAGCACAGCTAAAGCAATGTGTGTCTGGTTTAACTCTGCCCTGCCAATTGGATTTTTGCTTTAGGGCACAGCTTTCACAAACCCAATTTAATCCTCAGGGGGGAAGAAGAAAAAACTGGGTTTGTTCACACATAGTCCCCGTGTACTGGAGGAGTCGGTGGTGGAAGTTTTTCAGCGTGGCAGGATTTGCATTTGCTGTTGCCACAGCTACAAGTGAGCTCACAGCGTTTCAGTCCCTCGGGCAGAGAGGAGCAGTTTTCAGAGTGAAGGCACCAGGGCACCCGGATGACTCACTGTGGTGTGTCCGAGGGCTGGGGAATCACTTCTTGAATGGGAGAGGATGCCGTGGTGTGCGGGGGAGGAGGCAGGAGATGTAGTCTGAGCAGTTTGGGGCTGCCTGGATTTGGGCCACGGGCTGGGTGATGTGTGCTGGGAGCAGGCTGCCGAGCTGTCACCTGCTGCACAACATCTCTGCAGGCACCTGGATGTTGGGAAGTATCCCAGGACTCCTGTGATGTGCTTCCTCTGGCTTTGCTCCGAGCAGGTATTTAGTACAAATCTCTCTTCCCGTCCTACCGGGACTGAATTCCCTTCTGTTCCGTGTCAGTTCCAGGCAGTCCATCGTGCTGCCCGGGGTTTGCATGGGGACTGCTGCTGCCTGGGTAAATCCGGACAATAGCCTGCTTGTGGCAGCTGAAAGCGGGGCTGGGGAAAAAAAAAAAAAATCCCTCTTCTGTAATTGCAGGAAAAAAACAAGCCTGTCTGCAGCAGGAAGCAGCAAGACTCTATTAACTCATACTTTTAATTTTTTTTTTTTCCCTGCGTCTCCTGCACAGTCCGTGGTGATTTAAGCATAAATTGCCTAGGAAAAGTCCTTGGCCTGTTATTTAGTTACTGATCTCTTGCATGGCAGGGGGTTGGGAGGTTGAGGTCTCTTCCAACCCAAACCATTCCACGATCCTGCAGTTTGAGTGGATGTCAGAGGATGGTTACCCTGTATCCAGAGATCTGCCATTGTAAGTTAGTGTGGAGTATTTAATAAGGAGATAATTCCACGTCTGCTTTCAACTAGGTAAGATTTAAAAACTTTGAGCTGTCTTGCTGTCAAGTTTCTTCTTTTTCCCATGGAAAGCCTGGCTGGCTGGTGCCTTTCACCTCCAGGATTGCCTGCTGCTCTTGTTCCCAGTGTTTCATAAACTGCCTCCAGTGGCCTTTTCCTGCTGATTCTTACCCTTGGAATGGTTAACAAGAAGCTATTTCCTCTGTGTTATCATATGCAAAGTACTATTGTGACACTGCTAAAAAGTCTTAGACCTGTTGTGTGAGGTGGAGGTTGCAGGGACAGAAAAGCTGGAGGTGGGAGAGAACTGTGATATATGGGCAGCTTAGTTAATCCAGGGATCTGAAACTAAAGGGAGGAACTGAATCAGAAGTGTTGTGAGCAGCTGTGTGACACCTTTTTCGCCAACAGACAGCTGTAACTTGTCACACAGGTCACTTCACTGGCATCCTGTCTATCGACCTGGGCTCATTTAAAGATTTCATTATTGCCCTTGGTTGGTGCTGTTGAGGTTTTGAATTTCTGTGTTTGAAAGTGCTTTTGTATTGATGATGTGCTTAAGGGTTTTTTTCCCTGTGTTGGAGGCCTTTTTCTGCTGTGATTTCTTATTTTTGGAGCTATGAGTGTGTAGGCTTATGGATTAAAAAAAACCAAGGGAGGGGGAGAACCTCCAAACAAAGCCCAACTCTGACCTTAGGAATCAACCTGCAGCTCTGACACAGAGGGAAGACAAGGGCTTAGGGCAGCACAGATACAAAGTGAGGTCTCCAGAGGATGTCTTTGGGCAGGCAGGAGGGATGATACCCCCAGAGAACAGTTGCTTTTCTCATCTGTAGGGCAGGGGCATCTCCAGGCTCCCCTTTGCCTTCGTGTGCACCCTGGAATAAACTTGGAATAGGGGAATTCCGCTGGTATTTGACAAGGAAATGCCAGGTCCCATAGCAGGTGGAAGCAAATGAGCAGCAAATCAAACTGAGGAGCCATTGGCCACCCAAGGTATAGGAAGGTGCATTTTCCAGCTTATGGGAGTCCCGTCGGTGTGTGGTGAGCTTGTAGGATTGACGGGGAAGCTGAACAGCTAAATTACGGATTTGTTACTTGGATTGATGATAATCTGGAAGAAGACTGTAGGCTGTAATACAGCCAGGAGTGCCAGAATTGTGAGACACAAGAATACTGCGTCTCACTGCTTTTTTTGGACGAGGCTGGCCAAGGAATAAAGGTCAGAATTACTGGGGAAAGCCTTTTGGCACCAGCACGGTGCTGTCTGCAAGCGAAGTTTATCCCTGCAGGCAGCTGCTCGCCCCAGGGACTGGCCAATTTTGGCTTTTGTTGTTCGGTTGTTTGTTTCTTCTTCTCTTAGTAACTCTCCAAAACACCCTGCAGGGTGTCTGGTTGCACCTTTGTGGGCAGGAGAATGAAGAAGAACAGAGCTGCTGTCCTGGAGATCTGCATTTGTGCTTCGGCTTGGAGATTTTGGGCTAGTTGTGGTCCCTGTGCCACTGTGATGAGCCTCAGCAGGTAACAAAAGCTGCACAGAGCCTGGCCTGAGCTGCTGCTCTCACTCTTGTCCGCAAGGATTTTGTGATCTGTTCTCCTGGTAGAGGCCAAAGGAGTGGGTCTGAGCCCAAAAATTATTGTGGAACCATGACAGTGTATCTGGTTCAGATGCATAAAGATACAATCAAGGCTTAAGAGAAGTGTTTTGAGCACTTCTGGAGAGTTTGGATGGATGAAAGAGCTCTGCAGGATCCAACAGAGCCTGGGGAAGTGCTTATCCAGAGTGTATTGGTACAAGGTATTCCTGTGTTCCTTGAGTTCCTTTCACCATGGAAAGGCGAATTAAAAAGAGGTTTCTGCTGCTCAGTGGGTTCTGGTGAGGTATTTAAATTGGACAGTGTTGTTTCCCAGGGGAATCCATGCCCCTTCCTTTCTAAGAGGCTTGTTTTGATCTGACATCGTGGTGGGATTTAATGCTTCCAGTACAAGAAATTAAAATAAAAATATCCCCCTTATCCCCAAACCTCAGAATGACTTTTGAACCAGCACAGGCAGGAGAAAAAATCTCTGTGTGGATTATTTGCTCTCTTGTGTTTTGATCTTGTTTGTTTGGGGTTTTTTTTGTTTTGTTTTTGGTTTTTTTTTTTTTTATTGGCACTAAAAATGTCCAGAGGATAAAATTAGAATAATAAACATTTACAAGGGAATTTTCTAGGGTCAGCTTTCATTTAGCACTGAAAGCCCTGGAAAGCCTGGTCCATTTTGGGATGCTGAAGACAAAGTGAGTTCTTTCCTGTTTTATTTTAGAGCTGCATGATAGATGTGGAAGCTTGAATTTTCCTTTATTTAGTAGTGTACCAAAACCAGCCTTTTGCTGTATAAACAAAGGGTCACATTCATAACAGGAAAAGCAACTAAGCAAGGGCAGTGACTTAGAGGGGGAATATCTTGGTATTGCAAGTGTTTAATGAATAATAGAGGTCTTTTGTACCAAAATCTTCCTGAATTTGTAACATACTGACCACACAAAGTCCCACAGCATTTCTTAGGCAGGAGGGAGAGCTGGTGTGTCCATCTCTGTCACACTGTCCTGTTCCATGGTGTATTTGGGGAAGGAACACTGTTCCTTTTGTCACCAGATGAACAATCCTAAACTCTGCTGGGGTTCCTGTTGGGTGAGTCTGTGATGAAAACCCTGGCTGTGCTGTGTTGGTTTTATGGTTGGTCATCATTCATGCCCTCAGTGTGGGTGTAAGGATGTTCCCTGTGCTTCAGTTCCTGCTTTTTTGATTCAGAGCCACTCCAAAAATACATCTTGGGTATGTAGCTGCCTCAGGTGATACCCAGGCTCCAGATCTGCTTCTTTGGGACAGGATGGAGTATGGAGTCCTGGCTGCCTCTGGATTGATGTGCAATTTCCATATATAATTATTTCTCTTCATGTGTGTGCGCCTGTGTTTTTATTTCTCTGGTTCCCTGAAACTTTGGCTGATTGTTCCTTACTCTGCCAGCAGCATCCCAGGATCCTTGGGGTGGATCTCACAGCAGTGTGCTGGACATGCAGCACCCCTGATTCCCCGTTGGTGTGGTTTGTTCTGGGTTTCAGAGCCAGGTACAACCTGCTTCCTACAGTCTTCCACCTGTGATGCTTGTAGAGGAGCCACTCTCCTCCAGCAGGGTAACACAGAGACAGGGCTGGTGATGCTTTGCTGGCAGTGAGGAGCTGAGCTGGGCTGTAATTAGCAGCCTCTCTTTTCCCTTGCAAGTCCAGAGTAGTTCTTTCTGTGTTTAGCTGGTTTTGCTTTATGGGGTTTAATTCAGAATGAAACAGTAGCTCACGCTGCTCTAGAGAAAAGTCCTGTATAAATGGAGTTTGTTGTGTGCCCTGGGTGCCACAAGTGTAAGGGAAGTCCTCAGCCTCCCCAGGAGGAGCTGCTGTGATGTTTGGAGTGCTGGTCCAGTCTTCATGTTCACAGCTGCAGGAATTTTAAAGACGAAACTGTGAGCTGAGAATCACTGAGCCCCTGTGCAGATCTTTGCAGGGAATGTCTGTTGTTTTGCAGCTGCTTCTTTGTGCCCCTACTCATGGAATCCCAGAAGAGTTAGAAGGGACCTTAAAGCCCATCCAGTGCCACCCCTGCCATGGGCAGGGACACCTTCCACTATCCCAGGATGCTTCAAGCCCCATCCAGCCTGGCCTTGGACACTTCCAGGGATCCAGGGGCAGCCACAGCTGCTCTGGGCACCCTGTGCCAGGGCCTGCCCACCCTCCCAGGGAACAATTCCTTCCCAAGATTCCATCCATCCCTGCCCTCTGGCAGTGGGAAGCCATTCCCTGTGTCCTGGCACTCCAGTTCCTGATGCAGGGTCCCTCTCCAGCTTCCCTGTATCCCTTCAGGCCCTGGAAGGAGCTGTGAGGTCTCCACACAACCTTCTCTTCTCCAGGCAGAGCAGCCCCAGAGCAGTCCCAGCCTGGCTCCACAGGGGAGGTGCTCCAGTCCCCTCAGCAGCTTGGTGCCTCCCCTGGCCTCTCTCCAGCAGCTCCAGGTCCCTCCTGTGCTGGGCCCCAGGGCTGGGGCAGCTCTGCAGGTGGGGTCTCACCTGAGCTCCGGGGCACAGGGGCAGAATCCCCCCTCCCCTGCTGCCCACGCTGGGGCTCAGCCCAGGGCACGGGGGGTTCTGGGTCCCAGCTCTCACCCCCAGCACCCCCAGGTCCTTCTCCCAGGGCTGCTCTCAGACTCTTCCCTGCCCAACCTTTAATGTTACACTAGAATCCAGCTTGGTAGCCACAAGTAGAGCAGTCCATAAAAACCTTCCCAAGCTCCTGGAAGAAACCATGGTATGGCTTAGAGCCATAGACTCTGCCAGAAAATGCACCTGCCTGGGGCAGGGACTGGGCCAGTTGAGCCCACAAGTCCCTTGTAAGGTGGGGCACCTGGACTTGGTGACACCAGGCCAACACTGGGAAAACACCCATGGGAAGAAGGCAGGACCGTGGATGGCCTTAAATCCCTGTGAAGCAATGCTTGCAAGGAGTCAGTTTAGAACTGCAGAGGTGCCTTTTTTTTTTCCTGTGTGAAGAGACCTCGAGTGCCCTGGCCCCAGCTGTGCCAGCTGCCACCACAGCAGAGCCCAGCTGGGCTCTGCCTGTCCCTGCTCAGCCCTCAGTGTATTTGCAAAGAGAGGAGAAGGAGGAGGAGGTGTGCTAAACTGAGAACCAGGCAAGGCAAATGCGCTGACAGTTACAGAGAAACGTGTTTTATTGGGAGCTTTTGGACAAAAACCTGGATATTGCATGGAGTCTTCCCTGTCCCTCCTCCTTTTTAGGGTGAAATATTGATAGGTGAGATCAATTTTGGACTTCCCTCCATTGCTGATGGCTCGTACTTGGCCTCTTTTTGCCAGACCACCTCCAGCTGTAGGAACAGGGAATGTTGGAGATTTAAAGAAGTTACAACTTTATCTCTTGGCCTTAAAATAATAATAATAAAAAGCTTTAGTTAGTTTTGTTGTTTCACACCAGCAAGAAGTAATTATCTGCTAAGTTAATGAAGATTTTGGCTTGTAAACCTAAATGATATCAGTGTCTGACTCTTCTTGCTTTGTTACAATAGAGGATAATCATCCTCTGGTTTTTAGAGGTGTAACAGAGCATTTGTGGGGCTGAGGGCTTTTTTAAAACATTCATCCCAATGGTGATGTTTGAGGGGAAAAAAAAAAAAGAGGCAAAAGGGAAGCAAAACTTGAGGGAGATGGGGACTTGAAGGGATCTTTATGGAATGTGAGTGATGAAACAGCTCCTGACTGGTCTGTTCACGTTACTGCTCTCTGACCCCTGTGTCACATTGAGAAAGCAGAAGTGGGGTCAGACCACAGCCGAGGCAAGTTAGCCAGGGCTGGGAACTGAATCTCGACCTCAGGAGTGAGATGAGTGAGATAGGGCACATGGCAGCTGTTCCTGCTGGGCTGGGGTGTGACCTGTCAGCGCTGGGATGTTGTGGGGCTGTGCCTCAGACAGGCCTGAGGTGCTGCTTCTGAATTCCTGCGCCTATCATAAATGATATCCGGGCTGTGAGAGTGAACCGGCTGAAGGCTCCCAGGATCACAGCCTGGCTGAGCCTGGCATGGACCTCTGGAAGGTCACCTTGTCAAGCAGGGTCACCTGGAGCTGCTTGTCCAGGGCCATTTGCCAGACTCTCTGCAGTGTGTCCATGTCCCTTTCCCACTGAGGAGTGCAGAGCTGGGCCCAGCACTTTAGGAATGGTGTCACCTGTGCTGAGTAGAGGGGAAGGCTCACTCTTGTGGATGCAGCCTGGGATGCTGGTGGTTTTTTTTTTGCTGGGAGAGTGTATTGCTGGCTCCTGGGAGCTTGTTGTCATCCAGACCGGCCGGTGCTGCTTGGCAGAGCAGTTCCCAGCCTGTGCTGGCTCCTGGCGACACTCTCCTCCAGGTGAAGGAAGGACTCTGCCTTTCCTTTGTTTGAGCACCGTGAGGCTCCTGCCTGCCCTTTGCTCCAGCCGTTTAGAGTTCATCCAAGGGGCAATGTGACCCTCTGGTGTACTGGCCACTCATCCCAGTTACTGTGTCACCAGCAAAGCGCTGAGGGCACACTCTGTGCATCCTCCAGGTCATTAAAAGAGGTGAAACGATTTTGGCTCTCATATCAACCCATGGGAAGTGTCTGTCTGTCCTCCAACTGGACTTTGTGCCACTGGGCCCTCCCTGCTGGGCCTGGCCGTTTGGCCACTTTGCCACCCACCTCTCTGCCCTCGTGGCTGCTCCGTACTTTGCCAGCTCATCTGAGGGTGTGAGAAGAGCCAGTGTTGAAGGTCTTTCCAAAGCCAAGACAGACACTCTTCACTCCCTTCATCCACTGAGATTTTTTCATCCTAGGAGGAGGTCAGGCTGGTGAAGCAGGATTTTTCCCCTTCATACCTCCATGCTGACTACTCCTGATCACCCTCTTCGGGTAACTGGAAATGGTTTCCAAAGTTCATCAAGTGCCAGCAGCCAGCTCTCTCAGCACTCGTGGATCCATCCCATCAGGTCCCATGGGATGAAGTATGTCCAGCCTACTGTCCCCTGACCTGATCCTCTTCTGCTAAGGATTAGTCTTCCTTGTCTGGATTTCCCCTTTGGCCTCAGCGGTCTGCAGTTCCCAAAGGCTGGCCTCACTGGCACCCTTCACATCCCTTGCCAGATTCAATTCCAGATGTGTTTTGGCTCTCTTAGCCCCATCCCTGCCCCATCAGTGTTCCTGAGATCCTTCCTGGATCACCTGGCTCTGCAGGATCAGTGTTCCAGAGGTTCCTCCTGGATTACCTGGCCCTGCAGGATCAGTGTTCCTGAGGTTCCTCCTGGATCACCTGGCCCTGCAGGATCGGTGTTCCAGAGGTTCCTCCTGGATCACCTGGCCCTGCAGGATCAGTGTTCCAGAGGTTCCTCCTGGATCACCTGGCCCTGCAGGATCGGTGTTCCAGAGGTTCCTCCTGGATCACCTGACCCTGCAGGATCAGTGTTCCCAGATTCCTCCTGGATGGCCTGCCCCTGCCCTGCTCTTTGCCCGTGGCTCTGCTCAGGAGCTCCATGCTCCTCCATGGGGCCTCCTGCCCCCTCAGCTCCATCAGCTGGGATGGTCTGTCCTTCAGCCTGGAGGAGGTGATCCTTTTTATCAGCCAGCTCTTTTTGGTCCCTTTTTTCTCCAAGCCCGTGGGATTCTTCAGGCACATCCCTGTGGATGATGCCAGAGTCTGTTCTCCTCAAGTCCAGGGCTGCCATGCGGCTTTTCCCCTCAGCTCCTTCCTTTGAGGGTGCTGATCTCCCTGATCCATGCAGCCAGAGGTGCCCAGACCAGTTCTCGCCTGTCTGTAAGGATGAGGTCCACTCCCGTGGGCAGGGACACCTCCCACTGTCCCAGGCTCCTCCAAGCCCTGTCCAACCTGGCCTTGGACACTTCCAGGGACGAATCAGCCACAGCTTCTGTGGACAATGGCCCGTGGAACCGTGCCATTGTCCACAGAACGTTGTCCAACCGAACCCTTCTTCTGTGCCTGCGTGCCCACCTGGGTGTGTGGGTGCAGGTGGCTCTCCTGGCGTTTTGTTTGGACATTCAGCCGTGTGTGCGAGCTCCAGGGTGGCAGCAGAAATAGCACAGCTCCTGGCAAAACCCCAGGATCTGTGAGATCCTCCCTCTCTTACTGGATGGATGCAATATTTTCCTTGGATCGCTCAGCCTGGCTGTGGTGTCCGAGTCGAGGCTGTGCGTGTAGCTTTAGGGAAAGCAAGGCTTTATTTCTGTCTGATATTCTCCCCTACTTGCGTGTTTCCTAATGTATCCAGTCTCTCCAGAAGGGCTGTGCTTCTCCCTCCTTCTCCTCTGCCTATTTATATCCGCGGTGACGTTGCAGGAGTGTTTGCTTTGGAAGAGATCTCTCTGTCTGAGCCAAAGCGAAAGCAAACCTGCAGGAGAAAGCATTCCTTTCTTCTCCTGCCGGGGAGAAGGGAGGCCTGGAGACTCATAGGAGATTATCACCTGGGAAGGACAGGAAGCCTGGGAAGGTAAATGCATTTTTCTGTTTGACTAATGCAGTGACATACACCCCCAAAACCCGTGAACTTCTCATTCCGGGGGGCGGAGGCGTGAAACTCTGCGGTGGTTTTTAGGCAGGAGCTGTGAAATGAGTTGCTGAAAGCCTCCAGGCTCAGGACAATGGCTCTTTAATAATCTAGCAAGGCTTGTCTCATCAGCTGCTTGCTTGCACAGCGTCACGGCTCAGGGATTGCTGTCCCCCCTCATCAGGTGATGCACGGGGGCTTTTCCTTCTCCCCCAGCTCCCCAAATATTGTGATTGCACCGTGGAAGTGATTTCCTTACAGTAAAACTGAATGTCGCCTCATCTGTAGCTTTCTAAGCCCTTCAGAGCCCTGGCTCTGAAACTTCCCAAGCTTTTCTATTATTACTGTGCTCGTTCTGAATCTAAAAGAAGGGATTTGGATGATAGTTTTATGAAGGTATAAATTGAATAGTCTGTACTGTGTTTGTAGGGTAGTTTGCAAAATAAGGGCAGTTACTTCTGCTTAAGGCCAGGTTTTCTGACATCTGAAACTGCATTTGCTACTTTTTGCTGCTTGTGAGCTGGAGAAGACACAGAAAGTAACTCTTGAAGGTTTCCAAGTGCTCAGTATGAAGCTGAGCATGTTTGAGCCCTGGTTTTTTTTGCAGAAGTGCCAATCGGTGAGCAAACATAACAGTGCAACATAAATAAACAGCCAAGAAAGCAAGTCTACCTCTCTAGAAAGTTGAAGTATTTACCTTCACTGTTTTACTCCCTCTTAGATATTTTTAACTCCTAACCAAACTGCATTTTTGTGACCTGTAATTGTAGGGGTAAAACCTCCGACAGTGATTTTTAGGAAACACAACAGACAGTGGAAGTTCTGTGGAAATGTTCTGGTTTGGAGCTCTTTGGTGTTGACGGGGGAGAAACGGAGCTATTCTTGCTCTAGGAAATCGTGGGTGCAGCACAATAGCACCCAAGTGGGGTCAGCCTTTGGGAGTAGTTACAGGTCCTTAAAAAATAACAGGTTTTTTTGGTTGAGAGCATGGGAGGGAGGGTGCTGTCCCCAGTTTGAGATACACACCTATCCCACTCAAATCCTGTGGTGTCAGCTCTGTGATAAGGATTGGGTAATTCACTGGGAATAACCAGGGGGCAGCAGGGAATCACAGAATCATGGAATGGTTTGGGTGGGAAGGGACCTTAAAGCCCATCCAGTGCCACCCCTGCCATGGACAGGGACACCTTCCACCATCCCAGGCTGCTCCCAGCCCTGTCCATCCTGGCCTTGGACACTTCCAAGGATCCAGGGGCAGCCACAGCTGCTCTGGCCACCCTGTGCCAGGGCCTGCCCACCCTCCCAGGGAACAATTCCTGCCCAATACCCCATCCATCCCTGCCCTCTGGCAGTGGGAAGCCATTCCCCCTCGTCCTGTCCCTCCATCCCTTGTCCCCAGTCCCTCTCCAGCTCTCCTGGAGCCCCTTTAGGCTCTGGCAGGGGCTCTGAGCTCTCCCTGGAGCCTTCTCTTGTGCAGGTGAACACCCCCAGCTCTCCCAGCCTGGCTCCAGGGCAGAGGGGCTCCAACCCTTGGAAGATCTCCAAGGCCTCCTCTGGGCTCACTCTAGCAGCTCCAGGTCCTTCTGCTGTCAGTATCAAGCAGAGTGAGTCCCCCTTGTGTGTGCTCCTGGAGAGGGGTTTTTTGACGTTTTGGGGTTTGAAAACACGAACATAATCTGTGTGTTGTGACTGGTGTCAAGAACAGAAATGCAAGTGCCAGCACAGTAAATGCCAGCCAAAATATAAGTGATGAATGCCAGGGGAAAGGTATTTAGCCATGGCTTGATTTAGCTACTCTGTGTATGCTACAGCATAATATGTTTGTGTTGTAAATAACAGTTTAGTTTAATTAGTACGTGATGAAGCCCAGACAGAGCAGAGGTTGCCCAAAGAAGCTGTGGCTGCCTCTGGATTCCTGGAAGTGTCCAAGGCCAGGTTGGAGGGGCTTTGAGCAACCTGGGATAGTGGAAGGTGTCCCTGCCTATGGCAGGGGGTGGGATGAGATGATCTTTAAAGTCCCTTCCAATCCAAACCATTCCATGCTTTTATGCCTTTTGTGGTCAAAGCTGCTGAGACTTGGCTTTGGTGAGAGCAGGGTGAAGTTCCTTCAGGTCCCTGTTCAAGTTCCTGTTTGGAATTGTAGGGAGAGACACGTAACTCAGGTGCTTGTAGAAAGGTGTCCATGTAAGAAATATGACTTGGGATTTCATTGAACGCTGAATTTTTTTAGGGGACATATATGCCAGAAAGCAGAATTTTAATGGTCCTGGTAGAAGGACCAGGCTGTTATTTTTCATGTTTACACAGAGCTTATTCTTGAACATCTTTTAAGAATAAATTGGACTGGAGGTCAAGGTTGTACAAAGAAAGTCTAACAGGCCAAGTTTTTATTGTATTTTGATCATTGGTGGAGATAAAAGTACAGTTAGATTTTATCTGAGGGACACCAAAAGCAGCTTTTGGTTGTGGTTGCTGCCTGTTCCCTCTTTTGTAAGATGAGATAAGGGGATGTATGAACACACTTCCCATGTAAAACCTTTAAGCCTTTGGGATTAATGGCTCTGGCTTCCTGAGCATTTGTTCTTTCCAGCTCTTAATTAAGGTCATCCTTAGAACCCAGGTGGACTTGTGGCTGGGGAAGTCACAAGAAGTAGGATGAGAGTTGGAATGATGGATTTGCACAGCTCACCCGTGTGTAAAGCCCTGACACAGGATACTGGGAATACAACACCCTGCATCCTTCACAAACAGCTCCTTATCGCTCCTGTCCTGTTGTTCCCCTTGCCCTCGGGGCAGAGGAAGTGCATATTTGAATATTAATGCACATCGTGCTCATTAATGAGAAAGGTATTGGATAGGTGGGGGTGTCAGGGCCATTTAACCTGTGGATATTGACTGCCAGCTCCATGGGGAGAACAGGGGAACTGGAGGCTGGGATGAATTGATAACGGGTGTTTTATCTTCAGACTCTTTGAGTGGAGTGTCTGTCGGTCTGGGTCTGCTGCCTGGCTGTGAGGGAGATGCTCCTGGCAGGAGCAGCGGGTGTAGATCTGGTGTTTGGGATAACAAGCAAACATCTGGCTAAAGGGCCCCAAGGAGTGGATTTCTCTCCCTTTTGTGCTCAGTGTGGCTGTGGCCTGCAAACAAACACTCAGGATGTGGAGACAGGGTTGATTTATCTTTAACAGGAAAAAGCCCCCTCCACACCCAGCAGCCCTGCTGTCGACCTTTAGCACCAAACATCATCCTGTATTAACTCTTGCTTTGGTTTTGGGGTGGTGGCTGGGTTTATTTTTGGTTGGTTGGGGTTTGTTGTTTTGAAATGTTTATTTTGCTTGATGAGTCTAAGGCCTCAAAGAAGCCAGAGAGCATCTGATAGTGCCAAACTGCTGCTGTACAAAGCAGCAGCCTTGTCACAAGGTGTGGGGCAAACTCTTTAGATGGCAAAATCAGTGTTTGGCGAGGAAACAATCTGTGACAGAGGCCTTTGGATTGAAATTTCGGGTTTGGAAGAGATAGAAGCAAATTGGAATTTTGAGGCGGTGACTTTTTTAACCGGAGGTTTTTAACGCACCTGGGTGATGGATGAGACTTCTGGGCGGGCAGAACAAGTGGATCAGGGAATAGGAGTGGCACTTGCCAAGCTGGAAGTGCTGTAGCTGGATGTGGGATGCAGTCACATGGGAATGATGCCTTGCCCTGTGAAAAATGTCCTTATTGTTGAGTGGGGGGATTTGAAAAGGGCGTCTTGTTTCTATTTTTGTATTCTCTTTAAAGCTTCGCTCTTGCAGGCTCAAAAGGGACCTCAGTGGTATTGAACTCTTGCTTTGAGCTGGGTATGTGATTGCACATCCCCTGGATGGAATTGCCATTCCAGAGTGTTTTCTCTGGAGAGGTGCTGGGTGTTCAGCTCTGCAGAGCCACCCCTGGGAAGGTCCATGTGTTTCTCCAAGGATCTAAAGGTCAAGCAGGGCCTTGAACCAAAAAGAACAGAAGGCTGGACACACCCTGCAGCCCTGGGAAGCACACATGATGAGCAGAGTGAGGATTTTATCCATTTGGATTAGATGAGAACTCCAGGAGCTGCTTCGAGCACGAATGGCACAGAGTGAAGACATTTCACCATATTCTGGTGGGTCTCCAGAGGTTTGGGATCCCACTGCTGCTCCTTTTAGCGCTCCAGTGTGTGCACAAGGAATGTGTGTGATCCCTCAGAGCTGTCCGGGGGTTTGTAGGGAACGGGAAGTGCCCGGGATCAGCTCAGCCGGGCAGAGCATCGCAGATTGCAAAACTGCCGCGAGGGCAAAGGACAACCACGTGTCCAAACACAGCAGCACGAGGTGTTTCTTAACCCGCTGCTGAAGGAGGAGCCAGGAGGAGTTTCCAGCCGATTTTCCAGAGGATTCTGGTTTGCTGCCAGGGTTTAAAATACACCTTCGCTCTTGCAGACGTGCTCGAGCACATGATGCTGAAATTGGAGGACTTCTGCTTAGGGAACTCAGTTCAACTTGCAAGCAAGGCTGAGCTTTTTATAGGGAGAGAAGGAGAAGAGTGGTTTCCTGCGGACGTTGCTCTGTGAGTCACACATTACATGACACAGCATTCCTCCCGGGAAACTTAATTGCTGGAACTGATGAGCGCATCAGCACTCAGGAATCTCCCTTTGTATTAGCAAACACACCTAAGCACTTCACCTTCTGGAAGTTATTCTGATAACACTGGAGAGGTTTTAAACTCAGCTGTTTCATGTTTCTTAGTTTCTCTCAGAACTCCATTAACGTAAATATTTTTAGTTTCAAAAGCAGCTGTCCATTAACAGCCTTCTACATCAGAAGATGTAATGGCTGTTAATGCTGTAACACAGATGAAATAATAATTATTATTTTATTACACGTGTCACAATAGTTTCACATTACTTCTCTAAGTGTTTTAATGCAAACAAAGGTCAGAGTAGTTTCATAATGCTCCTGTAGCACATTCTTTCTGAATGTGACCAGGACAAGTTACTTGAATGGACAGGCCAAAAAAAATGCTTTGAAGGTTTTTTAGGGTATGCGAGATGGATGTATAGATTTGCATTGCTTGTGTGAAGCTGTATGAGCACATCACACAGTCACAGTGCTGTGCTGGCCCTGCTGAGGGACCTCCAGGGCTGTGCCCAGTTCTGGGCTCCCAGTCCAGGAAGGACTTCGAGGAGCTGGAGCGTGTCCAGGGAAGGGAAGGGAGCTGGGGAAGGGGCTGGAGCCCCAGGAGAGGCTGAGGGAGCTGGGAAAGGGGCTGAGCCTGGAGAAAAGGAGGCTCAGGGGGGACCTTGTGGCTCTGCACAACTCCTGACAGGAGGGGACAGCCAGGGGGGGTCGGGCTCTGCTCCCAGGGAACAGGGACAGGACAAGGGGAAACGGCCTCAGGCTGTGCCAGGGGAGGCTCAGCTTGGACAGCAGCAGGAATTTCTGCATGGAAAGGGTGCTGAGGCCTTGGCAGGGGCTGCCCAGGGAGGTTTGGAGTGCCCATGGCTGGAGGTGTCCAAGGAAGGGCTGGAGGTGGCACTCAGTGCTCTGGGCTGGGGACAAGGTGGGCGTCGGGCACAGCTGGGACTCCATGGGCTGGGAGGGATTTTCAGCCTCAGTGACACTGGGATTCCAAGCAGTTTTTTCTTACTTGCCTGAGACGTTTGTTCCCACCCTCAGTGCTGGATTTCATCTGCTAGTACACAGTTCTTTTCTGATGGGTAGGGAAAAGGGGGGCTCAACATAATCTGACTGGTTTTGATGTTTAAGCAGATTTAAGCTGTCAAGGCAAGGAAGGCCCTTCCCCAGACCTTTGGAAGGACTTTCCAAATGCATGTGATGCTTGAATGATCAAGACACATCAGCACTGGAGCTTGGTAGCAGCCCTTTCTCCTCAGTGCCAGCAGCCAACCTCAAATCTGGTTTTTTTCTGTCACATTGCTTATGTTCTGGTGGGAAGGAAGCAACATCTCTGTGGCCATCTCTGTTCTTTAGGTGTTTTCGGGCGATTGTCACTCAGCTGTTGAAGCAGGATGGGGGAAGGTGGAGGTGAAACCGCAACAGCCACTGAACTGAGAGCAGTGCTCCCAGATGCTCACTCCTATAGAAAGAAAATGATGTCATCAGCTCAGGCTGTCCTCTCTTTCAGCCCTTAGGCTAAATGTGTCCTGGCTGGACTGTGTAAGAGAACAGAACTCCCTCCTTTGCACATCCTGTGGAAGAGTTCATTGTGTTTCTTTTTGTTTGTTTGGGACTTTACAGGGTGTTATGCTGTATCTGTCTGGACTCACGCAGTATTTAAATGCGCCATGTTTGAAAAGGTGTTCCCAAAGCTCGCTGTTAACTACCTGTAATACTCGTCCAACTGTCTTCTCCTCTCCCCTCTGGCCCCACCTGACTCGTGGGAAAACAGGGCTGCCTTTGTTACGTGCCTTGAGGTCACTGAACTCACGCAGGCCTGGATCACGGGGGAAGAAAATATGACCAAGATAAGATCTGCTGGATTAACACAAGAGCATTTCTGTCAAATATGAATGCATTTATTGTCAGGGGGGAGTTACTGAGTTGGCCTCTGGCCTCACCAGGTGACTTCTGCTGTGCTGAGAGGTGTGTGAGGGCCCAAAGTAGACACGAGTGTCGTCAGCGTAACAAGGAGTCCTTGGCCTGTGGCGTCTTCTAATTAAGCTGTAGATTCCTTATATATATTCTCAGTGGGAGGGATTTACAGGATTGGTACTGATTGAATTACGTCTTAAGAAATCTTTAGGTGATGAGCAATTACCGTTTTCACTCCAGAATCCCTCCTGGAAAGCGGGGCCAGGTGGGGCAGATGACATCTGTTGAGTGTTACAGAGCCCAGTTACCAAAAGACTGCTGGTGCCTCATTCTGTGTCTCCTCAGATCTGAAATAAAATGGGCTGAGTTGGACTTGACCATGGGCCATTTTTAGGTGCCTGCACTTTGTGGAGGAGTTGATGGTGAGCACATTGTTCCACTGGATACTTGGCTGTCTCCATGTGTTAGGAACAAGCACTGCTGGGCCGTGTTCAGGGGCGTGGATCTAATAAAAAACCCCAAAGCAGTTACTCATTTAAAATACTTGTTTTCTGTAGGATCGAATGAGTGTGGAAGGAAGGATTTCTGTGTGCAGCTTCTGAAAATACTTTTTCCACCCTGTGCTTCTTTGATGTGGCTCTGCAGATTTCTCGGTATTCCTGGCAACAGGCTCCCTCTCTCGGGATGGAGCTCAGAAAACTTGATGCTGCTATTTGTTACTGCTGGTGCCTGTTTTTCAATTTCCATATTATTTCATTTGCGGAGTGGAAGCAGGCTGCTTCCTACGCCTCTGACTTCACTCCTGGACAGTGTCTCTGTTGGATCCAGCAGAGTCGGGAGAGTCCGTGCTCTGCTGGAAGACATTGCCAGCGCTGCTCATCCCATCAGTCTTCCCAACATGTGACTCAGCCTGCTTTGTGTTGTGGTTTTGTACTGAATTACAGCAATTCCCCGCCGTCCCAAGGCAGTGGCCAGCTGACACCCTCTGTTCCCTCTCACCTGGGATGCTTTCACCCGCCTTTCCTCCCGAATCCATGGGCAGGAGGTCCTGTGTGCTTCCAGTCCTTGCTGTGCGCTTCGGGATGGAGGCTGGATGCCAGCCCTCGGAGGCCGCTTATGCTGCCTGGCCATGGACTCTGCTGCTGGTGGCAGCGGTGGGATGGAGCCAAAAAATTCATGGAAAGCTCGGGGAATTGGTTGTTTTGTTTCGTGTTAGTGTGGTGGAACACGACTTTCCTTTACGGTGGAGGGGGTTTTGTTTGTTTGTTTGTTTGTTTGTTTGTTTTTGTCTTTATAGGGTAGGACTTAACATCTGGTACTCATACATATTGGGAAAAAGGAATCCTTCCTCCCTGCAGTGACTTTCTCAGCTTTCAAAAGTGACACTTTAAATGAAAGCGTTCCATGCGTACAGTAGGAACCACCAGACTGAACCTATGTGATAAACCCATTTCCCCGTCTTTTAGGTGCGTTTTGCCGGTGGAGCAGCACTGCCGGGAGCTGTTGCACCACCCGCGGTCGGGCTGGCACTCCCGGCCTCCTCCTCCTCCTCCTCCTCCTGCTGTTCCTCCTGTCGCGGGCGCTCCGTCCCCTCCTCTCCTGGTGCTGACGCACTGGCGCGCCCGGGAAAAGGAGCGGCGGGAGCGCTGTCGCTTCATCCCCTCTGGATCTCCGCTCACCTCTCGGCATTTCCCTCCGCAGGCGCTTCCCGCGGGGCCGGCGAGCAGCGGGGAGAGGAGCGCTGAGGAAGCCCAGCCCGGGGGAAGTTGAGAGGCAACTTTGAGCGCGAAGGAAGTCGGCGCTGGCGGAGGAGGCGCGGGCGCGCTGCTCGGTGCGGGAGTGGCCGCGCCGCCGCCGAGTCCCCGTCCTGCTGCCGGGAGCGGCGCGCCTGCCTGCAGCTGGCAGAGGAAAAGCCGCCTTATCTGCTGCTATCTACCGCCTGATTTCCAGCGGTGAGTAGCTCTCCTCTCCGGATGGTCCCGGTTAAGTGTAAAGGAGTGTTTGGCTGCTGCTGGAGGGCCGGGGGCTGCGTTTGGGAAGCGACGGAGGGACTCGGATTCGGTCAGACCTACAGCACAGCTCCGGGGAGTTGGTTGTCTTTTTGCTTGGGTAACTTTTTTTTGAAAGTGGCACTTAAGCTTGGGGTTACTTTGTTGTTGCTGCTTGGTTTTAATCTTAGTTTTTAGTTTGCCTTCGGGTCTTTTTTACTAGAAACCAGCCAGGCTGCCAGCAGGTGGGACAGCAGTGACCTGCCCGTGTGTCCCCCCTGGCTTGTCCCCCAAATTGTGTCAGGGGCGTGTTTCCATACGGCAAGCTTCATCTCCTGCTGGGGCATGGAATCTCCCTGTGGTTTCTGCGTTTGGAGATTTGTTTGCAGCACACCTGTGGGAGATAACCAGAACTACACAGTGTGGCAGCAGCGGTTCCTTGCACAAACTAAAAGCCGGGGACAATCTACTGTCCCCTTTGCCACACTGGGCAGCTCTCCCCACGCGTGACCTCCGCCTTGACTGCTGCCAGATATCCCCAGGGCAGTTGTTTGCAGTGTTTGTATGAAAGAGCAGGAGCAAGACGGTGTTTTGGACTTTGCGTGAGGTCGCAGAGTGGCTGTGCCTGGGCAGTGCCGTGTGCCTGTGCCTGCTCCGTGTGTGTCGCCGTGTCACCGCTGCCCCACAGCAGGGTGGCCCTGGGTGTGGAGAGCAGCCCGTGAGTCACAGGGAGGGCACAGAAATCCTCTCGGAGGGCTGTGGGTGCTGCGCAGGGGAACAGGACTTCATCCACGAGCTGCTCCCTGGATCCGCTGCGGAGTCTTCCCAGGGGCTGTGATCCTATTTGTGCGTTTTGGGCACAGCCGCCTTTTCTTCTCATCCTAAACCTCTTTGGAACTCAATGCTTTAATCTGGAAGCTTTCTAATAGATTTAGAGCGATGAGTCAAGGGTTTTTTTGGTTTTTTTTTACTTCACTTCTGAGGAAGAAACTAAACCAAACTGCCTGCAGCAGCTCATCTGTGTGTGTTTTTTACACATGTATTTGTGTATATGCACACATAAGTGTACACACAGAGAAGAGCTACTCCAGGCGTTGTTTTTTAGGCTCTGTGTGTGTTTAGATGGGCATGTGTGTCGGTATAAAAAATATGTTTTTATAGCAGGCTGGTGTGAGCAGGCTGAGAGGAGCATGAATTTCTTCCTGCTCTGTCAAGTAATACCCTGCCTACTTCATTTGCCAGTTGATTTGGTTATGCAGACAAAGGCAGGAAAACAGACCGTAACAAAACCACTCTTATCTAATCTGCTTAAAAGCACTGTCAGGTAAATCATTAACCCATGGGCCCTGTGCCTGTAAAAGCTGCTAAAAAGGTTTCCTGTCACTGAAACTCCCATTTTCCAGAAGGTAAGAAGTGAAATTACTCGCAGATCTTGGTTTCACACGTGGGTGTTTGCTGCTGCCGTGGTTTCTGTGCCTGTTAACAAAGTGCTGTAGTCCTGTTAATGATGGGAGAGGACCTGCTCTCCCTGCGGTCTTTTTCCCAAGAAAGCAGCTCCAGCTAGGGCAGAGGGGAAGCACAGCATTTACTTACTTGAAAACACTGTCATTCATTAATGAAATGTAATTTCACGTGGGTTTATGGCTGACGGAGTGTTTTGCTCAGCAGCTTCGTTTCCTGGGATCCTGTGATTCAAATCCGTTTGAGCTGAGAAGATTTGCTGTGGGTCTCGCTGGGCTTAATTCCACACCAGACTGCTGTTTTGGTTGACTTTTGTTTCTGTAGGCATGTAAGAGATGGGTTTCTCTGAAGCATTTAATACTTAGAGTCTGTACAGTCCTGTCTGCATTTGCTTTACGTTTTGGTCGATCGTGTTGGCAGTGAGTCTGTTTTGTGGGAGTAACTTAAGGCACAGAAAATCTGCAGCACATGGACAACAGCAGAAGTAGCTTCGTTTGTGATGTTTGCAACCGTTGCCTGAACAAAAGAAAAAGGGTTCAAGAAGGGCTTAAGCTGTTCTAGTTGCCCGTGTCCAAGAGCATGACTCAAAACTTCCAGCTAAACTCCTCTAAGCTCCCTGAGTCGGTGTTGGAGTTGTGCCTCTCCCCCCTAAGCCGGGTCTGTTTCAAGTGCCAAACTCTCAGCCTGGCTGTCTTCTGCCAAACGTCTGCCTGGTCCTACCAGAGGATTTTCAGTCATCTCCAGGGGGAAAATGGGTCCAAGCAAGGCCTTGGAGGGCACAGCTCAGAAACCTGGACCTCGCTTTCAGCGGTATCCCATGCCCCAAGTGCTGTGTGCTGTTTGGCACGGCTCAGCGCCCCGCACAGCCTGTGCTCCGCGTGCCCGGCTTTCCAGCTGCCTGGGAAAGCTCCAAACTGCTCCTGCTGCTCTGGAAAGTGTCCTTTTTGCTTGGTTAACTTTATAGCCTGGCTGCACTTTAACTTTTTAAAGCTGAGCTTTTTAAAGCTGCTCTCTCATGTGAGGAGAGAATTCGGGGGTTGCTGTGTGTCTCAGTTACACCTGACACCAAGTGCCTGAGGGAGGAGGTATCCAAACCTGGAGGAGAAGGTGACTCCAGACCTTTCCGCAGGAAGTGTGACCTTGTGGAAGGAGGTCTCTGGCCTGGGGACACCTCAGTAAGTGCTCCCAAGTGCTGTGTCAGGTGGGGATCTGCCTTGGAGAGGGCAGGGCGCTCCCTCCTCCCTGACTTGGGAGAGCCTGCTCCAGGAGCAGATCCACGCTCTGGATCCTTGCTCGAGCCTCTCTCCTTTGAGTTTTTAGGGACGAGAGGTGCTGATCGGGATCTCAGCCAGTTCAGGTGAGCCACGGTCCTTTGGGTAACCAGGTTGCCACGCCGTGCAGTCAGAGCTGTTGTGGCCGCAAGGGACAAGGAGAAGGACACGCACCTTGGGAGTGTCTCTGCTGCCCCACGTGCGCTCGCCTCTGGCCTGAGGATGTTTTTTTGCGGGGAAAATTGCCCTGATGGAGCACTCTGTTGTCTCCAGCTGCTTTCTGCAGCTGTCTGCATGGCAAAGGAGGTGGGGGAAATGACTCCGGTTAAAAATAGAAAGGCGGATTAGGGGATGTGAGGTATGGTTTCAACATCCAGCCGGGTTGCTCTCGCAACTCGCTGCTGCCACCGAAAGGGGAAGGAGTTGCTCGTGCTCCACGCCTGCAGAAAACCAGGAAAAGAGCGGGTTTTCTGCCGTGGAATCACCCAGGCACAGGAGGGGAGGGAGGGGATGCCTCTGAGGAAAGCGTGTTGAGTTCCGCTGGCACAGGTGACACGAGTCCTGGTGTGCAGAGACAGGAATTCAGGTGAAGGCTCCCATTGGAAAGGTTGAGTTTAAGCCTCCCACTGCAGCCCAGCTCGTCTGCCGTAGTCCGGCCAGGTTAAGGACAGAGATTGAAGGAGATTTACTCTGCTCTTTGAATTGTTCTTATTCTGATGTTTTATGAGGAGAGTTCTGCTTGGGGAAAAGAAGAAAAGCAAACCCAAGAAGTACTGGGGGTGTGATTTCACTGAATGTGAATGTGGAATATGACACTCTCAGAAGAGACTTTATTTTGCAATGAGTGTGTGAAGTGTCAGGAGAAAGAGTCAACAGACAAACCAAGGATAAATAACTTGTGCTTTGGAAGCCACGGACTTTTTAAGTGTTGCTTTTAGGAAGTGGTCACTGTACAGTGTTTTGTCACCAACCTCCAGTGTTTATCACTGTTCCTTGCGGTTATCACTGGTCCTTTAGATATATTTTCTGTTGCCTTTCCTAAAACAACTGAATTCCTAAAATCCAGTTATGAAAACCATTGTTTTCTTTGCTGAAAAGTTTTATTCTTGCTTTTTTTTTTTTTTAACTTCGCTTTTGGGGGTTTGAGCTTATTTTTATTTGCTTTCTTTCATTTTTAAATCTTTCTTTATCAACCTTTAGAACAGCTTGAGTTCTCCTGCTGCTCCTTGGTTCAGCTTCTGTTGTTGTAGCACTCCGAGCCACACACTGATAAACAGTGACCCATCCCATACAATGTTGAGAAAGAAATATCCAGGGGCATTTCAGATATCCTGGATATCCATCTTAGATAGATCCTAAAACCCGGGATGCATCCTGTACCAAGCCTTTCCTGCAAAGGATGCGGTGAAGGGACTACAGCAGTTATTCATCGTAGCTAAAGAATGTTTATCTAACACTTAGTTCAGAAAACCTGTCCCATTTCCTGGGCAGATACTTCGAAGACAAACAGCATTTATTCTTTTTGAGAAGCTGTGAATACAAGGTGGAATTCAGTAGCAAGTCAGAGTTTACCTTTGCCTGGAATTGTTCTACCTTTTAAAAGGGAATTTAAAAATTGAAGTTACACTTCAAACTCTGAAAAAGAATCCTGGAGACAAGCAGGTATTTTTACTCAGTTAAGTTTCATAACACTTCATCGTGATTTCTCACAAATTCCTGGGCTGCTTTTCATAAGCAGGAGTAAAAATTCATTGGTCTCAGTGACAGATATAACGCTGTTTTCTTGTAAATTTAAAAGATCACTTCAGCAGTCAAGCAGGTTTTTCACCACCAAGAACATGGATGCTGTCATACTTGATTTATTTTTTAAAACAATGGAGCCGAACACATTTGACTCCTGTTTATTTGTATTGGAGAAGCTGCTGCTTTGGGATTGTCGGGTATTAAGCATCAAGGATGAGAAGGATTTAGTTGGAAGACCACCAGCAAGTGAGTTTTAGTATAACTTTGATTTCAGTTTCTTCATCTTCCCAGATTTCTGGGGTTTTTTTCCATGTTATTTCTAATTCCTTTGGTGTTTTGAAATTTTCTCTTTTAACCTCAGCCACCTGCTTTGCTCTGGGGCCGTTGGTTTGTCTGTTCTAAACCGGTCGCACCCCACCTAAATCCTGGCATTGTTCAGCTCTCTCAGTGTGTTTGGATGTTGGACTGGGGTTAAAGCAACCAAGAACAACCCCAGGAACCAGCGCAGGCTGGGGGGGACCGGAGGGAAGGACCCGGGGGACACGGAGCTGTCCCTGAGGCAGCAGAGTGTCCTGGGGCCAAGGAGGCCAAAGGTATTTCCGGTGGTGAGGGGATCTCTAGTTCTGGAGAAGTTATGAAAAATGATATTGCAAAAGCCAAATGAGAAACGAAAGCATCTTCCTGTTGTGTTTGGCTTCACAGATCTCCTTGCAGCTTCTGGAAACAGAAGTGGTGCAACTGTTTGCTGGGAACAGGATTTTAGAGGAGGGAAGAAATCCTTCTGGGGAGCTGAGAGTGAACCTCCATAGCCCAGAACAGTTTGCCTCTGGTTTAATTTCTGAGTTGCTAAATTTACATCAGCAGCTCTCTCCCAAACGATGTGTATTTTAAATGATAACGGTATAACTGTTCAGCAGAGGGACTATTTGCAAACCTTTTTTCCCCTCTGTGTGGTGGCCTGGCTTTTATCAGATGTGAAGGGAAAGGTGGGAAAATAATGGACCTGTTAATTCTGGGTTACTTCAGCTAAGAGCACTGGGTTACTGTTTTGGATTTATCTGGGAGAAAAGTAACCCAGGCTCAGACTTTTGTTAATGTTTAATGTTGTGTAACATTCTGCCCGGGCATAATTGAGCCATCAGTGCAGGAGTGATCCTGTTGGAGGGGCTTATTTGTCAGTGATTACAGATCCTTCTGTGGCTTTCATTTCATTGCAGCCCGAGCTCATTGATGAACAGGATTATCATTTATTTACAGTTCTTGGGATCCTTTCACACTGATTCTCCTTCTCCTGAGCAGGGAGGAGGAGGAGGAGGAGTTATCATCCTCCACAAAGTTATCTAAAATACTCTGACCTCTCTTTCTGATGCTGGTTTGGCATTTCTGTTTTTGGTGCTGGTTGGGCATTTCCTTGGTTTTAGCAGCCTCTTCACTTTCTCGTAATCCTGGTGATTTGTCATCTGGATTGGACTGGAAAGGGTCTGACACGTGGGGCTGGGAGGAGCTCCAAAGGATGGAAGAAAGGGGAGAAGGAAGTACAGGCTCTACTGAGATGGGAAGGAAAATAAGGAAGAAAAAAGCCAAGGAGCACAAGCACTTCAGCTGGTTCTTGTCTAGGTCTCAGTTTGAGATAAATGTTCCTGATTTTTTGTGAGATTCCTGCATCATACAGTTTGCCTCCATGCTCTGCCATGCAGACCTTTGACGCAGGGAGGGAGTCCTGTCTAAAAAGTACCTTTGAAAACAGGTGAGCAGAAGCTGCAAACAGGAGCTGTGGCTGCCCCTGGATCCCTGGAAGTGTCCCAGGCCAGGTTGGAGCGGCCTGGGATAGTGGGAGGTGTTTCTGCCCGTGGCAGGGGTGGAACTGCATGGGCTTTAAGGTCCCTCCCAACCCAGACTGTTCTGGGATCCTGTGAAGTGATTTTATACTCAGAAATAACTTCGGGCATGAAGATGACTTTCAGTTCTGTTGAACCTCAGAATAATCAGAGGAGGAGGCATCCACAGGCTGAGTGCTAGGGCAGATTTGGCAATTTCTGGAGCTTCAGTGGGGACCTGTTGAGCTTTGTAGTCCTGTAAGGTGGGAAAGAGTGGTGTGAAGTCCCTCAAAGACCTCCCACCGCTGGCTTGGAGC
The DNA here is from genome assembly GCF_029207755.1 of Chamaea fasciata. Lineage (NCBI taxonomy): Eukaryota > Metazoa > Chordata > Aves > Passeriformes > Sylviidae > Chamaea > Chamaea fasciata. Next base: position 32,150,555 of record NW_027094094.1, on the reverse strand, counting down.
TTTGCATGTCCTGTCCTAGAGAATTCACATATACAGCTGGGCACAGCCTTCATCCTGAGCTCCTTCATCTGGCTGCGGAGTCACCTCATGTCCACTTTGTAAATACAGAGTAGTAAAAAGGTAGTCCAGAAATACTTTGGGCCACATTTTCACAGTGGAAGGTGGTTTTCGGCTACCTACAGAATTGTCATGGCTGAACTTGGAGGTTGTTGTCTGCCACCAGCTGTCTGAAAGCTGCTGTGCCTTTTAAATCTAACTTTTTGTGCAAACACAAAAAAGGCTAGGTGTTGTGCATTGTAAACAGCAGTGTTATTTGTCAGTCAACTGCCTGAAATAAAAAATCTCAAGAAAAAGGAGGTGGCAGTGATTTGGGACAAGTTTTCCATAAGTAGCCATTAATTTCTCTCTTCTCTAGAGAAATTTGCCAAAGCAGCACCTCTTAACTGGTAACACTTGAAATTGTAAAGACATTGTGTTTGTGTGGCAAAGCTCTGGAAAACGGATACAACAGTAAATTTCAAAGGTGCAGCTCATAACTGCTGTTGTGGCCCCAGGCAGGGAAATGAGACAGAAAAGGATAATTTTGGTCATTCTGGCTGAATTCCCAGTGACAGTCCCTATGGGTGGTGAGGCCCTGGCACAGGGTGCCCAGAGCAGCTGTGGCTGTCCCTGGATCCCTGGAAGTGCTCAAGGCCAGGCTGGACTTTAGGACTTGAAACATCCTGAGCTAGTGGAAGGTGTCCCTGCCCGTGACAGGACAGGTTTTATCAATTCCAGACCATTCTGGGTTTCTGTGCTGTGTGATCCCATTCCAGGTGCTGTGTTCGGTGGAGGCCCACACCAAAATCATCTGATGTTTGTCTTGAGGTTTGATTCTGCCTTTCACCCATCTGGCCTGACTAAATAATACATGCACTAAAGTGGTTTCTGCTATTTTTAGGCAGTGCAGATCACAAAGGCGAATATAGATGCAACGTTTCTTAATATCAAACTCCCTTGCCTGCTGACTGACCCCAAATTCTGTGCCCTCTGTTAGGGGACACAAGTCCCTGTGTCCTCAATGATTTATGCAGCATCTACAATAACAGGGCCTGTTGCTTTCGGACGTGTGTGCATTCATATTTTATGTCTCTGCCTGCCCTTCATGTTTTATTTAATGGAGAGTGTAAGGAAATTGGTTACTTGGCAAAAAGTGGCTTTTAGTGGGCTAAGGAGCTCCAGGTTTCCTAAATTTTGGGCTGGTGCTGTGTCTGCTCGGCTCCCCAGGGGCTGTTCCACTGCTTTTCAAGAGCTTTCAGAATATTGATCCTTCCTCCTTGCTCCTCCAGAGAGGAAGGAGAGCCTGCAGCCTTGCTGCTGGCAATCTGTCTCCTGCAGATCGTGTTTGGTGAGGGCAAGAAATCCCAAAACCAGATAGGAACGTGGTCTCCTTGTGCTGTCCGGGAGCTGCTGGCTTGTCTAGGCTGAGCTCAACTGTGTCCCCATTAAATCTGAATTTACATGGTGCCATGTGTGGCATGTTTTACGTTTCAGACTGATCCAGACCAGCACAAGTTTGTCTCAGGATCAGATAAATTCCAGTCCCCGCCTCGTTTCACTGCTGATGTGAAATCAAACCTAGAATCAGACCCTCGTTGTCGGTGCTGTTGTGGTGCCACACAGGGTGAGCTGCATATTTCATCAGGATATCTGCCACTGTACTTCTATCCCCTCACCCACATGAAATATTTGTGAATTTTCTTTATTTTTCAGACCCAGTGAAAAGCTTGTGCAATGCCTGAGGACAGATAATACACTTTTAAAAGAGAATCTCGTGTATTTATATCCTGTGCTACATCTAGTAGCCCCACCCTTACCTCTAGAAACCACACAAACGAAACAAAAAGACTTGAACAACCTCCAGACTCCAACTTCTGTGACTCTTTAATATCTTTTGCTGTGAACACTCGAGGTAGTTAATCTTGTTTCCAGAAGACCATTTGTATTTTTCCCACCAGTAGTCATTTCAGCTGCTCTTGTGTTGCTTGGAGGAGGAGCTCTGGCATTCCTGGAGGACTCACAATGAATTTTCATGATCTTCTGCGTGGAAGTTTTGGGGGTTTTTTGTAATAACCTCTTATCAAAATGCCGTATTTTATCAGGTTTAGAAGATCTTGAAGATTTGTCTAAAAGTTGCATGTCAGAGCGCAGCAAGTCTGATTGTGGGCTGGGTGGGTAAAGCAGCAGCTGTGGCGAGGTGGCCCTTGTTTGTTTTGTACTCCTAAAATATTCTGGTTGCTGATGTGTTCAGGAGGCCCAAATGCATTTCCCAGGCCTGGAGGGAGCGCTGGAGAGTCACAGAGCCTGTCACGGGGTGCCTGCATGGACTTTTCCCAGTGTCCTGCTCCCAAGGGCTCCTTGTCAGATCACACAATCCCAGCGTGGTTCCAGTTGGAAGGGACCTTAAAGATCCTCTCATCCCAAGCCCTGCCACGGGCAGGGACACCTTTCACTGTCCCAGCTTGCTGCACCCAGTGCCAGGGCCTCCCCACCCTCACAGGGAAAAATCCCTTCCCACTATCCAGTCTAAACCCGCAGAATTTCTGCAGTACCAGAACATCTCACCTCACTCCTCCTGCTCGGAGGAGCCCTTGCACATCAGAAGCAGCAGCAGAATTGTCATTCCCCTTTTTTGTTTGCTTACATGCAGCAGGGATATTGGATCCTGCTGGACATCTCATGGGAATGTGTCTCCTGAGTATTTACCTCTGGGAAGGGCTTGTTCCCAGCAAGCTCTTGCATGGCTGTGCTGCAGGGAGAAGGAAAGGAGCATCACGCTCTCCTGCATAGCTGCTGCTTCATGTTCTACTTGGCCATTCCCCTTTTATCTTCAGCCTCAACAGCTTTTTCCAATACTCTTGCAATCTCCCATCCTTCCCCAGCAGTCACAGAGCCATGGCTCTGTGGCCACGGATCTCCTGATCCATCTGGGAGATGAGATAGGTCAGTGAGGCTATTATCAGGCAGCACCTCATTGGCATCCCTGCCTTGCTCTCCTTAATACCTTGCTAATCTGAGCTTCACCCACCTGCTCGCAGAGAGCTACGGCGTGCACATGACTGCAGCTTGAAATCTTTCCTCCTCTCCCTCCCTCTCATCTGTTCACACTTAGCAACAACAAATAATTAAAGATCCTTAAGCCAGATTCCTCTGGAGCTGGTCGATCATGTGATACTTTGCCACGGAAGGGACAGAGGTTGATTTGTTTGGGTTCCTCTTTGTGGAAGAAGAACAGAGCCACTGGGTTCCTGCAGTTCTGGCTGTTGCAGGATGCAGTGCTGGTCCCTGTTGCATGTTAACTGTTTGTGTAACAGCAGCTGTTGAAGCCAGGCTTGTTTTTGCAGTGATCCTTCTGAAGCAGCGGGTGTCCCTTCATTGATGAAATGGTTAATTCCCGTGTCCGCTTCCCAGGACGTAATGCTGACTTTTATTAATTGTTTTTCCAAGAGCGGACGTGGTTTTTGAGTTACCTAAACCAGCTGAGATTATCTCAGCAGTGGGCTGTGTTCGCTGGGAGCAGCGTGTGGCGGGGTGCCCCGCAGGGAGCTGCACTTGTGCCATGCTCCATCACTGGGGTGGATCGAGGGAATGGCACGAGCTGTTCACCCCTCCTGCCCAATGCTCAGCAGGAGGGCATCTTTCCAGTCTGTAGTGTGAGTTGGACGCCCCTCCATGCCTTCTGTGGTAGGAGGAGAGGGATCATATGCCCACCCATTCAGAAGGCATCTGATTGGAGTGTTTTTAGTTTAGTTTTCAGTTGTTTCTGGCTGTGGAGGGTAGACAAAGCACTGGCTGAACTTTGCACTCCGTTTTGGGTTGCTTTGTAATGGTTTTATGGGCTGTGGGTGAGTGGTGGATGACAGCGTTCCCCAGGTGGGGGGGTTTGGAAGGTGAAATATTGTTCTAATTTCAAAGTGACAGAGAGTAGGGTTAGATTGGAAATCAGGAAAAGGTTCTTCCCTGGGAGGGTGGGGAGGTCCTGGCACAGGCTTCCCAGAGAAGCTGTGGCTGCTCCATCACTGGAAGTGTCCAAGGCCAGGTTGGATGGGCTTGGAGCCACCTGGGGATAGGGAAAGGTGTCCCTGCCCATGGCAGGGGTGACACTGGATGGGCTTTAAAGTCCTTTCCAACCCAAACCATTCTGGGATTCTATTTTTAAATGCAACCTAATTTCCATAGCAGCAACACAAGCTGGTCGCACTTACCCAGTACCTCCAGCTGAGATTCCCTTGTTTGACTGGAATTACGGGTTACTTTTGGAACTGATTTAATTGATGTATTCAAATCCTACCAGTTCAGCCTGTGGATCTGTTACCCAGCCATCCAGTCTTTCCTGTTCAGTGTTCCAGGTACGTGAGTGACTGCCTGCAGAAGAAAGGATGACTGAGAGCCACTGTTCCAGAGATATTCCCTGGGATCATCCATAGCCAGGTGGCTGATGGACAGTTCATAAAGGTGTTAGGACAACATGACACAGGCACATCCCTGTGCCTCAAGTGTGCCAGAAGAAAAGGAATTTAGAAGCATTTGGATGTGTCTGCAGGAGGAACGTTCTTCTGAAGCTTTCAGGTGGTTATTGAAGTACTCATAATTTCCAGAGCAGTTAGATGGCGAGATCTAAGTTTTTCATCTCCTCTTATTTCTCCTTCTTTGTGAACCTAATTTATCAAAACCTTTGAGCTGAGAGGAATATGTAAAACGTATTTTGCACCCTTTGAACACACTGTAATGACTCCAAGTGACTCTGCTCGTGGTCTGGGCAGTTGTTTGACGTGTGCCTGGTGGTACACACTGTCACCATTGCTGTCATTGTAGAAGGAAGCGTGTTTTCAGTGTTGTTTTGTCATCTTCCATTAACTGTCAGTTAAAATTGTAAGGAATGCTTCATGTTTCAGGGAGGATGTTTGTGTATTCCTGTTCTTCGGGATTGGTGCCCACTTGTCAGCAGCAAGATTTGAGCAGGATTTGCTGGTCTGATGGGAGCAGTGTCACATCTGACATGGACTGGGAGCAGCTGAGTAGGACCAGTCAATGGAATGAGTAGGAATAGTCTTGACACACAGATAACGCTACTTTGCAGCACTGGGTTTCTGGAGACCAGATTCTGAAATTTGGAGCCTGTTGAATCATCAAAGTGTCGCATTCAGTGCCCAAAACACTGAACAACAATGATGAAATTGCCTTTTAAAAGGCAAAAAGCCAGGAACCTTTGGAGCAGGGACCAGAGCTGCTCCGAATTGTTTGGCACCCTCCTTGTGGCTCTTGAAGAAGGAGGTGCTGGATGGCTGGACTGGGAAGGGGAGGATTTCTGTCCCCAGCCACACTGGATTTGCTGGAGTGTGTTTTTGCCATCCAGGCCAAGGCCAGCAGTGGCAGATCTCCACTGCAAACACAGGAATTTGGCTTCCTGTGATGGAGGGTAAAGAAAGGTTCTGGGATTTGGCAAATAAACTGAGAGGGTTTTTCCTGCTGTAGCATAACCACAAAAAGGAAGATGCCAGGACAGTTGATCTGCAGTGTCAGGAGATCTGGCTCTAGTCAGACACATCCCCACCATGCAGGCAGTACACCCATAACCTGTTGGCAGCCAAGATGGTTTGGGATTTTTTCCTTTTTTTTCCCTTCCCTTTCCTGTGTTTCTGATTTTTCCTGACCAACTATGCAGTAAGAGCCGCCTTCTCCTTCCTGCAGATACATGTCTTGAAGAAACTTATTTGATTTTTGGTACAACTCTGAGCAGGTATTGCTGGAAAGAGCAGGACTCTGTGTTCAAAAATTCAGACTGTTTATACCAGAAGTAATCTTGAATATGTGTGGTGTTTTGTCTTTCAGACCAAGGAACACTCAGTGTTACATGAAACTAAATTAATAAAGGCAAACCCAGGGATTGTTCTGTTTTCCAAGAGGAATGGCACTGAAAATGAATAATGGTGATGGTGTGTCTTTTGGGTGGGTTTATGAAGAGTAACAGCCGAAGTGCAGAGAACGCACTGTGCATGAAGATCTCCAGATATTCACATTTCAGCTCTGGAGGCTTGGAGTCTTTTTGATGTGGGTCTCATGTGTTGGGACTTCAAAAGTAGGATGTTTGAAATAAAATATTTATCTTGCTAATGAAATATGGAAATATTATTCTAGGCTGGGAATCCTAGCATGTAAACTTAGTTTTCTTTTGCTTTAGTTACAACCCTGGCAAAGGAATTTGGGAGGGAGCGACTATTGTGGTCTGGCTACTGTCTCATACGTGGCCAGTAACAAACCCTTATATTAAAAAAATATGTAAAGTAGCTGATTTAAGTCTTCAGTGAGGATCTGTTTTCTCTGTGATTTGTGCCAGGTTTCCTTTTCCTAATCTGCATGGCTGGTTTGGCAAACTATGCCGGAGTCTACATTTCAGAGCCACATTACTATCAGTCACAAGACTGCTCTCAGTTTCCTTGGGCACAGCTTCCCTTTCTGTTCCCATGATTTTTTAAGTTTTAAATTCATGCTGCCACTTAGATTCCCAGAGGTTTCCAACAAATCTGACTTTCTAATAACAAATGACTTTTAGGTAGTCACTGGAGGTAAAAAAAACCTCATAAAAACCCCCAAACACCTGCACTAACTGAGTTAAAATATGGAGCACGTCACAAACGTTTAGTCTCTCCTTATTTTCCTGCTTCCATCCCTCTGCCCTGCCTTGTAGGGAAAAAAAACCTCACACTTTTTCTGCCTTTTCAGTGCTTCATCTGTTTTTCCTTTGAAGGTGTTTTGTTGCTGCTGTATCAGTCTGGGGATTTTTGGGTGGTCTCAGAAGGACGGCGAGCATCGCTCCGCGCTCTTCAGTGCCGGATTGTCTGCGGGGTTACACCAGGACACGGGGCTCTATTTCCAGCCCTGCCCTATCTCTGGCTGACCCAGATCCTGAGGCATCAAAGGGATGTGTGTTCAGCTGTGCTGGGGACAGCAGCCACAGCCTGCTGCTGCCTGAGCACAGAGCCCACAGACACTCAGGGCTGCTCCTGTGCAAATCCCACAGGGGGCAAGGTTTGAGCACAGCGTGGTGCCCGAGGGGCGTGGGTGGGTTTGAGGGGTGCTGGCTGGGTTGGTTCTGCTGTAGGAAGCTGCTGAAGCATTAAAGATCCTGGTGTCTAAGCAGATTATTCATAGAATCACAGAATGGTTTGGATTGGAAGGATTTTAAAGCTCATCTTGTCCCACCTCCTGCCGTGGGCAGGGACCTTCTACAGGTGCTCCCAGTCCAGCCTGGCTTTGGACTTCCAGGGATCCAGGAGCAGCCACAGCTTCTCTGGGCGGCTTGTGCCAGGGCCTGCCCACCCTCCCAGGGAACAACTTCTTCCTAATAGCCAGTCTAAACTAATTTTTAAAGATTTCTGATGTTCTGTTAGTGTTTTCACACCTCCCTTTGCATTTGGGATGGGGAAGCGTGGATTTCCTATTGCAGCCGTTCAAAAATAAGCCAGTGTTGGTCCCACTTCTATTGCAGATGTTGGGTTTATTTTTAGGGTTGAGACATTAGGAGTGTGGAATGGAGTACAGGATGGGATGGGTGCTTGGGTTACCCCTGGAATCGGCAGAGAGGCTCTGAGCCTGGTACCTGGCTCTGCCTCCCTGACTTGAGATGACTTCCAAGCCTGAAATAATTGCAACTTGAACGTGCCCTGCCCTCCTCCCCGCTCCATCCCTTCCATCCCATCAGATCCAGATCATTGGAAGCAGGATTTCTATCCTGGGAAAATAAGAGCCCAGCTCAGCAGCTGCTCCTGGGGTGAGACTGCTGGTCAGGTGAGGCCTCCTCCTGAGTGTCTGCTGGTTTTCATAACTACTGCCAAGCACCAGGAGGATGGGACGGGAAGAAAGCTGAGGTGTAGGGCTACAAATCACAGAATTTGGGGTTTGTTTGGGTTGGAGGGGGCTTTAAAGACCATCCAGTTTCAGCTTCTGTCATGGGCAGGGACACCTTCCACTGGGTGCTCCAAGCTCTGGTGGAGTCTCGTGGAAGGAAATACTCCCTGGTGGTGTTCCCATCTGGAGGTGGGACCTGTTTGGTTATCCAAATGTGCTACAGGTACTTTGGGTTTTAAATCCTCCTTGCTCACCTCTGGGCTTGTGTTCTGAACTATTACACCCGTGAGTGGATTTTCATTTCTGTTTTTTTTTTTTTTTTTTTTTTTTTTTTTTTTTTTTTAAAAAAAAAAATTCAATTAGCATAGAAAATATATAGTGAGGGTTTCTTTTTCTTCTTGGTATCAAGTAATTTAGAAAAAACCAGGCTGCTTAGGGATTTATGTAGTATTCAGGCAGGGATTTTTCTCCCTCTCAAGTAGCTGTTCAGGGGATGTGGGTGTTGCTTTGCATTTTCATCCCAGCCCCTCTTTTTGTAGTAGTAGCTCCACTTGCTCTGACTTCCTGTCCACAGGCCAACGTTTTCCATCTGGGGCTGACCTTGGAAACCTGTCTTGGAGCTCTGTGCAATTTGTGAGCCCACCTGTGCCTCACTGTTACACTTCCAACTATTTTATATTTGCATATATTTGCATTTCCTGCACAAAGCCAGCTTTACTGGCCGGTTTTACGCTGCCAGCAGTTTCCTGCTTGTTAGCGGTGCAGAAGGGGTGATGCTGGTTTGGAGGCAAGTCTGTCCTGGAGGGAGGAAAACACTGCTTGAGAGCTTGTTAGGGCTATCCAGCACATAATTTGTGGCAGGCAGCTCCCTTTCCTTGCAAATTGGTGTGCAGAGGCGCTTGTCAAGTACAGGATGTCCAGTTATTGAGGTGTCAGAGCCTTATTGTTGGCCGTGATGGAATGCCTGGAGAGGAGGTGACTGTAGCAGTGACTCAGGCCCTGCTGCTGTGAACAGTTTGTTTTGTGCTCTGTAATCACAGGACAAGAGCTCCCAGCTTTTATCCGGGGGACTCGGTCTCGGTGTAACTCCTGCTCATCGGTGGGGTTGCGGAATTCACTGGTGGCCCGGGTTACAAGGCATTCAATCTTCAATCCTTACAGCAGCTGGCTTTCTCCTGCTTATTTGTGTGCACACGTTATCTGAGGTGTGAACCTCAGAGTTTGTTTTCCAGGGGCCAAAACACCATTATTGTATCTTCCAGCTGTGCTTACGAACCCCTCTCATTTAGACTCTCATTTTTCACCGAGGGTCGGATCCTCTCAACTTTTCTGGGCCGTCTGGGAAGGATGCTGAGGGTTGCAAGTGGAACATGTTACCCACTGCCTCTGAAAGGATTTCCTGGCTCCTGGTGACGAGTTGCTGAAATAGCTTATTATTTGACTGATTTCTATAGTGACTGTTGCCCTGGCAGCAAAGCTTAGTGAGTAAAAGCACAAACACGAGCAGGGCACAGTTTGATTTTGGAAGGCTTTGCTTTGGTTTGCTTTGGTTGGGTTTCAAAGTGCTTTAGGATGAGTTTTGAGATGAACAAACATAGGGGGTGGTTTTATTGCTGGTTTGGGTGGATGTGGTTTTGTCTCATCAGTGTTAATTGTGAGACTTAACAGTTTCTCCCTGCAAGGGGACCCCGGACCTGGGCCTTGTCCTCAGCGTAGGAAAGATGTGGAACTGTTAGAGCAGGTCCAGAGGAGGTTATGGAGATGCTCCCAGGGCTGGAGCCCCTCTGCTCTGGAGCCAGGCTGGGAGAGCTGGGGGTGTTCACCTGCACAAGAGAAGGCTCCAGGGAGAGCTCAGAGCCCCTGCCAGGGCCTAAAGGGGCTCCAGGAGAGCTGGAGAGGGACTGGGGACAAGGGATGGAGGGACAGGACATGGGAATGGCTTCCCACTGCCAGAGGGCAGGGATGGGTGTGGTATTGGGAAGGAATTGTTCCCTGGGAGGGTGGGCAGGCCCTGGCACAGGGTGCCCAGAGCAGCTGTGGCTGCCCCTGGATCCCTGGAAGTGTCCAAGGCCAGGTTGGACTTTGGGGCTTGGAGCAGCCTGGGACAGTGGAAGGTGTCCCTGCCCCTGGCAGGGGTGGCACTGGATGGGCTTTAAGGTCCCTCCCAAGCCAGATCATTCCTTGATTCTAAGTGTGGAGGAGTAATCAGCTGATGATTTCATGGCTGATTATCTTGTTCTTTAACCAAAAAGGTTGATGCTCCCACCTTTGCTGCTTGTGCCCAGCTGCATCTCAGGAGAACAGGTCTTGATAGGCAGGGTTGTAACAGTGCACCCCAAATGCTTGCTTAACCCTCTGGGGTGGCTGTGGCCGAGGTGTAGATGGAAGTGGGGGTAAGAATTACCCCCCTTGTTTTGAGTTAGCACTTCAGTGTTTGCTGGGAGCTGGGAAAAAAGATCCTGTAAACATGAGGAGGTGAGACCTGGAGCCCTTGATCAGGTTGTTTCATCTTGCTCACTCCTGTGTGGGTATTTTGAGGTACTGGTATTCCACAGCATCATTATCATGGTGCAGTTGGTATTGTTATGATAATCACCTTGTTATTTATAATTCCTTGTCGGGTTCAGGCTCCTTAGTGAGGCAGCTCTGCTGTGGATGGAGGGAATTTTTAGTCACCCAGGCTAAAGAACCTGTGTCAGGGTTGGGGAGGTTTGTGTGTGCCCCATCCTCATGGGGCCACACTGAAACCGGGCATGTGGCCTGGCTGCGGCTGACACTGGTCCCCACCTTCTGCCTGAAGCTTGTGTGGAGAGGAGAAGACCTTTTGTGGAAGGGAGGGGGTGAGTGAGAGCTGTGAATCCCCCGTAGTTTCTGCAAACCGCACCCCATCAAGCTTTCATGGATGCACCATAGGGAATGAGGAATTTTTAATGTGACAAGCTGGAAGGTGTGAGTAAAGAAGCTTTTTTGCCTATTCCTCCCCCATTAGACAGGCTGTGAAAACAGGCTTGAATAATAAGTGGTGTTAAAAATTTTAGTTGGTTTTCCTCATTTTAACTCTCAGTGAAAACAACTCATCTCCATGGCCCGTGTCCTTGGCACAGGATTACCTTTCCTCCTGTATCATTTACTCTGCTTTTACAGAAGGTGCCTGATAGTGATTTACACTGGGGGGGTGAGAGCAGCGGTCTGGGATTGCACATTTTGGAACTGATGGTAGTTTCCAGCAATATTGCCCAATCCTGCAGTTTTACTGCAAGGCACACATTGGTTGGTTTTTGTCAGGCTGCCAGCCAGGTATCCTGGGGTCACACCAGCATTTTGAGACTCTTGTGCCAGTGTCCGAGTGCTATTTGCAGCTGGCAACAGGTTTTTCCATCTGGAGCTCATCTTAGAACCTGCTGGCAGCTTTGCATGGAATGCAGTCAGGGAATGGTTTAGGTTGGAAAAGCCCTCTAAGCTCATTGAGTCCAGTCGTTCCCCCCAGCACTCCCAAGGCCACCACTAACCCATGTCCCCGAGTGCCACATCTACAAATGTTTTAAATCCCTCCAGGCAGGGATGGTGACTCTGCCACTGCCCTGGGCAGCCGATTCCAGGGCTGCACAACCTTTTCCTTGAAGAAATTTTTCCCAGTATCCAATCCAGACCTTCCCTGGCGGTGGAGATGGAGTTTGAAGGTTGGCTGCAGGCTCCTGGACTGTGTCTTTGGGATTCCGAATCGTTAAAAATGTCGTTGTGGTGGACAGGAAGCTGCTCTGTCAGGTTCAGGGTTTTGGGGAGCTGGGATTCAAGTACTCCAGCATTGAAAACTGAAGAGGTTTAATTAATATTGCCCCACGTTGTGGTGCCCACAGAGAGCTCGTGGAGCCCCAAAGCCAGGCTGGATTGTAAGACAAGACCGGGAGAGGCAGTGCTGTGGCTGTGACACAGCACAGGGAGCTGGGTCCTGCTGCAGGCCCGGAGCTCGGGTGGGGGAACAGCTTTAAAAATAAATAACTTTGGCCTTATCAACACTGTGAGGCACCATCCTGGGAAGCAGCAAGAAGTCTGTTGGGAATCCGTGCTGCCGGAGTCGGGATTTGAAAGAAGCACATGGAGACGGGCGGGTGGAGCTGAGCCGCTGCTCAGTCCCGGCCTTGTAGAAGCTTCTAATGTGGGTTACCATGCATAATTCAGGCCACCCTTTTTCCATGTTCAGAGCTCTGTAACTAAATACTGATTTGCTAAACATAACTTGAATAATGAAGCAATCTGTGGCTTGAAAGCCTTCCTCAGTATTGAAAGGAAAGGAAGCAAACAGAGCTGTATCCTCACTTCTCCTTTAAAACAACACAGATATACGCAAAGTGGAAGAGTCATCCTCATCCCCGCTTGCTCCGTGGATTTAAATATGTGCACATTCCTGGTGTGGCCAGTCAGTGAGAGGTGGCCTGTCCAAAGTACTGCCAGTCCTTCCAGCCAACGCTTTTTCTTTTCTCTGCCATCACAGTTCATTCCATAGAAAAGCAGATTAAAAACTGCACCTCGTGTTTCTTGCTGAGCTTAGAGGTAACAGGTCAGAAAACGAATTGACGAGCAGTGTGGTCGTGTTTGCGTAGGAGTAAAGCTCTCTATCTGTTCTGAGCCAAATCGTGCCAGTGGGGTAAATTATTTTGGTTTTCCTCAGTCACAGCTTTGCTCCCTTTGATGAAACACAAACACTTGGGAGCCTGTAAGAGGCTAAAAATATTCTTACAGCTGATAAAGGCTTGATTTGACTTTTGAAAATATGAAGTGGTTTTTTCCCCGGTGCTGTTACCTTCTCACTTCACCTTTACGATGCTGCAGCAGAGCACGCCGTTTGTGGGATGGTGGGGCTTCCACTGCTTTCCTCTCCTTGCTCTGGGGAGGAGCAATTTTCGTTGGTTGCTTGAAGAAACAGCTCAGACCTGAGGATTTGCTGGTAGTGGTCATCGCTGCCTTGTTTGCTGCTCATATCTCAAAAATTCAGGAAGAGATTCCAAGCAAGTAACTTCTGTGTTCTTGTAACTTTTGTACCGGAAGCAATCAACTTTTCTAAGCTATTTCTGCTATTTATTGAGTATAGAAGTTTCTTACCTAGTTCCTCTTTAAAAAAAAAAAAAAAAATTCTTCTGGTTCCTTTTTTTTTTAGCTGGTGCAAAACATTTCTTTGAATTGGAGCAGTATACCCTGGAAACAGTCAAATTTACCTCACAGAGCTGCTAAATACCTGCAAAGCTAAACACTTTGGTTTATTTTCAGGCTGATCTGCTTGGTTATTGATTTTCCTATCCTGCTGCTCTTTTGGCCCAGAGAGTAGATCCTTGCTTATCTACATGAATTTTTTAGTGTTGATGACCATATGTGGCACCTGGAGGAGTTCTAGGGTAGGTTGGATGTGGCTTGGAGCCAGCTGGTCTAGTGGAGGGTATCCCTGCCCATGGTAGGGGGTGGAATGGGTTGAGCTTTAAGGTCCCTTCCAACCCAAACCAGGATGGGATTTTGTGATTTTATGATTTTTGCCTTGCAGAATAAAAAACAGGTTTCGTGTTCAATCATTGGTGTCATCCATTGCATTGAGGTACCAGTCTGTAAGGGGTAGGAAGGGTTTCTGCCACAAATAACACCAAGCCTTTGCTCTGTAGCTCCTTAAATCCATGAGTATGATTGTAAGAGGAGTTTAGGTGCTGCTTATGGACTAGAGCATTGAAATGGAAAATGTAACAGATATAGAGCAGAAAGGAGGCTTCCCACAGCTGCAGAGTGGTGTTAAATCTTTTAAGAAATCAGCAGCGAGCTCGGGAAGGACAGTGCTGTGCATACGAGGCTGGAGCTCAAATCTGCTGCACTTTTCCCTCCAGAGTCCGTTGTCCATCCCGAGCACAGCTGCTTTTGTGCAGGAATTTTGGCTTTGGCCATGAACCGCGGGCTAAATGCTGTCCTAATGGCCGGTTCTGTGTTTTTCTCCCCCTCCCCAGGAAGAAGGATGCCCACACGAAGATGAAGTAGAGCGTTTCCTATGCTGGCCGCGGTGCCCGCACGCTGGTGCCGGCTGGGTAGGGACGGGCTCTCCTCTGGCCAAACCCATTCCCGGGACGAGATGAAGCCAAGGAGGAGCTTCCCGCCGCGCTGGAGCCGCAGTGACTGCTGCCCGCTTTAAAGCCCATGTGCCACCGTCCTTGGCAAAATGAAAGAAGTGGTGCTGTGGTCACCCGAGGAGGTGACCAGCTGGCTGACGGACAATGCCGTGCCGGAGTACTGTGAGCCCCTGAAGAGCTTCACCGGGCGGGACCTCATCAACCTGACGGAGGAGGATTTCAAGAAATCCCCTCTGTGCCGGGTGTCTTCCGACAGCGGCCAGCGGCTGTTGAACATGATCGAGGGGCTGAAGATGGCTCACCACATGGAGGCTCACAAGAACGGCCACACCAACGGGCACGTGCGCGCCGGCGACGCCGCGCGCCAGAACGGCTTCGGCGCCGCGCTCAAGCTCAACGGGGTGCCCAATGGCTTCAAGAAGGAGATGATCAAGATCCCCATGCCGGAGCCGGAGCGCTCGCAGTATCCCATGGAGTGGGGCAAGACTTTCCTGGCTTTTATTTATGCACTTTCTTGTTTCGTCTTCACCACGGTGACTATCTCGGTGGTTCATGAACGAGTGCCTCCCAAGGAGGTGCAGCCTCCCCTCCCAGATGCATTTTTTGATCGCTTTGATCGAGTGCAATGGGCTTTTTCTATTTGTGAAATCAACGGCATGATCCTTGTAGGACTGTGGTTTGTTCAGTGGCTGCTCTTAAAATACAAGTAAGTAAAACCTTTCCAAAACTTGAGTGCTTCTGACAGCTTTTGGAGGGCAGATGCTGGTTTGCACCCAAACAAAATGAAGCTCCTTGTGATCTACTTATCTCAGTTTTCAAAGCTGGAATAGGTAGCACGGCATGTGAGCTGCTTGTGCAGAAGGCAGAGCTCCAAATGTTCCCTAAGAAACTGAGCAACACCCCTGCTCGTGTTTGCCTGCGTGGTTAACTTGAACCTGTTTCATGGGCGAAAAGCCATGGATTGGATGAAATGATGTTCTGAACTCACTCTTTGTTCAGAGGGAGAACAGCTCATGCTCTTGTGAGGGCAGCTGTGAACCAGGATCCAAGGGAACAGCTGGAGCTGTGCCAGGAGGGTGTAGGTTGGAGATCAGAGAAAGGTTCTTTCCCCAGAGGGTGCTGGGCACTGCCCAGGCTCCCCAGGGAATGGGCACGGCCCCGAGGCTGCCAGAGCTCCACACAGGGTGGGATTGTTGGGGTGTCTGTGCAGGGACTGGAGCTGTATCAGTGATCATTGTGGGTCCCTTCCAGCTCAGGATATTCCATGATTTTAAACCCAAGGGAAACAGCTAGGAGGAGGTGGTGTGGGATTGACCTAGAGAAGGAGGTGTCAGGTTAATGGGGCCATACAAGGCATCAAACACCCTGTGGTAGAGCTGAGCAGAGCCTGTAGGTGAAGAACAGCAGAATCCTTGGAGATTCTGAAGCAGTGAGATGTGGGTTAAGTTGATGGTAACATACCTACGTTGATGTCACTGGCAGATGTGAAGGTCCCTCCCTGCCGTGTCCCCATTTGCTTTGGGGTGTTTGTTTTTATTTATGTTACAGAATCACAGAATATTTGGGGCTGGAAGGAACCCTAAAGATCATCCCATTCCAACCCCCTGCCATGGGAAGTCCCCTTTGGAAAGGCCTTCTCTGGTGTTAGGGGAAGATGCCAGAGAGTCCCAGAGCTTGATCAGTGTGTGCACTGATCATGGAATGTTTTGAAGACCAAAATCCCTCTTTTCTATCCATGAGCAGAGGGATCAAGGTCCCAGAGACCCAAGCTGTGGCTGAGCAGCAGAAAGAGAAGAGCAGAGAAAGGGAAGAGCAGGAGAGGTGCTGGCTGGAACAGGAGCCCAGCCAGGTGGCTTTATCTGGAGGACGTTGTTCTTGTGGTCTTGTTGGATGGTGCACACCAAAGGGGTGGTGACTCAGTGCTGCAGAAAGACTCACACAAGTCCTCTGGAGAAAATGAAATTGGAGGCTTTTTACGTGTATTTTTTCTTTATATTACAGTGCAGAGCTCTCTCAGACTTAACTAAGGTAAAATACACCAAATCCAGCAAAATCAAGCCGTAGTCTTAATTAAAAGACATTCAGTGCCCAGCAAAATGCTGCCACTTCTTTGGTCTCTCCGAATATGGGGCTGCTCAGCCTTTAATCCCCAACCCCCTGTTTGCCTTTATGTTACAAAGAAAAAAGCAGGTTCTTGTCTAGTTCTAAAAGCCACAAGGGTGAGATGTTAGAGGAAAAACTCTGCAGAGAAGAACCCGTGCCCTGCTGGAATGGTGCCCTCCACACTTAAATTTCAGTTCGTGGAGCAAGATTAATAATTGTCATTCTTAACTCACAGTTTTGCCCATGTTTACACCAGAAGAGGGAAGAAAAAAAAGTCTGGAATACTGTGTTACAGCAGTGACTACTCCAGTGCAAAGTGTGCTTATCCTGCAAGAGTTGAATTTTTCCTGATAAATCAAAGGCACTCAAGGTGTTACTGATATGGCAATGCAAACTCATACTCCTCTGAGAGTCGAGCGCTCCAGCTTATTAACTGTGCCAAAAGCACTGAAAAATTTAATGGCTAATTTTGAGTTTCGAAAGAGCTCAGCTTGACAGGAATATTATTGTTTTAAAAGTGAGCAAAACAGCAACAACTGAATTCCAGTGCCTGAAGGGAACCTCCAAGAAAGGAGAGAGACTCTTTAGAGGGGCCTGGAGTGCCAGGACACAGGGAATGGCTTCCCACTGCCAGAGGGCAGGGATGGATGGGACATTGGGCAGGAATTGTTCCCTGGCAGGGTGGGCAGGTCCTGGCACAGGGTGCCCAGAGCAGCTGTGGCTGCCCCTGGATCCCTGGAAGTGTCCAAGGCCAGGCTGGACTTTGGGGCTTGGAGCAGCCTGGGACAGTGGAAGGTGGCCCTGTCCATGGCAGGGGTGGCACTGGATGGACTTTAAGGTCCCTCCCAGTCCAGACTGTTCTTGGATTCTGTGAATGCCAGAACCTGCAGCTTGAAATGGCCATAAGTGCAAAGAGTAGCAATTTAAAATGAACCAAAACCCACTGGGTCTGTAGCCAGTGGCACACAAGGCGTGATTGCTGTAACTGGATTCACCCTGATTTCTGTAACCCCGGCAGTGATCTCTCCTTAGGATCTCTCCAGATGTTGCTCCTGTCCTGGTGGATGTGCCAGGAGGGATTTAATTGTCTTTCTCTGAGGTGTTTTCAGGTGTTACCCCAGTGGGGCAGTTCTGGGGGCTGGCTATCCCTCCCGAGCCCATCCTTTACCCCGGGTGCTCCTGCTGCTTTTGCAGAAGCACCTCATGGTACCCCAGGTCTGCATCCGCCCTCCCTGTGAACATCAGCCCTCACTAATAAATATCTCTGCAGCTGTGGCTGCTCAGTGGCTTCCCTGCAAACACCCTGTCCTGCATTTTCATTCGGGAGCTTTCCTTGCTGATGTGAACTGCTTCCTTTATAATGCTGCTCAGGAAAGATGTGTTCTCTCACTCCTCTGAGTTATACAGGAGACCCTTTGTAATCACTAAATTGTGTGTCAGCTGAAATAAACTCACTCCTTTTCATCTTAGAATGCAAATACTGTAACTTTATCCCCTGCCTCGAATAGGGAATCGGTGACGGACACAGCTAATGGAGGGGTGTGGGGCAGGAAATCGCCTGAAATGTCCTCAGCACCAAATCTGCACAGGCTTTTTTATGTCCTAATCCTTAGATTTCCTGTAACCACCTTCAAGGGCAGTGTGAGTTGAGTCGTTCCTGGCCTGAAAGGCGTGGTCATATTTGTGGGGTGGTTCAGCATTCCCAGGTGTAAGCCAATAGTGTCACGAGTTTCTAAAGCATCTGGAGAAAACAGCTGGTGGTTTGTTTTATTTACCTTCGTGGATTTTGTTTGCCTTGAATGACCTCCTTATTTCTGCCTATTTTTTTTTTTTCCTCCGTGCCAGGTCTATAATTAGCAGAAGATTTTTCTGTATAGTTGGCACACTCTACCTGTACCGGTGTATTACCATGTATGTGACTACACTCCCAGTACCTGGAATGCATTTCAAGTGTTCTCCAAAGGTAAACTCCTTCTGGCTGCCCTGCCATTTCCCCCTTGTCCTGCTCGTCCCAAAACTGCTTTCTCAAGAAGTGTTTCTAAGGGAGGGGGTTCTGCCCCTCTGTCCTACTCTCATGAGAGCTCCCCCAGAATTCTGTGCACAGCTCTGGTGCCCCCTACATAAGGAGGGCGTGGAGATGTTGGAGCAGGTCCAGAGGGGGCCATGAAGATGCTGAGGGGTCTGGAGCAGCTCCCCTGTGGAGCCAGGCTGGGACTGCTCTGCCTGGAGAAGGTTGTGTGGAGACCTCACAGCTCCTTCCAGGGCCTGAAGGGATACAGGGAAGCTGGAGAGGGACCCTGCATCAGGAACTGGAGTGCCAGGACACAGGGAATGGCTTCCCACTGCCAGAGGGCAGGGATGGATGGGAGATTGGGAAGGAATTGTTCCCTGGGAGGGTGGGCAGGCCCTGGCACAGGGTGCCCAGAGCAGCTGTGGCTGCCCCTGGATCCCTGGAAGTGTCCAGGGCCAGGCTGGATAGGGCTTGGAGCAGCCTGGGATAATGGAAGGTGTCCCTGCCCATGGCAGGGGTGGAATAGGATGAACTTTAAAACCAAACCATTCTATAACTTGAATTTGAGAACGTTGGTTTGGTGTGACAGGGACAGCTTTCGGCAGGTTGCTGGCTGCCCTGTCAGTGGAGGTGTTGACAGCTGCTGTGGGGCAGTGTAGGAGTTCCCACCCTTTTCAAAGCACTGAGCTACCCAAATTCTGTGACATTTTCAACTAATTTGCATGATCAGCACGTTTCTGTTTCCAATGAAGCTGTTGAAGGTGTGCAACCTTTGCCATGTGTGAGTCACTGATTTCAAAATAAATACACACCTCAGTGTGTCAAATCCAAATACGATTCGTGGTTGAAAATGGCCCGGAGTGACTTCCCTAAGGCTGTCTTCTGCAATATTTTTGCAATTCTCTTAGCACAAGGACTTCTCACCTCCTCCCCAGTCCAGCACTGACTCCAAGGGGTAAATTAGGCTTGTGAAAGCTGTGGCTGAAACCAGGCTACTGGGACAGAGGTGCTTGACCCTTGTGGTCAGCCTGGAAGGGTAATTCATGTGCTCAGGGTGGAGAAAGGACAGGGCTGGTGGTGTTGCATCTGTCTCTGGTCACCCCGGCACTGCTGGAATCCTGGTCCTCACTGGAATTCCTGGGGCTGGTTGTGCTATGACGCAGCTGAAGCAGGAGAAAGGGCAGAAGCACAGCCATAAATCAGGTGGCAGGTTGTAAAATCACTGAGGTGCAGATAGTAAAATCGTGATTGGACTTGATCCATGTGCTGTTGTTGTTTTGGTGAGGATTGGCACGTCCAAACAAAGCCAAAATGCTTTGGTTCCTTGGGGAAGTCCAGCCAGTGTTTGCCAAGGCAGAACCTTGGTGGCTTTTGGAGGGATTTTGGAAAGAGAAGTGAGTGGGAGAGGAATCAGCACTGTGTTTGAGCAGCCTGCTGCTAGGAAATGAAAAAAGAGAGAAACACAGGTATTTATGGGGTGAAGTGAATAAATCTGCCTGTTTGGGGAATTTACGGCATTGGCAAATCCTTCTCATTACTCAAGTAGAGACAAGGTGAGGGCCCTGCTAAGATTAAGGATAAAGCTGGGTTTTCTTGAAAGCTCTAAATGTGCTGGTGGGAAAAGAATAACCTCTCAACACCTTATTGAGTTCTGTGTGATTGGGAAAAGTGGGCTTTGGGGAGCAGTTTAGTGCTTGCGAGCAACTGTTAGCAGGAAATGTTTAATTCCTGCAAAGAACATGCTCAAGTCTGTCAGAAATTACTAATTTCCACTTGTTAAAGCAAGGCCAAGCTTTAAAATAAAAGCAATAATGGCCAGCCTGGGGGATCTGTTTCCTTCTGACAGTTCAGTGGTTTCCATGGATTTTCAAACACCATAAAATGAGGTGAGGATGCAGCACACGTGTGCATTGGTCCGTTAGTCCCTGCTTCCTGATGGGTCCCAGAGGTTCCCCACGCATCCTGGATGTCCCAGGGCAGACACTTTTTGTGGATTTGTTTAATATTTGGCCTTGGCTAAGAGCTGAGAGCAGCAAAAGCCTTGAGCAGTGCCATCTGCCCTCGGTCACTTGGGAGAGGGAGCAGGGTGTCCTTCCAGCAAGGACTTGGTTTGCTCGGATTTGGCTTTCCTCGGGCAAACTGAAGCTTTTTCAGGAATGCTCCATGAGCCAGTGCCGTGGTTGGGGGTGGGTCAGAGCAAATCCGAGCGTGGAGGGAGATCCCTGTTTGGGCTGCTGTGGATTCAAAGCACAAGTCTGGCACTGTGCTCTGACACCACAGATGTTTCTGTTGGAATGGGAAGTGGAAAGAAATAATCTTTCTTCTCCAAGGCCTTAGGGTTTGGAGTGAGATGCTCTCTTCTGTTCATCAGATCCTGGTTTTGGCAGCTGGCTGTTCAGCCTGGGCAGTTCCTCCTGGTTTCTGTTGGATGATCACCAGTAGGGCCTGTTACCAACCACATGAACTAAATTAAACCTCATTTATTTTAGACCACAGTGCCTCTTGAACAGAAGGAAAATCTCACCTGAGCACCAGCTACAAGAGGTGCAAAGCATCAAAACACTTGTGTCTCCTTTTCCTGCTAGAAACGTGCTGCAAGCTTTTGGGAAAGACTGAGGATTTATATATCAGCTGATTGATCTTGTGGATCAAAGCAGAAAGGGAGAGGAACTGAAAGGCCAAACTGCTGGTTAAAACCGTTGCTTTGAGCTGTGATATTTCACTGTGCTTTTGTGTTTTTGCTGTTCCACCAGCTCTTTGGAGACTGGGAATCTCACCTGCGAAGGATAATGAAGTTGATTGCTGGCGGAGGCTTGTCCATCACGGGCTCCCACAACATGTGTGGGGACTACCTGTACAGCGGCCACACCGTCATCCTAACCCTCACCTACCTGTTCATCAAAGAGTGTGAGTGCCCTGCTGCCCCCCTCCTCTGGGATTCCTTCCTGACTGGGAGGTTTCTCTTGTGCTCGCTGGCAAACACAATTCCAGTTAAAATAACCTACAGTGAAATAGCCTCAAGCTGGACATTAGGGAAAAATCCTTCACCAGGGGGATTGTAATGGTTTGGGTTGGAAGGGACCTTAAAGCTCATCACATCCCAGCCCCTGCCATGGGCAGGGACACCTCCCACTATCCCA
Organism: Chamaea fasciata; assembly: GCF_029207755.1. NCBI lineage: Eukaryota > Metazoa > Chordata > Aves > Passeriformes > Sylviidae > Chamaea > Chamaea fasciata. Next base: position 32,129,313 of record NW_027094094.1, on the reverse strand, counting down.
GGCTGCTCCAAGCCCCATCCAACCTGGCCTTGGGCACTTCCAGGGATCCAGGGGCAGCCACAGCTGCTCTGGGCACCCTGTGCCAGGGCCTGCCCACCCTCCCAGGGAACAATTCCTTCCCAGTATCCCATCTAAACACCAGCAGGTTAATTTGACTGGCCAGGGTATATGATATCTTTCTCGAAGATTTTGTAACCTTTCTCATTTCCGAGAATCTCATTACCCCGGGCACAATTTTAAGTTAGACCTTAAGAGAGTGATACTTATTTTGTGATCTCAGCATTCCTGCTCTTAATCTCAGCACAGGCATCTCTGTGTCAGCCAGGATTGCCGTCCATGACCTCTGCTAGTCACGGCAGTAGTCCTGATAAGGTTCCACTTGGAAGTAACCCCTACTTGTGCTCCTTTGCAGATTCCCCACGGCGACTCTGGTGGTACCACTGGCTCTGCTGGGCACTCAGCATGGTGGGGATGTTCTGCATCCTCCTTGCTCATGACCACTACACTGTGGACGTGGTGGTGGCTTACTACATCACTACAAGGCTATTCTGGTGGTACCACACAATGGCCAACCAGCAAGTGAGTTCTTCCCACTCCTTGGGCGCTTCTGCTGTAGCCTGTGGGAGGGAATATCCAGGCTCACCCACGTCCTGTGGAGAGTCCCACTCTTCCCCCTAACTGTTGGGTTTGCAGGGAGGAAAGAGGCATCATTAATTGGGTTCTTCTCGTGTCTTGACCACAAAAATGTTGTGGGTCTTCCCGAAGGCAGGCAGGGCTCTCCTGCCCTGGGTAACCTCAGTCTTTGAAGTCCTTCTGAATTTGGGCCAGGTGGCCACATTTGTGATACAACAACAAACCATTTAGATTCTTTTGCCTTGGTTTTGTTTTGTTTGGTTGTTGAGGCCAGCTGGGGTTTTCCTGTGTTCCGTGGCTTGTGCCATAGGTCTCTCGAGGTACAGGAGGGGGCCTTGCTAAAAATGAACCTGCTTTTGAAAGTGTTTCCAAGGGGCGGTGAGTTCTCCTGGTGAACTGGAGCAGTCGGAGAGAGCTGACAATGCTGAGGAAAGTGAAACCTCTCCTGTTGTGCCAGGGCAGGGTCAGGCTGGAGATCAGGGAAAGGTTCTTCCCCCAGAGGGTGCTGGGCACTGCCCAGGCTCCCCAGGGAATGGGCACGGCCCCGAGGCTGCCAGAGCTCCAGGAGGGTTTGGACAGCGCTGCCAGGGATTCCCAGGGTGGGATTGTTGGGATCAGGTGTTGGATCAGTGATCCCTGTGGGTCCCTTCCAGCTCTGGGTGTTCCATGATTCTCTGAGAGAAAATTCACAAGTCTTTCCCATGGATAGCAGACAAGGGAGTTCAGAGACATTTTTAACTCCACAGCAGCATATTGGTGTCCAAATATTTTCCGTGCTCGTGGTCAAAGATCTTTTGCTTATCTGTGGCATATGCTGTTAATTGTGTTCAATAAAGACCTCATACCATGGTAGAAGATGAGTTTGTATTGTGACAGCGCAGATTTTTAGATCCTATCACAGAATCATCATGGAATGACCTGGGCTGGAAGGGGCCCTAAAGGTCATCTGGCCCCCTGGAGGCCTTGTAGCTCCCACCTCGTTTTTCTCCTGGTTTGGTGCTGCCTGAAGCAATACACCACTGCCAAGCCTTGTGGTGCACTTCCAGCCAAATGCCTATTTGCAGATTAGGTGCCCTTTGGTGTTCAGTCGGTTTGGGAGGCACTGCGTTCAACAGGAGTCTGTGCAGCTCTTGTCACACAGCCCCAGAGGATTCCAGGCTTTGACTCTGCTCCTGAGCTCTCACAACAGTGGTGCTTCCAAGCTGGAAGTGCTGGGGTCAGGAGTGCCCCGGTTCCTGCTGAGGACTTGCTTCAGCAGAGCACTTAGTGTGGAAAGGTTCCTGTTCCTCTTCTGCTGCCTGATGTGACTCAGGAGGCGGCTTAACACTGCTGCCCTGAGCTGCCAGGACGTTGGGAAATGCCAGTCCCTGGATCCTTCCTGGAGCACACATTAGTGTGCCGCTCTCTCCTTCCTCGTGCTGGGGCTTGTGCCTGGCCTTAAAATGAAAAGCAACAGTGGATTTATTTGACCCGTGAGCTTGACATGGAGATTAGACTCAGTGTACAGGCCCTGTGCTTGTGTATTCCCTTTGGGTGGGTGGATACAGGGATCCCTGGCTCTGGCATGGAAAACAGGCAGCAGGGGGGGTTGGATAATCCTCTTGGGGCCTGCCCACTCTGTGAGCTGGGGCTTGCTCATGGCTGAGAGAAGCAAAAGGTAGGTGGGAGCAGTCTGGGAGCACGTGGAGGGCAGGGCAGGGTTCTGACTTCTCCAGATGGGACGTGCCCCGCTCACGGCTCCACAGGCACACAGCCAGGCCCCAAAGTGCTTCCTGAGCTCCGTGGAATTTCAGAGGCACTCATGGAACAACCGTGCTTTGGGATGGCGTTTTCATTCCCAAGGGAGACCAGACACTGGTCTCTGGGCCGCTCATTCCTTTCCTGTGGGCCCATCAAACAACTGAGGTTCTGTAGCCAGGGGTGAGCAAGGTTTGGTGTGTGCAGGGAGGCTGGGATGTGTTTGGGAGGTGAGGTTTTGGGAGCAGCAGGAAGCGGGTCACGAACCGATGACCGGTCTGAGTTGAAGCCGTGCGAATAAAGGACCTGCCCTTCAGCAGTCCTCTTGTTGTCCTTCCCTGCCTGCAGGTGCTAAAAGAAGCTTCCCAAACTAACCTCCTCGCAAGGGTCTGGTGGTTCAAGCCCTTCCAGTACTTTGAGAAGAATGTCCAAGGGATTGTACCTCGCTCCTACCACTGGCCCCTGCGGTGTCCGGCGCTGGCGCGGGGCCGGCAGGTCAAGTACAGCCGCCTGGTGAGTGACACGTAACAGTGGCAGCACAGCCCCACAAGGACCTGTCCCAAGTGCTCACAACTCCAAGAGAAGATGCCATAAACAAACAAACAAACAAACAAATCCACAGCTCCCTAACCCTTTCTTTAGCAGCTCCCTGGACCTGACCTGTTCAGTTACCTGGTAAGCACTGTGATCTTTTTTTCTCTCCAAAGGATCTGCGTTGGACAACAATAAAGCGAATTTAACTGATCATGCACTGTTACACATTTCTTGTCGATAGAGTTGGGATTTGCATTTGCCCATCACCATGTTCCTTTGTATATGATGTGACAACATAGATGAAAAGCTTTTATATCATAAGTTCTGGTCTTTCCAGTCACGTCTGGGAACAAAGCATAATTTTTTCTTGGGAAAACATACTTTTCATATCTCTTGCCCCAAAGATTGGGCTGTAAGCCATTTTCTAGCAAATGACTATATGAAGGTTTCTAAATATCTGCCTTGGGTGAAATCAAGAAATCTTTCTACCTGTTGCACCGTGCTACGAATAAGATGATAGACACAGAAAGGTTTGGTAAATCCTGATTTTGTAGAATCTGCAGTGACTGACTGTGTCAAAAAAGTGCAAAAAAACAAACAAACAAAAAAACCACCAAAAAAAAAGAAAAAAAAAATGTAAAGTGATTTTCTAAGTATTTCCTAACTTTATTTTTCAAAATGTGTATGAAAAAAAAAATTAAATTTAAAAAGATTTTTACATGTCAGAGAATAGAGAGTTAAAAAATTTAAAGAAAATGCTTCTTGGGAGAGAGAGATTTGTCTATGTTTCTAGTGCCTTTCTTGTCTTGATTGTATGGTCAGTAGGCAGTCTTTAATGTTTTTATTTAAAATAAAGTATTCCATGAAAGCAGAATTATATATACTGTATAATTACTAATTTTTTGCATTTATAGCTAAATTAAACTGGAAATTTGCTTATAATGTTGAAATTGCCACGTGTAGGGAAAAACCTCCCACCCCACCAAATAAAAAGGGTCCGACCTTGCTCACACATTATGGGCAGGTCAAGCTAAAAAAGTATCACTTTATTGTCTACTTGGTAGCTGGATTTTAAAAAGCAAAACAGCCATGAACTCCTGTTTTTTAAGAATTTTACAAATGATCACTGAGTGAACTATGAATGGTTTCTCCATCCCCTTATCGAAGTGTTGTTGAAAAACAACAAAGATAATCTATTTCTTTAAAATATTTGTGCAGAAACTGCATGTAATTCTAAGTTTTCACTCCTACCATACATACTGTATGTTTGGGGAAGTCTCCTATCCTAAACTTGCCAATGTGCAGAACAAAAATAGTTTTTATAAAAAAGAATGAAGAAGAGAAAAATATATATATAAATATATATATATATATATCCATTCTGTATTTTACGTGAAGCAGAGTTATCTTCTGTAGGTTTTTTGTGTATTCACAAGGTGATATTTGTATTGTAAAACAACAATGGTGAAGGAAAATAAAAAAAGGCTTTTGAAAAATGTAGTTTCCTTTATCTTTTTAATATTCAGTTGAAATTTGAAGCTGGGTTTATTCTTCCAAACCTTGCCTTTAAGTTGATGTTATTGCACTGTAGGCCATCCGATGTGGACTGTACGGAAACTGCATTGATGTGGAATTGCTGTCGGGCAAAACAGTGCCTTATGTGAAATAAATGCTATGCAATCGATGCCGAGCGGGCGGGAGGAGCCTTCCTGGGAGCCATCTCCAGGCCTTGAAAAATCTACCCTGCAACTGCTGGGATGCAGCACAGGGCAAGGGGGGAGCGTCCCTTCCCCCAGGAGCTGCCAGTCCTGGCCCCTGGACACCAGGAAAAAAAAAAAAAAGAAAAAAAAAAAAAAAAAAAAAAAGGAGAAGCCGATTTCTGTGCGTCTGTGGTGGTGAAAGTGTCATTTCTTCCTTCTTTTTTTTTGGGGGGGGGATGCTTTATCTCCACTGCTCTGCCCTGTTCCTCAGCCTTGGCCAGAACGTGCCCCGGGGAGCTGGTGGGGTGTGGCTTCTGCTGCTCTGCCTCCCTGTTGCTTGGGATGCTGAACGAGATGCTGAGCTCGTTCCTTATCAATTCTGTCTCCCTGGGAGGGAGGGAGGGAGGGAGGGACAGAAGGAGGGAGGGGTTCCTCGGCCAAGCCCTTTGCAGCAGCATCTGCAGAGCTGGGTGGGAATTTAGGGCTCAGCTCTGCCTGCTCTGCCTTCAATTCACAGCTTTACCTGGGCGACTTTTGGGGCTAAAGGTCGGTTTTTAAACAGCCCAACCCCACCTGCTGATTTTTGAGCTGGTTTTTGAGAGAGTTCACGCTCCCAGACGTAACCCGAGGAGTAGATTTTTCAAGACCTGGCATCACGCACATCCGAACCATTGACATAAGTAAATGTATGGATATATATGCACATGACATTAAATGGAATCTGCTGAATCCTGCCTTGTGGTGTCTGACTTACTGCATGGCTCTGGCTCCACACGGTCCCTGCTGTGCTTGGGAGGGGTGTGCTGCTGCCTCGGGAAGGGAGCCTGGGAATGTGGGATGGGGGCTCAGGAGTGAACTGATGGCTGCTGGCTCTGGAGGAGAGGGCCCAGGGGTGGATTTGGGACAGAACTGCTGTGCTTTGGCTCAGTCCAGGCTGTGGAGCTTGTGCTCCTCCTTCCCGAGGAGCATCCGCCCAGCAGCTCTGGCTGGGTGGGATGGGACGTGGCTCGGGGTCAGCATTGTGCTGGTGGCCAGAATCCCAGATTTCCCACTGCATCCCTCCAAACCTCAGGTAAGATCCGTCTGCAGCCATCCCTCAGTGGAGAATGCAGCCAGGGGTGCTGGGGCTCCTCTGCCATCACTGGACACCGCACGTGGGCCTGGGAGCTTTGTGTTCCCGTGCTGAGATCCTTGGCTGACTTCCAGGGACAATCTTGTCCCAGTTAGAGGCTGAGCCACCACTTAAGTGATTCCCTTGCTCTGGGCACTGGTGCCTTGTTGCCTCTCCCTCCCAGCTCCTGCTGCTCCTGGTGCCCATCAGAGAGGTGTACGCAGCAAACTACGAGGCTGTAAAAGCTGGAATCCAGCGTTGTGGTGCCCCAATCCAACAGAATCCGTGGATCTCCCCTCGCTGTGCCAGTGGAACCATCCTCCGTGGATGTCTTTAGAGGACAGGCAGAGCTGGGTTTGGGCGTGGAGGGGCAAACCTGGACAGTCCAGTGCAGGTGGCAGGAAGCTGAAATTGGGAAGAGGGGTCTGCACCAGAAAAGGCTGGAAAAGGGTGGTTCAAGGAGGAGAAAGACCTGGATCTTTGCCAGGGGGGTGGGCACTGATGTTGCCGAGATCCAGCTGGATCCTTCAGCGCTGCCATGTGGGGAAGGTTTAAAGCCATAAAATACAGGGATGGGAGGTGTTTGAGGAGCACGAGCCAAGCAAGAACAGCGATCCCTTTGCTTCCCTGTACTCTGGAAAGAGCAATCCCATCATCTTCCCCCTCATGCTTTTCCTCAGGACGCAGCTCAGTGCTCACTCTCTTCCTGGTGCCAGCGGATCGGAGCACTGCCCGAATAGAAGCCACAAGTTCCTGCTTTGGCAACTTCTCCCATCCAGCTCATCAGCTATTGGCCACAAATATTTGCCAGAAGGATCTGTGGGGTTGTTTTTTGCATCCTCTCAATGCCTCTCCTGCCCCTGGCTGTCCACGCGTGCTGCAGGTTGGGCAGGGAATGCTCGTGAGCACCGGGATTTGGGCACGACACCCTTTTCATGTCCCCTTTATAAATAACTGTTTGGACACCACTCTCAGGCACATGATGGGATTACTGGGACTCTGCAGGACCAGGAGTTGGATTTTAATGGGTCCCTCTGGGTCCCTCCTGCACCAGGATATTCTGTGATTGCATGGTGGTGGAAGGAGCAGGTGTTGCGAGAGTTGGGGGCAGACCAAGCTCACTTAACTTGCTTTGCAGCAGCAGCAGCAGCTCGACCCCTGCTGGCACAGGTGGGTGCAGAGCAGCCCACCTTGTTCATTTGCTGACCATTTTTTTCCCCCCCAAAAAAACCCCCAGTGGGATTGAATTTGGATCTGCCCAACTCTGCATCACTGTTTTGGGGTCTTGAGGTTTTCCCAGTTTTGTGCCAGAGCTTTTTAGCTTGGCCTGTGCAGCTCGGCTCCTCCTGGGAGCGATCCTTCCCTGGGCTCTCCCACATCCCCGGGAAGTGCCCTGTCCCTGGGGCTGCTGCTGCTTCTGATGAGGGATAGCAAAATATTCTCTGTGGTGAAGCTTTAACCCCTGGATAGATTTAAGGCACATCACCTGGGGAATTTTGGGGTGTTCACATGTCTGGACATCAATTATTAGTGGCAAAAAATGACTTGGTTGTCCAGAAGGGCAGGAGAGTTCTTGCTCCTGAGGCAAGAAAAGGCAAGGCACCCCAGGACAACATTTTAATTATATTTCCTGGGTATCCCTTCAGTTCAGCTGTCACTCAGGGACCCGTGCAGGATTTTGAGTTCAGAAACCGCAATTGCTCCGATTTTGCTACCATTCCATTCAACCTGCCCTTCCTGAACTCTCCACGCCTGCTCCCAGCAGGAAAGTGGCCACAAAGGAGTGATCCCACTTCCAGCTGCTGCTTGCAGCAGGGGTGTGTGTTTTGACCAGGGGAAGGTGGGGAAGAAAATCCAGGGGGCGCTGCCTAAAGCAGCCCTGGCGCGCCCTTGCCAAAGCCTGGCAGGGTTCTTGCTGACAGCTCCGTGCCAGCACTTTATCTCCTGCCATCCTGAGCCCCAGCAAAAGGGACTTTGGCCAGTCTCTGTTAAATAAACCACCTTATGTAAGAGGCCCCTTCGTTGCTGTGACGGCTCTGTGGGCTGTGAGAGCTCTGAGGGCCCTCACACCCAGAATCTCAGGTTTGGGGAACATCTCAGCTCTGTACAAGCCACCCCCCCGCTCATGCTGAGATGATGGTTGCTCCAAATTTCTGCTCAGGACCTGGCCAGGGCTTAGCAGACAGGCTGGAATCAAGGTTTCTGTCCTGCAGGGATGAGCTGGGGAACTGCCCATCATGACACGGGATCCACAGTGGCTACTCAGGGAAAAAAGGGATTTTTGCCCCGTAAGAACAAGAGGGGGCAAAAGGCTTCATGCAGACGGTTTCAGGAATCCTTCCAGGCCTTTTAATTAAGGAAAAAAAAAAAAGGAATTTTCAGTCTCCTCATTGCCCATCAGAAGTGTTTTTGTTTCAGAAGGTTTACAGAGAAGATCGTGGCCTGAGCACTGAGAAGAGAAGAGAAGAGAAGAGAAGAGAAGAGAAGAGAAGAGAAGAGAAGAGAAGAGAAGAGGTTTTACCCAGTTCCAGCTCGGATGGTTTGCAGAAAGGGAGACCAGGAAATGATGGTTTTAAAGTGAAATTTGGGTGCTTTAGGAAAGGGCCACTTCTCTGAAATGATCTGGTCTTGCCCGAGAGGGATGAGGAACTGAAAAATGGGGAGAGGAGAGGGAAGCAAATGCTTCGTAGCTTTATATTTCGAAGCCAGTTTTGATAATTCATTTTATTTTTCCTGTGCAGAGGTAATTTGAATCCTCTTTCTTAATGATTTGGAAGCACAAGGTTCACTGATGAAACAAAGGTACATTTGGCCACCTGTGTGGAGTGGTTTCCCTTCTGTCAGCTTTGCCTGATTCCTTCAGTGGATCCATTAATCCCAAGTGGGTTTAAACACTTTCCCTGCTGAGGATGAAATCCCTGGGCTGTTTGCAGCCCCTGGGTGTGCCTGGGGAGGTCACAGAGTGCAGCCCTGTGGTAGCAGTGATGGGGAGGATCCTTTTTACAGGAGGATAAAGACTGTGAAGAAAACATCACCTTCTTTAGACTCATTTGGCACAAAATGACACCTGGAAGAAGCTGGAGGACTCCTGGTCTTGGGAAGGAGGATGGTCTGTGGGAACTTTTCACCTCCCTCACATTTCCACAGGCAGGGAGGCATTCAGAGGGGTTCACCAAGCCCTTAGTGCTTCAGCTGAGGTCTTTGCAGCCCAGAAAGTGCCTTTTCTGCACCCAAAAGCTCCTTGCTTCTGTAGTTCTGGGCCTGGGCACATTCACATCACCTGGGGGAGACGGGGAGCTGTGGGTCCCCAGAACCTCAACAGGAAAACAGTTTAAAATATTCCCCAAGGCAAGTTTTGAGCTCTCATCAGTCTTCCTTTTCCTCCTCCAGCCCCAGCCCCAGGTGGTTACAGAGCCACTTTTCCTCAGCTGTTCTCATTTTGTGGGGTGAGGCTGGCGGGATGCTCCGTCACTATAACAATCCCTTAAAACTCAAATCCCTGAGCTTTTCCTGATGCTCCAGCAAATGTATCACCTGCAGGAAGAGCTCTTGCTCTTGCACAGCCTGTTCCTGGCTCATCCCTGTCCCAGCAGCTCTCCCATGCCAGCAGAGCATCTGCTCCGTGGTTTTGTCTGTCCTCTTCAGTTCCCCCCGAGGTGCAGTGTGGGACCCGAAGATTCCCAGGAGCACAGCGGTGTCCAGGGATATCTGCCAGCCCACATATATCTCCCAGGGCCAGCAGGTTCCTTGGGAATTACAGCCAGGAGATAAGGTATCAGTAGATCTTGTTTCTCCTCACCAGCCAGTCCAAAAATCACGGGGCCAAAGGGCAACGCTGAACGTGACCTTGAAGCGCTGACGCAGACACTGCTGGGAAAGTTAACCCTTGGGTCAGGGATGCGCCACGGGAAAGGTGATGGAAAACTGAACCTCCTGAGAGGGGAGGCAAAAATGCCAGAGGTGCTCCCAGCTTTTAATCCCCACCACAACGCTGGAGGGAGAAAGGGCTATGGCTGCTTGGATCTTCCCTCCCCACCGCACCAACACCCGGGGGTGTGACGGGTCCTTGTCATTTTGGGGAGGGGCAAAGTGCCAAAACCCTTTGGATAAAGGGGATTTGGGCAGCTGGAGGGTTTATCCAGGCCTATCTGGGGCTTGAAACGGGTGAAAAAGAGCTGGGTTTTAACAAATAAAGGTTCTGCAAAATAGAAATGCATTAATAAAAAGTATTTTACGCTTAAAGTACAATCGTGTTTCCAAGTGCTTCTAGTGGAGCGGGGAAACCCTGAGCACTGAATTTCCATGAGAATCAGGAGTCACATCCAGAGGGGAGGCAGCCATCACTCCACGGGCTGGACAAGCTGGGATGAAGCAGAGGAGGGAAAAAACATCCCATTCCCAAACCCCCCAAGCATCAGAGCTGAGCAGTGCAGTCCTGGAAAGGTTATTTTGGGAGAGGGAGATGCTGTCTGCAGCTTAACATAAACACACCGGGGAAAAAAAATCTTTCATCACCTCCTTGTGGGATTAAAATTATCGATTGGTTTCTCCTTATCTTGTGCCACCCTTGACTCACGGGGTTACTCAGCAAGAATTTTCCAGCTGAACTTTCTAACTTGGAGCAGGTCTCGAGCTGGGAGCAGCTGGGACAGGCGAGGGAGCTCAGGTAAGATTCCCCCGGGATCCCATGGGAGCGGGGTTTGTATTTTTCGGTGGTTTGGGGGCAGTTTAATCGGCGGGGTGATGAGAAGTGCGTGTGTGTGATGCTGACGTGTTTCAGGCTGGTGCTGGGATAGTTCTGGACAGCTCACGGTGCTTGGCAGCCAGTGCCAAGCTCAGGGAATAAAGAGGGAAGGAAGGAAACCTGTAACGTCAAGTTTGTTGTCGCTAAAATATTTGCTCTGTGAAATTCAGCCCTGACCATGAGTGCTGTAGCAAAAGAAGAGAGGTCACCTGGAGCAAGTCTAAGTGACCACTTGGCTCCCTGCTGATGACCTTCCTCACTGCAACCTTTTCAGGACCATTAGTGCTCATTCCAGCAGTTGTTTCCTGCGGGTTCCTTGTTTCCGGGGCACATTCCCTGTGAGGAATAGCTGGAGGCAGGAGCTTTAGCAGAGCTGGCAAATGTTACCAGATGCTCTGCCTCATTCTTCCTTTTCTAACCACAGAGCAATCACAGACTCACACACTGGTGTGGGTTGGGAGGGGCCTTGAAGCTGAGATTCCTAAACTGATGGTTATTATGGTGACAGCATTGTCTTCTGACGGGCCCTGAGCTTCAGCATCTCCTTCAGCCGCTCAGAGAGCACAGCACCCAGTGGAATATTCTGGGGTTTTTTCCCAGATCTCTTCAGAAGGGTGAGCGAAGTGTCCTGGGAAACACAGGGTCAGGGATTTGGGTGCTCTCCCTGTCCTGTCAGGCCTGGTGTCTGGGAGCGATCGCTGCCGGCAGGGGACACATTTTTGCTGTCTTCAGCTGAAAAATAAATCTCCACTTCCCCTCCTTCTCTGTGCTTCTGCTGCCCGACACTGGTGTGGGGGGCACGAGCAGCTCTCTGAGGGTGGGATGTGAGCTCTGGGTGGGATGTGCCCCTCACTGGGATGTGCCACGGGCTCCTTTCTGCTCCCACAGTGCCCCCACCATGTGTGGCAAGAGGTCCAGGTGCTCCTTCTCGCGGCTGGAGGTGATCCTGATCGTGTGCCTGGCGCTGATGATCGCCCTGACCGTGGTGCTGCTGGTCCTGCACTTGCTCGCCACAAACACCGACGGCAAGTGGAGCTACCGCGGCCCCTCTGCCCCAGGGGGTGCCCAGGGAAGGACTGAAATTGAAGTGGGACAGGTGGAGGTCTCCAGGCCGCCGCTGAGCTGTCACCACCACCCCTGGACGTGGTCCTTTCACTCAAGAACAGCAGCAGCTCTCTGGGCATGGATGAACAGCCCTGGGGTGGGGTGGGGTTGGCTGCAGGGATCCATCCCTCCCTTCCCTCTCTCTGCCTGCTGCGGAGGGTGCTCAGAGCCCCTCACTCCTGGGGTTTGACCAAGAGGTTTTACAATCCCAGTGATGCCTCCAAGCCCATCCCCAGGCACAGGGTATGAGGGTGTCAGGAGCTGGACTCAACGTCTCGTCAGTGGGACCTTCCAGCTTCTGGATTTTGGTCTCAGATAGGATGTAGTTCACATCTGGGACTCCAAACTTCATGTTTCTAGGCTGTAACACGTCAGAGTTTTGCACAAGTGATTCTCCTCTGCGTCAGAGCTCGTGGTAGGGGAGGAGGAAGGGTAGTTCTAAGGGGGTGTAATTTTAAATGACAGAAATGGACTCAGTCTGTGGCCAGTGTGAGTGTTTCCCTTCTCCTGTGTTTCGAGTGACAGCCCAGGAAAGGCCAGGCTGGGAAGATGGAGCATCCCCTGATCCCAAAGTCCTGCCTTGGGCAGCAGCAGCAGCTGCTTGGGGAGGGCTGTGGGAACAGAGCAAGCACACAGAAATATTTCATATTTTCCCACAGTGTTATCTCAGCCTTCAGTGATTTGTGGCTCTGGGACTTCCTGAGATGCAGATAACATTTCTGATTGATTATGATTTGATGGCTTTTCTTCCACGGGTTTGTCCGTCCTGGAAGGATTTCTGCACCTTCCTGGTGGCTGGGATGAGACATGATCTCCTTTGGGAGACCTTTTCCTCACCATTTGCCTGGAAACCACTGCTCAGAACTGCTTTTCCCTTCTCAGCTGGCTCTGCTGTGGTTTTTGGGGGAGGCCCAGGGCACCAGCACTGGACAGAGGATGTGTTGGGCGTGCCTTTCTCTCTTCCCTAGCTCCTGACACGCCATCCCCTTTTTCCTACCATGTGTATCACCACCCATTTGACAGAGGGCAGTGACCCCTCTGGAGAGCTCCCTGGGTGGTTCTTCGTGCCTGCTCCACCCTTTCCCTCCCCAGCCTGGGCACACTGACAGCCCCCTGGAAATCCACCCAGAGCACTCAGCCAGAGCCCTTTGGGCTCTTTTGTCCCTGATTCTGCTCGCTCCTGTGTCCACTGATCTGCCAGTTGTTGTTCTTACAGATTCCAGCAACAACGTAGTGGAAGCAGCGAAGTACTTGGTGGGTGTTGGCAGAGCCGACTGCACGGGGCCTGTGGCACAAGTCCCTCTGGTGAGCTGGGGGAATTCCTCATGGGGCTGGTGAAATACTGATTTTTCATCCTTTGTATTTTTTTGCAGGATTTCTGGTTTGGAGCCTCTGTCTTGCCAAATATGTGTTGTCTTCAAACATAAGCTGAAATTTCTTTTAGGCTTGGAGCAACGTGGGCTGGTGGGAGGTGTCCCTACCCATGGCAGAGGGTTGGAAGGAGATGGGCTTTCAGGCCCTTTGCAAGCCCAGCCATTCCATGATTGTTGGAGTAGCAGGGCGTTGGAATCCTGTGAATACTGGTCACAGAATTTTAGACTCTCTGTGCTGACAGCCACTGACCCCCAAGAGAACACTGCATTTGACCTGAGGCCGTGGAAAAGGCTCCCAAAATTGAGTGACAGCACTGGGGTTATGGGTGTGTAGTTTGAATGGAAGTGTGTGATATCACATGGTGGAAAACTTAGAGTTTAAGGTTTTAGAATAGAGTAGTAGATATATAAAGCAAGATGGAGGTTTTAGGTCACAGGCTGAGTCCTTCTTTTTTACCTTCTTCTTCATGGGTGTGGGTGATATTTTGTAATTGGAGAGAAAAATCCTCATTGCGGGCCATGGGTGGTTGGTTATTGGGTTAAAAGTAAAAATAATTTAGGTATAATTTCATAACTGGACAGTTTATCCTTAAAAGGCCTTGCAGAGAGAGACAGGGCTCCATTTTTAGTTTGTTAGCTGGAAGTGCTGTAGAACTCACAGCTTGTGAGACTGTAATATAGATTTATATTAAAATATATCTATCTATTAATTCTTATTATTTATAGATGTAATAAGAAATAATGAATATATATATATATTCTTATTACTTATAGATGTAATAAGAATTAATAAACATCTGAGTCTGAACAAGAAATACTGTCTTGAACATTCAATCCCAACCCTGGCAAAAGAAGATAAATCACAACAGTGGGGCAAGACAGAGCTACAGCTCGGCGTTTCTGAATGAGTCCCCTGACCCCTGGGGCAAATCTGCTCCGGGAAATGCATACAGAGGAATAAATGGTTCGGTATTTGTGATGGAGATTTGTGATTCCTCTCCTCTCCTCTCCTGCAGATGGGATATGCCAACCCCGACCAGGTGGGCGGGGGGCTGCTGTCCCGCCTCTACAGCCGAGCCTTCATCGTGGCAGAGCCCAAGGGCTCCTCACGGGTTGTGTTCGTCAGCATTGACATCGGAATGGTGTCCCAGAGAGTCAGGCTGGAGGTACTAGGGGTGGGCTGGGTGCTTGCTTCCTTTGGGATTTCCTGGGGGTGATGCCGTGTCTCTGCTGGACCCCTCAGCAAATGAGACTGGGCTTTGCTCACTCGGCTCCGGGGAAAAATTGCCAGGAGTAACTTTGGATCACAAATACATTATCGTGGTGCCTCTAATGCAGCAGAGGAGGGAGGGAGGTGGTGTGGAGCTGTGGATCATCCTGGGATGATCTGGAATTCACTTCAGGTTGGATACAAAGGTCTTTTTGTACCAGATATTCCTATTTTGAGGCTCTTGCCAAGCCAACAGCTACAACCTCCTTGTTGTGGCGGGCAGAAAGAGAAGGGCGAGGACGGGGATGGATGGTTGAGGTGTTCTTGCAAGAGCTGGGCACAAATCCCTGTAGCCTTTGGGCAGCAGAAGGGGTTTTCAGGAGCGCCTCGTTCCCCTCAGGTGCTGAAGCAGCTGCGGAGCAAGTACGGCGAGCTGTACCGGCAGGACAACGTCATCCTCAGCGGCACCCACACGCACTCGGGGCCCGGGGGGTACTTCCAGCACACTCTCTTCTGGATCACCAGCAAGGGGCTGGTCAAGCCAGCCCTCAGCTCCATCGTCAATGGCATTGTGAAGGTTGGTGTCACCCAGGACTGCCCTGGATGTGGTCTTTGAGGTGGGCTTGTGTTTGCCTGCACCTCAGAAAGCAGGAGCTTTGAGGCCTTCCTTCAGAGGCAGCTGTTGGTGGTTTAAAAATGCTGTCATAATTTTCTAGAGTTTTAGATGAGTTTAGGAAAAAAAAATCCCAAACAGAGAAGCACCCCCAAAATTCCAAGGAAAGGTTGGGGATGGAAAGAAAGTTTTTCCAGATAACCCCCCATGTGCCTCACAGACTGATACTCCCTGTCTTGCTGCTTTGCAGAGCATAGATATTGCCCATGAGAACATGAAGAAAGGAAGGCTCTTCATAAACAGAGGCACAGTAGAAAACAGCCAGATCAACCGGAGCCCTTTCTCCTACCTCGCCAACCCGGAGTCCGAGAGGAGCAGGTAAAATCTCCCCAGGCAGGAGAAAAAAAAATTAACTTCTTGAAAAGGGCTTGAAAGCTGTGGTTGCCCTCTCCAAGCATGAGGAATTGGTCCAGGATGTGGCCTTGTGCTTTATGTAACAAATAAAGGGTCGGAGGGCATTAAAGTGCTGTCCTTGGTGCACGAATCTGTGTTATCTCCGTTGCCTGGAGGAGCAGTGACAGTGACAGCCACAGCTCCTCCCTTCCCAGCTGGTTTCAGATGCTTCTCTAAGGCCTCCCTGTGTGCTGGTAGTACCTGGAATGACCTTTTCACATCCTTGTTCAGCCTAGTGGGGATTTAACCTGCCAGAGAGCAATGCAGAGCGTGACCACAGCCCTGACTCTGGTGGGATTTCCCTGCTCTGTTCCTTTCCAGGTATTCATCCAACACGGATAAAGAAATGGTGCTGCTGAAGATGGTGGATGAGGGTGGACACGAGCTAGGCCTTATCAGGTACTGACCACCAGAGCAGCAGGTTTTTCTCCATACCCTCATTACTTTTTGTAAGAACGGAGGTGTCCCATTTCCCCCCCCTTTTTTTACATGGCTGACTCCTCCTTGTTCCTTTGAATATAAAAATCCCTGCAAAATATAATTCTCTGGGTTACTGCAAGAGTCAGCTCAGGTCTGAAGGAGCTCTTGGTGGCCCTGATAAATGTCAGTGACAAATTCTTGTGTCCACTCAAGGCCTGGATTGTTACAGCCATGAGCCTCCCTGGTTAGGAAGGGAGAGAGAGGATGGGAATCCTGTGCCCTAAGCTGATCCCTCCCTAAGCCCCACGAGTCTCTGTGTGTATTCTCCCAAAGAAAATCCCCACAAATACACAAGACTGAACACTTCAAGTGAACTGAAGAGTGAACAGAGCATTTTCTCTCTGTGGCCCCTCCTCAGCTGGTTTGCTGTGCACCCGGTGAGCATGAACAACTCCAACCACCTGGTGAACAGCGACAACATGGGCTACGCCTCCTACCTGTTCGAGCAGGAGAAGAACAAAGGAATGCTCCCCGGAGAGGTGGGAGTGCCCGAGGGAATGGGTGAAACAGGGTTGGGACAGGGAGGGGGTGAGGTGGGACAGCAGGGCAAACACAGAAACACGTGACTCAGGCAAATGTTTTGATTCTTTTCCTTTTTCCCCTACAGAGTGGGAATTGGAAGGTGTATTCTTGACTTTCCAAACCAGTAATCAGTATCCCGGCTTGAGGAATGCCTCACATTTGTGTTGATTAAAATCTGGGGAGGTTGTGGTTGCCCCATCCCTAGAAGGGTTCAAGGCTTGAACAACCTGGAAAGTGTCCCTGCAGTCAGCTCCAAGAGTTCTCCCCCTGTAAATCAGTCATGGCCAATGCCTGGAAGGAAAAAAATAAATCCCGTGCAAGGTGTTCCAATGACCCCTAAACACCTGATCAGCAACATGAGAAGATGGGGACATGCTGGGAGGAGCTGAGGTGGGATAGGGGGAGGAGGAAACACTGCACACCAAGGTGGTGTGAAGTTCTCCCTGAAATGGCATCATGTGCATCCAGCTCTCCCCTGCTCTTCCTGCCCCGCCCCTTGGGATGTGCCTAACCCCCCGTCCCAGTGCTCCCAGTGACCTAGGGAATAAACCAGGGTCCTGCTCGGTGACCACAGCAGCTGCAGGGAGAGCTGGGCTTTGCAGCGTTCCCTGCGAGGCACTGCAATGCTCCTCTCCTTTGGCAGGGCTCTTTTGTGGCCGCCTTTGCCTCGTCCAACCTGGGAGACGTGTCCCCCAACACGCGGGGCCCGTTCTGCGCCAACACGGGCGAGTCCTGTGACAACCCCCAGAGCAGCTGTCCCGTCGGAGGGGTGAGTGTGACCCCCTGCCCCACCCTCTGCAGGGCCCTGTGCCCCGCCACTGTGCATGGGGAGGGCACTAAAAGTGTAAAAAAAATCACCTCTTTTCACTCTGGCCTGGAGGCCGCTTCCAGGAATTGACTGCGCTTCGTCCCTCACACACCCGAATTTCTGGTCATTCATCCCAAATTTCCCTTCAGTGTTGTAGCCCCATGCCTGATTTTGATGGGGCCTGCAAGAAGCCCTCAGATCCCACAGTCTGACAAGCACCTGGCGGTGCCAGATGCTCTGCATAATCACTGATCACCAAACAAATTTCCCAACAGGCAGCCATGTGCATGGCCAAGGGGCCCGGGAATGATATGTTTGAGAGCACCAGGATCATCGGGCAAAACATCTACTTGAAAGCAAAGGTAAGGGATATTCTGCTTTCTGAGTGTGTGTGAATGCTGCTACAACAGGAATTCATGCTCATTTAAGCAACTTGATGAGCCTTGTGGATCCCTTCCCTCTGGATATTTCATCTTCCACCTTCTATCTTCTTCCATCTTTCATATTCCATATTCTATCTGTCTTGTACCTGTTTTGGTGAATGTTTGTTGATTCAAATTAGACTCTAAAGTTCCTTGGTTTTGTTTCTAATGGGTAAATGAGCTCTGCAACCAGCTGGTGATGTCTCTGTCCACTGGAATCAGAGCCTGGAATTTGTTGGACAGTGTAGGATATCTTAATGGCAGTGAAAAATTTCCTCAGGTATAACACATCTGATTAGAAACCTGAATTTAGACTGGACGACACATACTTTTATTTAGATACATCATTGCAGTGCTGTCATTTGAAAAGGTTGGCTTGGGGCTTTGACCTCAATATTCCTCACTGAGATATAGCAAAGAACATCCCTCCCATTCATCTCAAAGGCATCATGATGGGAAAAATCCTCCAGGAAGAGCTCACCACGCACTACTTGTGGGCCAGGTCAGCATCACATTCCCAAACTGACACAAATGTGAGGTAAAACGTGTGGCTTAAACCCCCAGGAGAATGCTCCCCTTGCTCTGCTTGGCACTTCCTAAGGGCTCCCTTTTGTCACCTGTGGGCTCTAAAGCCCCCGAGGGCTGAATTTGCTGCTTCCCCTCCTGTGGGACGTGAGAGCAGCGAGTGCAAGGAGAGCTTCTGGCAGCATTTCAGCACAGCAACTTGTAGGAATTGCAGCGTGTCCAGCAGAGGAGAAAGAGCAGGAGGCTTGGTGGTGGCTTTTCCTTTAATCACTGTTTCAGAGGCTGTTCCCTGAAGCCACTCCAGGCTGATCCTGCCTCTGTCCCCAGTCCAAGAGTCCCGGTGTGTGCATCAAACACAGGGGAAAAACACTGCTGCTGCCTTTAACAGCTCAGATTCCTGGCCTTCAAAGGCTGTGCCCTCAGTTCCTTCCAGGAATGTCATTAAACCTGCATAACTTCTGGCAAACCTTCCCACGGACCAACCTGAGGCTGGAAAACCATTCCCTGCAGGGCTGAGTGTGTGTAGTGAATACCTTCAGCTGTTGGGGGTGCAGTAAATACACAGTAGAGGCCCAGCACTTTGAGGCAGTGAGTAGAGCAAAGTGCTTCTTTCTCACAGAAAACATTTTTTCTGCTTGGTCCAAGATGTGAGAAATGCCAAGAGGTGGCAACCAGGAGAAGGAAGTTGCCATCCTGCTGAAGCAGGGGCACGTTTCAGCTCTAAAAGAGAAGTATCCTCCCTCCCTGAGACAGGGAGAGCTTGCAGAGCTCGGGGCATGCAGGGTGACAGAAACAAAGGGACTTGGGAAATACAGATGTGCATCAGAGCCTGGAAGAGGCCCGGGGAAGGTGGGATGAGGAGATGATCCATAGGGCTGTTCCTCAGCACAGCTGGGCTCCTGACTGCCTGTCCCTCAAGGATTTCTTTCCACCTCGTGTGTCTCTTAGGAGCTGTATGAAAAAGCCTCCCAGGAGGTGACAGGACCCCTGAGCTCAGCCCACCAGTGGGTGAACATGACCAACGTGTCCGTGGAGCTCAACACCACACACACGGTGAGGGCAGCAGGGAACGCCCTATTCCCGCAGCAGCACCTGTGCCACAGTGAGGGAAATGTTTTTTCTCTCTTCCCCCTTCCCTTCCCCTCTTCTGATTTAGGTTAAAACCTGCAAACCAGCCCTGGGGCACAGCTTTGCTGCAGGGACCATTGACGGAGTGGGGGCTTTCAACTTCACCCAAGGTAATTTGGGAGCAGATCCCAATGTGGCTTTGTAGGAAGAGGGAGGGCACGGGGCAGCCCCCAGATGGACTGAAACCCCCAGAGGCACTTCACAGCATCCAAAGGGATGGCTTTTAGGAAGGTGGAGGGAACCCCCTCGCAGGTTTGTCTGCATCCATTTGGGAAAAGGGCATGGCCATGCCGCGGAGGAAGAGAAGGGAGAAGAAAGAGTTGGTTTGGGACTCTCCTGGTTGTTTGTTCTCGTTACCTGGAGGCTGCCAGGATGGGGCTGAGCTGGGCTGAAGCTCAAGCTCTTCACCCCAGGAAAGGGAGGTGGTCAGAGCCCACTGAGAATTATCCCACCCCTGTGAGCTGGGAGCAGGGAGTGTGTGTCTGAGAGCTGCTGGGGCAGCTGAGGAACGGGGTTTGAAGATGTTTCCCCCTCCAGGCTCAGTAGAAGGGGACCCGTTTTGGGATCAGATCCGGGACCAGCTGCTGGGAGAGCCATCGAACGAAACCAAAGCCTGCCACAGCCCCAAGCCCATCCTCTTCAGCACCGGAGAGGTAAGGACACAGCTGTGTGTGCCCTGGGAGTGCAGGGATCGCTGGGCTGGGCTGGGACCTCAGATCCCAACCCCTCATGGGTTTGTCAGGGAGCTGCAGGCAATGCCTGTGATGTCCGGTGGAGAACAAGGAGGGAGCACAGGCTGCATGGGCTCTGCAGAGCTGCTGCTCCATGGATCCCAGCCCATCCCCATGCTCAGGGCACGGCTTGGTGTTTGCACTTTGTGAGCTCTCCCCAGGTCCTGCTTTACAACTCCAAGTGGAAATCGCTGCCCCTTTTCCCACCTGGTGCTCCCTTGGCACTGAGGCAAATGTGCTGCTGCAGAGGGATCATGGCTGGGGTTCTTTAGAGCACTTAGAGGAGGCCATCTGGATAAGGAAATTCCTTGTTATTCCTTTCACCAGCCTCCTTAAAAGCTTCCCTGCTGTCACTCTGTGTTCAATCAGCTCCCCACTTCAACTCTCCCCAAAAGAGGCCCCAGCTCCTCCCAGCCTCCTCCTCCATGCAGGATGGTGTTACTGAGTGGAAATTACACTTTATTCTTACAGCTCTAGCACATTTTAGGGATGCCCTGGCAGGCCTCTTGCTTCTTGACAGTGCTTCACAAGCTTTTGTCATTCATGTTTTGCCCCCAGCAAATTGCTCCTCAGGAAAAAAAAAAAAAACAAACCAAACCCTTTTTTGGCTCGCTGGAGTGGGATTTTTAATCTCCTCATCAATTTCAATTCTATCCTTTTTCTATACAGGTGAGGGGTTTCTAGGTGCTACCCTGACCCACTTTGCCTAAATCTGCCCCTCTGGCAACACCTTATTTAGGTGTTTTTTTTTATTTTTGTTTGTTTTGTTTTGTTTTGCCTTACCCATAGTATTTACCTGTGCCTTACGTGACTCTTATAGTCAGACATCCTATAAAACACTTTCTGACGTGTTTCACAAATAACTTTAATTTACAAATAAATTTATCTGCCTCGTTGATGACTGTAGGAAGGAAAACACCTCAGCTATTTTTTTTTTTTCTACTAAACCAGAGTATTTATCTGCACTTTTTCCATCCCCTTTAGATGACCTGGCCCCACCCCTGGCACCCGGACATCGTGGATGTGCAGATCGCTGCCATCGGCTCCCTGGCAATCCTCGCTGTTCCCGGCGAGTTCACGTGTGTATTCCTTGGCTCTTGCTCTATTTACTGCAGCCAGATTTCATCCAAACCTCCTGGAACAGTTTTGCCTGCAGATAGAAAAGGGGTTAGGCTCAAAATTGTCCCCAAACTCACCCTGAGAAGGACTAGGATGCACACAGGCTTCCTGAGGAATTTTGGTCGTAACAAAATGCAGTTCCAAGGAAGCCAAAGGAGTTTGTTAACTTTGATTCTGGTTTTGGCAGCACAAACACCACAGTGATGAATTGCACTGACTGTTGGTGGTGCAATGATGCAAATTTAAAGGATTATGGTTTATCCCTGGTACCTTTATTTCTACCCTGCCCTGGGATGCTTCCAGCCTCCCCGGCCGTGGTGATGGGTGTGAAATATTTTGAGGTGTTTTGGTTGAACTTGTGTATAGAGGCTTTAAGGGATGTTGGGCAGTGCTGGAGCTGCTGTGGGAATTTCTGGTGAGTGCTGCAAGTCCAGCCAGCAGTTCCTGCTTTAGATCCCTGCTCTCCACATCTCCAGGGGGGGTCGGGCTCTGCTCCCAGGGAACTGGGACAGGACAAGGGGAAACGGCCCCAGGCTGTGCCAGGGGAGGCTCAGCTTGGACAGCAGCAGGAATTTCTGCATGGAAAGGGTGCTGAGGCCTTGGCAGGGGCTGCCCAGGGAGGTTTGGAGTGCCCATGGCTGGAGGTGTCCAAGGAAGGGCTGGAGGTGGCACTCAGTGCACTGGGCTGGGGACAAGGTGGGCGTCGGGCACAGCTGGGACTCCATGGGCTGGGAGGGATTTTCCAACCTCAGTGATCCTGGGATTCCGTAGTTCTGGAGCCTGACTTTGTTCCCTCCATGCCCTAGGACCATGTCTGGACGCAGGCTGAGGGAAGCTGTCAAAAGTGTGAGTTGCAGCACGTCTGGAACTTCTCTTGAGCCTCCTGGTTTTTCCCTCCTCCCCTCCCAGCTGGGCTCACGGGGCTCGTGTCCCACAGATGTTTCCTTCTCCCATTTTCTTCAGACAGATTTTCCATCTGCTTCCTGACAGGCAGGAGAAATGAATATCCTCCCCTAAAACACCAACTGATTGGGTTTCCATCCATTAAGCCAATTCCACAGGGATCCAGGCAGAAATGATGCCAGCAGGAGTTTGGCTCTGGGATGGAGGGGTTCAGCTCCTTAATCCCTACCAGGGATTTTGCAACATGAGAACAAAAGAAGAGGGAAAAAAAAAAAAAGGCAGAAGTATTTTTTTCCATTTGATTGGCACATCCTGGCTGCAGCCTAAATAAAATTCCAATCCCAGATGCCTTCTCCACAATTCACTGGGCCTTTCTCACACTTATATCCCTGACTTTTTAGGAGTATACAGACATCAGCTTTCAATAACCCCCCTAGATTTACTGGAATGTGTAGTCATTTGTCCTCTTTTTCTTTGGAGAATGAATATATAATAATGCCAACTACCATAACAATAATAAAAATATTGATATAATAATAATAACAACATATAGTTGTAGATAACAACGTATAGTCGTGCATTAAGCAGTTGTTTCAAGGTAAGGGTTCTATTTTCTTCCTTAGGAATTTGATTCCCATGGGACACAAGGGATGAACGTTGTGATTGCAGGGCTGTGCAATGTCTACACCCACTACATCACCACCTATGAGGAATACCAGGTAAATGTTAAAACTGGGGATTGAATCTGTCTAACTGAGCTCAGCTTTTGGCCCCAGGGGCTCATAATTCACATGAAATGATGTGTGTTTGGAGTTCTTTTCCTCTGCCACAAAAACGGGCAGGGAGAACCAGGAGGGAATGTTGGAAGAACTGGGGTTGGAAGAATCCCAGCCCAAAAAGCTGGAGGGGGAGGCAAGTTGCATCATAAGCCTTTAAAAGAGGGTAAAAACTGTGATAATTGGAAGAGCAAAGAGGGTAAAGACTGTGCTAACAGGAAGAGCGAACAGGCCTTCCCTGTTTGCAACAGGTTGGAGAATGAGGAGTAACCTGAAATTGCAGCAGAAATACTTTGGCAAGTTGCTGGGGCTGTCTCCTTATCCCCATGGCTGATCTTGAGCTGGGTGGGATGGGATGTACAAACCACTCAGGAGCCTTCCCAACCCTCCTCTCCCAAATTTCTCCTTTCCAGGTTCAACGGTACGAGGCTGCCTCGACTATTTATGGCCCACACACCCTTTCTGCTTACATCCAGCTATACAGGGGCCTGGCCAAGGCTATTGCTCTGGTAAGCAGCATTTCCTACATGCCACAGGCTGCTGGGGACATCTAAATCCTGTCAGTGGTGGCGGCTGTTCCTCACTGAGGCCACCCGACTGCTGCCCTTTCTCTTCAGAATCCACCTTGAGAAACACCACATGATACGAAAAGAACCCCTGTAATGGGGGTCTGACACCACTTGAGAAATTCTGGGGGTTTTGCAGCTCAAAGTGTAGGAGATCAGCACCTCCAGCCTTTCAGTTGCTGCTTTTCTACCAAAAGGAAAAAAAAATCTGCAGCGTTTTTGGTGTACCTGGCGGTGCCCATTATCACTGTTACCATGTGGATGGGCAGGAGCCGTGGGCAGGAATATCCTGGGATATCCTGGGGCTGGATTTAGGAGAGCCCAGCAAGAGGGCACCAGGTGTCCTGCAGGGATTGCTCCTGCAGGCAGAGCACAGATGGAGATCCTCTGCTTTGCTTTCACGCTCGCTTTATTATTCCTACAATCTGTGCGAGCAGAGGCTGGGAGGCAGAGCTGGAGCAGGGCCGTGGTTCCTCAGGGAATCCTGGCTGCCCGTGTGGATGTTCAAGGAGCACATCTTCCCTCTCCTAGAATGCCACTCAGGAGCTGCCCCGTGGTCCAGAGCCCCCACTTTTCAATGTAACCAGCTTGACCCTGCTGCCTTCTCTCAGCGCCGAGAACGCGCCGGCCAACAAAAACTTTGGGGATGTGCTGGAAGAAGTGGGACCAGAGTATCGAGAGGTGAGAGCTTCAGGGAGTCCCTTAAAACCTGTTGGGGAAATTGCCTTTAAATTCTTGCCCCTCACCAAACAGCTCTCATCTCTGTGACGGGCACGGTTGAGAAGGCAGGGACAGAGCGTTTCCATGCCCATGCCACTGTACTGAATGGGAATCACATGGGTGAATAAAGGGGAAAATAAAAGCCCTTCATTCAGCACAAAGCAGATTTCTGCCTCAAAACAAAATAACAGTTGATTAAGGAGGCAAATATTGTACAGTGATTTTTTACAAGCAGCAATCAGGTCACCTTTGATGCCTCTGCTGTGGAATGTAAATGGAATGAAATCAAGATGTGAGAAATGGTTCTGTTTTCAGTGCTCAGCATTTAGATAAGATGCTCAGAGCAAGGGCTTTCCCTTCATTGCTGTCTCCTTACTCCCTGCAGTAAGGCATTCTGAAAAATCCCCTTATTTCCTCCCTTTTTATGTGCAGTGGGGGAGTTTATCCAGCAAGCAGGACAACTGAAATGGCAAGGCCCAGAGCAGCAGTTCAAAGTGTCAACCGTCCACTGCTGTTGCAACAAGTGAAATTATAAATAATTTAAAACAGCGGCAACAACAAACTAAGCACAATAAAACACCACAAAACCAACCCACCCCCTAAAAATACATCAAATGGCCTCTTGAAAAGATTCTTTTAATGCGTTGCTTAGCCTTTAATACAACTCTCAATTTCCCCCCAGAGAGAAGTTGCTGAAGTGACTTTTGTGGGTGCAAACCCCAGGAACTCTGCAGAGAATGCGGTAAATGCGATGGAATGGTGCTGGAATCGGGGTGTTTGGGATTAATGGATATTTGGGTAGGATTTTTTCTTTGCTGGGAGACCAGAGGAAAGTGTGTTCTTTGGGAATTCACACCGCCAGAAAGCTTTTGGGGCAAAGAAGTGAATTTGAGCTGTTTATGATCTCTTTATATTACTGAAGTTGAACCTTATTATGTGTTAGATCAGGCTGGTATCCAGGGCAAACCTGGTCTCTTCCATCCTACCACCCTGCTGCTTTATTTTAACAAACCAAAGGAAATTAGAAAAGCACTTAATACATTCCATTGCTCACCTTGCATAGACATTGTCACTGCCCATTCTCTTCCTGCAGATAAGTTCTTTGCATCATTTATCAGCTTAAATTTGTGCTTTGGCAATAGTAAAATATAACAATTTTGCCAGTAATTCCCACATTTGCCAGTAAAGCATGAGGAAGCACCGTCCCCATCCAGTTTAAAGTGCCACAGAAGGTGGGGACTGTACCTTCAGTGTCTGCCAAACTCTGGTATTTTTATTCCAGACTGAGCATAACTTCCTGACGGTGGAGAGATACTCCAGCATTTCCAGCAGCTGGCACGTGGTGCTGAACGACGCCTCCTGGGACACCAGGTGGGTGCCCTGAGCAATTTCCCTGTCCCACAGAATCCAGGGAGTCATTCCAGTCTGACCTGAAGGGCTTCATTCCACAGCTCCTAACCTCAGGTTATTCCTGGCCTTGCAGGGGATGCTCTCCAGAGGAGGATCAGCTCATATTTGGGGAGGGTGACTTTGGCAAAAATGCTGATCCCCTTGGCTCCAGAATCTGGAATGGAGGCTTGTGAATTTGGGAAGCAGAGGAGGAAAGGCAGGAATTAGAGAAGGCTTATGGTCCACCTTGCTCCTAGCCTATATCCATCCCTCTGGCACACCTTGGGGATGAATAAGATGCCAAAGAGAAAACAAGAGGCTCACAGGGAAAGCTGGCCAGATGTGCTGTGCAGCGCAAACAGATGACAGTTTTTTTAAAGTTTGGAAGGAAGAAAAGTTAAGGGTGAATATGTTAGCCTTCAGGAAAAATATCCACAAAGCAGCAAGGCTGGTGACACCTTTCAGAGCTGTAGGTGGATCTTCATCAGAGATTCAGAGCCCAGAGCCAGCTGAAAGACCTCTCGTGTCCAGATGATGTGTGGGGTTTTGAGGCTGAGCATTCTCTGCAGAGTTTGGGGGTTGAGCAGAAAGGCTTTTGCACAAGGAATCTGTAAAAGAAGATGGGCTTTTGATGTGGAAATGGGTGCCAGAAATCCTGAGCTCAATCATTACAGACTTTGTTTGTGACTTAAGTGAATATTCACCCTCTTGGTTTAGCTCTGCCCCTGCACAGGGAGGACTTAAAATACACTTACCCGGTGTGCCTTCATCTCATTGCACGTAGTGAGCTCCAGTGAAACGTGGATTTCCCTGCTGACTGCAGTTTTGGGCCTGTTCCCCAGGTTTTACTGGAGCAAAGGAACCAGTGGCCAGAGCAACGTGACCATCGAGTGGCACATCCCGGCTGGCACCGAGCCCGGCACGTACCGGCTCCGCTACTTTGGGCACTACAAGAAGAGGGCGGGCCTCTTCCGCCTGGTCACGGTCCCCTTTGAAGGCTCATCCTCAGCATTTCAAATCACAGCTCCTTAGCTGATCCCTTTCCATGAAGGAATGGGCAGTGTCTTGGTCTGGAAAGACAGGTGTCTGCCAGGGAAAAGCCGGAGCCTGCCTTGGAATGGAGAATGCAAACCCCCTCCCTCCAAATTATTGTAATTTTGAAATTAACGGGCTTTCAGGCAAAGATATGGGGATGGTTCCTTACCAGGAAAATTAAAATAAAAATGTAATAGTACAAAAAACCAACCAAACAAAAAGAAAACACTGACAGAGTCAGAACACAACCTGACACCCTGTTGTTGGTCAGGGGCTTGGTAGCAGTCCAGTCTGCAGTGACAGATGTGGTTCTGTTGAAGCAATGATCCTGTAGCAGGGTGTAGTTTTCCTCTGAAGGTCCAGTGGAGGTGAGATGGGTCTGGTCTTCCTCTGGGAATCCAGTGCAAACAGGCTGTGCTGGTGTTCTGAATCTCAGGTTTTATCCAGGTAGGAATGTTGGCTCCTCCCACTAGGTGGAGCATCTCCCACTGGGATGATGTAATTGTATCAGCCATGCAGTGAGCCTCGATGGCCCATGAACAGCAGATATCCCCTGGAAGGAGGATGGGTGGTGGAGGAGATAAAGAACACGGCCCCACCTGGTTTTAACAGGTGACCCGTTAAGAGAAGACACCCGCCCCCTCCCTCCGAGGTTATGAGAAATGGGTTATACTAGACATAAAGAAAAACACCTCCCCAACTGGTTTCAACAGGTGGCAATAGAAAACACACATCTGGTTACATTTTGGTTGCATTGCAACCCAAGACAGGCAGTAGATTTCGTATCTGGGCTCTGCAGGGGTTGGACTTGGATGATTCTTGTGGGTCCCCTCCAACTCCAGATGTTTCCACGATGTTCCAGGAGGGGTGTTTTGTGGCTCTGGGCATCACTGCTGCTCCTTGAGTGCTGCTGGTCAGTCTTTGATGAGGATGATTTGCTTTTCCCTGCAGTTGAGTGTCCTCATGTGTTCTCAGTCAAGTGGTTCCTGTCCTGGCCAGGCCCAGTTTCAGCTGATTCTTTTTGTAATAATGATGTAACCTCTTCTTTAGCCATTAAACCTGTGCCTATTGATGGTGAATAGGCTCTCCCAGAGGGAATTAGATGGAAATCAGTAAGAACTGAATTTATGAGTTAAAGCTGTGGGTGAGGCAGCTCTGAACACACCCTGGCCCTGCTTTGTTGGAGCATCAGGAAGGACCCAAGGCCAGCAGGCTCTGGCTGGCTGAAGGGCCACCCAGAGTCACCTACAGGTGGGTTACCAGAAGGGTTTGTGGTCCCTCTTCAACCCTCACAGGAGTTCATCCCAGCACAGAATGAAGATACCGCTGCAGGGTACCAGGACAGTGCCCAAACCTGTTGGCTGAAAGGGTTTCACCACCAGAAAGTCCCCAGGAATGTAGAGGATCTTCCCAGGAGAGTTTCAGAGCTTCCAGGACAAGGCCATGACCACCTTGAGCCAGTGTTGGTGGCAGGCCTCTCCTGAGCTGCCTCCCACCAGCACTGCCATGGGCTGCCATGACTGGGGACAACTCCACAGTCCCTAAATCCCTTCTGCCCTTGGTAAGTGGTAGAACTGGGGCCCACGGGGAGAAGAAAACATATTCCAGGTCTGGATTTAGGATTCTTGTAGGGCCTGACAGCTAAACAACTGTAAATGTTTAATAAGCTTCAATAATGTGTACCAATTTTGTATGCAATCTCCTTAATTCTTCAGAGAATCATCAATCAGATAATTTTGCCTCTCTTTAAAATCAGTAGGAGAGGATGAATTATTCATTTCCAACCAGCTGCAATCAGTCTCAGAGATCCCCATCCGGAGGAGCTCAAAGCAGTCGCAATATTGAGTCAGGAAAAAGAGAGGGCTTTGAAGAACATCACTGGGAATCAAATCCCTGGGGATGCTCCTGATGTCCTGTCCCATTAACTCTCCCAGTCACCCCACTAACAGTGGATTGGTTTTTTTTTTCAGTAGGACAAGTTTTAGCAAGCCAAGCTGAATTGCACAATTAAAGATTTACCATCTAAACCATGAGCATCTGACCCCAAAAGTCAGTTTTTAGGAAGCATGGGAGAGGAAGTGTTGAAAGTCAGAATTAGGATATCTGGAGAGTCCCTCGTGCCCCAGCACAGGTCCCCTAGTGAAACACCTCGTGTTTATTTGGCTGTCACCAGTGGGCAGGATTTTGAAATTTAGGGGGCATTTTCTTGGGGGTGAGGGGCAAGATTGTCATCATATTTTCTGGGTAGAAAATTCTCTGGGAGAGAAGCCCTTGGTTTTATTTGCTCTGTAACAGCCTCGTGACTGTTGGCAGGCAGCGACCAGCAGCCCTTCCCTGCTTCCCTGCACGCTTTTTTGGGATGCTGTGCCTGGATCCAGCAGCCACTAGGTGCCAGTGCTGTTTTACGCGAGAACGAGCTCGAGCCAAAGCCTAGGAAAAAAAAGAATTTTTCAGGAATTTGGGCACCTCGCCAGCTGTTAAATATAGCACTCACTACTCCTCACAGTTGCTCGTCCCTCTCCCGGGCTGCTGTCCCTCGACATGGAGCCATTTGTGCCCTGCTACGTGCTCGGGAGGAGGGCAGAATTCCACCTTTGTTTTATTTTTGTTGGCGTGGGATATAAACTGCCACGAGCTCGGGAAACTTGTGTCCTCAGGGTGAGCTCCTGCGCACGACCCGAGCACGCCACAGCCTCTCTCCTGCACAGCCTGTCCCTTCCCAATTTACCGGCAGTATTAGGAGATGCTAATTCGGGATCTGACCCGAGGTGCTGGGGGAGAGGGGAGAATCCTCTGCTCTCTTGGGGCTTCGGTGCAGGATTTGGGATCTGTTGGATCCTGTGGTTGTCTGGGGCTCTTTCCAGCATCCCACGGAGGGTATTTGTGTGCAGCCCATCTGCAGCTCTCTGGTTTTTAACATCTCCACAGCCAGGGTCAGATATATGGGGGCCGGGGACCAAGGAATGTCACTCTTCCAATGTTTATTCCTTAAGCAATCCCAAATCTGGACGGGCACAATCTTGTGGATAGCTGGACCCAGGCCAAGACAAATGTCTGAGCACGGAGGAGAGTTTGAGGTGTCCAGGGAGAGAGCAGCCCACCCCAAGCATCCCCAAAGGACAGGAATTGGTGGGCAGGGGCTGTCTAAGCCCCCACCAGCACTTAAAAAGGGACAGCTGAGAACTGGATTTTTATCCAAGACTGAGATTTTGGGGGACACAACAAAGAAGAAGAAGGGAACATCCATCTCGTCAGAGCACCACAAGTAGCACTGAGGGCCAGGCTGACCCCCAGTCAGTGACCAGCAGGGACTGGTGACCCCTGACTGGGATGTCACCTTCAAAGGTCGTTTGGTTTGGTGTGTTGGGGTTTTTTTCGTACTTTTTGTTTTGTTTTGTTTTTCCCCCAAGAAAGGGGAATATGTGAGAGACCCATGAGATGAGATGGTCCCTGGGAGATTTAGCTGGGAAAAGGGAGCCATGCAAGCTCCAAGGTAAAGCAGATCCCTTTAAAAGTCACATCATCCCATGGACGGAGGGGGTTTCAGTGGGACATGAGAGTTTCCCTGTGGGAAGTTCCAGGGTCCAGCCAGCTCCAAGCACAGAGTTGTGTCACCCTCAGAGATGTTTTATTCTCACTCTGCACCTCAGATGAGAGGCCCTGTGTTGTACAGACCTCCAGGAAAGCCCTGGCTGGAAGAAGGGAGATGGAAAATGCAGTCTTTGTACCCCCTGCCTTGCCAGCAGCCAAAGATGAGGCCATCTGCTGATTTTTCTGGGCATAGATCTCATTACTTACACCTCAGACTTGTCTTAGACTTGCTGGTGAAGGGTAGATAAGGTTTTTGGCTTTGTCTTGCTCTCCACTGGGAACCCACATCTCTAGAAACGGGAAATAATGTTTTCTTTAAGTTGGGCTGTGGGTTTGAGATTCCTTGGGAAATCATCCTTGCTCTCCAAAACTGACCAGCCAGCTGCTGCTGAGCAAAGAGGGGATCTCAGTTGTGCCAGGGGGGAAATGTTACAGCACAACAGCAAATTCTCCACTGCCCCGGTTTTGGAGGAAATGAAAGCAGGACATTGGGAAAAGCTAATGAGGGAAAATAACAGAGCTGGCAGAGCTGCTGGAGCCCGGAGTACAGCTGACCTCTTTGGAAGAACAATGTCAAGCTGTTTTGGCAAAATCTCTTTTGGAGTGGCAGGGAGGCCAGGTACCAGAGCTTCCCCCATTTCCTGGGCTCAGGATGTGTCTTGAAAGGTGCAAACCCAGAAGCCCTCATCTCAGGAAATGCTGTTTCTCAGTCATTTAACTCTGACGGAGCAGGGAACTTCTCAGTTGTTTAACTATGATGAAACTTCCAAGGAGCAGGACCTCATCTTAAAAAAGATTTACCTATCAGTGACCTGGCAACAGGCTCTTCTCAAGGTGGGGCCAATCCTTCATAGCCCTAAATGACGGATCTCCCCATCTGCCCCTTATTTTTGCACGGTGCTGTCTCACTATCGATACAACCCCCAAAAAGTCTCCACTGGGATCTGGTAAGGAACAGTCACCACTGTAATAAATCCACAGCAAACCCAGTTCCGGTAGCAATGACAGGTAGATAATTACTGATCAAAGAGGTGCTGGGAAAAGAGGCCAGGAACCCCTTGATTTTCCACTTGGAAGTGCAGAAGTACAGAACTGCTGATTTTCTGCTGCATGTGCTTGGTGAGGGTCATCAAAGTGCATGTGGAACACGCTCCTGAACAGCTTGTGACCCTGCCAGCGTGACCTGGGATCGATCCCTCCGGAGCAAAGTGTGCTCCTGTTTACCACAGAAGTATAAAGGGACTGAGGCGTGTGTTTAAAAAGTTTTAATAATATTTCAAAGTCCAGTGAATGTCCTCAGATTACTCGAAAATCACAGGGTTGCTTCACAGAATTTAGTCCTGGTTCTAATTTGTGTAACGGATGATTGAGATGCCATTTTCCCCTTCATTCCCTTCAAACATACACGATTGTCCTCCAGTAAATGGAAATTGTGATTTTTCACTACACTTCACAGTGCTAAAACTCTATACAAACCTTGTACTACTCGTACAAAAATAAGTGCTTCATGCACACGTTTTTAATACTGCTTCTTGCCCTTTGCTTTGACATCTTTCTGAACTTATATAAATAGCTGAAAAAGCAGACTAAACTTACTGAACACGGTAAGCGAGAAACACTTCCTGCCAACGGTTTGAGAGACTCTCCTGGCTATGTTCCTCGTTGGCAAACACCACTTAGATACAGAAGAGAAAAAAAAAAAAAAGCCACGACATCCGTAACACTCTCGGTTAATCGGCCCTCTGTGACCAGGTTTGTCCTTTGCTGCGAAGCCAAACGTGGCCAGCAGCAGCCGCAGAGGGCTTGTAATACCTTTAGGGTCACCCTAATGAGCTACTTTATAAATAGGAGGGGGTCTAACGGGACCTCAGACTGTACAGCTTATGGGATTTGTTCCATTCTACGGGAAACTGAGTCAGAGGAGGAAAGAAACACTTGGTTCCTGCAGTCACCACCTTGTCACAGACCCTCGTACTTTGCACAGCTTGGGGGATGCACAGGAAAAGCTCCCCTTGGAATGGCTTCTACTCTGCCACATCACAGCACCTAAAACAGGTGAAAAATCTGGGGCCAGATCTGCTGGGTGTCATCAACCCAGTCGTAAATTCTTCCTCCCGAAAGGGTTTTTTTTTGGTCCTAGACTGAATAAGTTCAAGTTTTCTTAGTGTGCATCACTAGGTAGGATTTGTGATACAGGATTAAGGTGTCCACTCTAGTTATCCAGCACTGGATTCCTCCTATATCTCCATAGCATCATTACTCCTGCCTCGATCCCACGGCAAGAAAAAATGGATAATGCCCCTGCTGTACACCAAAGGATGCTCCCAGCATCCCCAAAGGGTTCAAACACAGCACCAGCTCTGGTGCTCTCCAAATTAAGAGGTGCCTTTGCTGTTGGCATGAACCCTCTTCCACTAAATTAATTTTTGCTGGAAACAGAGCAGGCAGCAGCCTTAATTTGATGCATAAAGCCAGGCAGGGCTCTTTCCAACCTGGGAAAATGTTCTTTGGATATCATTTTATTCCTGTCGAGGTGCCTGCTATTACTGGGCCATGGCTGTGAGCTCTCGTGCTCTAATTAAGTAGAGAATTGGCCTTAATGAATGGCACTTTTCTGCTCCTCAGGCTTAAAAGTTCCCCTATTTTTCAGAGAATATGCCATTCGATGGGAAGTGCACAAAAATACACTAGCATTTGCTCAATTTTTGGATATGGCTGGGAGGGAGCAAAGTAAGAGGGAAAACTCTGCTGAATTCTTGTGCCCTGCTTTAAAAATAAAATTAGCATGGAAACCTATTAAAAATTAGCCTCTTGGGCTGGGCAAAAATGTTTAGGATGAATGATTTTTTGCCTTGGCAAAGAAGAATTTCAAAGAGCCTCGAGATGCCTGGTGCTGGTGGCACGGGGGGGTCAGGGAGAGGCAAACCCCCGTGGCCAAGGGGCACCTCTGCTCTGCCTGGTCTGGGAAACTTTGGGGTGGATGCAGGAGAATTCCCGGTGCACAGAGGGGTTTGCTGGGCTACCCCATCCTTCCCCAGTCCCTGTCACAACAGCCACGGGACCAATTGTTTTCAGCACAGGTTGTTGCTTGTAAACACACACACACACACACACACACACACACACACACACACACACACGCGGTGTATAAATATATATACACAAATAAATATATATATATACACCTGAGAACCTCTCATTTCCTGGGCTGAGCTTTTGCTTTCTAGTGTGAAAATCTGATTTTGTACGATTTTTTAAAAAAATTTCTCCTTTCCCCCCCCCACCCCGCCCTTAACATCCCGTTACAAAACTAAAGAGCTACAAGACCCAAAGTTGGACTAAAACGAACCTTTAGCCCACAGATTAGCTTAAAATCATGAGGGTATTGAATTACCAGACTGAGACTGTTTTTCTTTTCCTTTCTGCCTGTGCTGGGTTTGGAGGAATTTGGTTAAAAGGCTCCGTAGCCGTCGCTCCGTGCAGCGACAGCGAAGGCAGGATAGGCTTCGTAGGTCGCATATGTGGCCAAATCCTGTCCCATTGTCACTGCTTGCTTGAGCTGAGTGGCTGTGACAGCAGCAGCTGCGTTGGCAATGGTGTATCCTGAAGGCAAAAAAAAGAAGGAAAACCCTTGGATTAATGGAAATCCATCCCAAACTCGTCATCGCCTGGTAGGATTTGATGGAACGACTTTCGGTGGGAACAACCTGGGCAGCAGTGAGTCTGTTGGTGGGAGTAAGGTTAATAAATTAAACAATTCACGGGAAAATGAAAGCATTTCTTCACCCATGATTTGTTAAATGCAGTGCTGGAAAAACACCCCTCTCAGTTGAGTATTTTTTTCTTGGGTTTTGGTAATTTCTGAGCTAATTATTCTGTGCTCTGGACAGGTTTCCCCCCTGTCCAGAGGGCAAGGAAATAACCTAAAACAGGGGAAATTTGAGCAGGATTCTTGGAGAAAATATAGCTCTGATCCCTTCATGGCCAAAATACAGACAGTTTGGGGCAGCCATGGTAGGGAGACTCCCTCAATGCAACAGCATTGTAGACGGGATATTTTTGTTTTTTTTCCCATCAGTTTCTAATGGAAAATGTGGTTTCAACACTTCCAGATCTTCCATGGGAAGATGTAAGCGTTGGTATTTGAGAATGAATCACTGGGAAAACAGCATCATTTGGGGCTGGTTCCTCTGAAGGCAGGGCATAGCAGTTTGTTAACCAGACCGCAGTGTTTTGTTGTAAAAGAATCAGGAGTTAAGACAAAGCCTAAATTTGAGAAGAGCAGCTGGGGTATCCGTCGGATCTGCTGGACGAGACTCTGCTGCCAAAATACATCTCCCAGGATCCTGTCCGACCAGGTGGGCAACGGGATCAACTCAAGGTCAGCCAGAGCCAAGGTCCTCTTGGTGGGGGAATGGAAATACCGGGCAACAGGGAGCACACCCTGCCTCACTGGTGGTGTCACTTGGCGGAAAAACATGAGGAATTCCTTACAATTTGAATATTGCAGCTCTCCGGAGTATTTTCTTTGCACCGGCAAAGCCAGGTGCAACATCTCCAGCAGGAATTGAGAAATCTGGGACTTAAGGCACATCTGCCACCATCGGGAGAGAAATGAGCTGTGAGCTGGACATGGCCCAAGCTGAGCTTTAGTCCCTGACCAGGGACCAGTGTATGCTGCAAGCAGCAACTTCAGTGCATGTCCATTTGCCAAGCTCCCAAGACAAATAAATAAGGGTGGATGAAAGAAAAGGAGAGATGCTAATTAAGCAGTAAGTGGGGGCTGGATTCAATAAAGAACCCATTTGGTTTCCACGCTGCGGAAGCTGCACAAGCCCAGACAAATTGATTTTTCTGTGGCTTTTGCGGACTCCTGTGGCAGGAAGCCGGAGAGATGTTTTATTTTTTTTTTTTTTAAATCCATCCTTGAGACACTCCAAACAATAGTACTGACTAATGCGTTCCTCATGTGCAGCTTGGCACGTGGTGCTGCCTCTCCATCAGAACTACCGTCCTGCTGGAGAGCATGGCAAATGTAATTCCTGTGTTTCCCAGGATTTCCAAGCTGTTTTGGGCAGTTGCAAGAGCTACTGAGTATAAGTTCTCAAACTGGGAGGAAAATCTGGGGGTGTGAGAGCTGGGATCAGATCCAAACTTTCATGGCAGCATCATTTCTTTGGCAGAAGAAATCCTGAGTGTTGGCTCACAAGGAGCTGGGGGTGCTGGGGGCAGACAGGGAGCCCATGAAGTCACCAGCCATGTGTCCTTGCAGGGAGGATGGTGTCCTCCATCCTGGTGACACCAGGGCCAGGGAGGGGACTCATCCCAGGTGTGGCACTGGGGACGCCAGCTTTGTGTCCTGCGTCGTTTCTGGGGCTCCCAGTTGAAGGAGGCATTCACAAACTGGGAGGAGTGGAGGGCATGTGTGGAGCCGGGATGGGCCTCTGGATGTTGGGATTCCCTGCCTTGGACACTGCTCTGTGTGCTCTGGACACAGTCCCAGCTGTGGCACTGACCTGAGGGGTTGGGGTTGGAGCAGAGCCCCCACCCCAGTGCCCCCAGACTGAGTTGCTCTGGGCTGTGGACACAGACATTTGGGCAGTCCTGGGATAAAATCCTTTATAGGCAATAAAATGGCACAGGCTGCCCAGAGAAGCTGTGACTGCCCCTGGATCCCTGGAAGTGTCCAATGCCAGGTTGGATGGGGCTTGGAGCAGCCTTGGAAGGTGTCCCTGCCTGTAGCAGGGGGTGGAATTATGCGATCTTTAGGGTCCCTTCCAACCCAAAGCAGTCTGGAATTCTCTGATAAAGATGCCGGACACACAAGCAACACGAGCCGCTGTGGGGGAGCACAACCAGGCCAGTCCTTCGTGGCCAAAACCTACTTCATTCTTCACACCCACAAGGCACCAGCAGGAAAAGTGACATTCCAAAAGCCCTTTGCTGTACAGACATGCCCATACCTGGGAAGGCTGGTGCTGCAGGAGGCACCTCTGCCCCCTCCACGGGGATGCCCAGGGTCTGCAGGGTGTACTCAGCCGCGTAGGTCTTGGCCTCGTCGATGTAGGCGCTGAGCTTGGGTGGTGTGAAGGGGTGTCTGTGAGGACAGCACAAAGTTAGCTGGGTTTGCTCTCCCCAGGGCTTTCCTGCGAAATGCTGTGATCCACTTAGAGCTGGCACCATCCCACACAGCAAATGGAAGCATCGCTTCCCTGTGCTGGTGCATTAACAGAGCTGCTCTCCTCCAGGTGCTCTGGTTCCTCGCTGGGGTTATTGACCCTGGCTCTTGTGCTGGACACGACGTCCTTGCACAGTCTGTTGTGCTTTTTCCATCAAAAGGAAAACCCTGCTGTGTTTTTTCTTTACAATAGCCCGTCTGGGTTTTTCTTCACAGCACACAGCAAACAGAATTATAACCATTTCGGTCAGAAATGGTTACAAGGATATTTGGAGTTAAAATATCAGCATGTTCCTTCAAAGTCCCTTCATTTCCCCACCAGGGCTATCGTTTGCTTTCTTTTGTACAAAAAAAAAAAAAAAAAAAAAAAAAAAAAAAAAAAAAAAAGCACCCTTCTGCCTGGTTATGTCTGGCTTTCTGTAATGTTTGCATCAGCAGGGAGAGCACCAAGCACGGCAGACAGCACTTAAGTATACACCATGGATGTTTTTCTCCCTGTATTTTTTTTTAAAGTATTTATAAATATAACTATATAAACATACATCACACATAAATATACATTTAATAAATATTCTAGGAGATATTTTATAAATATTTTTTTTTTAAATGAAAGGAAACGGAGATCTGTGTGCTTGGGACTTTGAGGACAGCTGTTAGGTAAATTGTAAAAAATAAAAAATAAAGCCTAAGCCTCAGAAACCTTCCACAAATGACGTACATGGTGGGGTTCTGGCTGGCAAGGGCAGGGATGGTGATTTTGTAGAGGAAGAGCTGTCTTTGATCCTGGCCGATGGCAGAGTGGAGCTGGTACACAGGTTGTCCCCAGTTGTTTTTCTGGCAGATTTCTTCTAAGATCTAGAAGGAAGAAAAAAAAAAAAAAGGGATTTGTGCTGGGGTTAATTGCTGTGCAGAAGCCTCCTCACTTAGCTCCAGCCCCTGTGCTGAGCAGCTGCCTTCCCTCAAAGGGTTTTCAGGGAGTGCTGGCAGCTTCCTAAAAGCTTAGCAAAAATACAAAATAAATGGCAGCTAGAATACTGCGTCCACCCCGAAGTGTAAGATTAATCTAAATGCTTTATACTTTAAGATCTGTTTAATCCTGAAATTATTCCCAGTTCAGCTGGGCATCTGAGTCCTTTTGCTGATTAGATTATTTCAGTGTGGTTTTCTTTGAATCCTCCTCAGAAGCTCTGTCTCATGGATTTCTGTTTCAGAGGACTAAAGGAACTCGGGTTGCATTCATCTTCTCTGCTCTGCTGCCTCCCTGGCTTAGCGGGCTACCGAGAATGGGAAGTCCAAATAGGCTTCTCTTTAAAAAGAAAAAAGGTTGTGTTTCCATCCAATTAATTCCGCGGGCTTCAGCAGGCAATTGCAGCTTTTGAAATGCTGAACCACGTTGCCCTCAGCCTTGGCACAGCTGATCCCCCGGTAATTGGGAATAGCTGTCCAGAAACGCTCCTGCTTTGACTTGGGATTCGAGGGTTTTTAACCCACTGTCTGTGTGCTGTTGCTGGATTTGGTCACCTTCCACTAAATCAGGTTGCTCCGACCTGGCATTGGGAATTTCCAGGGATAGGGCAGCCCCAGCTTCTCTGAAAAACCTGTATCAGAGCCTCATCCCCATCACAGCCAAGAATTTCCTCCCCAAATCCCATCTATCCCTGTCCCCTGGCACTGGGAAGCCATTCCCTGTGTCCTGTCACTCCAGACCCTTGTAAAGTCTCTCTCCTTCCTTCTTGCAGCCCCTTCAGGCACTGGAAGGCCACAATTAGGTCACCCTGAAGTCTTGCTGTGGTCTACCTCATTTACAGCTTTACATTTGAATGGATTTAAAGCAAAAAAGTAAAATTTAAACCTCACTGCTGCTTTTTATTTTGCCACCACAGCTCCAGCTAAAGTTTAGAGTCTTGCGGTGTAAAATGCTTCATTACATAGTTCAGTTCTCAATTACAGTAGTTCAGTTTTTCACTGTGGCAACACTTGTTCCCTGCTGTCCCAACTTCCTTATATGTCAGTTTTATGAAAACTAATTTCACCTGCCCTAAGGCCCTGCAGAACCATTCCAGGGATTTCACACCTCTAGTGGAATGTGGCCTTATTCATGGCATGAGTTGCTACTAGGTGAGTTTTAAGGTTCCTTCCAACCCAGACCATTCTTTGATTCTGTGATTTGCCGACAAAATAGAGAAAGGGGACTTTTGCAAGAGGGAAAAAAAAAAAAATCCCACTGTCCAGTTTCCTGGGAGAAAACAAGGATGTTTTCATAAACTTTGGCAAACTGGATGCTGTGGCAATTGATGTGTTGAAAGGTAAAGACATGCTTCAAAATTCAGGGTGAAGTTGGTTTCTCATGTTGCTCTGCACAATATAAGGGGAAAAGAGTTACTGTCAGAGTGGGACATTCAGAAACTCAGGGAATTTATTCTGGATTTCTCCTCAGCCCTCATCCATCCATCTGCATCAACACCCACAACCAAACCAAGATCCCCTGAGCTGGCAGAATTCCTGTGCTAGGCTGGGTTATGTCAACGCTTCTTTTGCCACAAATGATTTGAAAATGTGCATTATTTCTCTCTACATGTGCATCGTCCCCTGGTGAAGCCCCAGGTGATGCACTTGATGTATCAAACCCACCGTGGCTGGGAATTCCTTGACCCGCGGTGCTTTTATGGCACAACAGGCAGAACTCGATTAAGGCATCTATGACAACGCTCCCCTGGCACTCATGATGATCTTAACGGTGTTCTCCAACCCCAACCATTCCATGATTCCATGACAGAGGGCAAGGCAGGTGGATATTGCAAGATGCAGCTGGCACTGCTCGTTTTTTAATGTCTTTTGAGACACAAGAATGGGTTTATTTACCGTCTGCAGCGCA
The DNA here is from genome assembly GCF_029207755.1 of Chamaea fasciata. Taxonomy (NCBI): domain Eukaryota; kingdom Metazoa; phylum Chordata; class Aves; order Passeriformes; family Sylviidae; genus Chamaea; species Chamaea fasciata. The sequence continues at coordinate 32,090,333 of NW_027094094.1, read as the reverse complement.
AACTCAACGAGCGGCCCGTTTTCCCGACACGACCCTTGGGGATGCGGACACTCTCTTTGGGGCACGTACCTGAGGGGCGAGTTTGATCCCTTGGGGCTTTAGCGTGACGTGGTTCATGGGGGTGAGCTCCATCCCTGGCAGGAGGTCGTAGAGCTTTTCCTCTCCCCTCTTGTCTCCCTTGAGGTGGTATCCGCGCCCCAGGCTCGGGAACGCCAGGTAGCCGCGGCCTCCCAGGCCTCGGACGCCCGCAGCCCCTACAGGTACATTCATGTAAATTTCTAGGAATGTAAGAAGGCATTAAACCGAATCAAATCACGGGAAAAAGGACCCTGATTCTTGCTGAAATGGAAAAGTTAGCCCCGCTTGCTAGGAGGATTGGGGAGCAGGTGGGCAGGAGGTGCCGTGGCCTGGGATAGCACAGGCTTGACACTGACGCCCTTTCTTGGATAGGTGAGGGGTTTTGGGGAAAACCTGCTTCTTTCTGCCCATTTCTCATCTTCTTTGGTCAGTTTTGATTTCAGGACAGCTTTTCACCCAGCTTTGTAGCTGGAAGGCAGAGAGGGGACAGCTGGCATCTTTTTTGTTACCCACCAGTGTAACATTGTGTAATTTCACCTTGAAAAATTCACATCTTACACAATTTCATCCCTATATGAACAAAATCCCTTTTTGGTTCTGCCCCGTTGCACTTCCATTTTTTCCCACTGAACCCTGCTTGGAAGTCTGGGGAGACCATGAGGCAAGAGACGGGTGGGGAGCTATCACATCTGTTCCTTTCCTAATGCAACCTTTAGAGGAGCTGGTTCACCTGTGTGGGAAAAAACCTGAGGAACAAGGGGTATTCCTGCTGCCCTGTCTCTTTCCTGGTGAAGGGACAAAAATTGGCCATCATGATTCTTGCCAGGCCTGTTAGGGTCCAAGCCTGCTGTGGGACTTGTCTTGGGGACACAAGGTGTCATCTTTGGAAGGAAGATCATATGGCAGAGTTATTTCTTTGCAAGCCCCAAAGTTACCTCTGAACTGACCAAATGATGTTTGTATTGACATTTAATTTGGGGGTACTTGAGTGTGGGGAGTTGATTTGGCTCCAGGCAGGGTCACCCAAGAGTTTTCAGAAATACGTTCTTTTATTCATAGATTGAATTACTTGGATTAATTATTATCAAGTTAAGAATCCCCCAAAAGGGGTCCTCCACCTCCCAGAGCACAGAATGGCTGGTCTGATTCCCTACCCTGCACCAGGGCAGTGTGGCTTCCTTGGAAAACTCTATGGCTTTGGGTCAGAAAACACCAGGACCAGTAAAACTTTCCCTGCAACTTTGAAAGCAAAGAGGAAACAGTGGTGGTGGTGGTGGCTGACTGTGGGAACCAGCTCCGAAGGGGGAAGGGAAAAGTGTTTTATTTGGTCTTCGCTGCAGGGGCAGGGCAAGGAGGGCAAAACCAGGAGGATTTGCGGGTTATTTACACTGGGCTGAGGGCAACCTAGAAGTGCCTTCCAGGAAAACGTTTTTTTTTTTCAGCTGAAAGATTGCCTTGGGGAAAGACAGAGCGTAAACCCTTTCCGAGCAGGACCTATGAGCTGGGGCAGCACCAACATCACCAACACCACACTGGTGTTGGTGTCTGGGCAGCAGCTGCCCAATCCCTGAAGGGGATTCTCGGGCACGAGGGGAATTACCTCGGACGGAGGGGGGCCGGAGGATGCTCCTGTTGCCGAGCCCCTTGGCGGCAGGGAAGTGCAGGTTGGGGATGGCCGCGTAGGCCTGGGGTGCGTAGAAGACCGGGGTGCCCAGGTAGGTGGTGGCAGGGTCGTAGAGGTGGCCCAGGGTGTAGGTGTAGTCCCCCTGCAGCACCGGGGCCCTGCCGCCCGTGCCGCGCGTGTACCTCACGTAGCTGTCCTTGTCCACTGGCTTGGCCAATGTCACCTCGATCGGGGACCCGTCCAGAACCTTCGTCGTAGGAAGAGAGCACGGGATGAGCACAGTGCTCAGAGTGCTTGGTGGAAATCCCACCTATGGAGGAACTGCCCCCACGTCCTGATGGGATGGGAAGATGGAGGAAGCCACCCCAAAAAAGCCCTGATAGAAATCCCACCTATGGAGGAACTGTCTTGATGGGATGGGAAGATGCAGGAGACCACCCCAAAAAAGCCTCGATGAAAATCCCACCTATGGATAGCAACTGCCCCCACATCCAGATGGGATGATAAGATGGAGGAAACCACCCCAAAAAAGCCCCGAATCCCCCTCACACCAGGAGGAAGGTGGCACTGGCTGGGTGAAGGTTTAATCTGAGAGTGCCCAGCCCTGTCCCCAGGTGGGAGAGGCTCCTTCAGCAAAGCCTTCAGAAGGCCTCGCTTCCCTGCAAAGCAGCTCGTAAGCTGGAGATTCCGTGTGCTCCCGTGGAGAACAGCAGGGGCACTAAAAATAGGAGCGGGGTTAACACCTCTTTGGGAACAGCTCCGGCTTTACAGTGAATTACATGCAATGCAAGAAGGGCTAAATTCAGCAGCCTCCTCGCAAATCCGCATCTGAATTTGGAGCAGATGTTTGGGCTGACCTCGTTTGTCCCAGTTTGCCATTCACACGCTGCCCTGCCAGTGTTTTTGTTGGCAGTCTGGAACAAGGATGTGAGTGTGAGCCAGGGGGAATCGTAACCCCTCCTTTCCTAGTTCTTCTTTCAGCTTTTCCTGTATTTTTTTTTTATTTTTTTTTTCATCTGAGCAGTGAGCTAGAGCCGGGTAAACACCACAAGTACAAGGAGCCAAAATGAATCGTTTGTGTACAGCAGAGCTGCTGAAAAACAAATTCAGGAGTATAAAAGCAACCAGCAAAAGGAATATTGGGATAACACCTCCAGGAGGGTTTTGGAGCTAATAAAGCAGGTGGCTTTGTATAATATACTGCACCCTAAGCCCCAGGAATTAACATTTACAGCAGCTTTACCTTCCCATTCAAGGCTTTCATGGCCTCCACTGCGTGTTCTCTTTTATTAAAGTGCACAAAGGCGTAGTCTCTAATTTTCTTTACTCTCTCCACTGCACCTGTGGAAAACATTGGAATATTAACGGGAAGGGGGGATTAGTCAGAAAACAGAGATCTGGAAGAGTGGTTCTGCCGGGTTATGAGCCCCTGGAGGGCAAAGGCTGAGCAAGGGTAGAAGAACAAGAGGTCAGTGTCCCCTCACCTCTTTGGATATATATTCCACAGGAAAATCAATATCTAGTGGTTGTAGCATTTCCAGGCAAACTAGAAGGTTCTGGGATCAGACACCAGGAAGATTCTCACTTGGACAGGAGAGGTTTTCTCCTGTCCAAACCATTCTGTTGGACACTACCTTTGGTCTTGTGTCTCCCTTCTGTGACAGACCACACACCAGCTGTGGGAACATCCCCATGTGATCCCCATCTCCCTGTTTTTGGACGAGCATTGGAGGCAGCTTCAGGAAAGCTGATGGTTCTGCCATAAAACAAGGAGGTTTTTTCTCCTTGACAACCAGCTCAGGATGTTCAGGAAGAATGAACAGCCAGCCCTGCCCTGGACAGAGCAGCCCAGGGAACTGGGATGGGCTGGGACTGATGGGGCAGCAGGTCTCTCTCTAAGAAACAGCCTCTCCCTAGGAAACAGCCTTTCCCGTGGCAGTGGGGCTTCCCTGGATGCCCCAATTCACCTGGACACAGCCCCAGTCAGGCTCTGCAGCTGAGGGTTGGCCCTCCTGGGATCGGGCCTGGGCTAGAGAATCTTTCTTCCAGCCTGAATCTTTCTTACATCCAATTAATCCAAAGTAATTCAAATGTAAATGACTTCTTGTTCTTCTTTTCTAAGTCCATCCCCCACAGTTTTCCCTTTCCCTTGCAGCTGCTCTGCTGCCAGGAACTCATACTCTGCACTGAGGAGTCTGCCTCCAAAATAACCCCACCAGTCCTGCTCCCTACAGCCACAGCCTTCAGCCACTTTAATTCCTCATCTTCTCTGCTCAACATCTGATGTTGGGAAGCACAACATCAGCCAGCCCAGCCTCTTGTAAAACCCCCAAAATATCCTTAGGAAACACAGCTAAGGGATGCTGAACAATTCTTCTGTTGGCTTCTTACCTCCTAAAGCTGAACAGGTGCACAGGGAAATGTCATATAGCCACAAAAAAAGCATTTACTTAGAAAAATGCAGGAGGAAACAAATTTCTTTGGTGTTCAGGGAGAGTCATTAGGAGCTGCAAAGGGCTAAATGAGCCTGTCCCAGCCTACAACCCAAGCAGGCTGCACGTTTTGGAATGACACAGGGACGGCAAAGTAGCACTTTGTGTCCTTCTGGAACAGAGGATGATTTTCTGAGCCTGAATTTATGGGAGTTATATGCTGATGCTTTGTTTACAAGTGGAAGCTTTAATGAACTCGCTGTGTTTTGAATATCCCCCTTCTGCCTCCTGGAGAGCATTCCAGGACACCAATCCTGAGCCAGAAAACTCTGCTCTTTCCTGCTTCTGCCTCTGCTGGGCCAAGCAATGTGATACCACTCTTGGGTCAGCTCCACGGAGAGCCCATCCATGGGACATTAGAGAGGGAGCATTGTCCCTCCAGCACATTGGGACAGCACAATCCTCCTGCTGGGTACTCTACCAGGCTTGGGCTTGGGGTTCTTAGGGAGCAAGGGCAGGGCTTTCCAGAGAGACAGCTCTACAGAAGTCATCAGACTGGGAATTTGGCTCAGATGTAAGGGGTGCTACTTGTACTGTATCCCAACTTGAGGAGCACAAGCAGCATTCCTGGTCCTGTCTATGGAGCCCTCAGAGATGTGGCAATTGCTGTGTCGTGGGGACCTCTGGGTCATTTTTTATTGGATGACTTGTTGATGTCAAAACAGCTCCTTAATGCCCTGGATTCAAGGTAATTTCAGCTAAGTAGTGCTGAAATGTGGCTCAATGAGTAAGGCAGAGAACCATGGCAGGGCAGTAAATCATTTCAGATCCCTGATGCCTTTTTTGATCTCACTGTAACTTAAACTGCATTTTCTCTCCCCAAAGGTGGAAGTTTTGCTGCTCTAATGCACCCATTCCTGATTTTAGCCACCAAAATAAAAGCTGTTTATTAAAAACAAAAATAAAATTCCAACATGAACGCCGAAACGATAAAAGGAAAACAAAAGCTGATGAAGAACTTCTGTTGTTATAGCAGAAAACTTCTTGGGAGCGAAGCAGATGACTGCTACCAAAGAGTCAAAAGGCCACAAATGTGTTTCTGGGGAGTGTGAGGTTGTTCAAAGCTCGGGAGCAAAAGTGGGTAAATAAAAGAAGGAAACAGTTCACTGAGTGGGATAACATAAATTTAACTCAGGGGTAAAACAGGGTCTGCAACAGCTTGATGGTGACTAAAAGTACGAGCCAGAAATGCTGGAAGGACACAAGGAAAACCTGTGAAGGCCTTGCATTGCAGCCTAGTCCAGAAAAAGGCATGCACAGAGCAGAAATGAGAAGTTAGTGGAAGAAAAAGGAAGCTCTGCAGCATATTTTAAAAAATTAATAGAAGGAAGTTAACAGGAGTGAGATGAAAGGAGATTTCACATTGCCAAGCATCAGTTCCTAATGCCTAATGGACTGTGTGGCTTGTAGAGCTTCAGAAATGGGTTATTTTTACTTTGTTGGTTTTGGGTGGAATTTCCTAAAGCTGGAGCAACTCAGAAGTAAAATCTTCTTTGAAAGCCAGCAGGATTTTTATTCTCCCGGCTTTTTTTGAAAAATCTCACCCTAAGTGCATGTAAGATGTGCCACAAAGGAATATTGAATTAAATGGAAAGCACTAATTATTCACCAATTTACACGAGGACTGGGGGGATGTATGAAAATGAGTTCAGAACTTAGATCAGATAAAACAGATTTGTATTAAATCACTCTATTTTTATCACCATCCCTTGCCACAGAAGAATGCTGAAGTCACCCAGCTGCTTCACCAACTCCTTTTAAGAAAGCCTAAATGATTCCAAAGCATTTTGATGATGCAGGGCATCTCCATGCAGCATTTTGGGTCTCTTCATCCTCCTTCGCGGTGGCTGTAGCTGGGAATTAAGCAGCCCTTAAAGGGATGGCATTTTGGGTGGAAGCCTTCAGCCTTATGACAATTTCCGTGGAATTGTCAACTGGAACATTTCACAGCAGAAAACCAGCTGGTTTTTTTATCCCTTGTGGCATTTTAGGAACGCAGAAGTATTTCCATTTGCAGCAGTTTGTTTAGGAGAAAGAGCACCAGTGAGTTCCTCCTACCTGGTTTGATGCTGTTGAACTCCTTCTCTATGGTCTCCTCGGTGGTCGAGAGCATGAGGTTCCTCACGTAGAGGATTTTCACTGAGGACATGGTGTCCTCATCCACCTCCACCTCCGGCTCTGCCCAGTCCACGGCGATGGGGTGTCCCCACAGCTGGATCCTTCCTTTAAGGGAACGGGCATGGTCAGTGCTGGAGGGCTTTGTCCCCTCTCACCCCTGCTCATGCTCTATTTCACAGCAGAACAGGCCAAATTCGACAAACATAAGCCCCAGAAAAGCCTTCCTAGCTCAAAGCACTGCTGCAGCATCAGCTCCCTTCCGAAAGCAGATGGTCACACTTGGAATGGTCTCCTGAAAATACCTTTGGAGCCTGGAAAATATGGAATAAATCACTTTAGGCCTGCATTTCCTGGAGTGCTCTCTAAAGGGAAATATTTCAATGCACTTATAAAAATCCCTTCTGGCCAGCAAAGTTTCATTCCCTCGATACCAGAACGGGGATCCTGAAGTCCCAGCGGGATGGAACGAAACAGCAAAAGCAAGGACGTCTCTGCGTGTGTTTGAATCTGTTTGGGTGAAGCTGCAGCAGAAGAAAGGAGGGACACAAAAAGTCCTGATGCATAAAACAGGCTGTGGGTGTGGAGGATAAACCTCTGCGTACACCGGACTGAGCTGCTGAGGGGCAGGGAAGAAAAAAGAGCAAATAAATCACATTGCTGAATGCTGATGATGCAGCTGGGTTGGTGTCCCCACTCCTCGAGGCTCAGCTCCACATTTAAAGGCACCTGATGTGAGACTCGTTGAACTCAAGGGGGATTTTCAGAAGTCCGTATTTCTTTCTGTCTGCATGCAGGTGTATTACCAAGATTGCCATTTTAGATTCATCATTTAAGTTTGGTTAAGTCGGATTTATGGTTCCGTTGCGCTTACAGAAAATTCTGTTGAATCATTTCAGAGGTGTAAATTGGTCAATTTATTAAGAACTGCCAGTGTTGATTAGGTATTGTTATGAATAATAAACCATGATAAGATACTGTTATGAATAATAAACAGTTTAGATATAAGCTGTTGAGCCAGTCTGAGGCTGAGATTGACAAGGGGGGTTATTCTGTCAGGATTCAACCCTTGGAATCCTTTAATTTTTCCCTCCTCACCCTTTTGCCTCCCTGGTCTCCATGTAAATCATTTTAGATTGCTTTAATCTGATATTTCTTTGTCTGCTTTATCTGTGTAGTAAGTAATAGAGTGACCTTTGCCATCAAACCCTGCTGTGGCTTCAAAAATTTATATTAAACCTGCTTTTGCCCAGACCTTGCTGGTGATTATTTAAGTGACCTAAACCACACATTTGCAGCTGAGGAGACGAAGAAAATCCTGCAAAACACTCTTTGCCAGATCCAAAAAGGCATCTCTGCTTGAACAATCTATTTAAGAAGGGGTGGGGGCTCCAAAATAAGAGGGTGAGGATAGAATTTGGAGGCTCATTGGAAGTGTAAATGATCCAACTAAACAGAAAGGTGCTGTTCCCTTGGAATCCCTCATAAATGAGAAGGGATTTATGAAGCGAGGCTGAGCTGCTCTCCAGCTTTCAGCACTGCACTGATCTGAGCTTTCAGCAAGCAGAGATAAAGGCAGGGCTGCTCATGGTTCTTGTGTCCCTTTCCGCACTGCTGTTTTCAGCTCAAGGGTGGAAATGATGGACTGGGTGACTTGCAGCAAGGAGCTAAGCTTGTTGCCTTTTGCTGAAAAGCAGTCCATCTCCACCCTCTTGTTTAGCCAGAGACAGGACAAAATTTTAGGTTTTTTTATAAAAACTCTCCATTTTTGAGCACTTTCTCCACAGAGCTCCCTCAAAGAGCAACGAGGTTCAGTTTGAAGGAACCATTTTATAATGATATTCAATCTGTCATCAGCTGGAGACACATTCAGCTCTGGCTTTAAACTTTTTTCCAGTTCCTGCCGGAGGCTTGAGACTTCAGAAGACTCTGACTCCTGCTCAGGCCTACGGAATTCCCTAAATTGTTTACTGAGATGTCCCTAAACTGGAGATCCCTCATGCATTGCACATGTCTGCTCAGGGCTCTGAGTTCCTTCCATCTGCCTCACTGTCTTTGCTCAGGATTTCAAGTTCTCCACCTCCTCCTGCCTTCCTTTTCCACATAAAAACCATGAGGAAGTCATGCTGAAGCACAGACTGTGCTCCCTCCACCAGGGAGATGCTTAAACTGAAGCAGAAAATGCAGAATAAACAGAAAAAATGTCAGTGTGACATACCTCCCAATAGAAAAGCAAATTCAGTGCTCAAAATCACGCTCATTTTTTACACATTAAGAAAAAAAAGAAATTAAGTGACGCAGGGTACTTCTTCTATGAAACAAGTGAAAGAAGGCTGGTGGTTATCAACAAAGCTCAAAGCCCAAGGTTTGTTGAATGCTTTCACCAACCAGTGAGCCGTGTTCAACAAAGCAGTGCGGGAGCATAAGAAAGCAAGAGAAAATTGGTGAAATCATTGCAAATGCACTTAGTGTTAAGTGACTTCTTCACCCAATACCTCCTAAACCTCTCTCTCCTTCACAATGGTCTTTGGCTGTCTCAGTGCTGATGTTTTTAGATTTACTCTAAAGCAATTCCTCATTCCAAGGAAGAAATTTCTTCCTCATGAATGAGGAAATAATTTCCAGTTTTTTGGCCAAAGCATCAATTTTCAGTCCATGCTCCAGCCCGAATCTGCTCTCGGATGCTTTCCTGAGTGATTCTCCCTGAGAGGCCATAAATGAGTCTGCATTTCATGTTTAACCCAAGACAAGCACATCCCACAGCAGAGCTGCATGGATGCACACAGCTAAATCCATCTGGCCAGATTTTTAATAAACCCAAGCTCCTGAAGGACAGCCATGGATCATCAGCACGAATCCCACACCCCATGGCGTCTTTGGGACCTCCAGGCTCTGGGTGTCTCTAGCAGAAAACTTCTCTCTGAGGGCACAGGACCCAGCCATGTTCATTTCCTTGGATTCCTGGGTGCCCCGGAGATGTTGTCACCACAGCACAAGGTGACCCCTAATTAGTGATGCCTTAATGAAGGGATGGGATCATTAGAAGGCTAATAATGCTTTTTTTACTCGGATAAACATCAGCCTCAGGAGCCGTGAGATTTTAGAGGCGTAAGAAGTTTGCCATAGCTCAAAAGTAATCGCAAGTTTCGTTGTTATGCAGCACTATATAACATTCTGATCCAATGGAACTCTGCCACAGAGTTTATTTGGTTTTTCTAACCTATCACCTTTGCTTAACTCTGCCACACTGCGTCTACTTTTTACCCAATAGCGTGTCACTCCACACACACCCATATGCTTCTAGTAAAACATCTAAACTCTTAGCTTACTCTATAAAATCACATTACTACACCTTAAAACCCTTCACCATCTCACTCAATATAGTTTTTTACTTATTTAAGGCATACTCTTATTTGCAACCATAGGAACACAAGTCCATAATTTCCCTGCTTAATGTCTGTGCACCTTTATTTTTACATCAATCCAAGCTTCTCTCCAAGGCTGCAAATCAAACCCTTCAGCACCTGTGGAAGTTTCCACCTTTCCGTTTCCCACAACCCCTGAGCTGAAGTCACCCCTCCCCATCCCTGCTGACCTGGGAGCAGCTTCCTCCTGGCCATGGCTGCTGCCCGGTGGCTCTCGTACTCCACGAAAGCGAAGCCCCTGTTTTTGGTTTTGTCGGCTGCACTGGGGTAGACGATGACATCCACGACACCATCCGTGACCTTCTTCATCTCTGCCAGGATTTCCTCCCTCTTCTTGGTTTTGGGGATGCCCCCCACGAACAGGCGGCAGTTGTCCACGCTGGCACAGACCCCCAGGAGCCTCCCATTCCTGGAACAACAGAGCTGCTTGGTCAGGAGCCATGAGAGGGGGAGGTGAAAGCTGAGCCCCTCTTCTGTCCCAAAAACACAAGGCCAAACACGGGGCTTTGGTGTCAGCTGTTCTTTGGGATATTCCAGTGGCTGTTCTTTGGGATATTGCAGCGGCCTTGCTCAGCGCAAAAGCTGCCACTCTGCTAAACCTCACATCAAAGTCAGGCAGCACGGCTGAAATGAAGTGTTTGAAGGAGAAGCCAAAGCCAAAATTTGCTTTTCCTACTTGAGATTCTCCCTTTTGCTGCCACCAGGCAACTGCACCCCACAGCCCAGGTCCCTGTGTTGTCACCAGTGGTTTGTGGCTTCCCACTGCCCTCATGACTGAGGTTTTGGGGGAAGAAAATCCTTTGTCATGGAGAGGCACCATTTGAGGACTCACCAATGAGAACTTTTGTGCAGACCCCAAAATAAAAACTTCCTCTGTTCACCTCTTTGGGGTCAAAGTATCTCTTAAGGGCCCAAAGAAGTGCAAAACTTCTTTAGAGGAGTCTTTGGAACCAGGGAAGGAAGAGGAGGAGGTGGAGGTGGATGAAGCCTGATCCCTAAGACCAACCTCTGCTACAAATGACATCTCCAAGACCATCGTGGGCCTTGATCTGCTCAAAGTAGATCCTTTTTCTATTTTTTTTTAATTAAAAAAGCCATACAATTGCCAGCATGGTTTATCCCAAAAGGTTTTTAAGCAAAGGCATCAACTCACCCCACTTTGAACTGGCAAAATACATTTCGTGTGGTTGAAATCCAACCAACATGTAATGATGGGCCCATCTGTTGTTGATTTCTGGGTGTTTTGTCCCCAATTTTTAGTCACAAACATGAGGGCTCTTTGTGTTCCTTTCTATTAGGAAATGTCACTGCTTTGCCAATTGATTTCCATCCTATTTCACCAATTTTTGCAATTGCTCCATCTCCCAGAACATATCTGCACAATCTGTCACGAGGGAGACTGGGAATAGAATAAATCAAGAACAAACAACCTGAGGGGAACATAATAAACAGCGCTGGATAGGGGAAAGTTAATTTGAGCCAAAGCAGAATCTTTTTTTCCAATGTTCTGATTGATTTTATTTTATTTATTTTATTTTTTATTTTTTTTATTTTTTTGGTGAGGAAGAAATTTCCTGTGAAAGATGTTGGCTTTAATGAGCAGTGACTGCTCAGGGAGACAGGAGGAGATCTCCCCCTCAAAACACAGGGATCTAAATAACCTTACTCTGGGCTGCCAGGAAAAATATCCCTTACATGCCAAAGTGGACCGATATATACGATTTAAAGTTTCTTTGAAGGTGTTTGCCCTGCTTACCTGATTTCATAATTATTGAGCGTCTTTATTGCATTCTTGGCCTCCTGTTTATTGGAGAAGGTCACAAAGGCGTAGCCCCTGTTGTTGCCATTGAAGTCCATCATCATCCTCATCTCATAGATTTTGCCAATCTGCCAAGGGAGGGAGATTTGTCGGCAAGGTGGGAGTGGTTAAAGAAGACTGGAATTTTGGAACCAGCTCTGACATGCAGCTCTGACCACCAGCAATGGACCACCTGCCATCAAGCCTCACCTTTTCACAGAGGGGGATAAGTTCATCCTCAAAGAGGTCTCGGGGCAGTTTTCCGATGAAGATCTCACAGCCCCTCTCTGGTGGAGGGCCATCCCAGCCCGGTGGTGGTCCCCCATATTTCCTCTGCCCATTTTCCTGCCGTGGAGGAAAAGAAAAGAAAAGGTTCACCTATCGATTTTTAAACACGGATCAAACCAACCCCGTCTCTGGGAATAACCCTCGAGGCAGACACCTTCCTGCCCTTCAGCTCCTCATGCATTCAGCAGGAATAACACAGAGTCCTGCTGCCAAGGCTGGGATACTTCTGAACTCCAAGTGCAGACAGCCAGGGAACTTCCTGGGAAATGGAAATCGCCCTGGCTCTGGCAGGGGAATCTCCCTGGGCTGCGTGATGGAACACTTGCAAAATTTATAACTTGTCCGGATTTTTGTCCAATCTGAGGATGACACCTGCCAGCCCAGGAGATCCTTCTGGCAGAGAGCAAATCTTGGCCCCAAATAATATTCAAAGATGTGAAGGCCAGTCGGTATTTCCTTTTTGGTCTCTTTTTGCTATATGAGTGTGTCTTTGTTCTCCTCCCCTATTTTTAATCATATTTCCTTCCTTCCTTCCTTCCTTCCTTCCTTCCTTCCTTCCTTCCTTCCTTCCTTCCTTCCTTCCTTCCTTCCTTCCTTCCTTCCTTCCTTCCTTCCTTCCTTCCTTCCTTCCTTCCTTCCTTCCTTCCTTCCTTCCTTCCTTCCTTCCTTCCTTCCTTCCTTCCTTCCTTCCTTCCTTCCTTCCTTCCTTCCTTCCTTCCTTCCTTCCTTCCTTCCTTCCTTCCTTCCTTCCTTCCTTCCTTCCTTCCTTCCTTCCTTCCTTCCTTCCTTCCTTCCTTCCTTCCTTCCTCCCTCCCTCCCTCCCTCCCTCCCTCCCTCCCTCCCTCCCTCCCTCCCTCCCTCCCTCCCTCCCTCCCTCCCTCCTTTCCTCCCTCCCTCCCTCCCTCCCTCCTGTCTGTCCTTCCCTCTCCCTACAGTGATTCCCTGCTCCCAGAGGAGCTGAGGCTCCAGTAATTTTTCCATTTTTGGCTCCCTGACCATTTCTTTAGTCACTTCCCATTCTGGGATTATTCCAGGAAAGCGAATGCCTTGTACAGCTGATTTAAGAGGAACGTAAACAAACAGACATCCTTATGAGAAAACAGGAATATACCAAAACCCTTTCAGTTTTCTCGAGCCTAGCACAGGTCCTGAATTATCCATCCTCATTCCTGTTTTTCCAATGTTTTCAGCAGTGATGGAGTCCTGGGGACATTTGATTTTATGTCTGAGCTGGTGTGTGAGGGGGCACAGCAAGAAATAAACCCTCCCCTCAATTTGCAGTGGCTTTGTTTGTGGCTGGAAGGCAGCACCTCAACAAACCCTTCTTGACAAGGTGCCTGGAGGGACAGTGGGACATCAGCCACTGCCCAAAGATGAACAACCCAGGTGTGCACTGGGGAAGATGTTTGGCTACACCCACAGACAGGATAGAAGAAAAATCCCTTAAGTACAGGAAAATTAGAAGAGGGGGGAAAGAGAAAAAGATAAAATAGCAAGGCTGGAGAGGGAAAGGAGAGAGAAGAGCAAGAAGATGTTGAAGTGTGTGGGGGATTGAGGACTGAAATCTGTGCTTTAGGAGTCAGCTTTGCCAGATGTGACGGTAGGAAGAACTGAACACCAGGATAATTCCAAGGCCAGGTTGGAAAGGGCTTGGATTAACCTGGGCCAGTGGAAGGTGTCCCTGCTCATGGCATGGGGCTGGAACAAGATGGGATTTAAGGAACCTCCCAACCCCTTTGATTCCAAGAAAGCCACAGTAAATCTAAGACATATTAAAGTCCTTTATCTTATGGGTCAGGTACTGCAGAAAGGCTCCTCCAGGGCACCTAACACAGCTGCTGGCCTGGTCCAGGAATGTGCTTTTTCCCGGGAATCTCAGCTTGTGCTTGGGGCTGTTGTGCCCTCTAGTGCCATGCAAAACAAAGCAAAGTTCATGGCCTCCACCTGCCTAAAATCCAGTGTTTGCAGTTCCTTCTTCCAGGATGCAAGGCTGGTCATGACAGTGCCCAGAGCTTTCCAAGGCTGGGCTTGTTGGCCTGGTGGTAGCCAAGAAAGGCTTTCTCAGGTGGGTTTGAAGGTCACGCCCAGGCCCCACCTGCCCTGACCATGGGAGGTTTGGATCTTGGAGACCTTGGAGCCTAAACTGGGAGCAAACCTTGGAGCAGGTGAGGCACCTGCCTCCCATGTACCCGAGCAAGGATCTTCACAAAAGGTGATGTGCTGGACTTCCCACCTCATCCCTCTTCTGAAACTTTGTTCTGTGGGTTTTCTTTGGTTTTGAGACATCAATCACCCCCCTTTCCCAACATTCAGCAGTGCTCAGGGTTGTCCTCCCCACACCTTTACTGTAATTTCCCATCAAGCAAGGAATTCCTCGAGGAATAAGATCCTGCTTTGTGAAAAACAATGGTAGTGATGGCCAGCAGGGATGTGAGAGAGAAACAGAGTGAAAAGGAACGAGCAAGGAGTGATTCAGGAGCGTGGGTTCACTGCTCACACCCCCACTGAAGCTTCAGGATGAAGCTGGACACTGCACAAAAGGATGGGACCGTGAATTCCTACCTGGATCAAATTATATCCCGTTCGCTGAATTAAGGCACGGAGGGCGGCTTCTTTCTGTGTGCCGGTCAATCCATCCCCGGATTTGTGATTTGATTCCATTGGGAGTGATTATCAGCAAAAAATCAGGTTAATTAGGGGTGCTCACTGCAATCAAATTTAAGATAAATTAAATCAATTAATACGGCTGGGAGGAGAAAGTCCACCCTCCTGAGAAAGTTTACAGGGTCGCTCTTCCTAAATCAGTTATTTTGGAGATAAAACCAAAAGAGAACAGCAGAGACCATGGAAAAAGCAGAAATATCCCCCTTGCTGAAAGGAAATAAATAGCAGCTAAACCCACAGTCAGATCCTGGGGAGATACAGAGGGAATTTGTAGCCTTTTGGTGGTGTCTGAGGAGGAAAAAATATGTAAGTGCCTAATCCTGCGCTGAGTACACAACAACGAGTCCTTCAGGTCTTGTGTGATGCTGACACAGGGAAGGCAACCTTGTACCAGCCATGTCCAGCGCTCTGTGAGAAACAGGACCTAGCTGCACATTTGGCCTATTTTTAGTTTTGAAAAGAAAGAACACGGGAGAACTTCAGATCTTAGGGCTGGAACAACCTTGGGTTCAGACGTTCTGATTCGGAGCTGCAGTTTTAGGTCATGGCTGAATCAAGATTTTTTTGGTTTGGGTTTGAGATGAAAACATCATGAAACTGAAATCTGAATCTGACTTGGGCTACACCCTGGGAAAGGGACATTTACAACATGGATTCACTACTAGTGATTCCCTGCTTTTTCTGAATGCTGAGCTTTGAGCTTGTCCAAAACCCATTTATGTGCTTCAGGCATAACAACACGGTCTGTAGGAGTAGTTCCCCCCTCAGGTCCTTGTAGCCAGAGCTGGGGGTCAGTGGGACCAAGGCCGCCACGCAGGAAAATGCTAAATTGTGTCACCCAACATGGTTGTTATTGCCCTAAAATTGCATTTTATGGTAGAAAGGTGGAAGCAAGGAAAGGTGGAGCCTCCCAGGCTTGCCTGAGGAGCAAACAGGGCCAAAAGAGGCTCAGAGGGGCGGACGGGGGTGAGGGGGATGAGGCACACCTGGGTGGTGGGGATGCTGGGCAGAAGGGAAATCCAGAGCAGTGGGAAGGTGGAAGGAAGGTGGATTGCTGTGCCTGCACCCTGAGCTACTGCCAGGTTTTTGGGAGGAGCCCCCAAACAATCCCCCTGCACAGCAGTCCCTTGGCGCACACAGGGTGAGCACTGAGTGTAAAGAAATGCAGGTGAAGAAGTGCAATCTATCTGGTCACAGCTGATTTTCTGTGTCACGATTCTGCAGAAATAACAGCAAAAGCCTTTTCCCGTCCCCAGCTTCTAACACCAGCCCCTTTCTATCAGCTGTTTCTGTGGTTCACTGAGGGAGGAGCCAAGGCTCACTTTGTCTTTGGCCATTACCTGCCCTGTGCTCCTATGCCAGTGTGTCCTGGAAGTCTTAAACAGCTGCTTTCAATTTAAAATGGATTATTCCCAGCACCAAAAATAGGGTAGGAGCCCAGGTATTTGGAGGATCTCAGTCTCATGTCACTCGGGCTCTGCCACACCGAGGTCCAGAGACTGTGACTCAAATAGAGGCACCTCTGGAATGCCACATTTTGGAACTATTTAATGCCGAGGTTGATGAGGCTCTTCTGATTTTATCGGAGTTTTTTCCCCATGCTCCCAGGTTCTCCAGTGTTTTAACTACTACCAACGTGCAGGGGTTGGGACACGGATTATCCAATGCAACAGCTCTCTCCAGTCTTTAATTCCCAAATGAGTGTTTTCTGCAGCAGCTGGAGCCTAGTTCCTGGTTTGTTTTGCCCTTCTGAGGGCAGCAACAAAACCCTGTGGATGCTTGTGGTGTCTGTGCCTGCTGCCTCCTCCGGAGCTGGCGTTCAGCAGGCATGGGGCAGGATTAGCACACTGCTGTGCAAAAACCACTTGGAGCCTTTCCCAGGCTGCTTCAGAAGGAGAAAGTGAGCGTTCAAAAAACCCCCCAACAAAACAAAACAAAACAAAAAAACCTAAACAAAACCAACAAACATCAGAACCCCCAAACAAACACCAGTTAAAATCCAGATTGGTTTTGCAGCCTCCCCAGCCTGGGCAGAGACACCCCATATCCTCCCTATAGGGGAAAGTTCTGACGCACTGCAGATCTGGCCCCTTAAATTCTGCTTTCGGTGCATCCTGGTTTCATCAATTTGAGTGATCAAATTGCATCTCTCGATGGGTGGGTAGCTCTCTCTTAGCCCTTAGAGCTGGGCTTGAGCGCTGCCGGGCTGGATGCCTGCAGGGCTGCTGGCTTTGGATGCACTTGCGTGTGGATCCTTTAAGGCCACACATCCTCTCCTGCAGGGAGGAGGGATTTCCAGGAAGGTCTCTCTCCCTCTCGGGGATGATTTCACGCTGAACAGTGAGCACAAGCCCCGGGGCTGGCGGAGGGATGGGAACAGAGCATCTCCCTGGCTGATGCCTTTCCAGAGGCAGCAATATCCCTCTCTGCCTTCTGCCTTATTAGATAAGACAGCCGAGCTCTTCTGGGCTCTTCTCATAAGGCACCCTGCAAAGATTTCAGGCCGTGGACCAGCACGTCTAGACACTGGTGCACTCCAGGATACGCTGAAGCAATCCACTTGGAGTTAGGGAGGGAGAGCATTCAAGGTTGCATTGAAGTATTAATCACAGCCTGCTGCAAAACCCGGGGTCTGGGGAGGGCTGTTAACAAAGATCTGGCTTTAATCTGTGCCTGGTGCTCCCACACATTCCTGCCCTTGGAGAAAACCCAGCCTGACCCACGGAAACCACCCTGCCCCATGGAAGAGGGGCAGGATGCCCATCCTCAGGGATGCCCCGGCTCGCCTGGAGCTGCGCTGCTGGTCCTGCTGGAGGTGGGGTCCAGCTGGAGACCCCCACCCCAGGGTAGCACCGGCCCCCCGCAAGCCCCCAGTCCCGATTCCAAAGGAATCTGCAAGCCCCCATTCCAAAGGAGGCCCAGACTGCACTGCACCCTCAGGGCTGGACACACAGCCCCACGAACCACCCGGGGATGGTTTGGTAACCCCACTCTGAGCAGTCAATTCACACCTATTAATAACAGGTCATTTATAAGCGAAAGAGCTTTTCCCCCATCAGTGGGGCTTCTCCGGGATGGAAACAGCAAACCCCTCTTTTCTTTGAGGTGTAAATCCCAACACAACTAACCCCAAGCCCAGGAAAACAGGTTTTCCACCCTTCAGTTCTCCAAGCATTTCTTCTCTCCCTCCTTCCTTCCTGCCTCCCTTGAGCCAAGGACATCTAAATATTTTTGGACAGGGTGCAAAAAACTTTTTTCCCCACCTCTGCCACCCAAGGGTCCATGTCATGGAATCACAGAATCATTTGAGTTGGAAAAGGCCTCTCAGGTCATCGAGTCCAGCCATTAACCCACCACCAAACCACATCCCCAGGTGCCACATCCATGTGTCCATCTGTGCATCCAGATGATTTCCAGGATACAAATCACAGGGGGGATGTTTTATTTCTGAAACTTGTGGAATTCCAGCCCTTTCCCCTTATTGCAGGCACCAGCCCCTGTCCTTGCAGCAGTGCCAGTGTGCTGGGATATTTTTTTTTACCTTAAGGGAGGAGAATTCCTGTCACCCAGAGGAAACAAGGCTACTTTCTCTCCTTCTTTGTTCCCCGAGCCAGGAATCAATTAGCAAATCCACCCTCAGAGGGGAAAACCCCCCTTCCGTGGCAGCTGATGGAAATTGTGAATGACTGCAGCAAATTCAGGCAGTGCTTTCAGCACTGCTTTAAAAAAGAACCAACCCAGCCACTCTTACTAGAAAAAGCAATTCTAGAATTCAACCAGTTTCAGGGATTTGCCCTTAAAATGGATTATCATTAACAAGGGCCACCATGTGAAAAAGAAAAACAAAAAAAAAAAAAAAAGGAGAGGGGGAAGCTGCATTTTGTTCAGAAGTTTAAATTGAAATTAACACCTCTGGAAGTGCAAACTGTCCATGTTTCCTATGTCATCCTCATTTGTGATGAAATTTTGACAATAGCACCAATTTATCATGGTCACAGCATCAAGAACGGGAAGGTTCTGCTTATACCTTTTATCAGAGTATCACTGGGTCTGGTTTTCCTCCCTCCACACGCACTTATTTTAGGTTTCTGCTGAAATTCTGAAGTGCCAAGGCAAGAAAAGGTCCTTTTATACATTGCAAGCCCACATCAGCAAGAAGCAAACCTATTGTGGTACCACCTCTTCATGACTACCACTACATGTGGCTCCCTCACACCTACTACAGCACATCCCTCCGGCTTTGCTCCATCCCTGCAGGAACCAGATGAATCCAGAAGCTTTCACCCCCAAAACTGTGGAAAATTTGGGTTCCCTTTTGGGTTATTTGGACAAGGAGGAGTCTCTTTCCTCGGCCAGGGGATGTCTCCCACGCTGGGATTTTTGCTGAGGGTGTATTTGAAGGCAGAGCCTGCCCCTGTGCAGCCTTTTCAGGGAAAGCTGGTTCCCGGTTCCATGAAGGAGATAACAAATCCATGTTTATCACACAGGATCAATACTGTGCTGACCCACTTGGACACATCTAATTAAGGCTTTTTTTTGTTTGTTTGTTTGTTTTTGGGTTTTTTTGGGGTTTTTTTGTGTTTTTTTTTTTGTTTTTTTTTTTTTTGTATCCCTTCAGTGCAGCTGCTCGTCCTGTAGAATAACAGCCTTTGAAAAGACTAGCTCATGATATTCACTCTTTCCCGCAAATAACCCAAATAGGTCGCTAGAGAAACTATTTTCTTCCAGGTTATCAATGCTTTGGGATTTTTTTTCCCCCCTCTCTCCAGGCTCCAAGCAATATATATTCCTTTCTGTACATCCATAAACACCAAGCATGCTTCATTTTCTTCCCCAAGACTGGAAGCCTTGTGAGCTGCCCCAGCTCCTCGCTGGGGTGACACACCGAGGGACGGAGTCCGATTGAGCAACGCAGCACGAGGCTTTCGTCCCTTGGCTCCCTGGGGTGGGAGGTTGTTTTCCAGCTCTGGTATCTCCACACCAAGTGGGAACTCACCGACATTTGCAGGGAAACAGGGCAAATTTGGAGCAGCATGAAGGTGCTGCAGCACACGAGCCTGGAAGAAAACATGCCGTGCCTAATCCGGCAAATTTTTCACTCGGCCCCTCTTGCTTGGGAATCAGCTTCTCCCTTTGGAATCCCTTTTCTCTTGGGCACAGCTTTTGCAGCTCTGTCACCAAATGCACACAAAATGCCCCCGAAAAGCACACAAAATACCCCCAAAAAGCCACTCTGCGATGCTGAGCCCAGCCTCCTTCCCTAGTGTTTAATTTGCATCCCCATGGACACCTTGCGACCATCCTTCCTTCCCTGCCTGCTCCCACCCAAAACTCCTGTTCCACTGAGGGAAAGAGCTCGGGGGGAGCATTCTGTGCTGAGCAGAAACTATCCCTGCTAGTTGGAAGGGATTAGGGAAAACCGAGGGGGTTGTAGGAGCAGCGATTGCCTTGGCTAGGGAGACTGATCTCTGACAAAGAGAAGGAGGGACACCAAGTTGGCTGGAGAGATCTCTAATGATTAAGCCTCGGAAAGTTGCGCTTTAACAAATCCAGAGCGAATTATGGCAGAGAAAATCCCTCCTCTCTGTCTGGCCTCTCTTCTCAGGCAAGGAGGACAAGCAGAAAACCCCCTCTTTCCATGGCTTTGCCGGGTAAAAACCACACCGAGGCCCCCCAGGAGCCCTTCTGTGCCCACCCTGCTCATCCCAAACCCAGCCCCAGTGGTATGGGGCTGTGTGGGGCCAGCCAGGGGGTCCCAGCCCTTCTGGAGTGGGGCAGCTCCGGGCTGTGAGTCTGATGCTGGGGCACTGTTGAGGTGGGAGGCTCCCGATGGAGCTGCTCCTTCCCAAGCCCACGGTCAGCCCCGATTTGCACACCCACACCCACCCTCCCCCCAAACCTCTGAGCAGCCTCCTACCTGAGCAGTTTGGGAGATGGCCCCCCGGGAAAGAGGTGTCCGTGCTTGTGGGGAGTTTGCGACGTGTCACTGCGGTTATTCCCTAATCATCATATCAAACTCCAAAGGTTCAGCAGCCCCGGGGCTGCTTTACAGTCCCGCGGGTTAAACGTTAACCTGCCCTATCTGCCAGCTCCCTCCAGGCCTTTGACCAGATAGCTGCCTCAGACAGCACCCACCAGGCCCAGCTTTCCCTAAATAAATGCAGGGTGCCAAAGGCAGAGCCCAGTTTAAGGGCTGGGATCATTCTGACACTGGTTTGCTCTGTGCTGATCCGTCCCCAGCAGAGATGCTGGGAGAAGGTACACAGCCTTGTGACATTCTTCACGGGGGGGCTTTACAGGAGCTTTGGGTTTGCTGGAGAAGTGACAAATCCCCTTTGGTGGAGAAATTCCTCTTGGTGGCCTAAGTGAAGCTGTGGGTTTGCAGGAATTGCTACGAAAACGTTATCCAAGCAAAGGCTCACAGTGAGGAAAGGCAGTGCAGGTTTGTTTGGGTTTTTTTTTTTTTTTGGGGGGGGGGTGGTTTG
This sequence comes from Chamaea fasciata, assembly GCF_029207755.1. NCBI lineage: Eukaryota > Metazoa > Chordata > Aves > Passeriformes > Sylviidae > Chamaea > Chamaea fasciata. Next base: position 32,069,364 of record NW_027094094.1, on the reverse strand, counting down.
TTGCACCCAGAAAAGGCTGTGAATAAATCCAGCAGCCACAAGTCTCTGCAAGGGCTGGCTTCCAGGTGGGGCAGCCTCTGAACATCCCGGGTCTGTGGTCTTTGAGCCACATCTGGCGATGCAACAGCTGAATTGAATGTTTGGCTCTTTCCAAAATCCCTCTGGACTCTCACAGGAATGACATGGGGTACCACGGGACTTTAGCAGAGTGATTTCATGGAATTGTAGAATCGTTAAGTTTGGAAAAGACCTTTAGGACTGTCAAGTCAAACCAGCAGCACCACCGTGCTCGCCACTAAACCATTTTTCTCGTATGACGTGCAGGTTTAGGATGCCAGCATCGGGATTCATCCCTGGAACTGCATCCTGCTGTGGCTGTCTCTGACTTCAGAGCTGGAGCACGACCAGGCTGGGGCCTGGTTTGCCATCCCAGAGCTGACCCCCACCACACAGACGCAGTCCTGGGCTTCATTTGCAGCCCTGTTAAATGAAGCATTTATAATGAGGTGTTGCTGACGCTTCAGGTTTGGAAAAGAGCCATCCCTGTGTTTGCTCAGCCTTAAAAGCATGAGGTATCCCTGGTGGGGGGAGATGACAGGGTCTGGATCCCTCGTGGAGAGCAGCATCTCGCTCCTTCCTCCCTGCATCCGCTGTCTCACCAGGGTGCTGCTCCCATTCCTGGCCCAAACATGGGATTGCTCCCAGGGGAACATCTGCCATCCGGTACCCACCTTTCTGCAGAATTTAGGGGTTCAAATGCAAGTTTTGGAGCATTCAAAGAAGACAAAACCCGCAAACAAGCCCTTCCCAACCAGCTACGAGCACCTCTCCCTGAGCACAGTTTGGGATCTGCTGCTTCTCCTGACCTCCAGCGCAGGGCTTGGGAGTGAGGGGCAGATGTAACAATGGATTTTTTTTCCTTTTGTCAAAGGGATTTCTCTGTCTTTAGCACGCCATCCTGTCCTGTCCTAAGGGACTGGTGGGATTTGATCACTGGGACACTGGATTTCAGACTGAAGGCCCCAGTGTGCCACTGAGCACTTCAGAGTGCCCAGGAAAATGAGCTGAAATCATTCAGTGACCAATTAAATGCCTCTGCCCTGGAATTGTGACAGTGGGAGGAGAAAACCAGCTCCATAAAATCAAGTGTCACACACCTTCATGGGCCCAGCACTACAAAGAGCAATGGAAACTCTCTCTGGGCGAAATGTGAGGTGTTATCTGAGTGCAGGTAATGGGACTCTGGTGATCTGTCAGCAAGAGGGGATGACATGCAGGTGGCCATGGCATGGAAATAGGGCAGTTTGGGATGGGAAGCCCCATTTTGGGGTAGAAACCCCACAGGTGTGAGGGAAGCATGACAACATATAAGGACATGGAAAGCCATTCTGATGCCAGAGGGGTTGGAATTTCAGCATCATTTTCTGAGGTTGTGCAGGAAAGGCAGCTGTGATTCTTTCCCTCCCCGTCTTCCTCTCTGTGCCACAGATTTGGCTCAGAAGAGGAGAAGTGATCAAGAGAGGAAAGGTGATTTGTGCTCATGTATCCTTGAAAGCCTCTCGAGAGGCAGAGTGGAGCAGCCCCAAGAGCAGCAGAACGTAATTGTTTCCTTCTCCACAATCACAGCAGCAGTGGGCTGCCTCCTCCAGGGTTTGCCTCAGCCTGCCAGGTGGGATTAGGGAAAAGCACATCCAGCTCAGGAAAAACGACACTTGAGTGGATGTCACCCCTTTGTGTTATTTATTTACTGCCACAAGCCCCCTAAGGGGGGCCTGATCCTCCAGCTTTCTCTGGAAGTGCTGCACAAAGTTTTCCAGGATGTCCAGCAAAGGGCTCGTGGCAAATCTGTGGCTGTGCCAAGCCCTGCTGGGGATCAGCAGCTGTCCTTTAACATAGCGATAAAGCCAATAAAAATATCCTTGGTGTCAGGAGGAGCAGGATCAGAGCCCAGCTTTGGAAGACTCTGAAAATGGTGATGCTGAGGGCATCTCTTGAGTGCTTGGTGGAGACACCCTGGTCAGACAGACCCTGCTGTGATCCAGGCGTGTGGATGCTCTGGTTGGTGACATTCCCACTGCAGGGACTGCTGGAAGTTGGGGAAGAAATGGGATGCTGCCAAAAAACTTTGAATTTTCCCAAGTCGGCTACAGATTTAGAGGGATGTATATCAGTTATTGGGAAGGCTTCTGTGGGTGTACAAAGGGATTTTTAAGCACCACTGCAGCTCATTATAGCTCTCTAAACATCACAGTTCTCCCTTTCCCCCCGAACAAATCTGCATGCTGCAATGCCACCGTGCTCTGTAATTAGGAACAATTCAATTGAAGTCTTAATGCTTTCCAAAAAACAATCCTTTGCTTCAGCAGCCTGACTCACACCTTGCTAGAGAGCCGCTGCTAGGCTGAAAAGGAATTTATAGTGGAGCATTCCAAAACTGATATTAGGTGAAAAAAAAAAGTTAAAAAATGGGCACAAATGAGGTTTCTGCACCTCTTTCCTTTAAGCTTGGGACTCTTCAGGCTCTCGAGTTGCCAGTTTCTCCTTGTTGTGGCTGAGACATTTTGGCTTTGTTTGTGCCATGGAGAAGCAACAGTTGTGCCCAAAGGGTGCTGGATCGTGCTGCTGCCAAAGAAAACAAAACTAATTATAAAAGTTCTGTGTGCCTGTGGCTTCAAGAAATCTGTGCTCATAAGTATTCCTTTGATTTAGGATAGTTTGATATGACCTGTGTTTGTGTAAGGCTGATGTTGGGATATGGATCAAATATTGACACTCTGCTGCTCCATAAATGTTCTGCTGTGAGCCAAATGACTTTTGTAAAGCTGTGGTTACAACTTCAGTCTCAAGTGTTTCTCCAATGCCTCTGGATAACAACAGCATAAATAGTGGGTGTGCAGTTCCAGCCTTGTTCCACAGTGCAATGCCAGCCTGAATGATCACAGCACAGGAACAGGGCCCTGTACCTGCACACAGGAAAGTGGGAGCCAGCAAGCTCAGGAAATGCCCTCATTCCCCATTTCCCTGCTCAGCACTGGCTCCTAAAATCCGTGTCCAAAAATAATTGCAAAGAAAGTGGTTTCAAACTGGAGCTGGTGGCAGCAGCGCTCCTGCAAATGTGTTTGACACGAGGAGTGTTTGAATCCTGTCCCTGCTGGCATGTCCTCCCCTTTGGCAAAACGTTCTTCAAAAGGCATCAGCAGACCCCAATGCTTGGGAAGTTTAATTGGAAGTTGCGTTCCAATATTTTTGGCTCTGCTGACAATTTCCCAACCTTCTTCTCGACTTCTGTCTGTACAGCTTCTTGATACTGACACTGTGACCTCCACCTGGCCTTAGGTGAAACATCGTGGGCCTAAGAATACCAGGAGCTTTAGAAATAAGTTGTAAACTTATCAAAGTCCTCCCATTAAGTATGAAGGCAAACCTTGAAGTCACAGGTGTTAAGATTTATGTAGTTCATCTTAAAAAAGAAAATCCTTTCCGCAAAATGTTACAGAACCCCAGACTGGTTTGGGTTGGAAAGGACCTTGAAGCTCATCTTCTTCCACAGGCAGGGACACCTTCCCCTCTCCCAGGCTGCTCCAAGCCCCATCCACCCTGGCCTTGGGCACTTCCAGCTCTTATTTCAAGTGCATTCAAAAAACCAGAAGGTTCTGATAGTAATGGTTTACACTGAACAGAAGTGAAAAGCTGTAATTGGATTTACTGTACAAATCACTGACAGTAAGTCCTCTAATGCTGTTAGGACTCCTTAAAATAATAGACTTAAACCTCTCTCCCAGCTGAAACCAAAGCTCCCAAGGCAAATAATTACACTTAAAGACCAGATGTGGTTATTTTGCAGCACCTTTTTGCGGCTTGTGTGTGTGCAGGAGAAAAGCCTCGGGCTTTTTTTCCTTTTTCTTTCTGTTTCAGGACAAATATGCGGGATGGGAAAGACAAGGACTTGCACAGGTCTTTGTTTGTTTTGGAAGGACACCCTGCACAAAGGTGGAGTGAACTCAGTGTGCCCCAGCCTGCCTACACCACAAATCCTAATATATCCTAATAGATTTATTTAATATATCCTGCTTGGAAAGAGAGAGCTGCTGGGGAGAAGGAAATGCCCCAGTGGTTGGGTGCAGGTGTAAAGCAAATGGGGTCAAGGGCACCGGTCCAGTTTGTTGGTGGGTGCAAAGCGGGGAGGTAGGAAAAGTGGTATTGATCTGGGGATATAAGGGCACTGATAAGAGAAACGGGAACAATTTGCATGAAGAACTGGGCAAGTCTGGGCAGGAGAGATAGACAGGAGTGAGGTTTTATTTTTATATAGAAATGTGCTTTTAACAAACTTAAAAAGGGGTTGTTGGGCCTTGCAGATTTTTCCTCTGCTGGGAAACCAGGGAGGAAAATGAGATTTTTTCCAAGCAACAGGTTGGGACTTGTAAGCCAGGCCTAACCACTAAGCTGAGTCTTTTTGTAGCTTTTGCTTTTTTTCCACTTGTGTTTTTCATCAAATCGCATTTCCTACCTCCTGTGTCAGCCTGGTGGATGCAGGCATTTGTGGAATATTTCCCACTTCACTCTTTAAGGGTGCCTGTGTTCTCATGACTCACTGTACCTTTCTAATGTGCAATAACTTTCTTCTGAGAAATAGTTCTGCAGCACATTGAATTCAGATGTGTTTTCTCATCCTGTGGGATGGCAGAAAAGCACTTGGGACATCCTGCTGTCATTAAGGCATCGAGAAGTTTATAAAACGGGTACAGAACCTTTACAGGGGATTTAGTTAAGAAACAATGGCTGGGATAGGCTATGGGAAACTGTAAAAGGAATTTAAAAAGGCTCCTATGACCCAAAGACCTTTGAGAAACAACCAGCGGGTTCTGAGCATTCCTGGGAAAGTGCTGAGCAGGGAATGGGTGACCAGTTCCTCCAGCTCATAGGTACTGTACATAGGTACTCACCTACACAAATTGCAGAGGTGCCAAAGTGGGTGTGAAGTGCCCCACTGCCCCCCTAAATACACACAGCTCAGGGTGGAGACTTCCACACCTCTGCTCCAGCAGCCTCAAAGTGCTCAGAACCCAAAATAGTGCTGGCCAGGGGCTGGATTTCTTAAAATATTTCCCTAAGCCTTGCTCTTTTTCCTGTCTCCTTTCCCCAGGGGGTTGGTGGGTGGTCTGTTTGCTGGGTTTGGGTTTGCCCATGGGTGGCCTCGAGCTGGAAGGGTCAGGGTCATCCTGGCAGGGTGCAGAGCTGGGTTTTGGGGTAGGGGACCTTGATGGACCCCGGCTCAGAGGCTCATCCCTCTTTCAGGAGGCTACAAAAAGTAGTTCAAGCTCGAATCATGAGGCTTGGCCCCTCTGCCTGGGCTAAACGTGAACTCCCCTGAGGGTTTGGGTTTGGATCCAGCCAGCAAAATCCCGCTGTTGGAGTTCAGGGGGGCTGCCAAGCTGTCCTAAATTCAGGTGGGTGGTGGAGCTGGATCTCCCCCCATGAGGCCAAATGTGAACAAAAAAGGGTCTGTGATGCAGGGCAGTGGTGTTTGGTTTGGGATGTGTGACTCCTAACCACAAGCAGAGTCAATATTTAATAGAAAAGAATGGAAAAATAGCAAAAATAGCAGTTTAAGCAGACACGTGTCACTTCAACGTAGGTGTAAGGGGTGTCTTTTGTCCTTTCAAGTGTTTATATTATTTTTATTATTTTTCAATGACTCTGGGACCCTGGCAGTTTTTGGGGTGTTGCAGTTTGCTGCTCCAGGAGTTCTGCCAGCACCATCCTCCGAGCTGCCCTGCAGAGTGAGGGATGGGGAATACACTCGTTTTGGGCGAGTGTTTTTAAACAAGCCCTTTTCAGCTGTGGCCAGACTTGAACCTTAAAATGTCTCCATGTCTGGTGAACACGATGTTTCTTTAAGTAGAAACTCACACCACCACTCCAGAGCAGAATCCCTGATAGGTTTGGGTGGGAAGGGACCTTAAAGCTCATCCAGTGCCACCCCCTGCCATGGGCAGGGACACCTTCCACTATCCCAGGTGGCTCCAAGTCCCATCCAGCCTGGCCTGGGACACTTCCAGGGATCCAGGGGGAAGTGTCTGCTTCTCTGGGCACCCTGTGCCAGCAGGAATTCCTCCCCAGTCTTTCAGAGAAGCTCTGGTGAGGGTGGTGTTGGAGTCACCTTCTCCCTTCTGAGCGATCCTTGCTCTTCCCATCACATCAGATTCCTGCTGCGGATGGGGTACCTCTGAATGGTCTTGCTGGATGAACTAAACTCCATAAAAATGCCACCCACCCTTCAAGGTTTTCTGCCCACCCTTGCTGGGAGCAGTGCCACCATCCTGGACTGGACTTGCCCAGTTGACGTTCCGTCATTTCTTCAAGAGAGTTCCAGCTCTGCCTAGGTGTCATTTTCCCACTGGGAAAAAAGGCTTCCCAGGCAGCTCCAGCCCAGCTTCTGCTGGAGCTGTCTCAAAGGAGATGTCCATCTTTCCTGGCAAACCTTGCTAGCAACACTTAGGTCATATTCTGCTTTTATTTCCCCTGCTCTGAAAGCAGCCAAACTTCTCCCAAAGCTTCGTGCAGATGGAAATTGCTGAAGCCTCTCCAGCACCCAGCGACAAATTACAGCTGTGAGATAACACACAGCCCTGGGCCTTGGCTAGAAATGGCACATTCCAAATATTTTAATTGCTGATTTGTATGTTTGGGAGAAAATAACCCCTTCAGGTGCCGTGCGATGCATGTATAAATTCTGAATTGTAAATAAATATCCGCCCTGGGAGCTCAGATGTTTTTGGCAGTTTATCAAGCAGTGAGGTTTAAATGGGAATCCATTCAGCTGGGCTAGAAGGCAATCAGGGTATCTCTGGGATTTTGGAGTGGGATGGGGCTCCCTGAGCTGGGCAAGCCTCTCCTAATGTTGGTGTCCATGAAAACTGAGAATTGAGAGCATCCGAAGGGACCTCTGGAGGGGAGATGCGTCAACTTGCATGGAGCAAACAAAAGGTTTTGTCCCATTCATGGCCTGCAAGAACCATTTCAGTTGTGAGAAGGTCACAGATGAATCAGAGCTGCTCCTCCAGCCTTGGCAGAGAATTCCTGCTGCCCAGGCTTTGGGCCTTTGGACAGGGATGCTCTGTTCCCTAGGAGGACGGTTGGTACCTGTGGGGTTACTCAAATAACCCTTTGAAAAGATTGAATGTGGATGAATGTGATTGAGATAGATGTGACAGAACTTCTCGTCCTGGAGGAAAATAAAAATACATCTTTAAAGTGGCAAGAATCCAGTTAGAATAGGAAAAATGCCTCGCACAGACCTGAAGCCAGGTTGGACTCTGCTTTGTGCACCTTGGAAATTGCTTTTCACAGGTCCTGACTTCAGTGAAGAGGGGCATAGAGAGGTCTTGTGCCCAGCCTTGAGCAGTCACACAAGGCTGGCTGTAAAACCCCTCCAGGTGAGCTGCCAGCAGCTTTTCCAGGACCCCCAGGCTTTGGGAGCAGCTCTGCCTATGGGAGTGAGCTTGGGAAGGCAGGAAAACAAAGCCTCTAAAAAATACAGCTGGCTCTGTTGCCTTGGTGTTTCCTTTCTTCATCAAAACAGCTTTACCTGGGTGGCAGATAGGAACTCTGGAGAGCAATTCTCCCTCTTTTCCCTTTCCAAAGTGGTAGGAATTGTCCCTCAGCTGATGGATAAGGTGGTTCCTGGGAGCAGAGCGTGCTGACCTGGCTGTTCCCAATATGGGGAGCAGGTGGTGCAGAAAATGCTCCAGAGTGCAGAACAAACCAAGCGGAGGAGAAATACTAATTTAGGTTTTTTTCCGAAAGGCAGCTGGTTTTGTTGGTTTTGCTCACTGGGTTATGCAGATGCTCCCTTGGTGTCGGGGGTTTCTGACAGAGCTGGTGCTTTCAGCTGTGACAGAAGGTATAAAAAAGGTCATAAATACAGCTTTTGACTTCAGCTAAAAAGTAATAAAATCCCCCCAAAAGACAGTCAAAACTGTTTCTAAACCCAACTTGCAGCAATTTCATACTCCATATATGCAAGAGGTTTCCGTAACAGTTCAGTAGCACCGAGAATTCTTCGTTTTTCGCTGTAAATATTTCCTAGATGAAAAATAAAACTCCAAACAAACTCCCCAACTGTTTGTAGCCCTGATGGATTTGTACTTCCTGAAAAGAAATTAATCATTTTCCACCTGAAATACTTCAGGTTTGACTGCCACGTTTAATGACTGAACTTTTAAGCTGTAACTATCATGGTATCTTTGCAAATCTGTGGGGTTTTCATTATTCCTCCTTCCCCCAAGACAGTATGAACACGTGGTGAGCAGAACAGGGTGCCATTCCTCAGTAAAGAAAGGATTTAGCCATGAAAATTCGATTTTTAAGGAAACTAAACCTGAGCACCTGTGCTGGGAGAGTTTGCAGGAGGTAAGGATCATCTTGGAATGGTTTCTCCGCTCAGTAGCTTCCAAAAGCAAAAGCGATGGACGCTGAATGTTGCTTGGGATTTTAAACTGAAAATGCATTTAGAAAGAAGAGAGTCCCCAAGGGAATCGAGATAAAAATAGCTGCCAAACAAGGCAAAATAGAGGAGGAAAAGAACATTGATATTCAGTATATTCATTTCTCACGGAGCCTGACGTTAACAGCTCTGCTGGGAAATTACATGATTGTTGTTAAAATGCTGTGGAAATCCAAATAATGGCTGGGAAGCTACAGGATGTTCTCGGAGGATGCAAGCTTTGCTGGAAGAAAACGAAATAAACATTCAGTTCCAACACCTAAATATTGATATAGAGATGTAAAAGTTGAGGAGGCTTCACAGACCAGCACGTGACGGAGACGTCCCAGGGCACTGGGCAGGCTTGGAAAGTCCAATATTCTCTGTCCCTGTGAAGCAGTTGGAGTTCCTGTGGTGTCCTAGAAAAGCAGGATGTGAGCCAAGGAATAAAGGAATAAGAACCCAAAACAAGGGAGTTAATGACTGGGCTGCGCAGGAGTCAGGCTGCAGCAGCACAGCCAGGAACGGGGTTTAAAAATAGCCTCAGCGAGGGGTGAAAAGGCCCCTGGAAGAGGAGCCCTGAGCAGTGGGGGATCCCCATCCTCGGGGACAGCCCTGGCGCTCCCAGAGCCTGCCGGGGCCCCGTTCCCAGTGCCTCCAGCCTGCTGGGAATGCTGGCAGATGCCGGAGCAGAGCGGCCACACGTGCTGCCACTCTGGGGGAGCGGCTCCTGAGGGGGCTTGGAGGTCAGAGCAGCGCAGGGCAGGAGCCACTCGTGGGAAAACGTCCCTGGAGTTCACAGGGCCACTGCCCTGGCTGTGCGGGGAGGTCGCTGCTTGCCCCGCAGTCACTCGGCTGACATTCCCATATGGATCCCGTGGAGCCGCTCCTGGCGCGGGCCCAGCTCGGAATTACTCGGAGTTCCTCCTGCTCAGTGTTCCCTTTACAGCAAACCGGAACGGGGCCCTTTTCCATGGCCTTTCCCAACTGCTTCGTCACCCTCCTGGTTATCCAGAGCCGCCTCTCTCATGGCAAGAGTTTCTTGCTGTTGTCACCTCCAAGCTCTGCACCCAAAGGCAGGACACGAGCAGGCACGAGGATGGAAAAATGGGCTCTGCCTCACATCCCCGCTGCCCCAAACACCCCCAGGCACAGCCAGGCTGCTCTTGGAGCTGACCCAAAGTCAATTTGGAAGGCCCCGAGGAGGAGCAGCCCTCCAGTGGCATCGCCTTCCCAAGATAACCATCAGTTGTCACCCAGTTTTGGCACCGAGGGGCAGGAAGCTTTTCAGATCGGTCACGGATGAGATGCTGAGCATTTTCCAGGAGCATTTCTGTCTGGGAATAGCCAGCGGGAGGCTGAATGGATTTGTGGCTGGCCAGGTGGCTGCCACAGCTGTGCCCTGCTGCTGGATGTCACCCCCTGCCACTGCCGCCACCAGGGGCACAAGGGGTGGCAGGGCTTTGTTCCACGGCTGCAGAGGGGAAACGCTCTGGGGGATGAGTTTTCCTGAAAGGTGGAACCGTTTTTATTATTGATTTACAACTGCCTACATTTTTTAATATATATTTTAAAAATGTGTAATATATATATGTATATGTATATGTATATGTATATGTATATGTATATGTATATGTATATGTATATGTATATGTAGATATATGTAGATATGTATATGTGTATATATAAGAAACGTGGAATGGTTTTTATTATTGATTTACAACTGCCTACGTTTTAAAAATATATATATTTTAAAATGTATAATATATATATGTGTATATGTATAAGAAAGGTGGAACCATTTTTATTATTGATTTACAACTGCCTTCGTTTTAAAATATATATTTTTAAAAATGTGCAATTATATATATATATATATATATATATAAGAAACGTGGAATGTTTTTTATTATTGATTTACAACTGCCTACATTTTTTAATATATATTTTTTAAAATGTATAATGAAATATATATGTATCTATATAAGGTGGAACCATTTTGTTGATTTACAACTGTCTACATTTTTTAATATATATATTTTAAATGTATGATAATATATATATATACAAACATGTAAAAATAAAATGTATTATAAAAATGTATACAAATGCATAATAATAATTGCATATTTAAAAAAAATATAGAGACAGTTTGGAAAAGTCTTTGCCTAGATTTGTAATAAGATCAAGTGATGGGATGTGACAAAAAAGGAAGTATTTACATGCAATCATCTGTTTACAAGTCTGGCAGAAAGTGACTTCTTTTTTTTTTTTTAATGGAGTTATGACAAAACTCTCAGTTTTTGTTCACATTCACCGTTTTTCAAAAATCACCCCGTGCTGAGTGGGAGGGAGGATACAGCCTTAAGAACCACAAACGCAGAGTGAGAAATTCTTCTGGGATAGCAGAGAGGGGGGAAAAAACCCAGCAGGAATTCAGGCGTAGATGTTCAACAGCAGCTAAATTTGGATGCTGGATTTTTGCAGCCCCAACAGGTCCCACTTGTGTGGTTTATTTTTCTCCCCCTCTTTATTAAAAAGAAAACTCTTCGCAGTCCGTGGTTGGGGTGTCCAGTTGTGGAAGTGCCTCCAAGGAGAGTTAATAATATTTATCTAAAACATGCCAGAGCCCACGTGGAGTCTGGGAGATTGGCCTGGATAAAACCAGTATGAAATCCCTGCTATCCTGGGATATGCTGGAGGGGCTTTTTTTTTTTTTTTCCCCACCAGCCTCTTGATGCTGTGGAGCAGTTGTGGTGAGAGCATGGATGTGATGATACTCCTGTAGCCAAAGGAATATTTTTAGCTTCCTCGTTTTCCTTAAGGAAAATGACATTCTGCTTGCGACATTTGGAGGATTATTTTAATTTATATTAATTTATATTGTTAGGCGAAGAAGTTTAAGCTGTGGGACCATTTCCAGAGCAGCGTCACAAGCAGCGGCGAGAAAAAAATGCCAAAAGAAAGAGGAAGATACAAGGAAATAATTCCAGGTTATTGTTTCAAGAAAATGGTTTAAGTGGGATATCACAGTATTTTATATAATCTTAGAATGGATTGGAAGGAAGCTTAAAGCCCATTTCATGCCATGGACAGGGACACCTTCCACTATCCCAGGCTGCTCCCACTATCCCAGGCTGCTCCAAGCCCCAAAGTCCAATCTATCCTTGGACACTTCCAGGGATCCAGGGGCAGCCACAGCTGCTCTGGGCACCCCGTGCCAGGGCCTGCCCACCCTCCCAGGGAACAATTCCTGCCCAATATCCCATCCATCCCTGCCCTCTGGCAGTGGGAAGCCATTCCCTGTGTCCTGTCCCTCCATCCCTTGTCCCCAGTCCTTCTCCAGCTCTCCCGGAGCCCGTTTAGGCTCTGGCAGGGGCTCTGAGCTCTCCATGGAGCCTTCTCTTGTGCAGGTGAAGCCGCCCAGCTCTCCCAGCCTGGCTCCAGGGCAGAGGCGCTCTGTAAACTCATGAAATTTCACAAGCAAAAAAAAAATTGGGTGATTGTAATAATTTCCTCTGACTTACTGCATGTGCAGTGTCACTGTGCTGGAAGGTTGGATGGGTTATAATTAATAGCAGAGAGTGAATTCAACCCAGTTTCCCCAGTGGCACTGGGGTCAGAACTGGATGATCTTTAAGGTCTCCATTCCAACCCGAGCCATTCTGGGATTCCATGAAAATGCCTGAGGAGCATCACGTGGAGCTTTCAGGGATGCAAAGGAGTGGTGCATTTCTTGCACACTTCAGTAGCTGCAGGGTGTGTAGGACACACAGCACAGACATCCTCACACTGCTCGTGCCACAAACCAACTCCAAGGCGCTTTTTGAAGGTGTCAGGCAGCAAAAAAATCCAGTGACAGGCTCAGAAGGAAGTCAGCACAGTGGCTGCTCCATGGCAGCATCTCCAAAGGGATTGGTAAGGCTGATTTTTTAATATAAATATCATTGTTCCCATTTAGGGAGTTACTCTGCGGTGAAAAGGCTCATATCTGTTAGTAAAGTAGACACTGAGGAGGTGACACAGTTTATTAAATTACCCAGTGAAATAGGGACTAAAAAGATCACTGAAGAAGGAAACAGCACAGAATTAATCCTTCCTTTTTTTTTGTGGCCTTAAAATGCCCTCCCACTGAAATCTTCTGTGTCCATAAGGCAGCTCCATCCCTTAAGGAAGCTGCCGTGAAACTTCAGCCGATGTTAAGTGATTGGGTGGGAAAAAATAGGTCCAGACTTCTGCCACTACTGAAGTAAGTCATAAACACTGAATATTTTCTTTTTTTAACATGGTTGGGGATTACCGCCTTCATCCGGCTCCTCCAAATCGCACAGGGCTGTGACCTCGAGTCCACTCTGCTGCTGCTGCAGAGGCTCTTGGCTTGCAAAAGCGAGCTTGGAAAGAGAGAATGGTGGGGGTTGCAGAGGCGGAGTAGAAGGCAGGGTATTGATTTTATAAAAATCCGGCATCACCTTTGATACTCTGTTAAAGTTACACCAAGGGAGAGCTGCACGGCTGCCAGCGGGATAATTACGGCCCCAGCCTGAGTAATGTCTGCGCGCTTCGGGCTTGCAGAGCGAGCTGGGATGAGAAATGCAGGCGCTGAGCCTTCCCGGGTTCAATAGCTGGCATATTTTACATATCTGCCGGCTGCAAACTGTTTTCTCTATAGTGCCTCGTAACAGAGAAGCCGCGGGGAGCCAGGAGAACGCGCTCCGGCCGAAGCCGAGGGGTTATTTCCAGCAGCATTTCGTGTTTCTCCTGCGCTGAACGTGCGGAGTCGTGGCTGGGGATGCTCACCCTGCGGTGGGAGGGGGCTCAATCCTTCGGGACCTTCTGGCACCCCTTCCTTAGGGATGGGATCGTGCCCTTTTCCTTGGATGAACTCCCCGGGTCTCACTGGGCAGGCTTTAAAGCTAAAACGGCGCACTAATGAAAGGCACCAAGAATGAGGAGGGCTCTAAAGCGCTTTCCAGCACTTGTAGGAGCTGCCCGGGCTCCAACCGCATCATCCTCACCCATAACTGCGACTGTCCCTAAATTAGCAGCGCCGTGTTAACGCCGAGGAGGGTTGGGGCGGGTTTATCCCTGGAAAACGGGACTGTCCGGAGCTCAGCCCGGGGTGCGATGCTGGGGCGGGGCGGAGCCGCTGCTTGGGTCAGCTCCAGGACCTCCCTTCTATGCCTCTGGATCCACGGCGTGCCAGACACATAAATTCCCCTGCTTTCCCGACCTGGACTCAGCCTGCCTCTCCGTCTGCGTGCCATGAGGAGGTGCTGAGTGTCCTCTGCTCCTGGCCGGGCTCTCCGGGCATTCTGGTGCGCACAGAGAGGAGCGGGATGTCGCCGCTCCTGTACCTCGGGGCTGCGCAGTGTCCCTGTCCCTTGTGCTTCCAGCCGCCCCTCTGCTGGCCCTGGGCATCCCTCGGGCGCTGCTCGTGTGCCAGTCGGGACAGGGATGCAGGTGGGGCTGCGAGAGCCTCATCCCGCTGTTCCCTGCCGCTCCTGGCTCTCTCGGTCTCCTTGCAGAGGCTTCTCAGGGCCTTTTCGCAGCCGGCTGTTTTATCTCTGTGCTTATCTTCAGATGAAGCCGCAGCTGCTCCGGGCTGAGCCCAGAGCCTGCGCTGGGAGTGTTCCGGGAAGGGCCGATGGATGCGGAGCGTGGCTTTGGCTCGGTGTGGGGACGCGGGGGAGGCTGTGACCCCACGGGGTTCCAGAGGCTCTTGCTCTGCGATTTCGGCCTCCCAGGAGCTGCCCTTGAAGCAGTGGTTGGTTGTGGAACGGTGACGCTCCTTGGGGACTGGTTGAGCTGTCAGTGAGCTCATGGAGTCGAGTCACGGGCTGTTCTTAGTGCCACCTAAATCTATAAAAATATATTGATGTAGCCTTTAATCTGGACCCAAAGTAGATTACTGAGCATGTTTTACCGACTGTGTTTTCCCTTCTGTGCCTCCCAAGCAGCCCAAGGCAGCCGGGATATTAATAATGACCACGTGCTGCGCTGCTCGCACTCGGCAAGCCCAGAGTGCCAGGGTGGGGAGGCAGCCTGGGACCTGTTTCTGCTCTTCTCTGCTGCAGAGGTTGGATTTCCTTTAAGTAAAAGCTCTTCTCAAAACAGAGTCACAGCCCAGTGTCTCCAGTTGGGATCCAGTAACGTGGTGAGGGCTGGAGAGACTGTCAGTGTGGGGCTGAGGACAAGGGCTTAGCTGATGGTTTAATTCTCAGAAAATACATCATTATCCTTAACTCACAGCATCCTTGGGGTTTCCTCTCCGTGCTGCTGGCCCCTGGAGCTGCGAAACAACTCAAAGCAAAAGCGGTGCGCCAGGGGTAAAAACACGGAATTACACAGTTCCAATTAAAAGAAGTGTTTGGCTGTTTTTTAAAAACCTCTTTGGGGAAAGTTGCATCCCTCTGTGGCCGCACGTGAGATTGTTGTCGGGCAAAACTTGCATTTTGGAGCAGTCAGGTGGCTGCTGCTTGATGGAGATCCCTCTGCTTTGCTCATTCAGGAAGGCCAGAAGTTTGGGAATGGCAGCAGCTTAACCAACATGAATGATTTCAAATCCCCTAGGGATGTGAAACTGGCTCAGGTGTTGAGAAAAGGGGATCCTCCTTTCCTGACTGGGTATCCTGGCAGAAAGGCCACAAGCCTTTATATTTAAACAGACAGAGGACTCTCACATCCATAATTACATCTATAAACAGAAAATAAAGAATTTCATTGGTAAGACAACACAAAACTGCCACAGGTGATCATGTTTTGAGAAAAGGGTTCCTCTATCGTGTAAAAAAACCTTGGATGGAAGCGATGGTTGTGCAGCCGAAATTGTTAAATGAATAATACAAATCCATTCTGTCTCATTCCCAGGGGAGTATTTTTATCCCTGGATTAAGATACTCTTCACCCTAATTTTGTTTCTACACAAGTTAACATTCTCCTGGGAAAAACATAAAGTCTGTAAAATCGGTGATGAAACATAATAACCAACCCAGTGCCCTACACACACACAAAGGACCAAGAGAACCCTGAGAACTCGCCCAATGAAAATAAAAATCTCAAAATCAAGCTTTGAAGCGTCTCAGAAATAATTAAAACACACTAGGGAACGATCTTTCTGCCTTTGAAATGAACAAACTACCTAAAGCTGCTCCTTTCTGTGGAGCAAAGGGTTCTCAAGTCCATAATTACATACGCAAATAGAAAATAAGGAACTGCACCGACTTTTTCTTCCTTCCCTAACAAAAGAGATTAAAAAAAATCTCACCTAAAAATCTTAATTTGCCTTAAAAATAGAAATTAGGGAGTTGCCACTCTACCATGAACTCTCCAGTGTGGAGGAAGTAGCTGCAACTCCAACTGTTCTGTGACTCCAAGACCTGGCTGTCTTGAGCTATCAGTATTTATTAAACTTAATTAAAAGCTTCATTAAAACCCTAATTGCAAAACACGCCAGGATGAATAACTGTGCTCAACACCTACACGGGATGAAGGTTTCCCGTCCCCAAGGGATTTATCCACCCTCATCTTCCTCAAAGCCAGCCGAAGCTGCTCTGCTTTATTCCCAGCCAGGTGTGAGGGATCCTTGTGTTCCTCCTCCTGAGGCTAAGGAGAGACACCAGGAGAGGACTGAGGGTGGTTCCTGCCTTTCCTCTTCTCTACCCAAGGCCACACCTGCCCTATATCCAGGTGTTTTCCACCCTGGGCCTTTCTCTTCCCATCTGGCTGCTTTGTGTTCATTCTCACTGCTGCTGCTGCTGCTTTTCTCCTACTCATTCAAGGCACTTTGACAAGAGGAATCCAGGAATTGCCTTCCAGGCTGAGTTCCTGTCCCTGGAACAGGTTTGGAGGAGACAGGCAGAGATCCCTCCTCAGGAGGCAGCTGTGTTTGATCCTGAGGGGAATAGCCCCCACATGGTCTTTTCCTTCCTGGATGACTTTTTCCCTCCTTTGGCTGAAGGGAGATGTTATTCCCGTTTTGGGCTGGAATTTTCTCTGTCTTACCAATGATTTTGGTTCTGGTCTTCTCCAGTTGTGACTGGACCACTCCAGTGTGACCCGAGGCTGGCTAAGGCTCAAGGGACTTGGGGAGAGAGCAGCGCCAGTCCCACCCAAGAGCTTGCCCTGTTCCCCCACACGCTCCCCAGCTGGTTGTTTGGAGCCAGCCAACCATTCCTACAGGATGGACCCCCACGGACCAGGCCCAGAGCAGCAGCATTCGGATAGGAATCCTTTATTTGGGGTCTGTGGCACATCACAGGCTGGTCTCCACGAACCACGGCCAGGAGGACAGCAGCCACTCGGGGCCCTCGGTGGGTTCCTGGAGCACCATCAAAACCCCGACGCCTGGCGTGTGTCCCTGCGCCGCTCCCCGGGGCTGCTGTGCCCCTTTGGGGCCGGGGCTGTCCCCGAGCTGCTTGGGCTGTGCCCGGGTGTAGCGGCACGCCCGGAGCAGCCTGCGGAGCACGGACGGCCGCTGCCGGCGGCCCGCGGGCTCCGGGTCCCCGGGGGCGGCCGAGGCTGCGGCGGGCGGCAGCGCCCGGCCCTTGGTCTGCGTTTCCCGATCCATGTACAGCCGGACACGTGGATGCTGCCGCAGGCGGCACGGGCTCTCGGTCTGCGTGTCTTGATCCACGCGTTCAGCAGCAGCTGGGCAGTGCTCTGGGGGGTCCGTCTGCGTGAGCTGGTGGACCAAAAGCGGCTCTGGCTCGATCGAGGCAGGGGTGGAGGGCACTGCCAGGAGGCTCTCCGGCGTGGCCTTGCCCGAACAGGCCACGCAGGACCTCACGCACCGGCACTGCCGGGCCGCGGTGTTGGCGGGCGGCGGCAGCGGGACGGGGCCGGACACGCCGGAGCGCGGCCCCTGGCCCCGCACCGGCCTGGACGAGCTGGAGCGGTTCCCGGAGCTCTTGGAGCTCTGCTGCAGGCGGGAATGCCGCGGGGGCTTGTCCCCACGGCCGGGTGCAGTCGGGCTCTGGGGCTGCTGCATCTGGAGGCCAGAGACGCGAGAGGAGAAGGAGACGCGGGAGGTGTGGGATGGAGGCGGCAGCCTGGGGTTGGTGCCGACCCCATCCCCGCCCGTGTCTCCAGCCGCATCCTTCAGCAGGTTGCTCTTGGACAGTTGAGGGCCGAGCTTGCCCTTCTCCGTGGACATCCTCTGGCAGCTATCCCGGGGAGCTGCAGAGCCTCCGGAGCGCGGTGCCCTGCACCGCTGGAGGGCACGGCCCGGCATGCTCCTTAAACACCGCCGGCACCCGCAGCGTCATAAGGCCCCGGGGCCAGCGTGAGGCGTCTGTGTGTCACCATGGCCCCATGGGCACCGCGAGGCCCCGGTGTCACAACGGGCACCGCCAGCCGCCTTTGTGACACAGCCACGGGGGCTGGAAGTGGCAGCACCGGGCACGGGGCAGCGCCTGCGTTCCGCTCCTGGAGGCCTTGTCCTGCTGGGAGCGTGCGGGGATCCCAGCGCATCCCGGAGAGCGGAGCGGGGGCGCTCCCGGGGCTGTTTGAACATCCCCTTTCCGTTCCCGAGCTCCCTGCAAGGGCCGGGCTGTCCCGAAATCCCGGCTCCGTTGTGCCGCCCACGAGGTGGCGCTCTCTGCCTGCCGATAGAGCCCGACGCACTTATTATTATTAATAATTGTTAATTAGCTTCCCCTGCCCCCCAGGACTGCCTGACCCCTTGGCATCAGGGATGCTTCCAGTCTGAGGATGGGACAGCTCCGAGCCCGGAGGTTTGCGGCCACACGTGAAGGGCTGGAGGCACAGACACAGGAGTGCAAAAACAACCTCCCCCCCCCCCCCCGGCCCCAACCCCCACCTCCTTAAAAGAGAGACGCTGCTAATTGATTTTTTCAACCCTTAATTTAATACTCCATCGGTAGCGCCTTGTCCTCCAGCTCAGATGCTTTGCCCTCTCCTTGCCCTGCCCTAGCAGACCAGGAAGTCTGTCCCCAAAGTTGTGGCACAAGATTCCATGGTTTGGGATGTGGGCCCTGAGCGGTTCCTGGGTGCCCTGGGTGCCCAAGGCCTGGCTGTGGGGGCTGGGAAAAACCCCCTCCCTTTTTTTTTTTTTTTTTTTTTTTTTTTTTGCCTGCAGCAATGGGCTCCTGAAATCCCTCCTTGGAAACAAGAGTGGTTTGGGAGGGAAATGTGATAGGGGGAACTGATGGTGCTCTTTGCCAGGCGGCATTAAAAATTCATGTGCATGATGGGCTCTTCCAAATAAGTCCACGAGGGATGAGTTCCTCCCTCCCTGGACGTGCTGGCAAAGCACTCCAGCTGCCTCCCCCCTCAGGTGCCACCAGGGTCCCGATATCTGCGCCTGGGGACGGGCTCCGCTCCCTCAGGGCCCGGGGTGCACGTTGGGATGAGGGACACCGGGTGTCTGGAAAGCTGCCTGTCCCACAGGATGGTGGGGCTTGGCTGGGAGTGTGACCTGGAGAGCGGGGGGCAAGGAAACCTGGTGGGAAGGGATGTGGAGTCCTCGATGGGGAGGAATGCCGGTACTCGAGGGGGTGGGATGTGGGGAAGGATGCTGGCTGGGATGTGCGGTGCCCCAGCCGTGAGGTACACGGGATAATCTGGGCAGGGAAGGATGGAGAGAGGCGTGCCCAGGTGCCTTTCCAAGGGGGGGTACCCAGGAGGGACCAACAGGGGAGTGCTGAAGGTAAAGCAGCCTGGAACGTGGGGTGAGGAGAGGGATGGGATGCTGAGCTCCTTGGGGGGCGGGATGGGATGCGGAGCTCCCGGGGTGGAGAGCCGCGGTGCTGAGTTCCCGAGGCGAGAGGAATGGGATGCTGAGCTCCCGAGGAGGGAGGAATGGGACGCTGAGCTCCCGAGGGGGCCGGGCCGGGATGTTGAGCTGCCGGGGGCCGGGCAGGGCGGGCCGGGAGGCGGCTCCACGTGCCTCATTAGCAGGAGGCAATTTAATATTTATGAAGTGTTCTTGTTTGAATCCCAAGTCTTCGGCTCCAGTTACAAGGAGCTGCGTCACCCTGCGATCACATGGTAATTGTTGCTATTTCCAGGATCCCAGCCTCGCAGAGTGGCACAAGAGCTCTTTCCCCTTTTCTTGTCCTTTTTTCCCCGCCGTCTTTTTCCTCGTTGGCCGCTGTTTTCGGGGCGGTTTCTGCTGGCCCCGGGGCCGCCTCGGCGGGCGCGGGGCGATGCCGGGGCCGCTGCCCTGAGCCGGGGCGGGCGCAGCCGCTCCGCCGCCCCTGCCCGAGAACCGCTCCGTGAGAGCGGGACCGGCCCGGCACCCCCAAAATGACCGAGCTGGAAGGGGACTTCACCAAGCTGCTGCTGCTGAAGGAGGAGCGGATCAAGGAGCTGGAGCGGCGCCTGGGGGAGAAGGACGAGGAGATCCAGGAGCTGCGGCGGCGGCTGCACAAATGCCAGTCCGTGCTGCCGGCCCCCAGCCCGCACATCGGGCCCCGCACCACCCGGGCTCAGGGCATCTCGGCCGAGCCGCAGACCTACCGCTCCTTCCACGACCTCCGCCAGGCTTTCCGCAAGTTCACCAAGGCCGAGAGGTAGGGATGGAACCCCTTTATCCCCCCTCCTGCGAGCCCCGTTCCTGAGCGGGGCGGCGGGGACGCCTCGTCCCCCCGCCGCCGGGGATCACGGACCGTGCTCGGGGCGTGAGCGGCTCCGAGCCGCCGGGAAGGAGCCCTGCGGGGGATCGGACAGCCCGGACCGACCGACCTCCCTCCCTCCCTTCGCTCTTCCCTTCCCCGCCGCGGCTCCCGGGGGATGCTCGGCCGGAGCGCGGGGGGGGGGGGGGCGGCGGTGCCTCCTCGGCTCTGGGAAAAGTTTGCGGCGGGGTCGGGAAGTTGTTCGGTGGCTGCTCGAGAGCCGCCAGCACCCCCGGCAGGCCCGTTCCCGGGACAGGTGTTACCCCTGGCCCCCCTCTGCCCACCCCATTCTCCCCCAAAACGAGCCCACGCTGCTCCCTCCACCCGTGCTTTGCCTCCTGTTATCCCAGTGGGACTGGCTGATCCTGGAGGACTTCTTCCACATTAATGATTCCATGATTCTGTTTCTCTGTGCTGCTGTCAGGCACCCACAGAGAGGTTTTTTGGGGGGAGCACGGGGTCTGCATCATGGGGTCTCAGGGCTTGTCCTTCCATACATGTGGGAAAACTGGGGAGCGTGATGCTGTGCTGGCTGCTGGGGAGGCTGATGTGATGGAGAAGTTGGGAGAGTGTTGAGTGTGATCGAGAAGTTGTGTGTGACCCTGCTTTGGGCAGAGACTGTGGCTGAAGCTTCTCGAGCAAGGCACGCTCTGGTGTCCTCTGTGGGAAGCGATTTATTTCAGCAGAAATCCCATTCCCGACGGGATCTGTGTGTGGGTGTGAATCCACAGCTCCTCCTCAGCCCACTCTCCAAGTGTGCCCAGACCAGACTCCAGCCCTTTCCTCCTCACCTGGCCCCTGCCCCTTGTTAACGAGACCAGTGCTCAAACCAGGAGCACTTGGCTTTGGGGTTTTTATTCGTTATTATTCTTTTCCCTGCCGGTGGTGATTTAATAGAGCAGACTGCTGTGCCCAGGGAAGTGTGTGAGTCTGAGCTGAGCGTGTCCGTTTGTCCTTCCCTGGGGCAGCACATCCCTTTGCACCCCTGCCCAAGGCAGAGGCCAGGTGTTGTGGGTGGAGGAGAAATTACGTCCAGCTTTTCCTTTTGCTGTTGGATTTTTTGGAGGCAGTGATTATCCCGAGCCTCCTCTACCACAGGGAAGGTGACAGTGACCTGGCACCTGTGGTGAGGGCAGGGACCCAGTGTCCTCACCCTGTGGAATCGCTTATTTAGGAGTTGTTGAACCTGCTTCTGGCTCTAGCGAGGCTTAGTCCTGGCCTGAGGCTTTCCCGTGCTGTTCCCAGTTTGGGTTGGCAGGCCAGCTGCAGGAAAAGCTGTGTCCGTGTGATGCAGTGAAGGTCATTTGTCCCATCCTACATCATTCCCATCATCCACAGATGATGTTCCAGCAGGCAGGGAAAACTCCTGGTGGGGCCTGCGGACAGTTGCAGGCTGGAACTCCATCCCCTGGCATCCCCCCGTGCCTCAGCCTTGCTTGTGGTAGCCATGACAATGGTAACCAAGCCAGTCTGGGACTGCTTTTGGGTTTTAATTCTTAATTCTTCCTTTAATTACGCTTAATTCTTCTCCTGTCTCGTTGCTGGGGGAGCGGCGGGTGGCTCCAGGGTGTGCTGAGCACGCTGCACCAACACTTTCCCTTTTCCCCCAGTTTACCCCCAGATCCCTCCCCACCATGGGCTAGGTGAAGGTGTGTTTTCGATGGGCAGTTGAATGACCCGGTTCCAGGGTGCTGTGCTGGGATCAGGGAGCAAAGGGCTGTGCTGCAGAGGCCTGTGCCAAGAGCATGACGAGCTTTCCCTGCTCCCGATGCCGGCCAGAGGCAGGAACAGCCCTGGCTGGTGCCAGCTCCCCTCAGTGTCCCCAGGGCTTCTGGAACTGCTGACAGCACTCGGCTGGTTTATTGATGGGGGAGCTCATGCACCTCCAGCAGCCTCCTGCCTGTGCTCCAGGGACAGCAGCAGCATCCCAGCCCTCCATCCCACACGTCTTCAGCTCCCTGCGAGGCTGAGGATGGGCAACGCCTCTTTTCCAAAACCCACAGACAACTTCCAGACCATGAACCCCCCAAGAGCATGTTCAGGCCCTTCTGCTTTCAGCTGAATGCCAACAGAAACGTTTTTACCTGGGATCAGCCTCCAAACACTTTTCCTTCTCTGAGGATAAAGATGTAGTTATTGACAGTATAATTGGATTTATTTATTGCGTGTCACATACACCGATGCGTAAAACTGTCAAGGAGTTGAAAGCAGCAAACTGTGGGATGACAGGAACTCCAACAGGGATAAATCCCAGGAGCTGGTTTAGATGTGTTGTGCCTCTTGTGATGCACCCCTGCCACATGCAGCAAGGGTAGAGTTGTGAAGGCTTGCAGAGATCCAAAGGGTAAACAGAAAGGTAGTGAAGGATGTGTTATCTTTGGTCTGGAAGTGTGTTTTTATGCTGTTGTTCCTTCTTGTAACAGGGAAATATAAATTTTAACGGCAGAAAGCGTTGTGTAGCTGGCCAGGTGTATAGAGCTATCTGTATATATATCCAATCTGTAAATTAGATTTTCTTTCAAAATAGCCGCCTTCTGTGCCAGTTTTCAAAATAATTCCTCCCTGTTGTTCCTTGATCCGTTCCTGCCAGCAGAGATTTGAGTTGAGAGTGGAGCTACACTTCTTGTAAACGAGTCCTTAATTTATTTATGGCCAGTGAGTTTTGATTCACTTTTACCCGCAGCCAGTGAGTGTCTGGGATCACACAAGGCCTCGAGGCTGTCTGCTCCAGCACCTGCCGGTCCCTTATGGCAACACAAAGAAGGAAAACCAGTTTGTCCCTGTTTTTCCTGGCAGGGTGGGAGCCATCCGTGGATGATGCAGCAACCCAGGCACTTTGCTAAAGTGATGCCCAGTTGCTAAGCAAAGGCACTGCAGATGATCGATGATGCAAAAAGTAAATGCTGAGGTGTGGCAGAGCCAGGACTGAGCGCTGGGTCAGCCCTGCCTGTCCCTGCACCCAGGGGTGCTCATCGGCGCCTCCCCAGCACCCAGAGGTGCTCTGTGCCCTGGGAGCCATCAGCCCGAGCCCTAATCCCACCTCCAGATCATCCTCCTGGGAAATTCCAGCGGCTGCCTGCCTTAATTCTGAGGTGCAGTGTCTAATTCCAGCTAAATCCTGCATGTGCGGGGTGAGAAGCCTCCTTCAAACCAGGGCGGTGCGAAATGACTTTGGGAACTCTGCAATGTTTTTGGAATAGTGACTGAATCTTCGCTGAAGCCCAGGCCCTGCAGGCAATTCCATGTTTTGTGTGTGGTTATATCCTCAACTCCCCAAATCCAGCCTGGACTGGGTTTTTCCCTGAGTTTTTCCATGCCAGTTTCAGTCTGTCACAGCGCTGTAGGCTCAGCCTCAGCATCTTTTAAAACAGATGAGTTTCCCCACCCTGCTCCCAGTAATTTACCCATCCTTCTTGGCTTCCTAACTACTTCTGCAACTTTTTAATGGATTTTCCCCCCTTTTAAACTTTATTTCGGGAAGTGTTTGCCACAAGATGGCAGTGGGGTCTAACATTTGAGGGAAGGTATTGGGGTGTATTGTGGTTTCAGCCTCCCAATCCTGGACCAGTCCTCCTGCCTGTGGTTTTCCAGATAAAATCAGGCATGAATCCTTGTTTCTCCTGCTTCCACCTTCCCTGGGGTATTGGGGGATACTTTGCCGAGGGCGTGTGTTCACGCAAGGTGTTTAAACTCAGGATTCAAGGCTTTGGGTGGTAGTGGGGATGGAGGATTGGAGTGGATCCTCTTGACTTTATGCAACAAAACTTGGGATAAGCTGGTGTTTGCTGGTGGCTGTGGCAGGATCACTCCATCTCTGGGGTTTGGGTATTGTTCAGCCCAGGACCAGCCATGCCTGGGATAAAAACTGGGCAGCCTGGGAGGTCTCCAGTCCAAAACTCAAGGCAAAGTCACTTTCAAAGCTGGACTGAGGCTGCCCCAGGCTAAAGCAGAGATGTCCTGCACAGCCCTGCAATTCTCCATCACTTCTCCCCCCTATAACACTTCTGTCTCATATCTCCACCACCCCTGGAGCTGCTCTGTTGATGGCCTCCAACCCCTGAGCATGGCAAGAGGGATCTTCCCCCTCCCTGGAGCCGTGTCCTTCCTCCCTGAGCCCCTTTCTGGGAACTGAGCTGCCTGCCTGCGTTAATTTAGCCATGATCTCATCAGCTGCCAGCCTCTAAAGCGATATCGATCCTGCGCTCAGCCTGCCCGTGAAAAACAACCCAGCTGCTTCCCCACTACCTGGAACCACCCTCCCTTGGGGTCTGGGCTGCCTGCAAGAGGAGCTTTAAAAAAAACCAAAACCAAAACAACAAAACTCTCATGTTTTTTTACTGATGGGAGAGCAGTGGGTGACCTGTGGCCAGTGTGTGACTCTTCAGCTAAAGAAGGACAGTTTGGGGCTCTGCTCGTGCAGTATTTGACAGCACTCAGCAGCTCTGTCTGAAACAGTTCAAACAGGGAGCTTGTGCTGCATCTGAGTCTGCTGTTCCTCTCTGTAAGGGTCAGCAGAGCTCAGAGAGGAGAGATAGCAGTGGTTTTGCCATTAATTACGGCTCTAAAAACGCCTCTCTTCCTCGTTTACCCATCCTCAATCCGGTCCCATCCACTCCTGATGAGCTGCAACAGCAAATTCCTTGGATGCTTCATCCCTGGGCGATCCCATCAAAGATCAGAAGGATTTTATTAGCTGGAATTATGTTGGCAGAGGAGGAATTAACGCTGTTCTCATTGCTGCTTGTGTTGGGAGCCCGTGGCTGCTTCAAGGGAGGGAAATACAGAGGGAAGTTTGACAGGGTTGCTTAAATCTGGGGGAGAGCTGGAAAATATTCCAAAGAGGGTGGTGGAAGTGTGAAATGGACCCTTTGCTTGGTCCTCTCTGCTCATTTGGATGGAGCAACTTGTGGCGTGGAGCAGTGGAGGGCATTGAGTGAAGATTGGGGGGACAAGGGGGCTGTCACTGCAGGGAGAGGTGTGACATCAGCCCCTTGAGAAGTCCAAGGTCAGACAAATAAGCACAGAAGGGTTTTAGAAAGGGAGAGAAGCAAATGTTTATGGTTAATCAATGGAAATAATTTCCTGTCTTTTAATTTTTAATGGGCTAAACTCACTGCTCCCCCCTTCCCTGGGCATCACTTCCCTTTGCTTTACAGGAGACCTGAAAACTGAGCCAAGACGGGGGGAAATTTGGCTCCCAAAGGGCATCAAATGGTGCCTTTTCACCGGGTACAGCCTGGCGTCTATCTGTCTGTCTGTGTCACCAGCAGCCCTGGTCACCCAATCCACCTTTCCCATCGTGTCCCTTCGGTGCTTCCCATGGGCACAGCGGTGTCACTGCCAGGGCAGCACAGCAAGAGCAGCTAAACTCAGTTTGCCCTTCCAGCTCCTCCAAAAATAGTACAGAACAGGTATCAGTTCATGTATAAACACCTGAAATGTTAAAAAAAAAAAAAAAAGGCATTAGTTAATATATAAACATGTGAAATTTTTTAAAAAATTTGATTATTTGATGTGGTCCCTGGTCCTGGTGATGAAAGGAAGGGCAAGATGGCAGGGGTGTCATTTTTCTGGGTGCTTTGAGATGAAAACTTGGAATCTTTGGCTTTTCTGTGTGTTTCTTGGGTGTGGCCCGAGGAAGGGCACAGACCTCCCAAGGCAGGGAGGCTGAGCAGGAGCGGGAAAGGCCAGGCTGGCAGGGAAGGAGGCAGTGCCCATCCCTGGCTGACGCAGGCTCCGTCCCAGCGGCGTCATCCCAAATTCTTCCTTTGGCCTATTTTTAAATGCCTCAAGTCGGGAGGTTTTTGGAGCCTCCCCTGGGGCACCAAACCACAGGCC
The DNA here is from genome assembly GCF_029207755.1 of Chamaea fasciata. Classification (NCBI taxonomy): domain Eukaryota; kingdom Metazoa; phylum Chordata; class Aves; order Passeriformes; family Sylviidae; genus Chamaea; species Chamaea fasciata. The sequence goes on along the minus strand of NW_027094094.1, from coordinate 32,043,405 downwards.
CAGAGATTTCAGGGCGGCTGCCAGATCTCCATGCCCCCCACCTTTCCTCTGCCTGGAGCGCTGCTTCCCAGTCCCTGAAAACCCGGTTACGTGTGGGCACTCAAACTCAGCTGTGCTCCCAGGCAAGGCCACCAGAAACTTCTTTTCCCTTCTGGATCTTTGGTGTGAGTGGATTTATAAAAATACAAAAAGCTCAGAGCTGGGATTGTGTGGTTTTTATGTTTTTATGCAGCAGCTGGTGGACATCTCTTGGTTTGGAGGAGAAAAAGGGTCCTGTTGCCCTCCTGCCGCTGCGTGTTTTAAAAGTGGCACATGGAGGTGCTTGGCCTCACTCACTCTGCGTTTGGCCTCTTTTGTAATTTCTGGCTGATTTTTTAAAGATCATTTTTGTCAGGATTTTCGTATCCTTTTCATCAGAGTTTTGGTGTCGCTTTTGGCAGAATTGTTCTGTTGTTTTTCCCAGGGTCGTCCCTCACGATGGAAAAAGGTGATTTTCACCCCAGGGAAAATCCCCCCAGGTGGTGAAGTCTTATCAGAGTAAAACGGGGTAGAAAGGACTGAAATAAAACCCTGAGTGCCTCTTTCCTAATGAGAAACTTCAGGAAAAAAGCCTTCCCGAGGTTTCCACTTGGTTGTGGAGTTGCTGCAGGTCCTGGAAAATCTCTGACAGAGCTTGGCAAGGGACTTCCTGAGGAGCTTTCCCCTCTGCCATGACCTCCCAAGTGGAAAAGATGAGGATTGCTTTTTTTTTCCCCAACAGATTTTTTTTTTCTGTGTGCTGCTCATGAGTGTTCTCAGAGCATTTTTTTTGCTCCATTAGTAATAAAACCCTGTAGTCACAAATGAGGAAGAAGATGCTAAAAAAGGAGGGAGGGAGGCTGAGCTCAGGCCCACAGGTGGTGGCAGGAGCTGGGAATGTCCTGGGGATTCACAAGGATAAATGATTGAGATAATTTTAAGTTTAAAATTTAAATTTAAAATTCAGTTTTTGGATTTCATTCATGTTGGGGGGGCTGAGCCTTTGAGTTGTGGGAATTGCTACAGGGGAGGGGGAAAAGCTCTCCAGTAATGGGATCAAATCTCTCCTGTTTGACTCAAAGGAGTGTAAATAGATTCGGCAGAGATTTTCCTGGTGATTCCTGGTTTTGAGGCATCTTAAGGTGTAAAATGGAGTGAAAACATCCACCTCATGGCGGTAAATTAATGACAGGCCGGTGCGGTGATGGAAAACTCAAACAGCAGCTACAAGGGGAGAAAACAAAGAATTATTTAATATAAAATACCCAGAAGGAAACTGTGCAGGGAAACAGGTTCAGGGGAAATATCTTAATATTTGGCGTTTCTGGCACAAAGTTTGGACTAAAGGAGGCTGTGGTTGATGGATTGATTGCAGCAAGGATGGGAATTTTCAGTAAAATTTGCATTTTACTCTTTCTTGGGAGTTTCTATAAAATCCTCCCAGGTAAAAATCACCACCAGGATTTCAAGTGACCAATTAGTATAAAAATTCTGCTTAAAAAAAAAAAGTTTTACTGAGCTGTTTGTAGTAAGGGATCGGATCCTGAATCTCGGAATTCCACTTCCTATCTGTGTATCTGCGCTGTATTGCCAATATTTAACTTTTTTTACTCTTTAATCCTTCAATTTCTGAGGAGCTGTGCTCTGTATTATTGTTATTTTTCCTGTGATGTGTGGAAGTGGGAAGGATAACTGGGAATAATTCCTTGAGACCCCAAAGAACTACACCCAAATCCTCTGAGTGGCTCAACACAGAATTGTGGTGCTTGCAATTATTAAGCCAAAATTCAACTTTTAAGGCCTGGAATTGGTGGGAATAGCAGGAAGTGGTCCCTTGAAAGTGCATCCCAGAGGTGACTTGTAAGGAATCTCAGAAGTGACTGTGGAGAAGGGAAGGATGCAGGGAGAGATACCTGGGGACTTGCTACACTTCCTAAAAATGTATCTTTTTTGTAAAAAAAAAATAAAATCAGGAAGCTGGAAGGAATAAATACATCCAGTGTCCCCTCTTGCTCCAGCCCGTGGGCTTTTTTTTTGTTGTTGTTGTTTTTTGACCTTCAAAAGAAAATAAATCCGTGCTTGTAGAAATACAGAAAGGTTCTGAAGGTTTGGAAAGGCAGGATGGAGAAAAGCTGGGAAGGAGCTCTTTGGGAAGGTGGGGAAAACACCAGGAAGTTGCTTTAGGTGGGAAAATTTGGCAGCACCAGGGCTGTATCTCCAAGGTGGTTTTGCTTCCCATCTGCCAGCCCACCCAAACCAGTCAGGGGTTCTGCTTTTCCTCATTTGATGTTTACCCTTTTCACAAAGCCTTGGGGGCATTTCTGATGCCATTTCAGCATGCATGGAGGCAGGGAAAAAAAACCCTCCAAATCAGCTCTTAGAGGGAAAATTTTCATGGAATGACACTGAGAGTGTGTTTTATCAATAAACAGCAGCCACCTCCTCGCCTGCTTTCTTTCTGTCTCCCCCTGTAGTTCAGAGAAGGACTGTTCAATGTTTAAAAAAATAAAATACCAAAATGAAAACAGCACAAAAGGTGGTGGTTGTGTTTTTTTCTTTCTCTCCCCGTTGATTTTCATGCTACTTTATGAAATCTGTGTCAAGTAAAGGGTGAAATCTCTGCCTTCCCTTTCATGCCATAATGCAGGGCTGGGCTCTCCCTGCCAGGAGCACGTTCCTCACTTTGATCTGCAGGTTTATTATCACACGTCCCAGCCAGGGAAAAGGCTGCAGTGCCTTTTGGGAAGCACAGACCGGAGCAGTTGGTCTCCCCTGCAGAAACCCTGACATTTTAAATCTTCTTCCCCACATTTCTCAGCACTGCTGGGGCAGAGAGACTTGAAGCCGGGTTGAAATTTATCCCTCCCCTCCGTGACATTAAAATAATCACTTAAAAAAAGGAAGAATTTCAAAGTGTTTTATCTTTTGATAGGAGAACGCTTGTGGCAACTTCAGCCAGAAACTTGTTCTTCTGTGGGAAGATGCTGGAAAAATTGAGGTTAGGCTGGTGTGGGTATTATGAATATTAAATTTTTTACTCCATTATTCCATACGTTTGGAGGCAGAAAAGCAAAAAGGGAAGTGGAAATGCTGTTGCGGATCAACTGAAGGGTTGTTCTAGGGAAATTTGGGGGTCTGATTAATCTCTCTTGAGTCTGTGCAGTCAGATCCATCCCAAAGCATTAGTTGCAGAGACTGTTTGATTTTGGGACAGTTGTGTCTCACACATCCAGTTCCTGCTGCTGCTGCTCATGGTCTCTTGCACCTTTTTTGGCTGGGTTGACCCCTAAATTGTAGTTTCCACTCTGAGATTAAAAGCAGGGAGAGCTGATTCCCATCTTTTACGTTGAGCAGGTTGATTTCTGTTTTGGGGTGCTCTTTCTCTCTTTCTCATTTTCTCTCTCTCTTTCTCTCTGTCGCTCTCTTTCTTTCTCCTTCTCCTTTCCTTTCCCCTTCGTTTTGTTGCCAAATATTCAGTAGCTAAAAAATCAATTCTCTTTTAAAATCTTGAAATCAAATAGAAAACAGAGGGGGAAACTTCCCGTGGGATGATGTCATGGATCTCCCCAGGCAGGGTTTTTGTGATGGCTCCTGCCCAGGCAGCACATGGAGAAGTCCACAGGAGCTGGTTTCCCCCCCAGTGACTCCTTTCCTGATTCCCTGGGAACTGGAAGCAGCAGCTCCTTGCGTGGGTGTGGCGCTCATGGTGTTCAGAGGGAAGGCAGGGAGCTGAGAAATGCCGGCATCCCTCTCCCAGCCTGCGGGAAGTTGGGCTTTAAGTCCAGAGTGCAACCCTGCCGTGGCGAAGGAGATTTCAAATTCCATTTGTGGCCACTTAGGAGCCCTTCAGGCGGGGCTGGGCGATGCTGGGTGGCAGAGAAGCAGTGGGAAATGCTTCAGCTCCTGAGTGGCAATCTCAGGAGGTCAGCGGGGCCGGCTTCGCTCATCCAGCCCCGTCTGCAGATGAGCCCTTGGCCTCCGTGGAGGTTTTGTTTCCGCGGGTGCGTTTTTGTCATCAATAAAATCACCCCCTTCCCATCCCAGCGCCCTGCCGGTGATGGGGGCAGCCCTGTGAGCTGCAGGGGAAGATTTATTCCCCTGATCGCTCTGCCTTCAGTATTGGTTCCACATTTCCAGCCTGAATCCATCTCGGCTTCCCGGCCCAGCTGCTCATCCTGCCCCGTCCTTCCCACGCTTCTCCCGAGGGTTTTTCCCTCACTTCCAACCCGCCCCGCGCCAGGATAAAAGCCCCCGGAGCTGGAGACGCTCCCAACGAGCTCGAGTTTGTGCTTCAGCCGCTTCACAGCAGCCTTTTAATTGCGCTGCATGGCTGCAAATGCTTTTATTTTTTTTTCCAGCCCAATTTGCAGGAGCTTTAGTAAAACTGGCTTAGCTCATTCCACGAGATCTGTTTTCCATAGGGCGCCGCGGATTGGCAGTTTGTTGTCTCGCCGTAATTTTTCCAGCAATTAAATGGAGGCTGGCACATCCCAGAAGATGTGCAGGGTTCCGTGTCAGGCTGACACAATTACCTGTGGGATTTCATTTACCTGCTAAAATCCTGGTGGAGCGTTCACTTTCCTCTGGCTCTCCAAAATGTGGTTTTTGTGTATTCCAGAACTCAGCGAAGATCGAGAGCAAACTCAGTGACCTCTGGCTCACCTTTTGTTGAAAATTAAAAAACCCCAGTGTGCAAAGTCCTGAACCACTCTATTTTCCAGTATTTTAGCTGTCCATATTCATGTCCTGCTCTGTGTTTATCTGTTCAGGTGCTGACCCATAAGATCATTTTTTATCCAGGGACTTGCCCAATATTTTCCTTTCTAAGGCAGCTGTGACCATGAGTTTACTGCCCCATCATGTGATTTTCCCTGTCCCCTTCAATTAAATGGCAATGAAGTAGGATTTGGGGAATTTTAGTATGATGTTGGTGGCCTGGAGGCTTTTCTTTCCAGCCCATGCTGCCGTGGCCAAGCTATACTAACACGTCCATTTAATTATATAAAATTCCTCTTTATTTTATTTTATTTTATTTTATTTTATTTTATTTTATTTTATTTTATTTTATTTTATTTTATTTTATTTTATTTTATTTTATTTTATTTTATTTTATTTTATTTTATTTTAATCTCCTTTCCTCTCAGTCTGAGGTGCCTGGCCTTGGGAGCAAGGGTGGTTTTTGGCCTGGAGAACACCAGGATTGCCATGAGTCTCTTGCTGAGGACATGAGGATGTTCTGGTGAGGTTTCTTCCGCCCTTTGCTCTCTGCTGGTGTCATCCCAAGCACTTCTTTCCCCAATTCACATCCTAAGGGGCTGATTTAAGGAGCCGGATTTGAGAGAAAAGCTGAGGTGCTGTTTCAGGCTGCTCCTGCTCCCAGCAAATGCTGCTTGAGCCTGATAGTCCCCTAATGAAAGTATGGAAGGAATGATTTCCCAGTGTGGGGGGAAGCATTTTCCACTGATATTATCTCAGTTTAGCCTCCAGACCCGGCACAAGGATAATGGGATAATTACAGCCCGATCTGATGTGCTCAGGCGTCGCTTTCATTACAGACAAATGTTCCTGGAGAAAGGAAATGTCATCCCATTACTGGCTGATCTTTAAAACGCCGAGATGCTCGCTCACTTTTGCCTTCCCAAATCCGGTTTCCACTCGTTCACATCCCCAGCCGTGTCCAGGGTGGTGACTGTGTTTATCAGGCTGGATAAAGCAGGCCTGGACCCTCGAAGAAACGAGAATTTACTGGTCTCCAACCAATAAAAGTGTCCAGGAGGTTAAACACAGATTTGTCTTTTTAACTGAGCTTCTCATTCGGGAGCACTGGAGGGAAAATCAGGCTGGAAATGAGGAATGGCTCAGGTTTGTTTGAGACTTGGAGCTTTGGAATCTCCCCAGTAAGATCAAGCCCTGTGTGGAATTTTATTGCTCTGCACAACTCCCTGACAGGAGGGGACAGCCAGGGGGGTCGGGCTCTGCTCCCAGGGAACAGAGACAGGACAAGGAAATGGCCTCAAGTTGCTCCAGAGGGGGTTTAGATGGGATATCAGGGGAAATTCCTTCACCAGAAGGGTGGTTAGGCCTTGGAAGGGGCTTCCCAGGGAAGTGGTGGAGACACAGTGTTCCAAAACTGTGGATGTGGCAGCTGGGGACATGGGTTAGAGGTGGCCTTGGCAGTGCTGGGTATGGTTGGACGCGATCTCAGAGGGCTTTTCCAACCTTTAGGATTCTCTGTGGAGCATGAGCCACCACGCCCTAAAAACCCCAGCCTAATGGTAAAAGAACTGCCAAACCTAGGCTGTTTCTCTTGCCTGTTCTTGCACTTCCAGCCTCTCTCTAATTTTTCAGTTCAAAAGAGCTTGGCAAAGCCGTTGGTGGTGCAAGAAAAGAAAGGGTTTGGTCCCATGTGGGAGAACCAGGGCCGGATTGAGTCTGGTCAGAGCATTAATGTAAATTCAGTGTAAGATGGATTTTATGCTGCCTCCCTCCTGGCCATGGATTCTGGGAGGGAAAGGAGATCTGGGAGAAAAGTGCAGCTTTAACTCTTGGATTATTTCGGGTTTATCTTCCACCTGGCTGGAAATATTTGATGCTTAAGGCAGCGACGGAGCCACGTCTTGCTGTAAAACCCTGACAAAATCCAGGGGACAACACTGAGCTTAAAGCTGGGAAGTGGTTAAAAAAAAGCTCCCAAAAAACTGACGCCTCAGTTGCCAGGGAATAGAGGGAGGGCAAAGCTGCAGGGGCTCACAGCTTTCCTGGGAATGCTGGCTTTCCTGGGAATGAAAAAACGCTTTCAGCTCTGCCTCCCCACCCTGTGCCCTCAGCCAAAGGGCCTCACAGAGCAGAAGTCTTTATTCAGAAGGTTTGAATAAGGGCTGCACAGGGCGGTGGTGCCCTGTGGGTAACCACAGCACCCTCCAGGAGCTGCCCCTGGAGCCGGGGCGGGCTGAAAGGCCGTGCTGTTCCCGCTCCGGGACTTCCATCGGGGAAGGATTCCTGAGGGGAAGGTGGGGAGAAGCCTCTCCTGCCTGCTGGGCTTGGCTGTGGAAAAATATCTTGGCGCAGCTCTTCGGGGCTGGAGGGGATGTGGGGTGGCTGAGCAGGCAGCGGAGGCTCCAGAGGGGGAAGATTTGGGGATAAACACTCTTGGGCAGGGAAAAGCTGGGTGCTTTGGGGGTTTGAGAGCGTAAATCTGCTCAGCTGGGGTGGTGATGGGCACTGGAGATGACCTGGAGCTGCCGGTGGACATGTGGGTCAGCCAGCCCTTTCCCAGGGGTTTTGTGCGCCTGGCTATTTGTCCTTGTTCAAAATAGGTGCCTCACTTCCCCATGGATTTACCCACCTTCAGTTCTTGTAAAACCTTTCGCTGCTCCTCCAAAAATGCCCCTTAATACTGAGCACTTAATCGATTATAGCATCGATATAATGTAAAATAGGATTTTTACTCTGGGTTTTTTTTTCCATAAGCCCCTTCTGCCCTTGACAAACACCAGCTCCCAGGTATTTGTTTATCTTCTTCAACACCGCCTCCAGCTGCATCCTTTGCCACAGGGGGGTTTTAGCACTCCGAAAAAGCAGTCCAGCCTCAGCCACCAGGAGTTTCAGCTCCTTCCTGGCCTCTGGCTGTATGTTGTCCTTTGAGTTCGTGGTTTCCTCCTCACACACGGGGCAAACTTCACCCTCTGGGTTGGTGTGGGGATGGTTCTTCACTGGGGCCCCACCAAAGCAGAGGATGGAGGTGCAGAAGCTCTTCTCAGCAGGAGGAGAGAGAACTCCAGCCCGGCTTTTCTGGCAGCCTGCAGGTGGGCTGGGCACAGGTAACACCCTTGGTGTTTGGAGGTCTCAATACCCATTTTATACCTGTAGGGTCCTTCCCTACCTAAACCCAGCACTGTGATTGCCAGAAGAGCAAATCATGGCAGAGATTACAGGGGAGGAATGTCTGTGCCTTGCACCCTTCTCCTTTCCAACACATTCCATCAAAGGACCAAAAGGAAAAGGTGACTTTTTTTCCCTCCAGATTCCTTTGATGTCACTGCCATCCCCAATAAATCAAGTTTCCTTCCTAAGGCAGCTGTGACCATGAGTTTACTGCCCCATCATGTGACTCTTCCTGTCCACTTCAATTACTGGGAATGAAGTGGGGTTTGGGCAATTTTAGCGTGATGTTGATGGGCTGGAGGTTTTTCTTTCCAGCCCATGCTGCCTTGGCCAAGCCGTGCTAACACTTCCATTTAATTTTACAAAATTCCATTTTATTTCATTATATTTTGCATTTTATATTTTATTTTATATTTTATTTTATATTTTCTTTTAGTTTTGATCCCAGCTGGATGTGAGGAGATTTAAAACACGGTATTTTTGGTGGCTAAATGCAACCCCTTCCCATTTTCCCTGCTCGGATCCCCAGGATAAGGCAGAGCTGGGCCTGGTGGGGCAGGGCTTGGCTTTGCCTGACAAGTCCAATCCCTGGCACTGACTGCCAACAATTCCTCCGGGAGAGCTCCAGGCCATAAATAATTGATACCTGCTGAATTATTCAGGCTGGGCGTGCAGCAGATGAATGCAGCAGAGCTGACCAGGCTAGGAATGAGTAATTATGTTAATTAACCCGTGCAGCTCGCTGGAGGTGCAATTACGTTCATCCTTCTTTCAGCCTGCTGTGATTTTTCAGGAACAGAAATGAGATAAAATGAAACAAACTAAAGCTGCAGTTACTAGAGATGGGTTTAACCCTGTGGTTTGAATGATCAGCAGACGAGCTGTGCTCTAATTCAGCTGGATTTATGTTCCAGCAGCCCTCTGTTCCTTCAGGGGGGAAACAGGTACATTTTTTAAAGCTTTAATCACTGCTCTCTGCAAGAACTTCAAGATGTTTCTGCAGATTTAGTAGTGTGATGTGCCAGTCTCTTTTTGTGTTGCTGAAGGGGAAGAAAAATCAAAGAGAAAAAAAAAATATTTAAAACCCATTAGCATCATGCAACGAGTCCTAATAATGCTCTACAAATTGACAGCTTAATTTTGCAAACACATCACCTGCCATTCACTGGCCAACAAAACCTGAGTTCACGTTAAAAGGCTTTTCTGGTGGAAAGAAAAACAGAATTTAGTTACAAGTGGAAAATATTCCCATTTCTCCCCTGCTCTTGTGTTGATAATAAGCATTATTCGGCACTCTGAAGAATTGGAGGAACCCTGTTGGGATTGGGTTCATGGGACAAAAGTTTAAGGAATGGCTGAGATCTTTCCTAAGCTGACATGGAAAGGATCTGCTCTGAGCTTTGCCTCTCATCCAGGAATCACCCAGGTGAGGTGAACTCTCCACTGAAGAGCTCCAAACCTGCTCCAGCTGTGAGGGTTTTCATCAAACATTTAAATAGGAGAAGAGAGGAGGGTAAAATCCGTGGTTTCCTCTCTTTTTGGAAGAGCAGAGAGGGCAGAGTGTGGCTCATCTGTGGGCTGGATTCCTGGATTTGGGGTTCCCACCTCCAATTTCACCTGCTGGTAGGGATTTTATCCTACTAAAGAACTGGGAATTGGCTGGTTTCACCTGACGTTTGGTTTATTTTCCTGAATCACTTAATCTGCTTGGGTCTGACTTGCCTTTTAAAAACTTTATTTTCCCCCTGTTCTGGGCATCCCCGACAAAAATACAGAGAAGCTTGTGGGATAAAAACCACATTTACTTAAATTCCCCATCCTGGTGGGGCTCCTGGATTGATTCTTCTCCCATAATTTACCCCTCCCTGCTCAGCAGTTGCTGTTCTCTTCCCCAATCAATACCGATTCTGTCTGGAAATTGCCTTTGCTTTTTTTTTTTTTTTTTTTTTTTTTTTTTTTTTTTTTTAATTTTTTTAATTTATTTTATTTATTTTTTTTAAAATCAGAGTTTGCTTGCAATGCTTGACTTTATCTGTAGATCTGAGCAGTTCGGGAAGTTGGGGTTTGTTGTGGGGTTTTGGGGAGGTGATGGATTAACTGCAATTGTAGTGAAATATTTGTGGCATTATTGCGAACTCTTTAAATTTAATTGACTTTTCTGGGAGTTTGTAAGGGAATATAAATGTAGAGTAAAAAGAGCCAGACTCCCAAAAAATGGAATAATTTAAACTCCAAAGAAATGAGACAATATGTGGCATGTCTAGAGGAACGGAAACCCCCTTCATTTTTCAGACTGGTCATTAACACTAAAAAGTAGGGATGTTTGGGTCTGTGTGTCCTGAATTTTGTTTGCACGCTCAGAGTGGTTGAGAGTTGAGCCAGGGACGGGTGCGAGTCGATACTTTAATGTCCATTTGCTGCATCCAATCATTGATTCCAACTTGCACCAGATCAATCTTTTGCATCTGTTTGAGGGGGAACAAAGAGATGGTGTCATTTACCATGCCACGGGAATAGTCAAGAAAACCCGCCCAAAGTGTGGTGTGTGCAGGCACAGTTGTTACAGCTCTGAAATAATTTGTTTATTGGGCCAAATGAATGTTGAGCAGAAGCAGGCTGTGAGTTTGATTGCTGTCAGGGAGCTACAGACAGTGCCGTGGGTTTATAAACGCCCCTTTTTACATAAATAGGCCCCTTAAGATGCCACTTTGGGGAGTTGTACTGGGTAGCGCGAGAAAAACCTGTGATTAAAAAGTTGTGGTAGCCCCTTGCAGAGAAACCGAATAAATTAATGTGTTAAAGCTGGGCTTGAGCAATAGCATTGCTAAGTTGTTTTTTTTTTTTATTTTAATGCGGTGACTACTTTTGATTTTTATATTTGTGATATTTATGATTTTGATTTTTTTGTATTGCATTTTGATCGCTTCGGGGTGCTTTGTTGGGTTTTTAAAATATTTTATTTTTTTTTTTTTGTGGCGGTGTTACCCAAGTGGTGGGTGCGAGGCTGCGGCTCGAGCAGGGCAGCAGAGGGCGGCCTTACTCCTTGTTGTTTGTGTTCCCTCCTCCCCGAGAGAAACGGGGATAAAAAGCAGGGAAAAAGGGAAGAATGTGGGGAATGCCGTGCCTGCCCGAGCTGCAGGCCATGTAAGGGAGCGGAGCCGGAGAGCGCCCGCCGGGGAGGTGGCACAGGAGCCGCGTCATGCCCAAAGCATCAGCTGCCAACTCCGTCTTTGCTGATAGCCCTGGCTTGGGAGCAAAAGGGAAAAAAAAAAGGAAACAGCGGGTTCAAAGCGAAAATAAAGCGATTTGTGTGTGTGTGGAAAGGAGCAGGGGTGGTTTTGGAAGGGGGCTGTGAGTTTCAGGGAGCAGGGGTCTGGAATGCGTTGCCTTTCTGCTGCACACTGCGGGGTTTGTGCCTCGTACCCATATTGATCTTTCCTGTTGTGCCAGGGACTCTGGGGATGGGTTTGGACACGGGGCTTTGTGTGTTGGGATTGCAGAAACTCGGGAAGGAGGAAAGAGCCCTGTTGCCTGAGCCGGGTTGCTCAAGGAAAGCTGAGATAAAGCTGCAACACAAACAGTTCTTGCGGAGAAATCACCTGGCCCCAGCACAGGAGGGACCTGGAGCTGCTGGAGAGAGTCCAGGAGGATCAGAGGGATGGAGCAGCTCTGCTGGGAGGAAAGGCTGGGGGAGAGCTGGGGGTGTTCAGCATGGAGAGAAGCTTTGGGGTGACCTCATTGTCTTCTTCCAGTGCCTGAAGGAGCCACAGGAAACATGGAGAGAGACTCTTTCCAAAGGATGGAGGGACAGGACAACGGGAATGGCTTCCCAGTGCCAGAGGGCAGGGATGGATGGGATATTGGGAAGGAATTGTTCCCTGGGAGGGTGGGCAGGCCCTGGCACAGGGTGCCCAGAGCAGCTGTGGCTGCCCCTGGATCCCTGGAAGTGTCCAAGGCCAGGTTGGACTTTGGGGCTTGGAGCAGCCTGGGATAGTGGAAGGTGTCCCTGCCCATGGCACTGGATGAGCTTTAAGGTCCCTTTGAAGCCAAACCCTTCTGTGATGATATAAAAGATCAGTACCAGCCTAGGAATGTTTCTTTCCCAACCACAGAGAGGCAGACCCAAAACATTTTGTCTTTGCAGCAGCATTGCTTCCAAGAGATATTTCCCTTTAGGTTTGAGGAAGGTCCCTGTGTTTGGTGTCACAATTCCCCAGAAGTGACAATTGTTCCGTTTTCCACGCAAACCAAAGATTGGGAGCTGGTGGGGAAGAGGTGCACAGGTGAACCTTCATGGCACGTTTGAGTTTTCTGCCATGGAGAGGGGTTAAGGTCAGAGCAAAAGCAGCTGGAAATGGAACTGGAGAGAGGAAAACCTGGGCAAGTGAGGAGGTGGAGCAGCACCAGCCAGGAGGGAGCCCTGCCCCTCAGCCAGGGGTTTGGCTGCAGATCCGCAGCAGAAATGGAAGAAAGGTGAGGATAAAAGCTCTGCCCATCCATACCCTGACTCACCCAGGGCACTCAGCTGAGAGATGTTGGCGGCACAGAGGAAATCAGGCGAGTGCTGGTCTCTAATGCTCTGATGAGTAGAGCAATCAGTCCCTGCAAACACTGACAGAGAAAACGGTGAATATAAACGTTTTACACACTCTGAGAGCCCAACTTGATGGAGTTCCCCCAAGCATAAATAAGAAATCGCTGTAGAAGGCAGTGGAGCGCTGTAAAACCTTTGTGAGGCCTGATGTGAGCCCTGTTTGCAGATTGTGCCTGGATGATTCATGGATATTTCCTTAGTCCTGTAACAAACCGGGCCCTCTGTGGGGTGCAGCCGTTGATTCTGAGCCTTACATGAGCACAGGGCTCAGCTCCTGTGGACAGAGCTTTTTGGGAAATGTTCTCGGAGAGGAAGGGTTTGGCATTGCTGGAAGTGTGGCCATGAACACCTGTAGGTCCCTAAATAAGCGTCTGGTGCTGCAGTGGAATATTTGCAGTTGCTCAGGACATGCAAATGTCAAAGACTTCAGGATAAATTCTGGCACAAATCTTTATTTTAAAAAAGGAAGGCAGCTCTCAGTGCAACTTAAAGAAACACCAGCCTGTTCTCAGGGCGTGTAAACCCCAGGTTTAAAATCTGTGCTTTGTGTTTATTATTATAAATACCCGAATAATAATTTTTAATAAGCAGGGGAATTAAACTGATTGTATAAAGAGACAGGGCACTTGTTCTCAATGCATCATGAAATAATGGTAACACTCTGGTTGTTTTCATATCGGGGGAGCGGAATTCGTGTTTATTTCTAATCCAATTTCAAATATAAATGAATTGTTTTGAAGGCTGGATAAATCAACCCAACAGACCAAGGCAATTATGGGAGGTGAGTGGTGCATTACTGGCGAGAAGAGATAAGAAACACTGCAGGGTCTGAAAGGGTGAGCAGAGGGAGCACCTGGAATTGCAAATGCTCAGGGCTGCTGAGAGGTTTGGCACTGTGCAACCCCTGAAGTGGAGGAATGGCATCAAACAGCCTCGAAATGAGTCTGGAGAAATGAGCTGCTATCAATTAATACAATTTGGGGGGTGGAAATGAGCTTCTTGCTGTTCTCACCTTCCTGAGGGTTTTGCTTTCCACCTCTTGCAGCCAGAGCACTGTCACTAAAACAATGAGGTGCACAAGGCAGCGCAGGTCAGAGAGGGGAAAGGCTGAAACTGAGGAGTTCAGCTGTGGTTGTGTCGTGTTTTAAAAGGAAACAGTGAAGAATTACAGCTGTCTCCTGGAACAAATCTCATTTTTGGTGAGCCCAAGTTTTTTTTCCCAGCATCTGACAAGGAGCAGTGCTCTGGCAGGGTTGGGATTGTTCAGCCTGGAGAGGAGTGACCTCACTGTGGCCTTCCAATGCCTGAAGGAGCCATAGGAAACACGGAGAAAGACGTTCCAAGGGATGGAGGGACAGGACACTGGGAATAGCTTCCACTGCCTGAGGACAGGGATATTGGGGTGGAATTGGGATATTGGAGTGGAATTGGGATATCGGGAAGGAATTGTTCCCTGGGAGGGTGGGCAGGCCCTGGCATAGGGTGCCCAGAGCAGCTGTGGCTGCCCCTGGATCCCTGGAAGTGTCCAAGGCCAGGCTGGATGGGGTTTGGAGCAGCCTGGGACAGTGGAAGGTGTCCCTGCCCATGGCAGGGAGTAAAATGAGCTGGGATTTAAGGTTTCCTCCCACCCAAACTCTTCTGTGATTCCAAGGGTGCCCTGGGAGCTGTTGTTGCTTGTTAGAGTCCCACATAAAGACAAGTCAAGAGGTGATTCCATGTGGAAAAGGTGTAGACTGGATGCAATCCAAGGAGGAATGTGTGGGGGGCAGTGAAGGTCATGGGGTCACTGAGCACGGGCTGTCCCCAGCGGTTCAGCTCGGGCTGATGAGAAGTGGAAGGAAGGTGACCTGGCTGCCCCAGTCATCCATCCCCCTGTGGAAATCAGACCCAGCACATGGCTCCCACCTTCCTTCAACTGTTTCAGCTTCCCCCAGTCCAACAGAGATGCGTGTGGGAGCAGAATGAACCTGTTTTCCCAGCAACAACTGAGTTGATGTTTTTTACAGACCTCACCTCTGTTGCATCCTGGATCTTGTGGCTCCATGGCTGAATCTGCTTCCTTACATTTCGTTTAATTGGTCCCTGGGTTCATTTGCTGGTTGCTTATGGCTGAAAGCAGAAGGAAAACTGCATTTCCAGGGCCTGCCTTGTCTAAATGCTGCTTTTGCTCTACATAGTCAGTGCCCTGGGACTGCTGGGAGAAGCAGGGCATGGGCAGTGTCTAATTGCAGTAACTGCAAAGAGCACTGAATGTTTATTTTTGCAGATTGCAGAACAAGTTTCTGCTTAATCCGAGCCTAAGGAGACTTCCCAAGGCAGCTGAATTGTTTAGAAGTTGTTTCTGGCTTAATTCAGCCCAGAGGAAGATTTGTTTAAGCTCTGCCCATGTCTTATCTTGCTGGGCAGTGCAGCCTTTTTTGGAAAGTGGGAAAAGCGAACCAATCACTTGAAGCGTGTCTGGACAAGCGGGATCAGGATGGAGGCACTGGTTCCTGCAGCAGGGATGGGGATCGTGTGTGTGGTCCTTCCTGGAGAAAGCCTGGCCCCAAGGATGTCATTCAGGCTGAGGATGTGAGAAATGCTCCCAGGAATCCCAAGCATTCCCTTAACCCTGAAGGGCTGTGGGCACCCGCAGCCACCATGTGCACCCAGCTGGTCGGGTGAGCTGCTGAAAATCCAATTTTCTGTGCGGTCCTGGGAGGAAAAATTTCCTGCTTTGGGAGGGCAGAGGTTTCTGTAGATGTGTGGGCAGAGATGGTGGCAAGAGGGTCCTGTTAGCGGGGAGAAGTCAGAGGGGATGGTTTTGGGTGCTCTGATGGTAGGAACAACCTCTGAAGGGCTTGTTGAACTTCTGGCTACCGAGAATGATTTTCTGGTGCCGTTTTTCTGTAGAAGTGGTAATGAGATAAGTGATACTGGTGTTGTTTGAGCTCTGCAGCCCACCCAGCAGGAAGCACAGTCCAGGCTTTGCTCCAGCCTGGAAAAACAACGAGGGGAAGGAGATCGCTCACCTTGCACTGACAGGAGGTGCTTTGTGCCATCTCTTCCTATCAGGCAAAGAGCCCACAAAAGGGAATTTAAATCTTCAATGAAATGTGAGATGTGCTTGAAACCACGGTGTTCCTGGAGAATCCTCTGCTATTCCATGCTCCCAATGTCTCCTCCTTCGGCTTTGCGTGGCACAAACATTCATTTTGGTGTTCTGCGTGTCCCTAATGTGATATAAAAAGCTAAATACATTACAGCTGCAGAACAGCACATTGTTATTTTTTCCTTCGACTTCTTCTGCAGCGAGCAATTTTTTTGTTCCATTAATAAGCCTTGTGGTATTTTTCTTTTCCTTCTCATGCACTCTACCCCACATTCGTCCTGGGAGGATTTCCTAGGCAGGCTGGAATGGCTGCATGCTCCTCACACTTCTCAGTGTTTCTTCCTGAGCGTGGAGAGAGCCGATGCCCTAAAGGAAACTCATCAGGATAATCCAGTTTAGATGTTTTGGCTTCCGGCGCGAAGGAATCAATGGGGTTTGAATGACAGTGCTCAGAGGTGGATATCTCCGTCCCTTTGTGGGGAGGAACAGATTGCTTTCAGTTTTGTTTTAGAGGCTCTGGAAAGGACCAAAATAGGGAGGAGGAACATCCAGTGTCATGAGAAAATAGGTCTTGTTTTCCTCGAGAAAAGAGGCTGAAGCACTCCCCAGATACTCAATTCCTGCTCCTTGGTCTTGGCGAGGCTGCTTTGACACAGCAATTTCAGCTTCATCCCCATTCCTGGGGGCTGAATTAGTTCCCAGGTGCCCCCTATAAATCTGCAGGGCCCTGTGGCCCCAGAAGGAGCCGCCAGAGGCACTTCAGGGCAAAAGGAATGGCCAGGTGTGCCTTAGGGAGGAGTCAGGTGTGCCCATGTTTCAGTAGGTGGCACTCCTTGCTCTGCCTTAGGGACTGCGGTGGATTTTGGGGACGTGGTGGAATAGCAGGTGGCATCCCATGAATGAGACGTGGTGTGTCTCTGGTGTGACTGCACCTCGAGGTGCTTTTTGTGAGGGTTCAGCTGCTCTGCTGCCTTCCTCAAAATTTTCCTGTAGTTTTGTCATTCCTTATCATCCTAAAGGTGTTGCTGTGACTCTGTGGGTAGGGAAGGAATTTGGTCGTGTGCCAGTGGAGGGCAGAGCCCTGCAGGTCACACACCCTCCCAAAGCTGCACCAAGTCCACACCAGCAGGGTAATCCATCACAAAATCCAGCCAGCTCAACTTCCTGCGATGGGCTGATCTGCTCCTGCAGATATTTTGGGAAAAGAGTAGAGTGGATTAGGCAGGGAACAAACAGCACATCCAGGAGGAGGAAAATGTTTGTGTATGTGGTCAGTGGTGCATGTCCAGCCTCTCTGTCCGTGCTGTCCTGGCTGGCTGGAGCAAGGTGACATTTGTCTGTCAGGGATTGTGCCAGCTCCCTGAGCCTTGTCTTGGGAATCCAGGGAGGTGTTTGCAGGAGAGACAGTGTTCAAATATGGTTTCAGCTTGGAGAATGGCAGCTGAGTGGGTGCATTTGGTGACAGGTGATCCCTGAAAAGGTTCAGAAGCAGAAGCTATCAAAACCGTGGAGCTGTGCAGAGAGGAAATATTTTGAGTGCAGCAGAGAGAAGAAATTTCCCTGCTCCCTGTGATTCCCACCAGGCAGCCTTGGTGTGCCGTGCTTTGGGGCAGCTGTCTGCAGATGCTCTTTTTTTGGCTTCCCCCTCGACACCCAGGCACACTCTGGCAGTGGAGGAGCAGGAAAAGGCTTTGGGAAGTTCATAGCTGAAGGTTTCCTTAAACTGCGAGCAGCTTCACCCTGTCTTCCCAACACTGAGCCAGTTGGTGCATTCCTGCCATTCTTCTCCCTAAAGCTGTTTCTTTCCATTCCCTGGATCAAGCAGACAAAGCAGCTGCTCTGCTGAGCCTGAGATTTTTTTATTTTTATTTGGGAGCTTTAGATTGAAAGGAATGGGACCATAGGATTTATTTTTATTGGACTGGGGTGGTACCATGGGATCCCTGAGATCAGACACCAGGATCTGTGCTGCCCTTGTGGTTTCTGTGCTCTGGTTTCTTTGGGAGAGCAGGGAGTAGCCAGAAATAGGCAAGTGCCGGCTGCCTTCCCATGGCAGAGCTCTGCTGTCAGCTTGTGAAGCCCTTTGGGCTGCTTTGGCTTCATCTTTAAACCAGGGAACACTGGCCTTGGAATTGACAGCTGCTGGTTATGGTCCCAAATCTAAACCTGGGCCATAAAAATCTCTCTTGTTACCCCCAAGGGTCTAATCAAAATCTGCTTCCCACCTGGAAATAAATATATATATTTTAGATGCACTCAGCTAAATTCCTTGACAGCTTTATGTGCCATAATTTCTCATGGTTTTCTGTGGATCCTTTCTGTTCTGGGGCATTGTTGACTCAGTCCCGGGCTGTGCTCCTCTCATAGAAACAAAGTAATGGTATTTTACCGCTTGTCACTGAGAAATTATGCACCGGTTTTCCCCAGGGCTACGATTCTTTTGAAGCCTGGTGGGCTTCAGGTAACTGTATCACCTCTCTCTCCTGCAGATTTCACTTCTGCAGGGAGGAAAGCAATAAAACTTAGTGTGTCGGCTGAATGCTGTTAAAATATTTTATTTATCACTGATTCCCGGTTCGTAGGCAGCAGGAATGCGTCTGTTTAATGCCTGTTGTCTTTAAAATGGAAATGTTCAGCAGATATTTGGTACTTTTGTTCCCAGTGAGTTATGTGAGATGGAAATAGGGGGAATAGACAGTAAAAAATGCTGTCTGGACTTAAACCTGTGGAAACAACCGGGGGACTTTGCTTTGTGCCTGGCACGAATGTATCAAGGGGACTGAAAACTGAAGAGTTTTGCATAACCCAAAATTTTTCCCCCCTTTTCACGTGCATCTCGAAAAACGCAGGATCAAATGCACGAACAACGTGCAAAGCCTCATGTCTGTGAGCGGGGGCCAGGCCCTTTCCAGCAACAGTGTGGAGCAGGGAGCAGCCCTAATTCCTCATCTTTCTTATAAATTTATTTCGTAAAGACCAGCTGCAGGTTGAAAGCTGGAGCCAGTGTGTAACAGGGGAAAAAAAAATAATAAAGGGCAAGACGAAAGGAGCTCAGTCCCATTAGCAGGGGCTGGATGTCTGGCATTCCCAGCTCATGCCTGGCATGGGAGGTCTAGACATAAACGTGTAGGTGCCACCCATCTCCAAAAATCATATTCAGGGCTGTATCTTCTTCCTCCTCCCCAAATCAAACTCCCCAAGAGAGAGCAGAAACAGCTGCTGAAAACCTCTGAGCATGAAACTGTGCTGGTGCCCCAGTTCTGCAAAAGCTTTTGTGAGGTTCCTGTGCTCTGGGGCTTTCATCACTGGCTCCTCCAGGCTGGATGATTTAATCAGGAATGCCCCAAACAGCCCCGTTTCTTCCCCAGAGAGCCAAGGCTGGAGCTGTGCTTTCAGGGTGAGCATCGCTGGCCCTTCAGCACCTGGCAAACAGAAGAACCCGGAACCATTTGGCACCAAGGGCTCGGCTGCTGTGGCTCATTTATTTGATTTTTGTTATTTCCGTGCTGCAGCCCCGTGGGCTGTATGGCAGAGGTGAGGCCACACAGAAAACCCGAGTGCACGAAGGAGAACCCTGCGCTCCAGGAAAGTCTCATCGGCTTTGGTATGGCAGAAAGTTAATTTGGGCTTTCGCATAGGTATTTGGGCCAGGCAGAAAATCTCCCAGATTTAAAGCCGGGGTTTTTTTTTTTAGTGCTCTGAAAGCCAGATGCCCTGCCTCCAGGCTTTTCCAGTGCAGACAGACTTGACCGATATTCCCATGAAAATCTGGGTTTTTAGAGCCCGGAGCTTGCTGAGGCTTGAGGAGGAGCCATGCCAGACGCTGGCTGATGCTTCCACTCGGAGAAGACAACAAAACCCGGCTCTTTAAAAGCAAAGTAAAGGGTGGTGGGGGGGAATAAGTTCTTTAAGGAGAAGTGGCACCTGGAGGGGAGCGGGGCCACGCCGGCAGCGGGACGGGAGGGGAGGTCCGGGGCTCGGACCTGTGTGCGGGCCGCCAGCAGAAGGCCGGAGGGCAGGCACCGGGGACTGCTCCCGGTCGGCTCCCTCCCTCCTCGGCAGCCCGGGGACGTGGGCGGCGCGGGGCGCGGCGGGGCCGGCGGGAGGGAGCGGGGCGAGGATGTGCATCCTCCCCGCCGCCCCTGCCTCCCTCCCGCCGCCCGCCTCCCCTCCCTCCCCGCTCGCCGCCGCGGGTGTGTGTGTGTGTGTGTGTCTCGGCTCCCTCGCCAGCCCGGCCTGACGCAGGCGGATCCACATCGCCCCTGACAACACCCCGGCTCCGGAGCGCCGTGCCGGGGGTCCGGCTGCGGCGGCGGCCCCGCGGGGCCGGGCCGAGCCCAGGGGGGCGGCGGGGGCCGGGGTGGCCCGAGCGCGGGGAGGCGGCCCCGGGGGGGGAAAGTTGCCGGCAGCGGCGAGGGGCGAGCGCGGCGGCAGGACCATGGGCACTTTGCGGGATTTACAGTACGCGCTGCAGGAGAAGATCGAGGAGCTGCGGCAGCGGGATGCGCTCATCGACGAGCTGGAGCTGGAGTTGGACCAGAAGGACGAACTGATCCAGAAGCTGCAGAACGAGCTGGACAAGTACCGCTCGGTGATCCGGCCCGCCACGCAGCAGGCGCAGCAGCAAAGCGCCGGCACCTTGCAGGGCGAGCAGCGGACCAAGCGCCAGGCGATCTCGGCCGAGCCCACCGCCTTCGACATCCAGGATCTCAGCCACGTCACCCTCCCCTTCTACCCCAAGAGCCCGCAGTAAGCAGGGGGTCACCCCGCCGCTCAGCCTTCCCCCTCTCTCTCTCTCATCCCGCTCCATCCCCGGCCTCGCCGCCGCCCGCCGGGCAGAGCCCGGAGCGCGGCATTCCCGCATCCTCTCCGGGTGGCCCCGCGGGGTGGGAAAGTTGCGAGCGCCGGGCTTGCGGGGCGGGGGAAGAGCGGCAGGAGCGAGCGCCGAGGTGCCGGCAGAGGGGGAGCCGGGCGTGCCCCGTCCCGGCTGCGGCGGGACCCGGCCGCCCCATCCCGCCGGGGGACGGGGGCAGCGGCGGACGCGGGGGGGACGCTGCTGCCGGAGGGTTGAACCGGGTCGTGTGGTGGGCACGGAGGCTTTATCGCTGCGGGAGGGGGCGGAGGAAACCCGGACCTCGCTCCGGGACCCCGCAGAGAGACATTCCCAGCTGGGAAACTTGGAGCCCGGCGGGATGAGATGCCCGGCTCTCTGGGCGGGGGCTGGTGTTTTGGGGAGGGCGGTGGGTTTGGCAGAAGCTTATTGCAGTGCCCTGGTGCGCCGGAGTGCGTGCGGGGGGCAGGGAAAGTTGCGGGGATCCTCAGGTGCCGGCGCGCCGGGGGATGCGCTGCCCCGGTTTCACACCTGCCGCAGATTAGGGAAATTAGAGCACCTTAATGGGGAAACGGAGCCCTCGCGGGAGCGGGATCGCTCTGCCTCGCTCCGTGCCTTTTCCCGGCCAATAAATCGCCGTGCCTTTGGTTCAGCGCTTCTCGAGGGAGGATAAAAAAAGGAGAAGGGAAGAGGTGATGAGCGGATGCTCGCCGCGCCGGGCTCCATGTGCGGGGACGGGGCGCGACCTCCCCGTCGACGGGCAAACCCGCCTCTCCTCCGCGGCCAGCATCTTCCTCGTGGAATTATAACCGGGAGCGCTGGCGGATCCCCGGAGCCATCCCGGTAGTGGGGAGCGTGTGTGCCAGGTGGGCTCCGGGATGCGGGCACCCTGCGGAGCCCCGCGGGGGACAGAGCGGCGGGCCACGGGGACGGTGGCAGGGGGCTCGGGGACCCCGCCGGGGCACGGGGACCCTGCCGGAGTGTCCCCTCAGGGACCGTGCCGGGGCCGGCCCCGCTCCCCGCGCAGCCTCAGCCCTTTCCCGGCGCCATGGCGGGGCCCCGCCGTCTCCAGGCAACTGCCCGCGCTCCGGGGCCCCGCCGGGCCGGGCCGGGCCGGGGGTGTCCCTCCTGCCGCTCCGCCACACTCCCATTCCCCCATTCCCCTTCCCACCCCCCTCATTCCCACCGCCACAGCTATTTTGTCCTTTTAAGGCGCCTGGCCGCGCGTTCATAAGGATGCCGGGGGAGGAACGGCGGTGGCGCGGGCAATGCCTCCCCGCAGCCCCCAGGACGAATCAAACCCCCCAGCAAGTGCCCGCCGCGGGCTGTCAGGACAGGGGGGACCGGGGTGCCAGCGGGCGAGCGCTCCGTGAAATCCCCGGGGCGTGCGGTAAACATCCAAGGGGGGATAAAGTACCCACTGTGTTAACTTCCTCCGGGAAAGCAAAACCCCAAACTTGTTGATTTCCTTGTCAGTGGCGTTGCCCCTCGGCGCCCTGGAAGTGCAGGTGGAGCTCCCAGAGCTCCGGAAAGCGCCACAGGTTTCGGCAGAGTGAGTCTGCAGAGTCCGCAGCCTCTGCCGTATCCAGCGAAACATCTAGGAAGCCTGGCAAAGCCTTGGATGAACGTTTTCCGGCTGGAATTTTAATTGCTCCCTGTGTAAATGCGGCCCTGCAGTCTGGTGTGGGGTGGAACGCGTGCCACTGCTCTCAGGGGGTCTTTCATATTGATCATCCACGGCCAATGCTCCTAATATTATTTACGGCGTTGAAGTCAACACGTGGCTGCAGGTTGTAATTGCTCAGGTGGGGTATTCCAAGGGTTTGGAGCAGCCCGGGGTAGTGGAAGATGTCCCTGCCCATGGCAGGAGGCTGGAATTAGATAAGTTTTAGGGTCCCTTCCAACTCAAACTGGCTTGTGATTACAGGAAAAGACCCTTGCTAGTGGTTTCAGGAGTGTATGTGGCTCTGGGAAGTGTTGAGTGCTCTGTGTCAGCCCTAAGAGCTCCGTGGCCAAAACAACTCTTGGTGGTGGTGAGGGTTAAGGTGGTGAGGACCTGGAAATACGAAAATCTGCAAAAAAGGGTTGGGGTTTTTTTTGCCCCTTTTTCAGTTCACGCTGAACTTCAGTGACTCTTGAGGTAATGGCACCTAACCTTTGGTTTTGTTAAGCTGCCAGGAAGTGTTCAAAAGGCAGGTGGATGTGGCACTTGGGGATATTGGCTAGTGGTGGCATTGGCAGTGCTAGGAGAATGGTTGGACTTGATGATTTTGGAGGGGTTTTCAAACCAAAGTGATTCTAAAGTAGCTTCTGGGTAGTTGTTGTTGTTTTTGTTGCGGTGATGTTGTGTTTGTTTGTTTGTTTAGTTGGATGGTGCTGGATTTACTCTCCTGACCTAGCAGAGGTGGCTGGAGATTGGTACGATCAATAGTAGCAGAAAATCTGTTGGAACTGAATTATGAGGGTCATGGTAGATACTTGATGGTCTGTGCTGGTGGAAGCTGTTGTGATGCCATGTAGAAGATTCTGGGTTATGGAGTGTTTGAATGACTGTAAGAGAGCTGGAGAAGGACTTGGGACAGGACACAGGGAATGGCTCTCAGTGCCAGAGGGCAGGGATGGATGGGATATTGGGAAGGAATTGTTCCCTGGGAGGGTGGGCAGGCCCTGGCACAGGGTGCCCAGCGTAGTTGTGGCTGCCCCTGGATCCCTGGAAGTGTCCAAGGCCAGGCTGGATGGGGTTTGGAGACCCCTGGAATAGTGGAAGGTGTCCCTGCCCATGGCAGGGGTTGGCACTGGATGAGCTTTAAGATCCTGTCCAACCTAAACCATTCTGTGACTGGCTTTCAGACTGTGAAAGTAAATTCAATTGCCTTGTGTGGACAAATACCATTACATCTGCAGGATCTTCCCTTACACACACATTCCCCCACTCCCCCCATTTAGGATGCATATTGTTAAATAAAATTCCTTTTTCAGAGCTGTGAGAGTCTGAGTTGCTGTTGCAGGGTTGGGCTTCTTTTGCCTCTACAAAGTTTTTAAAAGTGAAGCAGGACTTTGTGGGCTGACATGAGGAGCTTAAGTCCATGGAGGGACATGCCCAGCCATTCAGCCATTTTCTCCTGAGTTACAAGTGAGAGGAATTGCTCATTAGCATCTTTATCAGTCTCCTTGATCAAGTAACTAGAAACCAGTTATTTAACATAAGTGGCTTTTTTCTTCCCTGCCCCTCTATAAGGGAATAACTTGCAAGAAGTGACTGAGTAAGAGGGCACAGGCTGGGCAGGAAGCTGGCTGGTTTTCCACAGCAGAAAAAAATGCCACAACAGATCTTTCTCTCCTCTTCATCTTCCCAAATTGCTGCTTGTGTTTGTTTTTCCACACCTCTGACCTCTTGCAGGGTATATCCTGGCTGCTAACAGCCTGTCACAGTGGAGGGAATACGGTGAGACCGAGTCTGTACCAACTGCCTTTGCAGTTAAAATCGTACAGAGCAGCCAAGCAAAGAGAAGCCTTTTCAACCAGCAAGCTGCAACTCTTCCCTTTCTCTGCCTCGTTCTTGCCATGGGAAAATACCCAGGACTTTAATTTTAACAGGCTGCTTTGTTCAGGAATCAGCAACAGCTGTTTGCCTTTTTGGAAGGCTGTGTAATCAGCGTGTTTTCTTTTCCAGAAGAGAAAAAAAGAAATGTAGAAGTAGAACACAGAACGAGGCACAGAGCTCATGAGTGTGAAGGGCCTGATCTCTTGACTGGGGTGGTACAAGCTCTGCTGTTAGCAGAGACAGCAGCAAAGTGCTGTGTCATTTGTAAGAAATGTTGAGTAAAACGAAAAATAACTTGATTTGGGGAGTTAACAGACTTTTGGGGAATCTGCCAGAATCCCAGAGACTTGTTTGCGAGGGGAGAAAGCAGCCTGTGAGTTGTATTTAAGAGGTCTGGTTTAAGAAATATAAAATACTTGGTTGCATAGCCTTAGGGAAAGCAAAACATCCATACAAGAGGTTTAACAAAATCCCTGCAATGGCCAGATTGGTTCTTTGAAGCAAATGTGCATATCCAGTGGGAGCTAGAGGCGTATTTTAAATGATCATAATAGTCATAAAACCCCCAGAAATACTTGAAAAGCACTTTGTATTTAGGGTGTTGGCACGAAATGCTCTCCTGGTGTTTATCAGTGCTCTCTATGCTGCAGTACCCAGGAGCCATTCATCTAAAAACCCCTGAAACGACCCAACCCCCTTTTCCCTCATCCCCCACGCTCTCCTCTTCCTACAGGAATTTGGGGGATGGTTGGTACATGATGAAACCACTGGGAACTGGTGGTTGAGGTGATGGGGGGAGGAACTGAGGCACGCTCCTGCCGTGTTGGTTTCCAGGAATGTGGGGCAGGAGCTGCGGTCGTGGTGGCCTCTTTAGTCCTGTCGCTTTCTGGTGAAGCATCTTGCCCTGAGCAGTCAGCAGAGATGGATGTAGCGGTGCAACCTTCCTGTTTTTTTGGTGTCAATCCGCTCTGATGTGTCCAGTGAGCAATTAATTGAACTGCATTTATCATTTGCTGTGAGAGCTGTTAAATGCTGTGGTTGCTTTTACGTGCCCTAACACAGAATCCATCTGAATGTGGTTTAAGCTGGTGCTCGATGGGCAAAAATCCATTAATGTCAGTGGGGTTTTTCGGTGCATTTGCAGGGTCAGGATTTAGGGTCAGGATTTTATTGCGACGTGTTGAGCGGCGCTGGGGAGGATCCCTGGTGCTCTGCAGGGCTGAGGTTCTGCTGTGAGGGATGATGCTGTCCGTGGCAGAGCTGTGAGCGCAGGAAGGGTAGCGCTGGAGCAAGGCAGCCGAGCGTGATTTCCCCGTGTTTTGACAGGTCTGGCTCGGCAGTGGTGGCTGTGATTGGGCTCCCCTCTGTGCGCTCGTGTGACTCACGCTCCGAGCGCCTTTAATGCCTTGGGAAGTGACAAGGGGACATTGTGACAGCTCAGCTCCTCGTGTAACACATTACAACCCTCTGAGGTCCGGGTTACTCGCGGTAGTAAGGGGTGGCTGTGTGGTGTTAGGCTGTGAAGCACAGAACTACAATTTTTCTCTGTTGAAGCAGTGTTTTGGGTCATCTCTCAACACACTTGTTCAGGCTGGTGACGTTTGTGCTGAGTGTAAACTCCAGAGGGGTTTGACTCAAAGGAAGGTAAAAAACAAATCTCCCAGTAAAGCTATTAAAGCCACAGAGTTGTTTTGTCATCTTCTGTCTGGTTTTTGCTGAGATGAGTTTAATTGCAAGATAAAACATCGCTGCAATGTCAGTTATCCTTAGTTCTGTTCGGCAAGCAGCAGGGTTTTTCTGCTGTTGGAGATTAATTTTAGCAGTGTGGTGTCAGTAAACTGTGTTTTAAAGCAAAGTAGTTCTGTTCAGAAACTACAGTGACATTTTCTTGGTGGTTATATGCAAAACAGCACTCTTCAGCAAGTACAGTAGCTCCAAGAACACTAACAGCGGGTAATTAACTTAGAGACTCTTTTTAAAATTGTAGTACAGCTCCATAATTTCATTTTCTGCGGAATTAACTTTTTTTCTTTTATCTGTACTACTGGAATAATTACCTATACTTGTCTGAGCTGTGTTACATTCATCCTTAGCTGTATGAATGCTGTAGGTGGAGAGTTTTAAAGTGCTTCAACACAAAATGAGGTCCCCAGGCCATGGACATGAATTCCTTCTCTCCAGAATCTGTGAAAGCATTCCTGAGCTTCAGCATCCCATGTTCCTAAACAAAGGATGTGGTTTCCGTTTCTGAAATGAATAATAATAATAAAGCCAGGTCAGAGTTCTGAAACTGACGTAGTAGCACAGAATTTAGCCCGGTCAGCTGCCTCTGGAAGAAGAAGGGACTCCGTGAGTCCTGAACTTGCTGAGCACCAGATGGAAAATAGGAGTCAAGGGGAGAATTTGTTTCTTTAGAGAGTTAAAAAGGATACAGTGAATTGTTCCATATCGGTTTCTGTGGTTATCCTGCTTGAGCCAGATGCTGTAGGATGATAAGAGTTACTGAATACAAACATCTTTCTGATGTTTGGGAAAGGGTGCAGGAAAGCTGAGCTGGAGGTGGGTTAAATGCCACTCACTGCTATCAGTGATAGTCGTTGATGCCTGTGCTGCTGGTCTTTGCTTTTGGCCTTTCATGGGGCCCAAATATGCATCAGGGCGAAGCATAAATATTTCTGTAAGTGTTTTTCATCTGCGGCTTTGCTGTTTCTAGAGGGTACGTGCAGGCAGAGAAGTGCCCGACATTCGGGTTTTGTGTAGCTTGTCTTTGTTTTGAAGGGCAGAGAGAACAGGAAAAAACAAAAGTATTGGTTGCTACACTGGAATCTAAACCATGACAATAACACCTTTCTCCTCTCAGCATCTACGGAAAGTGGTTTGGTGTAAGTGTGCAATCAGTCGGGTATGTTCTGTGTATCCTGACATCGTGAATGCCTGGAATGGCATCCAGGTCCTTTGGAAATGCTGCTAAAGCCCCCGCCTGGCAGGGTTTGTGTCAGGGGAAGCTCCAGCGCAGCGTGCTCCGAGCAGGAGCACAGGACCGCCGTTTTGCAAGGCTCTTGCAGCCACTGGTTTCCTTGGAAACCAGAGCCTGAGCAAGGGAGAGCCAAACTTCAACACCCGTGCCTGCTTTCCAAGTCGAAAATGGGCTGTCAGACTTTCAGAAGTCTGAGCTCTTCGGGCTGTGTTTGGGGCTTGTTCATCAGGAGCAAACTTGAAGCAGGGTATCAGTGAGAAACAGCCCCTTGTCAGGCTGCAACGATTCCTGCCTGGAGCGATGCTTCTTTCCCCAAATTCCCTTCTTTGATTCGGTTTGTGAGCACATTTATTGGAGGTGTTTTCCTGTCAAACACCCCAGCTGTGTTAGGAAAGCTGCACAGCAGATCTGTGACTTGGGCTTGACATGGATTTAGAAACTGCCCAGCCCAGCTCATTTTGTTCACTTACTTAATGTTCTCTGAGGTGGTGGCTGTGGGTGACGTGAACAAAGAGGAGAAATCGTCATGGAGCTGCCTGGGTTGATGGAAAATTAAATTGCAGTCTCATAAGTGCACACGTACTTTGCGTTGAATGTGAAGAGAAATACATATATATTGACATGTGTGTGCACTCATGCATTTTAGCACATGTAGGGGAGCTTTGCATTCATGCAAATACACTTTTATTAGGGAGGGAAAACAGTCAGGCTTTAATATCAGTGGACTAGAGGCAGTTCTGTACAGAACCAGCAGGACTGTGGGAATGCATCCTGGTCTAATGGAAGGTGTCACTGCCCATGAACAGGGTGACTTTTTAACATCCCTTCAAATCCAAATGTGGAAATGCTGTTGATTTCCGTGACCACAGAGTATCATTGAGGTTCAGGAGCGGAGGAGTAAATAACATGGGTGTGATGGAAATAGAGAGCCACTGTTCCCTGCACTCAGTGGAAGTGGGTCCCTGGGATGTGTCAGTGCTTGTTAGGATTTAAACCGCTTATTTGATGTCATTTGTGTGCAGAGATCTGGTGGCTGAGGGGAATTCATTACTGCTCTTGGAGTCCACAGGCTAAATGAGGAAAATAACCTCCTTGGTGCGTGATATTTCTGCTGAATGGAGGAAATCAATGGCCTTGGGACTGCCAGCAGCACATCAGGGCAGTGGCCAAGCACTTCAGGAAGGTGTAGATAAAGCAAATGCGATGCAAATAGGGCCACTCAGCTGTGCCTTAGGGCTTGTTGGAAATGATATCTGGCTTCAGCTATAGAGACTCCTTCAAAATCAGACTCTTAAACCCCTGAGGTGAAATGGAAGATCAGGCATCCTGGAAATACAGGGTTAGCCTCCAGCTCTTGGCCTTGAAATTGCAGTATTGCCTAAGTTAGTAAAGGCACGGGGTTGTGTGAAGGGTGGGCACGGTCAGCTGGAGGAGATGAACATCCTTCAGCAGCTCCCGTGTTTTGTGGTAAGGAGCACCATCCTCTTCTCCCTTTTCTTCTGAGCCCTTGGTTACTTCCCTGGGTGTCTTGTTCCTGCTCCTTCTTCTGTCCAAGATCTTTCTCCCTTCCCATGGATGCTGCCTATTCTCTTCCCTGGCAATCCCAAACCTCTTCTTCTACACAGCTGTCCTATCCAGCAAGGTCCAAACGTTACATCTCCAATAAAAATCAGCCTTGTTTCCTGTGTGCATCTGGAGGCAGAGAACCTCCAGTGACTGGAGCACAAGATACCGCAGGAGGCTGGATTTTCCTGCCAGTCCAGCTTTTCTGGTGTGCCAAGGCCTTTTCTGCTCCTCGCCTGCCCCACCAGCGAGCAGGCAGTGGCGACACAAAAATTGGGAGGGGAAGAGCCAGGACAGCTGATCCCAACTGCCCAAGGAGGATTGCATAGGATGGAACTCTGCATTCCTGGGAATGGTTGAACACCCACCTGCCTATGGAAAACATGGAATGGGTTCCCTGTGGCTTTTGCTTTACCTGTTGAATTGCCTTTGTATCAACTTTTTCCCTTTTGCCCTTCTGATTGTCTCCCCCCTCCCAGCTGGGGTGAGGGCTGTGAGGTGCTGGGGTTCTACCTCCAGCAGGAACATCTCAAAGTGTCTGTAACTCCAAAGAGATTGGGGCCCAAGGGTAGGTCCTGGAGCAGGAACACCTTGAGGCATCAGCAGCTGTGCATGAGACCATGGGTGAGCTCATGACACAGCAGGTTCATTCCTGGAGCGCCTGTGGCTGTGGATAAATCCATGCTGGAGCAGGTTCCTTCCTGGAGCAGGGTTCATTCCTGCAGGGCCTGTGGCTGTGGATAAATCCATGCTGAAGCGGGTTCATTCCTGCAGGACCTGTGGCTGTGGATAAATCTATGCTGGAGCAGGTTCATTCCTGGAGCAGGTTCATTCCTGGAGGACCTGTGGCTGTGGGTAGATCCATGCTGGAGCAGGTTCATTCCTGGAGGGCCTGTGGCTGTGGGTGAATCCATGCTGGAGCAGGTTCATTCCTGGAGCAGGTTCATTCCTGGAGGACCTGTGGCTGTGGGTAAATCCATGCTGGAGCAGGTTCATTCCTGGAGCAGGTTCATTCCTGGAGGACCTGTGGCTGTGGGTAGATCCATGCTGGAGCAGGTTCATTCCTGGAGGGCCTGTGGCTGTGGGTGAATCCATGCTGGAGCAGGTTCATTCCTGGAGCAGGTTCATTCCTGGGAGGCCTGTGGCTCCTAGAGAAGGCCATGCTGCAACAGGAGCACCTCCTAGTAAGTGTGGCTGTGGATAAATATAGCACAGCAGGTAAACCCCTGCAGAGACTGGCTGATGGATAAGGTTCATTCCTGGAGCAGGTACGTCCCTAAGGGTGTCTGGATAGGTCCAAGTAGGGGCAGGAGCAAAGGGAGGAGTTCACTGCAGTGTTCAACTTCACTGTCTGGTCCAAAGGGACAGGGGTGGAGACAGTAATGGATACACCCTGAAGTTGTTGTATCCAGAGATTTCAGTGACACCTCCCAGGAATCACTGCAGCAGGAATCCCTTGCTGGGAGCCGGGGGAAGGCTTCCCTGCAGTATCAGCCCCTTCAGTGGCATTGGCTTTGAGCTGTATTGTCACGATGTCCCCCTGCACACCCTGTGCTGTCTCAGCGATATCCTGGGGACCTCCGTGCCCTGCCCCAGCTCCAGAGTGTTCAGTGTTCAGCATTGCTTGTCCTTGTTACAGTCCTGCCTGTGGTCCAAACAACAGCCAGATCTCACTGGTGGGGAATATCCAGACCAAGAGTGGGGTAAATCCATCAGAAATGTGGGAGTGTGTGTGTGCCTCCATACACAGCTCATGTGTGAGTCCCGGAACAGGGCTGTGCATCCAAACTTAGCAGATACATACAAACTAGCTGGGAGGTGTGTGTGTAATACCTTGTTGTTTCTCCTTTATGCCTCCTTGCACATTTAAGTCCTGTTCAGACAGCTTTTGCACAAAGGGGAGAACATCTCCTGGTCATCAGATCCATGATTGCTTTCTGTTCTCCCGGTGTAAGCCCGGCTCTGCGAGGCACAGGAGGGAGATGAAGCGTGGAGAGGAGGAGGCTCCTTTAGCACTGTGCCCAAACACTGGGACTAGGACACCGGGATAGAGCATGCTGGGAGAGTGTAAGGCAGGCAGATCCTCTGGTTTCCCCCCTTCCCTTGTTTGAGGGCACGGCTGGGAGGAAGCCAGGGCTGCTTGAAGTTGGACAGTGGTTGAAGTATCCCTGCTCCTGCTTGGAGGAGGGACGCAGCTGGGACAGCTGTGCTTGCACACATTCTGGTGACATTCGGCTGCTTTCTAGGTGACTCTGGCAGGTATTTCAGAGTCTCAGCTTGCCTTGGCAGGAAGGGTCCTGTGGCCTTTTTGTGGATCAGTTCTGGGTGGATGCTGTAGCGCAGTCTGGATTCCCAAGGGAGCGCTCGCTATCCACCTCATCTCCCTCCATTCACATGCTGGGTTTGTTCCTGTGCCTGCGGGAGGGTTTCCAGCAGGCACAGCAAGCTGGGATACCTGAGCACAGTGACTGCCTGCACTGTGTTCCTTGTGCCACCGCTGTTTGTTGGGATCTGGCACTGGGAAAAGTGACTTTGGGCTCTGTGAGGTGACAGACCTGACCTCTGCCTCCTTCACCTCCTGTTTTGCAAGCACTGTTATTTTCTCATCAACCGCCCTGCCAGGTCCTTTGTGTCTTGTCCATGACTAGGAACAAATTATCCCTTCCCTCAAAAATCCCCAGGTTTTTCCCCTTTGGGCTTTGTGCAAGGATGAGTGTTAGCGTGCTCTAGGTAGGCGAAGTGGCTCCAAAAGGGAGATCATCAATCAAATCTCAGCTCTTTGGGTTTATGCTATTACTCTTGCACAGGCAAAACAAGTGTTTTGAAATGGTTTCTTAATTTGAAAGCCGAAAATAACTCAAATGGGAACCCAGTAGTGCGGTGCTAAGGGCATCGCTTGGGAGGTACAAATCTGGGTTAAGCATTATCCCACTATCTGGGGGTAAAAATGGAGAAGCTTCCATAGGGATTGAGGCTGTTTGGTGAGGCCAAACACATGGGAGACCTGCTGGAAACGGGGCAGAGCCAGGGACGTGAGTCCATGTCACTCACACGTCACCTCTGGAGCACAGTGGCTCTCCACTCTCTCCTTGTTTTGACTGAAATTCCAGCTGTGAGCTATAAAGGACTTTTTCAATGGCAGCTTTACTCTATACTCACGCTTTTTCAAGGTTTTTCACCACAAAAGGTTCTTGCTGTGCTCTGTCATGGGCAAGTGTTATAAGCTGGAGTCACATTATTTGTTTAAGCTGGCTGGGCACAAACATTTTGGCTGTAGGGTTCTGAAGGAGGCTCCTGCTTAATAAATACAGCTGAGCAACATTCAGAGCATTGTGGCAGAGTTGTTATTGATGGAAAATCCCGTGAATACGTAGCAACCAAAAGATAAAGCTCAGCGGGGCTGTGCTGGCAGGGTGCAGGAGTGGGAAGGGTGACTTGGGACAGCTGCCCTGGGCACTGGGGCAAAGCAGAAGCTCAGGTTAACTGTGGAAAATATGGATGCTTGTGAATGGTACCCAGAAGGGGATCTTCACAGGGATTTGGAGTTTTAAAATATGCTGGCGGAGCCTTCTGAGGCTTAGGTGCTTCCTGGGGAGCCTTCAGCTCTGTTACCTATCCCGATTGCCTTGGTCAGCAGCTGAAATATTTTGTGACTTTGCCTATACTGGAGAAATTATATAGCATGGGGAGATAATATTCCATGCTTATTCCAAGCTTCTTAATGGAATTTTTATCAGTTCCACTGAAGAATAGGATGTACAAAAAAGCTGCCTGGCTGTCAGGTTGTTTGCTCTGTGGCTCCTTTAGAGCTGCCTTGGCTCTCTCTGTGTGGCTTCCCAGTAAAATGATGAGAGGGACCATCCCGCCCTAAATTCCAAGTGTCTGCAGCCACCAGGTGACATCAATTCCCTTTGACACTGAGGGACAGGCAGGGCAGGACTGCAGGGTGCAGACCCTGAGCATCCCTCGCTGATGTTTCAGACTCATTGCTGCCACATCTCTCACTGCTCAACAGCTGTTTCTTTTTTCCTTCCGCCAATATCTGCTCGTTTTAAAACTATCTTATGCTCAGTGTTTTCAGAAGACCTAAAGGCTGGTTTGTTTCTTTTTTTTTTTAATCTGTTTGGGCCGGGGAGCGTGAGATTGTTCAGCCACAGCCACTCAGAGCCCTGACACCATTTTCTCTGGGATTGTTTTGTCGACTCAAGTGTACTCTGCTGCAATACAAACATTGAGGATAAAAGGCAACCACCTCAGCAAATTAGTGTGAAAGCACTGCAGAAGAACTGTAGATGTGTGTTTTGGTCTTTTTTTTAGAGTCAAGATTTCTCCTTCTGCCCATGGCCTGTGCGTTTTAAGGAGTATCTGTTGTGCAGGGAGAGCTTTTAGAAGTTAAATCATTTGTCTGTTTGTGGATTCATCTGAAGGGTAAATTAGATGCTGCATTGACAGGGATCTGCCTGTGTGGTAAAACTTCAGGCAAGGTTGGATTTAAGTGAGTCTGGGAAAAAAAAGTCAGTTGTGGATCATTTGAAACCTCTCCTGGGAGGAAAGGCAGGGAGAATTGGGGATTCAGCCTAGAAAAGAAGGATCTGGGTAGACCTTAGAACCCCTTCCAGTACCTGAAGGGGTGCCAAGACAGTTGGGGAGGGACTTGGGACAAGGGATGGAGGAACAGGACACAGGGAATGGCTTCCCACTGCCAGAGGGCAGGGATGGATGGGATATTGGGAAGGAATTGTTCCCTGGGAGGGTGGGCAGGCCCTGGCACAGGGTGCCCAGAGCAGCTGTGGCTGCCCCTGGATCCCTGGAAGTGTCCAAAGCCAGGCTGGACAGGGCTTGGAGCAGCCTGGGATAGTGGAAGGTGTCCCTGCTCATGGCAGGGGTTGGCACTGGATGGGATTTAATGTCTCTCCTAACCCAAACCATTCTGGGGTTCTGTGATTCCATTCTAGTTTTCATAATGAAAAAATATTTTTCCTCTACGTGCTACAGGTGTCCAGGCGTGCAGTACTTTTACAGAAAAAAAAGTAACAAAAAGGCAAAAACCAAACCAAAACAAACTCAAAAACCCCTGAAAATGCTCTGAAGGGTTATAGTGCTTTTTAAACAAGAATCTCAAAATGCCCAGTCTTATTTTTGGTTATTGTCCGTGAAGGCTTTTCTGAGCAGCAGCCTCTACTCTGAGTGCAGCTGGTTGAGAAACCTCCCCTTTAGCAGCAGCTGGGTTGTGTGGAATGAAAGAATTAATTAACCTGGTGTGGAATGAGAGAACTTAATAAACCTGGTGAGGAATGAAATACCTAATCAGCCTGTGGCCAGCCTGGAAGAGCAGCCACCTGATGTGTCCTGTTTGATTATCAGGGGCTTGATTCCCGGCCAGGCATGGTTGAGCTGAGCTCCTTTGTGTG
Source organism: Chamaea fasciata (assembly GCF_029207755.1). Classification (NCBI taxonomy): domain Eukaryota; kingdom Metazoa; phylum Chordata; class Aves; order Passeriformes; family Sylviidae; genus Chamaea; species Chamaea fasciata. The sequence goes on along the minus strand of NW_027094094.1, from coordinate 32,009,492 downwards.
AGGCTGAGGTGAAAAGCTCCTTCTCTCTGCTGGGACTTTAGCAGAAAACTGAATTTTCATACCCAAGACTCAGGGGAGTGGTCACGGGCACGTAGTGGCAGAAATTTCTGCTGAGGAACAAAAGCAAATTCCTCATCAGAGAATGTAATCAACTGGTGATGCTGCAGCTGGTTCCTTGCAGCCTGTGCACGCAGACAAAATAGCAATGTAGTAGAGAGAAAATGTTTGCTGAGTTAACTGGGCTATATTTAGGTGCCAAATAAACAGATTTCTGCTTTTGACCCTCCCCCTCACACCCTCCAAACTGCTTCTCGGGCTGTCTGCAAATGCCTTGGCTGTTGGTGGCTTCTGTTCCCTGCAAGAAGAGTGATGGGGAGCAGTAGGGGAGGGATATGGACATGGAATAGGTGAGTGCTGGGCACACAGTCCCCATCTCCAGCCTTGTTCCCTCTCAGCCCTTCCTTAGCCCTGTCTGCACCAGCTGCCTGAGGTACAAAACCCTGAACCCACCAAACTCTTCTCCATGGGGGTCTTTGGGAATTGCAGGGGGTTTGACTGGGCCAGGTGCTGGTGCTGCCCCTGGGTTAGGCAATCCCCAGGATCAATCCAGGGGATGAGCAGCTGGAGCAGCCCTGGGAGAAGGACCTGGGGGTGCTGGGGGTGAGAGCTGGGACCCAGAACCCCCCGTGCCCTGGGCTGAGCCCCAGCGTGGGCAGCAGGGGAGGGGGGATTCTGCCCCTCTGCCCCTGTGCTCAGGTGAGACCCCACCTGCAGAGCTGCCCCAGCCCTGGGGCCCAGCACAGGAGGGACCTGGAGCTGCTGGAGAGAGGCCAGGGGAGGCTCCAGGATGAGCAGCGGGATGGAGCAGCTCTGCTGGGAGGAAAAGCTGGGAGAGCTGGGGATGTTCAGCCTGGAGAGGAGAAGCTTTGGGGTGGCCCGATTGTGGCCTTCCAGTGCCTGAAGGAGCCACAGGAACCATGAAGAGAGACTCTTTCCAAGGGATGGAGGGACAGGACACAGGGAATGGCTTCCCACTGCCAGAGGGCAGGGATGGATGGGATACTGGGGAGGAATTGTTCCCTGGGAGGGTGGGCAGGCCCTGGCACAGGGTGCCCAGAGCAGCTGTGGCTGCCCCTGGATCCCTGGAAGTGTCCAAGGCCAGGCTGGACATTGGGGCTTGGAGCAGCCTGGGATAGTGGAAGGTGTCCCTGTCCATGGCAGGGGTGACAGTGGATGAGCTTTAAGGTCTCTCCCAACCCAAACCATTCCAGAATTCTATGACCACTGTGCCCTTTTTGATCCATATAAAGCAGGAGCTGAAAAATCAGCATCTTCCCTTCCATGCTGCATTTTACATCCCATTTTCCCCTTGCAGCAGGCTCTTTTCCTGGCACTGCTGTTGGGACTGATTGTACAGTTAGCCCTTTCTTCGTGTGTGCATAAATTTGACTTCTTTTAAAGGAAGCAGCTCTTGTAATCGCCTTGCCAGAACAGATTAGAAGAGGGAGTGTGCAGATCACAACACTCCTCTGCTGCCTTTGACAACGAGGATTTCATCAGCCTGCTTGAAGTGCTGCTTGCAGCCTCAGGGGTGGCCAGAGAGCAGTAGGAAGTTCATTTATTCCTTTATTTTCTCGTCTTCAGACATACTCGTGCTGTTTGTATGTTTTTGTCTCCTAATTTACAACAAGTTGGGGAGTTTGGGGCACCCAGTGTTGTACCCGAGGAGAAGAGAAATGTGCTCGGCACAGGGTTTGCTCTGCCCATCACTGCAGGCTTTGATCTGTCTGCCTTTCAGTGCTGATGAGTTTTTCTATCCCACAGAACGCCTTGACTATAATTGCTTCATAAGCACGGGCACTTGGTGATTAGAAATTACTTTTCATTCCTGGTTAAATAGCAAGGCAAAGTCTTGAACAAAAACAGGACACTTAACATTCCAGTGTTCTTCTTTAAGGGACATTGATTTTCACAGGCAGAAAGGCTTTCCTCAAATTTCCACCCAAAGAACAAACGTTAATGCAGATATAGGTTAATGACAGGTTGGTTTAAGGCTTTCTTTTCCTGTTAACCCAAGAGTAAATCACGCAGCAATCTTTAAAATTGGGTTTATGTCTGGTAGAGGTGTGCTGATGATGTGAAGAGTTTGGAATAGTTAAAGCTCAGATAAGAAACTTTAGGTGGAGCTTTTTTTGTTTGTTTTACTTTTGTTCATCTAAAGGCTTTGTGGAGCCCAGCTTGATTGTGGGGGGACAGAGCTGGTCACTTGGGGTTTCTGCTGCTGAGCTTCCAGCTGGCAGTGCTGGGCATATCTGTCTAGAAAAATGGGATTAGAGCACCTGCAGGGAGTAATTCTGCCTGGCACTTCCTTGTTCTGCCTTTACAGGCTGCTCCAGGGGAGAATATGATAACCAGCCTCGGGAGATCCCTTGCTCAGCTCTGTTTTCGGTTGTACCTGTGTTCTTTGATGTTGGCTTGGTGGCACAGGACAGCCCTCGGCTCTCAGCCACCCACCAGCCCACGGTGGAGATCATCAAACACAGAACGCCATCAGGAATGCAGGTCCAGCCGAGGAGTGTCTCCTGCACTGTGCTTTCAGTGCAAGGCACAGCGTTCAGCTGGGAACGCTGTGATTGGGATGGGATTTCTGTGTTTGCCCCTTGGTTTGCCGTGTTCCTGGGGGCCTGCATGGGCTTTGTGCAGTGCCAGCAGCTCCACAGGTGCTGCTACCTGGGATTTGAACTGTCCTGCCCCATTTTTGCTGCGCCGTAATCACCGCTCTGACCATAAAACCCGTTTGTTTGCGATTTGTTGTTAAGCGGATAAAGATTAAACCAGTCTGCTGATTCTCACAGAGCTGAGGAAGATTGGAGCACTGGCAGCCCTTGAATCCTTGTCTGACCTCATGTGAAATTCATGTGGAAGTACCAGTCCCTCAGGACATCATTCCAGTACAGGAAGATGGCAGAGATATGTCTGAAGGCAACATTTTTGTCCAGGTTAAGCCTCTTAAACCTTGTTTAACCCCCTTGTCAGCCCAAACCCCCTTTTGCCTTTTGCTGTTCCTGGCAGCTTTTCTCCCTGCCCACAAAGATAATGCCAGGCTTTTTCCTGGTGTGACAGCCGAGCAGGATTTATGGTTGTGGTTTATCCAAACAACCTGTAAAAGCATTATAGAGTGTTTAAAAAATAATAGTTGTTATAATTCAAGTGAAGAGCAAACAAAGGCTTGCATTCTCCTCCATGTGCACAGACCTTAACTCAGAATGGAGACGGGAGGAAATGTTATTGGGAGAAATTTCTTTTTCTTTCTGAAAGGGGCTGTTTAAATGAAATATTCTGTTTTAATAACACAGAGATGTTAAGGCTCCACAGACTGCACACAATTTACTTGACCTTTATAAATAGAACAGCCTCGTCTCTCTATTGGAAAACAAAACAAAAAAACCCACCCAAACCTCTGAAAGCAGCATGCAGGTTCATTAACCAGCACAGAGAGGAATTGTTAGATTTTATTCCTTGAGCAGGAAGGCAAATTGTCCAAGTAGGATTTGGAGAGAATACCACCACATACACCAGCTTTTTGGGATGGCTGCCAAAAAAACAAAAAAGCACAGATCCATGAAACTGGCAGGTGGAAAGTGGTATATTCCTGAGGTCTCCTGCAAGAGTTACAGTTTGGGAGGAAGGAAATGCTGGGATGGTTGAGCACCTTGTGAGGTTGGCCTCAAACTGTGCCTGGGGAGGTTTAGATTGGATATAGGAAAAATTTCTCTGTGGAAAGAGTGGTCAGGCATTGGCAGGGGCTGCTTAGGGGGGTGGTGGAGTCCCCAGCCCTGGAGGTGTCCAGGGAAGGCCTGGATGTGGCACTTGGGTGCATTTGGTGGATGTGGTGGTGCAGGGCTGATGGTTGGACTCAGAGGGTTTTTCCAGCCTCAGTGGTTCTGTGATGGGAAGTGAAAGCTGCCAACTGCTGGAATCACACGCTGGAGAGGGGAAAGCCATGGGGATTTACATCTTAATGTTGCTTTTAGCACCCATTTAGAACCACTGCACCCATAGGACACGGGGGCTGCAGATTATTAAAGACCTGGTAATTTTATTCTTGGAATAGATGGGGAAAATCATGGAATCGTGAAATTGCTAGGGTTGGAAGGGACCTTGAAGCCCATTCCGTGCCACCCCTGCCATGGGGAGGGACACATTCCACTGTCCCAGGCTGCTCCAAGCCCTGTCCAGCCTGGCCTTGGACACTTGGAGGGATCCAGGGGCAGCCACAGCTGCTCTGGGCAGGGCCTCACCACCCTCCTTCCCAATATCCCACCTATCCCTGCCCTCTGGCACTGGGAAGACATTCCCCCTTGTCCTGGCATTGCCAAGTGGGTCAAAGCAAGCAGAATGTCCCAGTTCCCTTAGCTTCAAGAGGTGGATTCCTCTTCTTAGTGTTCCATAATGGAGAATCCCAGGAGTTCTTGTTGCTGGAGGGAAACTGTCTCATAGGGACACAGTTAAAATACTCCAAAATCTGCCTGTGCATCACAGCTGCCTGAAATGCTTTGTTAGGTGAGCAGAGGTGTTTGATTTCAGATAAGGTGGATCTTGGTGGGTGAAATAGGGGTAAATAAACTGAATTCCATTGGAAATCAAGGATTTTTCCTTGCAAAACCTCCTGCAAAAGGAGATGTGGAATTGTAGGCCCCAGGATGAGCAATGACCCACACAAGGTTTGGCTGCTTTTCTTTGGGTTTGAGTTTCCTATTTAGTTCTGGTTGCCGTTTGGGAGAACAGGCTGAATTTAGGTTTTTAAAAAGAATGCTCAAAGTTGTGCTGTTTTCTTACTGACTTGAAAAGCTGGAATGTTCTTTTTTCCTTAAACTCACTAAAGGAAGGTGTGTTTTCCGAGAATTCCTGTGCCAGTTAATTTCGTTGTTCAGTTTTTAACAGGGCTGATCTTTCTCATCACCTGCACTCTTGCTTATATGGGATATTAGCATTTATGCAAACAGCTTTGTGCCTGCTCTTGACTTTAAAAATGAACTGTTATCTTTAAAACGCACTTAAATTTCAAATGACACTTTTTGGGCCCGTTGGGATTAAGCTGGATTTGAATTATTTCAGTTCCCTCCAGTAGTTCCTGTTTCCTCCACGGAAATAATTCTGCTCCTTGGCAGGCACATTTTCTCCATCTCTTTTTAGCTCTTTCTGTGTATTCCTTCATGTAAATATTTCCTCAACGCAGCCTGCGGAGCATGGAACAGAGTCAGAACATGGGAGAGTTGTAGCAGTGCTTTTCACAAAGTGAACAAGGTTTCTTTCCTAGTCCTGTGAAATATTTGGGACAGAGGAAAGGAACTGTTTCCCAGAAACCCCCATGTGCCGTAGCGGAAGAAACACACTTTCTGTCTCCTTGTGATGCACTGATGTCCTGTTCTGCCATTTTTTTTTTTTTTGGTGGGGTTTTATTTCTTCATTAGCATGGAATCACAGATGGGTTTGGGTAGGAAAGAACCTTAATGTCCATCCAGTGCTACCCCTGCCATGGGCAGGGACACCTTCCACTATCCCAGGCTGCTCCAAGTCCCAGTGTCCAACCTGGCCTGGGACACTTGCAGGGATCCAGGGGCAGCCACAGCTGCTCTGGGCACCCTGTGCCAGGGCCTGCCCACCCTCCCAGGGAACAATTCCTTCCCAACATCCCATCAAATCTGCTGCAAGGCACATCTGCCATTTCCTTCTTCTTTCCTCTTCTGCCACATTAAACCCTTGGGGTCTTTCTGGCTCCTTGCAGCCCCTTTCCAGTCTGAGTATTTCTCCTGGCCTGGGGCTCACTTTTCTGATTTGTTTTGGCTGATATTTGTTCAACTACCCAATGGGAGCAGTGAAATTGCAAGGGGCAAGGACTTGCAGGGGGAGCAGGAGGGGAGAAGGTGTTTGGGAGGAAGGTGGAAGGAAAGGAGAGAGAAATCCATGGCGCTCCGCACTAGGAATGTCAAACGAGACACTTAGACAAAAAAGGAACACAAGCCAGAGTTGCTGCAATGGGAGCAAGCATTTTGGAGTTGAGATGGTGTGGGAAGGTGATGAGACATGAGGGTGGTGGAAAAGGGGAGAGTTAAGTGCATGGTAGTAATGCAAGGGAAGGAAAGCAATCTCAGCAGTACATTATGGGAGCAAACTTCGTTTTCTGCTCGTGTGATGCAGATAAAGGTAACTTAATTCTCTGCCCTCCTCTGGCTTATTTCTCCTGTCACAGTTCTCAGCCTCGAGATGTGGTTCTTCTCTCTGGTGCCCTGTTTGGAACTTTCCTGAGAACCAAAGGTTTTCTGTTGAGGACCTGGGCAGCAGCGTGGCAGCACATTTGAACTGTAAATTTTGGGGCTTTCCTGGCTTGCTGAGGGAGGCAGAAGAGCCATGTGCCTTAATGCCTGTTTCTGTCTGTCCTCCAGAAACAAGGGCTGCCCCTGCTTCCCCTTGAAATGGCCCTGTTTGTAAAGGGGAGAGTCTTCCCTTGGGAATACCTCACTGGATCCCACACTGGGATTCTGGCTTGCCAGGCTGTAACACCAGGAGGTCACAATTGCTCCAAAAGACCACAGCGTGTGATCTCCCAAACTTGCTCAGGGTCCGGAATGTGAACCCTGTGGGGAGGGAGGGGGCTGGGGCCCCAGGAGAGGCTGAGGGAGCTGGGAAAGGGGCTCAGCCTGGAGAAAAGGAGGCTCAGGGGGGACCTTGTGGCTCTGCACAACTCCCTGACAGGAGGGGACAGCCTGGGGGGGTCGGGCTCTGCTCCCAGGGAACAGGGACAGGACAAGGGGAAACGGCCTCAGGTTGTGCCAGGGGAGGCTCAGGTTGGACAGCAGCAGGAATTTCTGCATGGAAAGGGTGCTGAGGCCTTGGCAGGGGCTGCCCAGGGAGGTTTGGAGTGCCCATGGCTGGAGGTGTCCAAGGAAGGGCTGGAGGTGGCAGTCAGTGCTCTGGGCTGGGGGACAAGGTGGGCACTGGGCACAGCTGGGACTGGATGATCCTGGAGGGCTTTTCCAGCCTAACTGTTTCTGTGATTTCCCCACTCTCCATGACATTCTTTGGCTTTCCTTGGGCAGCACCTTTTGTATTGCTGCATCCTTCTTTTATTTCTGGATGTCCATTCCCGTTAGGATTCCCTGAGGTCAAATGATGCCCATGAAATGTGAGGTTACTACTTGTTCAAAAATATCTTTCCATTTGCCAGACATAGGATGTTTCCCCTTCAGTGTCCTTCCAGGCTGAAATTCCTGGAAACATTCAGTGCCTCTGGAGAAGAGTTATTTTGATCAAAGAAAAGGGCTGTTTCCTAAAGTCCTTCAAATTCAAAGCTCTTCATCTTTCCCTTGCCTTCCATCAGAATTTGGTGCCTGCTTTCTCCTAGCACATTTGTCACTATTATTTTTCAAAACAATTCCCTTAAGTTATCTCTGTCTTGTGTTTATATGTAGCTGGATGATTGCAGATATTCCTGGAGTTTTTCTCATATTTGGTTTGTGGGAATTAGGGAAATTTCTCTGAATCTCCAACCCACCACCAATTGCCCCCTGCAGATTGTTCTTTATAATCCAAGATTTTATGAAGACTCGAGAGCCCTGAGACTGGAGCTTTCCATGCCTGGGGTTGTGTTTTTTGTGTTGTGTTTATTTTGGTGAGAGGGTTTCTCTGGAGGTATTTGCCTTGTGCTACTCTCGTCCTGCTGTGCTGGGCATCCTTTCTGTGGCTCTGAGATCTCGCCTCCATGAGGACAGTGCTGAGGGCTGTGTTGTCCTGCTTCAGAGTTTGGGTTCTTTTTTTGGTTACAGCCAAAGGCAGCATCACAACACAACCATGGGATTCTTAGAAGAAATCCTAAAACAAGATGAGCAAGAGCATTTCTAATCAAAAGCCCTGTTTTGTTTTAGTACCACAGAGTCATTAAGGTTGGAAATGCCCTCCAGGGTCATCCAGTCCCAGCTGTGCCTGATGCCCACCTTGTCCCCAGCCCAGAGCACTGAGTGCCACCTCCAGCCCTTCCTTGGACACCTCCAGCCATGGGCACTCCAAACCTCCCTGGGCAGCCCCTGCCAAGGCCTCAGCACCCTTTCCATGCAGAAATTCCTGCTGCTGTCCAAGCTGAGCCTCCCCTGGCACAGCTTGAGGCCGTTTCCCCTTGGCCTGTCCCTGTTCCCTGGATTTCTGTCAGGGAGTTGTGCAGAGCAGTTGTTGTTGGCATATTCTTCAAAACTCAGCGAGATTGTCAAGGTCAATGCTCATGCAGTAGAAATAGGGATGAGAAGATAATATTTGGAATGCGCCAAGCCCTCCCTCACCTGCCTTTGAGAGGAAGGAAAGCAGCAGCAGCCCTGCCCTGCTCCCAGCCCCATCCTCCTGCTTTTCCACAGACACCTCTGGAGCTTCCTGCTGCTGCTCTTTCTCCAGTTAACCGCTCTCAAGTTGTGTGGCTGCTTAGAGTTCATCTTGCCTGCCACAAGGTGCTTGTCCAGCTCTAATTTGGTTTATTGGCAGGCTAGACAGAGCCTGCAGGATGTGCTCCCACAGCTGTATCCTGGAGTGACCCTTCTGGCAGGAGGCACATCTTGCCCTTTCATCCCCACCAGCTGCTCCTCGGTGCTTGGCAGTGGGGAGTTATTCGGATAATGCCACACATCTTGCAAATATTTATGTCCCAAAGCCTGCCTGCAAACGTCAGGCCTCCTGCTGACTCGTGAGATAGGAAGAAACAGTTCTCCCTAAAATCCCTGAGAATATTTTTTGGAAGACTGAGGCTCCAAGCACTGTCTGCATTCCGCTGCCACACGCCTGTGGCATTTCAGCCAGGGGCTTCCCCAGGCTGGAGAGAGCTGATGGAACTTCCCTGGTGACAGTCCCATCCATCACAAGCGTTGGGTGAATCACAGTGAGGGATGTGAAATCTGTCGCTTTTCTCCCCTCCCCATCCATCACAATTCTTGTGAATCCCCCTCCTGAACTTTCACTGGACCAGCTCTCTATTTCCCTGCCTGTGCCAGCATTCCCTGTGGATGTGTTTGTCAGGGAGGAGCAAAGTGCTTTTGCAGAGCACATCCATCTCTCCTGACCCACAGTGCATTTGGAGGAGCTCCTGACGTGTTCTCTAATCCAGCAGAGCAGAGGGAGCTGTCTCTGCTCAGAGGATCTCTAATTGGATTTCTGCATCTATGTAAATTAGGTTATCATCCCCTTGGCAGATTTCCTGCCTGTTGCACCAGGGTGAAGCCATCTCCCTGGTGGCCATCAGTAACTCCCTTCTACAAGGAATGGGTGCAGCTCACTGTCCACACCTTCATTTATGCCCAGGGAGCCACACAGATCTCCAAAGGCATTAATAAACCTGGGGGGAACTGTTGGAGTGGCCATTTAGCTCCACTCCTCATCCCTGCCTCCAGTCAGGGGTCACTGTGTGGAACTGTCAAGACTGGAAGCCCACATGGATAATGGTTTGATGGATGGAGAAATTCCTGCCTTTCAGCTACATGGTTCTTTCCAAGAGGGATCGTGATGGCCTTCAGGATGTCTTGTCTGGGGCTCTCTTGCTCTCTGAGCTCCTTCTGGAGGAGTTTGGGTTGTTTCTGGGTCCTTGGGTGTGGAGACATATGGGGACGTGTTTTCTCTGCTATTTTTGTAGGTGCAAGAAGGCTCCAGCACAGCTGTGCTGGATGTGAGCGCTGAAACTGTGAAATGCACGGGGTAACACCCCTCAAAAGTCTGCTTGGTTTTGGCCAGGCATCCCCGAGAGATACCCATCCCCCTTCACCGTGACTTTGCTTACATGTTCTGGAAGAATTTCTTCCACAAAAGGGTGCTGAGGCCTTGGCAGGGGCTGCCCAGGGAGGTTTGGAGTGCCCATGAATGGAGGTGTCCAAGGAATTCCTGGAGGTGGCACTCAGTGCTCTGGGCATCGGGCACAGCTGGGACTCCATGGGCCTTAAGAGATCTTTTCCAACCCAAATGCTTCTCTGGTTTTGTGTTCTCACCTCTCATTAGCTGCTCAAAGCTTCTGCTGTTTTCTTCAGGTAATCAAGGAGCTGCTTAATCCTGCTCTGAGGGCTTGGTAGTGGTTTCTCAAAATGCAGCTCATGTGGGAGTTCCTCAGAGCTGTCAGAGGGTGCAGGAGGAGGCAAACTGTGTTGGCAAGAGCCAGCTTCTTCTTCTGCCTGAGCTTGCCAACATTTCTGGTATCTAAACCTGGGGCTTTGTAGGATGCGAAATGGGAGCCTAAAAAAGGGTGGTAAATTAAGATCTGTGGGGTGAGACATGTTAAAATGCAAGTTAACCAACTCTTGCCTACAGTATTTCTGTACCAACAACAATTTTCAGCGTAGGTGAAAGGGGATTTGAATATTTTTTTGCTGAAATGATTTTTCTTTTTAAATGTCGAATGCCAGAATATGATATAATGAACAGCAGTGTACCGATATATTTAGAAGTCCTAAGTGGGGCTGTCTGAGCAACATTCTCTGCAGAGAAACTCGATTCTGCAACTCTAAGTCGTATTGAAGTGCAAGAAAACCTGGAAATGTTGAAGCTGTTTTCTTGGTATACAGGTTTAGATGAGGGCAGAGTTGCTTAACCTCTTTTTAAATTGGCATTTTTGGCATAAAAAGCTTCCTGGACTCTTGCGAAGAACATTCTTCCATCCAGCTATTCAGGAGCAGCCTCGCTGAGGATGCTTAATATCCTGCTCAGAAATTTCCTCTCAAACCTGAAGATGAGCTGTGGGTTGTGTGTTGTGGGAAAGGGAAGCACTGTAAAGAAAATCCAAGGGTGTATTTAAAGGCCTTCATGTTACTCGGTCCCAGACTTGAATCCTACTCTTATTCCCAGTTACTGAGACAAGAATAGCTCTCTGGAGTTATATTTAAAATTCCCTTGAAGGAACATCCAAAGTGGGCTTCATCCAGAGCCAAAACAAACAGCTAATGCAGAGTTATCAGCTATTAAGAGCACTGGAGTCCAAACAAGCCCCAGATCTTACCCAAAGGTCTGAGCTTTTCTCTCCTGCTCTGCTCCTCAGGGTGAGTTAGGAAAAGATCCATTTGTTCCCTTGCAGGTTTTAGGATTTGAAGGCATTTTCCAGCCTTTCCCCCTTCGGGAAGTGCCCTGTGCCGGGGGTTTGTTCCTGCTCCGGGAGCTTTGGCACTGAAGGCCTTCGGGGAGGAGGCTACACCTTGCCTTGGTTCCGAGAATTTCACTGTGGTTGCAAAAGCGGCTTTGCTGAGGGGTGTGGGCTTCAGGCTGGGGGTTGAGGGATTAAACAGTCATCCTGGAAGTTCTGCTCCTTACCTCTGGTTCTTAGATGGGAAGCTGGGAGCTGACAACAATCCATAACCCAGCCTGCTGGGAAGGGGGGAGCGCCAGGAACAGGTTTAGATTGCCGTCTCTTGATGATGCTTATTTTGATATCACTGAAGGCTTTGTGGTTCTCAGCTGCCAGTTTGGAACCTCTGGATATGTGGCCAGGCCACAGGAGATGAGTTATGGAGATACTTCAACGTAAGGGGGACATGGAACTGTTGGAGCAACTCCTGGATTTGCTGAGGGGACTGGAGCAGCTTCCCTCTGGAGCCAGGCTGGGACTGTTGGGAATGTTCAGCCTGGAGAAGGGGAAGGTTGTGTCAAGACCTCACAGCTCCTTCCAAGACCTGAAGGGGCTACAGGGAAGCTGGAGGGGGACCCTGCATCAGGAACTGGAGTGCCAGGACACAGGGAATGGCTTCCCACTGCCAGAGGGGAAATTCAGGTTCCACAGACAGAATAAACTCTTCCCAGTGAGGGTGGAGAGACCCTGGCACAGAACAGCTGTGGCTGCCCCTGGATCCCTGGAAGTGTCCAAGGCCAGGCTGGACAGGGCTTGGAGCAGCCCGGGACAGTGGAAGGTGTTTGAGACAGCCCAGATGGGGTGGAAAAAGGTGATTTTGAGGTCCCTCCATCCCAAACCACTCTGGGATTCTATTCCAGAGCAGAGCTGAGTGTGTGTTTTAGTCTTGCCTCCTCTTTGAACTACACGAGGGCTTAAAACAGAATTAGAAGCTCTACAAAGGTGAACTTTAAGCAAAAAGCTTCCCCAACCCTGCTGGGAACTCGCAGCCTTTGCTTTTTGTGCCACTTGGAATGGACACTCCCTTTGGAAAGAGAGATATGTCTGGGGACTGCTTAAAAAAAATAAAAATCTGTCTAACACTTCTTGCTGTGTATTTGTATCCTGCTGGACAGTTTCTGGAAAGCTGGAGCAGGCACAATCCTCGGCTGTGTTTTCCCTTTTTAAGGAAGGGTTGGTGTTTTTTTTTTTTTTTCTTTTTCCATGGCCACATTTTGTAGAAGTAAACACTTTTAAACATTTCACGGTGTGGATTTTAAACAGACGGTTGTTGTAGGGATTGGCTGGATTCTTGTATCCCTCGTCAGATTCAGGGGCAGAGGCTGTAGATTTTTTTTCCATACTTCTTATCTCTGAAATCAGCTTAATTCCTTGGGCAGGGATTTGGAAAGTCCCCAAAGATATGCATTTGGGCATGAGTTTGTACAAATAATTTGAATTTTTATAGCAGTGATGACCCAGAAAGGTGCCGCTGGTTGTAGTAGCTTTGAGCAGGGTTTATTGTGTGAGTAAATAAAGAGTTCTCATCTCCCAGCATTTTTACTGCTGTAAACTTGAGCTCCCTCTGTCTGCTTGGTCAAGTTCCTGTGGATGCTTCCCTCCTAAATATGGAGATTTAGGTTATTAGTACTATTTGTTAATTCCTGGTGGGGGAAACTTCAGAAAAAATACTACTTCCCCCATCAGTATGGGCATATTGAAAAGTTTTGCTCAAAGTTTCAAGGTGGAAAGAGCTAAACAAATGGTCTTGCTTGTTTTTGTCACCCCAAAGTGTGCTTTTTCTTACCCCTTTTTTGCAGGCATCTGCCAGCCTGTCCAACCAATACATTGCTTTTCATTTTCCTTACTGGCAGTTTCAAACGGTCTTGCTGCAAAGCTGTGGTGGTGAACACCCTAAAATTCAGAATTGTGTCACTAATCTTTAAAGTGAACTCTTAATTTCTTCTGTTTTTCCTGATCCACCTCTGTTTAATCAAAACCTGTTTAATCTGTTTAATTAAACCTCTGTTTAACCTTGCCAGCAGCAGATTCCCTGGGGAATGATTCCTAGGGTTGCTCCCCTTGACCCTCAGGTTCCTGCAGGCTCCATTGCAAACTACACCAGTACAGGGTGTGGTGGGAGGGCTTTGGTTGCTGGAAGCATCCCTGGAGGACTCTGTCAGAAGTTTTTCCACCTGCTTCTAAATTCCTTAAAGGCAGCAAGTGGCTTTTCCACCTAGAAACGAGCCCTTTTGGGATGAAGAATGACTTTGCGTTCTAATATTTATTGTACACGCCAGAAGGTACAAACCCAGCGTAGGGAACGTGGATTTCATTGCTCTGAGGGAAGAGCCTGGGATGAGCATTTCTTGTGTTCATAGAAAAATGGGAATTCCTGTTGGGATAACAACAGACTGCAGTGGGGTTCACTGTTTTCCTGTGTGCATTGCAAAGCACCATGGATTCGCTTGGGCTGCAAAGTGTCCAAGAATTGGGCTTGAAGGGACCTTAAATTAAGGGACCTTAAAGCTCATCCTGTTCCAAGCCCCTGCAGGGACACCTTCCACTCTGTCTGGGTGTTCCAAGCCCCATCCAACCTGGCCTTGGACACTTCCAGTGATCCAGGGATAGCCACAGCTTCTCTGGGAATTCCATTCCAGCCCCGTCTCGCTCTCCCAGGGAACAATTCCTTCCCAGTCTCCCATCCAGCCCTGCCCTCTGGCAGTGGGAAGCCATTCCCTGTGTCCTGTCTCTCCACCCCTTGTCCCCAGTCCCTCTCCAGCTCTCCTGGAGCCCCTTTAGGCCCTGGCAGGGGCTCTGAGCTCACCCCAAAGCTTCTCCTCTCCAGGCTGAACACCCCCAGCTCTCCCAGCCTTTCCTCCCAGCAGAGCTGCTCCATCCCTCTGCTCATCCTGGTGCCTCCCCTGGCCTCTCTCCAGCAGCTCCAGGTCCCTCCTGTGCTGGGCCCCAGGGCTGGGGCAGCTCTGCAGGTGGGGTCTCACTGAGCCCAGGGGCAGAGGGGCAGAATCCCCCCTCTCTCAAGCTCCCCTCACTGCTGGGGATGCATTTCAGGGCTTTTATTTCCCATCTGCTACACACCAGTATTTTTCTTTATCTCCTGCCCTTGTGCCAGTGGGTTTTTATAGCAGGGTTTAAAATTCAGCATTTTATGGCCACTGCAAACCTTCAACATGAGTCTTTCCACCAGCTCAACGCGGCTTCTGTTCAGGGCCCCTTTTTGCTGGGACAAAAAACGAAATTTCTTCGGCTTGTTTTGGGGATGCTGTTGGCTGGCTCTGGCGGGGCTGGGGGGGCAGAGCACCCCCAGTACAGCACTGGGAGGTGTGTACACGGACACTTCTCTGTGTGCTTGGCCCCTGAGAGGCAGCACAAGCAGGTTTTTATGCATTAAGTGTATTTGTAGGCGACCTGTTAAGGTTCTTTTTTGCATGACTTCTGCAAATTCGAATGCAATTAGCTTCTTCCTCCTGTTGCCTTATTAATTACTGTGATGGGCCTAAACTGATTTGGGACAGGATGTATCGCAGAGGATTGTGCCCTCTTTTTAAACTCTTCATCAAGTCTCCAGCACATTTGGTCATTAATCTTTCAGGAAAACAGGGATGGCTTGGTGCCAGGCTGCTTGCTCTGGAGAGGAAGGATGGCAATAACTGCTTTCTACTCCGAGTGACCCTCTGAAGGCACAGACATTCACTCCAGTGCTAAGGAAGTATTCATGGAAAACCTCCTCCTTCAGACAAGCTCATTTGGAAGCAGTCCTGCTGCCTCACAAATGTTGTAGGTTATTTTGTTTGTGCCTTGTTCCTATTAGAAACCTGAACCAGAAAGTACAGCAGAAATGCTGTTGGAAAACAAGAGGTAATGCAACAGCTGTGTCTTGTTTAAAGCACTTACTGTGGCAGGAGCGTGATTTTTTTTTAACCATTTAAAATACTTTTTATTCTTTATTACCGGGTAGATTCCTGTATTCACATGTGTGGGATAGCTGCTGTTTTGAAATAATGGTGATGATGAAGGAATGGCATGGTTTGGAGCAGCATTTGTTAAGGAATAATTGGGAACTAGGAGTTAATTCGTGTGCTTTGAGGTTGTTCCTGGGCTGGTGACAAGGTGGGGGGGATAGGGCACCTGGTGACCTGGGAGGGCTTTTCCCACCTAGGATTGTACATAAGAATAAACACAATAGAAAAAAAAGCCTATTTATCTGAAATGGCACCTGTGAATTACAGGGGAAAGAAAAGCCAATAATAATAATCATAATAAAATAACGTGGAAGTTGCTGAAGGCCTGGCATTCAGGAGTGTGTGGGACTGGCAAGCCACAGCGCATGAATAATTTTTCTGAATTATTAAGAGTGACGAATATTCTCTCGCAGGGAACAATAGAAGAGCTCTGCTTGTAGCTCTGACATTGTATTTTTAGTATCAACTCGTTTTCAAGGATGTCAAACTCAGCTTTTTTTTTTCTTCCTTGATCCTAAAAGATGGATGGAATATTTCCTGCTGGAAGGGTTTGGAGCTCCCAAACGATGAAGGGTGGTTTAGTCTGTGGTGGGAGGGGTGGGAGGATTTTTAAGGTTTTTTTCCAACCCAAAGCAGTCTGGGATTCTATGAAATACTCTCATAAATAAGCAGCTGGCTTGCAGGGTGGTTTTGCTCCTCCAGCCAGCTCTGTTTAAGGGCAGCTGGAGGTGCTTTTCTCACAGGCTTTGTAGTCAAAGTCTCATCTTAACCAATTATCCCGACTAATAAAGCCTATTTTGCTCACATTCAACCATGACTGAGTTATTATCCAGCCCTTTCCCTGTGGGTATTTAATTTTAGGGTGCAGAGATGAAGCTGTGTTTCACTGATGTCCCAGCCGATGTGTTTTCCTTCATGATGGTGTATTTTGTGGGGTGGTTCAAAGGGTTTGGATGACTCAGGGGGGCCCCTGAGCTTGCTCTGATATTCCTGAGTTGAGGACAGAGGCTGAAGCAGGTGGTTCAGATATTCTCTTACACATCTGATACCATATAATATTATTAATAATACAACTTTGATAATATTATTATGCTCTTGAATTCCCTAAATTTGTTCATCTTGGGTTTGTTTTGCTGCTTCTCCCCAAGCTAGAATCATACAGGTTGAAAAAGACCTTTAAGCTTATTGAGTCCAGCTGAGTTTTCCTGTTCTTTTGCTGTTGTTTGGACCAAATTTCCCCTCAACTCCTCCTCAAATCCTTTCCCGTGTTCATTTCCAACAAAGAGAGCATTGTTTTGTGCTGGGGATCTCTACATCCAGAGGGAAGTTTGACTTGGGGCAGGAATTCTCACAGTCTTTTTAGGTATTCTTGCAGCAATTCCACTTGAAAGCCTGACTTGAGTAAGTAGAAACGAAATAAATTTGGAGCCTTGGAATGAAATAAATGCCTGGAATAGGAATGCAGGATGACATTATGAACACAAAGGCTTTAATTTGGCTTTCTTTGGTGGGCAGTTGGGCAACACTGATAATGAGCATAGATGTTCCAGGATTTGGGGTGGCTGAGACCAGCAGAGCAGTCAAGAGCTGAATCAAGGCAGAGCAGGGAAAGCATTGGTGAGGAAATTTGGGTTATGCAGCACCTGGTCAACCTTACAGATCCCCAGCTTTGCCGAAAGGCAGACATCCCCCAGGTGCAGGTTTTCCTGGGAGTCCTCATTTGCACACAGGAGGGGCTGGGGTGGCAGTCAGGGATTGGTGCGAAGGTGGATCCCAACTCTCAGGAGTGGTTTTGGGGCAGCCTGGTCCTGTCCCCTCTGGCCCTTCAGCAGGGTCACTTTCTGGTGGCCTCTGATGCCCAGTGGAATGAGATGGGTTGAAATAACCTCAAAACTATCAAAGGAATAAAATAATCTCTACAAGGAATAAAAAGAATCTTAAACACCACTGAGCTGGCTCTGCAGTGGGTGGAACCCCGAGCTGCCTCTTACCCTCTGCAAGGACCATGTGTCCCCCAAGGCTGGGCTGGTTTGGGTCTCCTCAAGACTCAAAAAGAGTCAGTTTGGCTCTTTTTCAAGAAGACGTGACCCATTAAAGTGTTTTTCTTTGAAAACCTCGTTTCATGTTCATCTTTCCAGCAGCTGAAAGCCTTCTGACTGCTCAGGCTCTGCAGGGAGCTGCCAACAGCTCAGCCCCCAGGGTGAGGAATGAAGGGCTGAGGAGCTGCTCTTCCAGCCTCGAGGTGTTTTAGGAGCTTTAGTTCTGGTCTAGAGCAGGATTTAACATTCTCAGTTGTCCCACCTGCACAAGTGGCTTTAGGGATTTTGTGCCAAATGCCTCCTGTAGTGATTATGTTATAAAGCCTCAGAGAATTCGTGCAGTGTCACCCTTTGGTGTGCTTCAGTTTGTGTAATTAATAGAAAATATAATAAACAAAGTAATAAATCCGTTACCTTCTTGTTTGTGCTTCCTTTCAGTTTCGTGTATGGAAGATATTCCAAGTAGCTCTGTCATTGTAGATGTGAAACTTGTAGCTAAAAGAGGATTTTGCAACTCCACAAAATCTATTTTTATTTCAATGCTGGACACGTCTCAAGCTTATTTACAGAAAAACAATTTCAAGTTCACATCTCTGTAATTTTTTTGACTTCTCTGCACATTTTTAGGGAAAACACTGATTTTTTTTTTTTTTTTAAATTCATTTGTGCCCCAGGTCCAAGGAGCTAATAAAGGAAGCGATCCTTGACAATGACTTCATGAAGAACCTGGAATTGTCCCAGATCCAGGAGATTGTGGATTGTATGTACCCCGTGGAGTATGGCAAGGACAGCTGCATCATCAAGGAGGGAGATGTGGGTTCCTTGGTCTACGTCATGGAAGGTAGGGTTGGGAAAGATCTTATTTCTTCCTTTTTTTCAACACTTCGAGACAAAAACTTTTGTGGGAAAAACCGTTTCGAGAGAAAGAGGTTGTCTAAATATGGTTGCTTAAAAATTGTGTGGGACTGCTTTTGCCTGGAAAATTCTGCCTGGATTTGTGTGCCTGCCTGGGTAAAGAAAGGAGGTGAAAGCTGTTAACCCTGCACTGGAATAAACCTCCCCTAAGCAGAGTTCCTGTGCTTGGAGGCGATGGTTTGCTGGATAAGTGAGGATTTTAACAGAAGGAATGGTGCTGTGGAGATGGGAAGTGACTGTGGAACGGGGAGAACGTGGTCACGGCGTCCTCCCAGGTGTAAATGTTGGTGGAGCACGTGAGGCTCTCCTCAGGAGCTGTGCTTGGGAGGATGGAAAATGGTGTTGGTGCATCCTGGGCACAAAGGAAATGCAGCACCTGTGCTTTGTCACAGGCTGTGCTGGGGTTTCTCAGGGAACACCAGAGCAGGGTGTGCTCAGCTTTGTAAAAATCTTCCAACAGATGTTGCCAATGCTCTGCCTTTCCAAAATCCCAGCTCCTTGTGTTTGATGTTGTCATCTTCCAGGTTCTCTCACTCTCCACGTGTCAAAATAAGCATATTTCGTGTGTATTTGTGCTTTTTATTTTTAAGAAAGTGCATGTCAGCTGTCAGAGTTACTGAGCTGGATCAAACCTTGTGTGCAATCCAGCATCCCTCTCCTCAGAGTGGCTGATCTGAGTTCTGAGGGAAATATCCCTGAATTACTTCCTGGTGTGATTTAGAACCACAGTGGATAAAAGCTTATCAAATTCCTCTTGCTCCTCACCAGAACTATCTGGGGGACTCATACATTTTGGTCAGATAACACCTAAGGGGAGTGGAGGTTTTTCGCTTGCCCATCTATATTTTAATATCTTAAATTGTTCTTTTAAACAAAAATCTTTCCAAGGCAGCAAGCCATCCTTTTAAACAAGCTTTCCTGCCAAATTCCTCATGCTGTATAGTTGCAAATACTCTTCACTGCTTTCCCAAAACAACTTGAAGCTTCTGTCCTTTTAAGGTTAAGTCCTTTCTCAAGGCACAGGTTTTATTCCTCTAGTTTTTCACAGTTTTGAATTTTGCATATTGAAATGGTTTCTCTGTGAATTATGTGTTCCCACCCCCAGCGCTGCGTGGAAAGATTTAAGGTTTTCAGTCCTCTGGACAACAGAGACCACTTTGAGGTGCAGAATCTGTTCTGTTGGTGATAAAAAGCTACTTTAACATAATCCTTGAATAGCATTTTCTTCCAAGTGGAAACGCGGAGGATTTGCACTGTGCAGTTCTGTGCTCACTTCCCAAATTCACCCCACACCAGAGGTTTGCTCATGGGGTTTTTGCTGCCTGGCTGCTTTTGGGATGTTGTGTTCCATGCTGTTCCTTGGAAAAAAAACAAATACTGAGAACAGGATATGTTGGAATCGGGGTGTATTTATCTCCTGCTCAGCCTCTTCCCACTCCCTGGAGAGGATTCTGGGGGAGATTTAGGGGCAGAACTGTTTCCAGCATGGTTTGGGGTATTGAGCATGGCTTGGTAGCCAGATAACCCATTAGTGCTGATAGATTTTATCATATTTATGTGATAAAATGATATTATTAATCAGATATTATTTATCAGATGGCCACGTGGTGATGAGTGTGCGACAAATGTGCGTCAAATACAAATACTATGTTTTTTTGGGTACTTGAGTTTTTCCATGTTCCCCTGGCAGCCCTGTGTGTGTGTGTGAGGGCACGACTTGGCTCTTCCCTTGGCTTTGTAACTTAATTTAAGGTTATTTAGATAGCTCCCTAAATATGCATAATGCTTTGCAAACCCAATTATGGAGAGTTTATTGTCTATGTTTAGACATAATGCAATGAGTGATGATAAAGTCATGGAAATGGGAGAGGACATTATCAAATAGGTTGGGCTTATGGTTATGAGAGTTCATTTTGGTTTATCATTCTGTGTCCTCTCAATTATTAACACAATAAACCCAAATAAAAACTCTGTTCTTTGCAAAACTCTGCTAGAGAGACCCCTCTTTGAGTATTACTGAGAGGTGTTTTCTCAAAAATCAAATAAATGCTGTCCTCCTTCCGTTAATTCCTTTTTCCTTCCTTACTTGGGCTCTTGCTCTTTTTTGAGATGGTAGCGAGAAAAACCAGAGCTGTGAGTCAGGAGCTGAAGTTGAAATTTCTCAGCAAGCAGAATCCTGAATTTGGAGCTTCTTTGCTTTTAATAAGTCTAATAAGCATTTTAAAATAATTTTTTTGTATTCTGGGGTGATTTCAGCCACAGTCCGTGTCTTGCTGGCCAAATTCCCACCTCTAGGGATATGAGGGCCCCTGGTTCAGGTTTTCAGGTGCTGGCCCCACATCCTATTCTTTAAAACGTTCTCTTTCTCTGGCTTCACCCTGCCTGTGCTGTTCCTTCAGCCCTCTGGGAACACCCCTTGATTCCCTTGTGTTCAAAATGTAGCAAGAAACCCCCTGAACTTTTTGTTATTAACTGAAATGGGTCAAGAAGTGCCCTAAACCTTGAGCAACACCAAAAAATTTCCCTTACAGCTGTGGTTTGAAGGTGGGAATGAATGTGTTTGTGATGTGACAAGTATCCATCGGGGCTGAGATTGCTGGCAGCATTAAACATCCCTGCTGTTCCCACCTCCAGCGGGAATATTCCTCCAGGCTGAGAGACTGGGAATGAAAAGGGAGATGAGTGATGAAACTACACTCCCCACTGGAACTCTTGGCTCTGCAGGGAAAACAATTGTGAGAGGAAAAGAAACTTATTTATTGGCTATATTCCCTTTCCTGGGAGAAAGTTTGCTGCTCTGGAATGAAATAAAGGGATCCAACAGATAATTTGTCTTTAAATTGAGGGTTTTTAGAGCAATAAAAAAAAAAAAGTTCTTGTTAATTAATCATAAATGAGTCTGCTACCTCCAATATTTTTTTTTCATTAAGGGAAAAAAACCCAAACATTTTCCAAGCAGTAGTTTTGCAGGTTGGCATTTGCTGACTTCACAACACTGCTAAAATTTTGCTGAAAGCGAATTTGAAAAACGTGGCAGCCTGGAGAGGTGTTTTCAGAGAGCTCCACCTCAGAGCTGGGCGGCGTTGACAGGCTGGGGCTGTGCGTGGACGCCGGATCAATGGGATATCCCCACCTCCGACCCCAAATGTTTCCTCTGGCCGAGCCACTCGGCTGCAGGTGGTCAGAGGGTGGATTAGGGCAGGGAGATCCTGTGGAGAACATCAGGTCATAAGGTCCAGGTTTGAGGCTCTCCCGTGAATAAACAGATATTCTCGTGTTTTTTTTTGCTCCCCCGAAACTCTAGTAATAAAGAGTAAATAGTAATAAAGGTGTAAATAGTAATGCAACTTACACCTTTAGTAATGAAGTCCTCCCTTGGGGGTTGGTGTCATTCCCATGAAACATGGAAGAAAAAATTGAGTGGCACAAGGGAAGGGAGAGTTCCTTGGATTAACCCTTTTGTGGCTCATGGTTTTGTATTGGCAGTGTGTGCTGCAAATGGATTCTGAGGCTGCACCTCCGCACATGCCTGGAGAACTTGAGGGAGGAAATATCCCTGTGTGCTCCTGCTTCTACAGGCATGGAAAGAGAAGAAGCACCTTTTAAAGAACCAGCCCATGCTTCCCCCAGCCCCTGTTTTAGTAGTTTTCCCTCTCCTCTGAAATTTCCTTTCATTTTTGCCTTCAGTCGTGGGGATTTGCCTTTTATTTTTAAAGGTGACTTTGTCCCTCGCTTCCTTCTTGGTAGCTCCTCCAAAGGAAGGATCTAACAGTGATTACTCATGGGAACATGGGTTTCTGGGAGTCCTGGGAAGCAGTGTATTCCTGGAAGCTGGGGGATCTGCCTGGACGTGGAGCTGCGTGTTGATAAGGGAAGCCAAACAAGGTCTGTGTGGCCATTTGAACTGCACGGGCAAATGGGAGGCCGTGACAGCCCTTCCATGGGGCCTCAGAGGGGTGAAATGCTCCTTTGGGACTCTCTGGGGGTTGAATCCCAAGCAAAGCAGGCACATGGATGTTGTCTGTGTTCCCCCAGGCATCATCACCTCACTGCCTTCTGCCTGCACAGCCTCTGCCCCAAGGATTCATCCTCAGTGTGTCGGCACTGACACTTCTCACTTCCCACGTCTCCCTTTTCCCTCCTGTTGGCTCTTCCCACCTGGGCAGTGCCCTGCTTTGCCCCCAGGGTCACCACAGTCATCCCCAGTGCTGCGTTCAGTCTTTGTGTCCCCTCCCTCTGACCCTTCTTTCCTCTCTTTCTGTGGATATGATTTAACAGGATTAATTCCCTTGTAGGGTCTCGTGAGTCACATCCTCCTCCTCCTCCTCTCAAGGGAAACGGCTTGGTGGGACTGATACTTTAAAATGAAAAAATTGTGGGGAATGGAGACCTGTTTTGGATTTAAGGAGCACAAATGATCCAAGGGATGGAGCAGCCCTACTGGAAGGAAAGGCTGGGAGAGCTAGGGCTGTTCATCTGGAGAAGAGAAGGCTCCAGGGAGAGCTCAGAGCCCCTGCCAGGGCCTAAAGGGGCTCCAGGAGAGCTGGAGAGGGACTGGGGACAAGGGATGGAGGGACAGGACACAGGGAATGGCTTCCCACTGCCAGAGGGCAGGGGTGGATGTGATCTTGGGAAGGAATTGTTCCCTGAGAGGGTGGGCAGGCCCTGGCACAGGTTTGGCTGAACTCTGTGTGTGCTGGGGTGTTCTGGGTCACTGTCATGCTCTGGGGTCACACCTGGAGAGTTGGAGCTGAGCCCCTGCAGGTGGGGCTTTCCTGGCTGCACGGTGTAGTTTGTCCTGTGTGTCCAAAAATACTGTCCCTGCTGGGCTTCCTCCAGGAAAGTCCTTCCTGGTGTAGGACCAGACAGTTTGGAGTGCTTTTCCCAAGGATATACCTGATAACGTTTCTAACTCCCACCTGTCTGCATCTCCCAGGGGCACTGTGAAGGGTGATGACAACAGCATCCATTGCAGTCTGGGCTTTTCCAACACAACTGGGGCCATTCTGCTTCCAGGACTTGTTCTGCCTTGTTTTGGGCCCTACCTGAGCCTCTGAACCTCCTCTGGAGGGGTCTGGACCTGCTGTCCAAGCAGATGTCCAAGGCAGCATCCCACTGCACAGATGTTGGCTCTGGAGATTGGGGAGCATTAACTCAGTGCCCAGAGGAGCTCAGTGTGGAAAGGAATCATTTAGAAATCATGGCAATGTGGAAATTTCTGCAGAGCCTGCCAACAAATTGCCGTCTTCCAAGGAGCCTGCCTTTCCCAGGACTTCCCCTGGGGTTTGGGAGAATGTCCTGTGGCAGCAGTTTTCTCTTTGCTCTCCTGTTTCATGTGCTTTTGTACTATTCATTTTTGTGTCCTTCATCCTGGTATTGCAGGGTTGGGCAGGAGTCAGATCTGGGGGTTTTTTCGGCCCCCCCTCTGTTCGTCTCTGGAATCCTGCAGGATTCATGGGTTTCCTGTCTCTTGGAGAAATTGGATTGTCCTGCCAAACCCAGGGCAATGGAATGCAAATCTTTCGCTGTTATCAGCTCGTTATTTTAATTTTACGGTGTCTTAATAATTAACTCTTCCAAGAGTATTATTTACCCATATTAGTGATGGGGAATTAAACATTTCTCGTACTTACTTCATGAAATGTTCATGAGATGAAATGGGATATGAAAGGATGATTGGGCTCATGACAGATGTGGTTTGATATTCTGGATACAGCGGTTATTTTTAAATCTGCAGATCTAAGCCTTAGCACTTAAAATGAAATAAGAAATAATGGTGAAGTCGCCCCTTTTCAGCAAGGAAAAACTTAACCTCTGCTTAACTAAGCCAATATTTGGTGGGAAGGAGAAGAAAATGAAATCCAAGCTGGGACTGATGACTTCAGAGTTCCCAAACTTGTGAAGGTGTTGCTGGACTGGCAGAGGAGAGGAGGGACTGGAGGGTCTTTGATGATTTATACAGATATAAATCCCCCAAACAGCTAAGTCTGGTGTCTGTGTCCTGCTGCCAGCACAAATTCCTGTTGGAATTGCATGAGAGGGCCCTGCTGGCAGGTTCTTCTGCAGGGCTGTAGAAGTTTGAGTGTCGAGCTGACCTGAGAATTCCTTTCATTTTCCCAGTGAATGCCCGGCTTTCTTCGGGATCTGCTCCTATTCACAGTGATTTACTCCTCTTTCCATTCCTCTAATCATTACCTGAGCCTCTCTGAGTCCTTCCGCAGTGTGGTACTGACACAAAACTGGGGCAGCCTTGGCAAAAGCTGAAAGAATTCATTGCCGGGGAGGAGTACTCGGAGTTTATCAAACAGATAAATTATTCTGTAAATGCTTTCCTACAACCTGGTTCATCCCCAGGCAGCCAGATATCCATCTTCCCCTCTCCAGGGAGAACAGGAGATAGGTGTAACCTCTTCCAAAACAGTTCCTACTGGATGACAAATGTAATTATAGAGGGTTTTTCCTCTGCATAAGATCAGAGCTGATGTGCCATTGATTTTTGTACTGCTCAGCAGTTGTGCGAAGGCTGCTTTGTGGTGAAGGGGGTTTTATTTACCAAAGAAATTGGGGAGATAAAGCCTCATTCATTTTATTAATAATAGCGGCTGGAAAGGGAGGCACAAGTGTCTTTCTTGTCCCCCCACGCTGTTCCATGACTCCCTTTTGTTGCGGCTCCCACAAGTGAAATGTGAAATAAAAGGACTTTTCAGCCCAGCAGTGAACATGGAGGAGCCTGGGCTCTGACCTTTGGCCATGCCCCCTCAACTCCAGGGCTCTGTAACTCAGGCTGTGCGTGCAGATAGAAAAATTCCAAACTATCATTAAAGGACCAGTAAAGGGAAGACTCCCTTTGCGTGGGCTCCGCTGGCTTTGGGCTCCTTGTTTGCTTGGAAGACTCATCTACAAAAATAATCAGACCATGGGAGCTCCGTGCCCTTTGTTTCTGCTCTTGGTTCTGGGGAGGGAGCTCAAAATCGCCAGTTTTGGGAAGGGGAAGGAGAGAGAGACTGGGTCAGAATTGCACAAATACAGAATAGCCCGAGCTGGAAGGGTTCAGCTCTAGGTTCATCTGGAATCCTGCAGAGTTTCCTGTAGGAGCTCATCCTAAAGAGTTGCTGAGTAGTGACCTCATCACTGTTATTCCAGGCAGGAATGGGTGAAATGGGGGAAACCATTCCTCTGAGTCCCAGGGAACTTTTCCACGTTCCTTAAACACTTCACCTTGGTTGAATGTCTCTTCACCCCAGGGAAAGCTCATGAGAACATTTCCTGCATTTTCTTCTCCATGGAAGTTTCTTCTCCTTTTTTTTTCTGGTGGGAAAAACCTCCCATGGATTTCCGTGGCCAAGGCTTTGTGCCGCCCAGAAGTTTGACAGAGACAGGTCTGAGAATAAATCCAAACAAAAGGATAAAACTGGGAGGGGGGCAGGGATTTGTTTGCATTGCATTATTTGGCAAAGTTTTCTGATTTTTCCTGTGCTTTGATGTGCGGGGTCCTGATCTGCAGCTTCTTTGGAGCCCTGGCAGATGGGTTGGGGGGAAAAATGAGAATTCTGCTCTTAGGAAACAAATCAAAATGTCAGTTCAATGTTTGCACTGTATTTATCTAAAATAATGGAAATTACAGTGTATCCCAGCAGCTGCTGCTCCTCGCACATCCAGGCACAGATGATAATTAAATGCACTCAGAACACGTTGGATTTAAGATGGAAAAACTAATAAAAATAAGATGTTTGCCATCCTTGTGCTAAATATTTTCATAACCTCTCGGTGCTGCCTGCAAAAGCTATTTTGTGGAGCCACCAGAACATGAAATAACAGTGGGTGAGCTTTCTCATATTCTAAATAGCAGCAGCAGCTGGGATTGGAGATGCTGCAGATCTGGAAAAGCAATAATCCTGGGGTGTAGTTTGCAGCCCCATCCTTCCAGTGGAGCCCCACAAGGGACTCTTTATCACCGCTGAAACTCTGTAAATTCTTATCTTGGAGTAGGAGGTAACTTGAAGTCATTTTCTGCCTGGAATGTGGGGTTTTTTAAATTGTTTTTACTGGTAGTGATGTGTAACTTCACAGGCTTCCTAAAGTTAATTGTATATTTTGTTTCTGGTTCTTCTGCTTCCAGCTCTTTCCTCTTATTACTTTTTTGGGGGGATAGAAAGGTCCAGGGGTTTTATAAGGTGTTTGTTTATAGCTATGTGAAATCTGACTTAAATAAGACTTCCCCCCTCCCCGAGTTTTCAGCCCAAAACACTGTCTTCTTTTGCCCAGTTCTCTTGTGACAGTTATTCCCCTCAGAAATGGGAAGTCCAGTTGTAATGTGGATTAAAGGTAGGAACTGGCTGTGCCAAAGCCCTGCTGCCTTTAGGATCACGGGACAAGTCAGGGTGGAAGGAACATGTGGTGCCACATCCCTGCTCCAGCAGGGTCATCCCAGAGCACCTAGCATGGGATTGTGCAATGAGATGAGCTTTAAAAATCCTCCCAGCCCAAAGTTTAGGATGAATTTGGCAGAAGTAAGATGGAAAACTGACATCACCATTGAAATTGAAGTTTTTCCAGTGATCCCTGGAGGTTTCTAGTAACCCATGGGGTAAAAATTTCACTGTGGCTGAGGAAAATCCCCAAGTGTCAGGTCTCAGGATAGAATTTTTTTTTAGAGCCAACTGGTCAATGTGCCCTAAAATGAGAACCACCTCCAGAGATCTGCATTTAACGCTGCGTTCCTGTGTTCAGATTTGGACTGAATAAACCCATGGAAGATCATTTTTTTAAACAAGGAATAATTTTGTTCTTGGGTTAGTACAAGATAAGAGAAGGAGATGTCCTTGGGAATGTTCATCTGGGGGGGACTAGTGGACCTGCCTGGATGATGAATGAAAAGAAAGGAAGTTTATTTTCTGCTTTCCACCAGCAGCCTCAGCTTATTATCATTTGTCAGCCCTCTCCAGGACATTGTTTTCCTTCTTGGAAAAACCAGGCCTTTTTCACAGACCTCACTTGGCTGAACATATTTAACACTGCAGAACACATTTAAGACTGCAGAACTTACTTTGCTCATCATTGCTGCTGGGAGGATCATTTATTTCCTGCTCTTGTGCTCTGTCGACTGGAACAAAAAACATTTGGGTTTCCTCAGGAGCTTTAGGTGGTGGTTGGGAAGATCAAGGGGCTGAGAAGTCCCAACAGCTTCTTGTGTAGCTTTGCCATTTAAATTTTAATGGGAATCTCAGTTTTCTGTTTGGTTTTGGCAAAATAAATCTGAGATCCGGGAACGGTTTGGGCTGGGAGGGACCATACAGAACATCTCATTCCCTGCCACGGGCAGGAACACCTTCCACTATCCCAGGCTGCTCCAACCTGCCCTCAAACATTTCCAGGAAAGCCTCTGATTTAGCTGACAAAAAAAGCAGGGCTGGAGCTCTTTATCCCTCTTCCTGTTCCCCAGATTTGCTTCCCAGTTCCGCAGCCGGGTGATTTCCATGTGTTAGCATTCCGAGCCAGGTCCTTGGGTGACACAAAGCAGCACAGCCCCATCTGTCACCGAGCTGCTGTCTCCATGCTCTGTTTAATGTTGTTATTTACCAGAGAAGGATGAGCAGTAAGTGAAACCTTTCCTTCGTGCTCTGGCCTCAAACAAGGCAGCTGAAAAAAAGAGAATGAGAGCTGGGGCCAAAGCAGAACATAAAATCTCACAGTAAATGAAAGCTGATGGGAGGCAATGGAGTGTGGAATGGGATATGGATGTGGGGACTTCCCCCGAGGACTGTTCAGGGCTGATCGGGCCAAGGCAGGAAGGAGCATGGAAGGGACCTCAAAGGGACACCTTCCACTGTCCCAGGCTGCTCCAAACCCCAAAGTCCAACCTGGCCTTGGACCCTTCCAGGGATCCAGGGGCAGCCACAGCTGCTCTGGGCACCCTGTGCCAGGGCCTGCCCACCCTCCCAGGGAACAATTCCTTCCCAATATCCCATCCATCCCTGCCCTCTGGCAGTGGGAAATCATTCCCGTTGTCCTGTTCCTCCATCCCTTGGAAAGAGTCTCTCTCCATGTTTCCTGCAGCTCCTTCAGGCACTGAGAGGCCACAGTTGGGTCACCCCAAAGCTTCTCCTCTCCAGGCTGAACAATCCCAGCTCTCCCAGCCTTGCTTCCCAGCAGAGCTGCTCCATCCCTCTGCTCATCCTGGTGCCTCCCTTGGCCTCTCTCCAGCAGCTCCAGGTCCTCCCTGTGCAGGGCCCATGGAATGGATAAATCGCCATTCCTTAGGGTTACTGATGTCTAAACAGGTTAAGGGTTAAACACTCTCACTGAGCTCTTGTTCCCCCTGAATAAGTGATGAAACCGATCTGTTTTCTAACTCCGTTTTAAATTTCTGAACCCTGCAAGTCAGAATTGGCACTCAGGAGGCGTTTCCAGAACTGTGCATTGTGCTGCAGTGCACAGCAAAAAGAGGTGCTGGAGATTTATTTCCCTGTCTGGAGATGAGTTATAAGTACTTTCACCACATTATGCAGATCAGCTGTCAGACTGTGGGATATCTGCATCAGAAATGGCTCTGATGCCAGAATAGAAATCAGGGAGTATTCACTCCAATATTACAAATTAGTGATTTTAAGAGCTCCATAAGGAGCAGAAAGAATCACAGTTTTTAAAAGCTCATAATAAACAAGTTAATGCAGTGACAGTGCTGTGGGAGTGATGAGCATCAGTGTGAAGCTTTCTCAGAGTCCTGTCAGACTGATTTGGATTGTGCTGTGTTTGTTCAGGATGTTATTCCCCATAACGGGGAGGTCCGGGCACAGGTTACCAGAGAAGTTATGGATTGCCAATCCCTGGAAGGGTCCAAGGCCTTAAAGCTCATCCAGTTCCACCTCCTGCCATGGGAAGGGACAGCCTCCACCAGAGCAGGTTGCTCTGTATTGTGAAGAAGGGGAATAGGGAATGGAAGCATTCCAGGGGTGAGGGGATTTAGGAGTCACCAGCAGACCCAAACAGGCAACAAGTCCTAAGAGCAAAAAAAGCTGGTTTGTTTGTTTGTTTTTCCCTGTGGTGAAAGGCAGGATACAAATTTGACATAAACAATTCCTTAGGAAACGTGGAGAGTTTTACATTTCAAGTATGATTCCCTTCCTAAGGGAATGTGTAATTTTATTAATTTGACTTCGCTATTTCCTTCCATGGCATTTGTTCTGTCAGCTTTGCTATGTGCAGGACATTTGGAATATCTCCTTGGTGGCCTGTGAGACCTTGTGCTCGCTCATCCCTGGACGCCCTTCCTGATCCCTAGAAAGATCTGAAGCATGGAAGAGAGGCACCCTTTAAACAGCCAGAAGGGCTCCCTGAATCTTGGTGTGCACTAACAGCTCCCATGTTCCTTTTGAAAGAGACGCTTTCCCAACATCCCTGCTCTGGTTCAGCCTAATGATTACCACAAAAACCTGGCCAGAACAGGTTGGGAGCAGCTGCAAACGGAACTGTTCAACATCACAGATTCATATCAGGCTCTAATGAGGCAAAAATTAGCTCTCCCCATGGCAGATGATTGCTGATGTGCTGGACTGTCGCTGCTGCTGCTGCTCTCTCCAGCCTGCTTGGAATTCTAAAATCATCCCCTCACACGGGCAGGACTGGGAGCTGGGAGAACGCCCTGCTTCTCCTTGCGGGGCTCAATTCTTCAGGATATCAAATTCGAGCAGAGAAAAGAGAACTGGGTTTGGTAAATGTCTGAGTTTTTCCAAAATCAGGCATTGCTGCCCCTCGTGTCACAGCTCCAGTGGTTCAGTCCAGTTTCCTGAGTGCTTTAGCAGGGAATTGCACCTTCCCCGTTCCCGATGGTGAGCTGGGCACAAAGGTTTACTGGGATGGTGCTGCCTGGAGGAATAGACACCACAGCTTCTCCTCAGGGCTTTCCATCACAAAAACAGCCTGAAAACTGGTCTTTGCTGGGAGAAAACAACACCTACATTTATTACCTGGACAAGAAATTAAACTTCAACCATTGGTTTGTTAATGAAGGTGACTAAAGCAAAGTGTCTCAGTTCTGTTCAACGTGCTTGTTCTGTGGTGGGGAGTTCAGGTAGAACATCTGGCTGGGAAAGCCTCAAGTCATCCAGCAGGGAAGCTGAGAGATTTTTTCCTCCAGGGCTAGAAGTCCCAGTCCTAGGGAGTCTGGAGAGTTGCTGATGGAGTATTGAGAACACTTTCACCCCTCAGGCCCCACACCCCCGTGGCTGACTAATGGCATCATAAAAAACCAAAAGGAAACAACTGGGACACAAGAGGTCTTCCTGGTAAATGGGAATGTAAACACTGTGCTTCTGTTACGCTTTTGGACAGAAATGGTTCACTGTGTTCTTTTTTTACAGAACTTTCACCCTTCAGGGCATGATTTAGGACTTGGGATTAAAGCTTTGTCCTTTCCAGAGCTAAGGGCCACTTCTTGAAGCATAAGAAACGCTTGCATCTTGTCTTTGCTGTGGAAGTTTAGCTGGAGAGACTCCGCCAGTTAAAAATATTGATAATGGAGCTATTATCAAGGCTGAGTGAATTTGGAAATCCAAACGTGCCAGGCTGCTGTCTTGCAGCAAGTTTGGGTGGAAGCACCTCCAGCTTAACCATTATCACTGGGCACTTTCTGCTCTCTGGCTAAATGATCTCTCAGTGTCTTTGAAAAGATCTGTGTTTCCCCCCTGCAGCCTTCCTGAATGAGCTCCTGATCACAGTTTGCCACACAGTCCTTGCTGTGTGGTTTGTCTTGATCTCAGGATACATCCCAAATTTCTTGACATGATCAGGGATTCCTTTGTTCAGGAAGTACAATAACCCAAGTACTGCGTGTGGAAGTGAAATGACTTTAGCTGACAAAATGAGGGCTTTTTCGTGGTGTTTACCAAAGTTACACCTAATTCTTACAGGGGAAGAGCAGCCAGATTCTGTTGTTGACGAGCTTTAACAAAGGTCTTGCAGGACATTTTTTTCCCAATCTTCCCTATTTTCTTCCTTCTGTCACTGTTACAAGTCACCCCCTGAGCTGTTGTTGCTAAGCTGCCCTAAGAATTTGCATTCCCATGCAGTCTGAAACTCCCCTAATTTCAAGAATAACCTCAGCAAGAAGCAATTCCATAACCTAAAACGTGGGCTGAAAACAGTCGCTGGTGTGTTTGGTCTATTATTCGTGCCAAGGAACAACTCCTTGGGCTGCTGTGCAATCCAGAGGAATCCGTTTTTTACAGGATGTGTGGAATTGTCCCCTCAGCTCCCCTGTGCAGGTTAATAACCTCACAAATGGTTTTGTTTCACAGCCAACACCGCCAAGGCTCCCGGGGAGGGCAGGGGAAGGGAATACTGGCCTCAGGAAAAGGCAGTCTTGTTGTCTTTTAAAATGTATGATTCCTGCACTGTGGGAACCTGGGGAATGGAGTACCAGTGTGTAGGATTTGTGTCTCAGTGAATGGGGAAAAACGATCGGCAAACAGATAAAGCCATTGAGGAAAAGCAGCACGGACAGACAGAAAGAGTTTTATCGACTACTGCAATGGAACGGCAGAGTGCTTGTGCTAATAAAGTCATTTTACCTGCTTGGGGCAGGAGCGAAGGCAGGGCTTGGAGAAGGAGAAATTCCCTGTTAGAGGAAGCATGGGGATGGAGTCTGTGCTCCGTGTGGATGCCCAGCCTTGGGATGAGCTGTAAACCTGCCCAAACCATGAAGTAAGCCCTGAGCAGGGTGAAAGAGGAGCACTCAGTGCTGTGAACAAGCCAGTATTACCTTGGCAAGCAGGTTGAGGCTGAGTCTCCAAGGCAGAGTTCGACAGGATTCGGCAGAGTGACAAAATCTGAGGGATTATATATTTTTTTGTGGGTCTCCCCAGCACTCTCAGCCTGGAAAAGCCCAGCACGTTCCTAAAGAGCTGGGCTTCACCTCCAAAGGAACAAAACAAACCCCAATTGTCCTGGCTGGGAAGAGACATTTATGTTTAGAAGCCCCCAGGTTCCACGCAGACATTAATTATGAATTAATCTGCTCAGGTGATCAGTATTCAAAGCAGCTGTTCCCAGCAGGCTGCACACCAACAATTAGTCAGTGGCTCCCTTTGTTGAATATTCCGAAGTGAATCCCTACTGGGCAATTCCATAATCATCAGCAATCCTGGGAAAAACAATCCCGCTTGTTTTAGTGTGCTTTACTGACCAAACCCAGTGGCTAAAGGTTTTGTTGTACTTCCAAGTCTTATTTGCTTGGAAAGAAATCCCATTTTCTGTCCTGGACTTGCACTCCATTATCGTGGCTTCGTTTTCTGTGTGATGGAGTGTGGGCCAGGTGGTGTTTGTGGGGCACGTGGGTGCCGGAGCACAGCTCGGACAGCGTCATGCTTTTCTCCTTCAGCCTTCCTTCCCAATCCATTCCCCTGTGGCTTTGCACCTGCTGGGTCTCACCTGGGCAGTCGCTCCCAAAGGAGATGCAGGTTCTGGTTTTCTACAGCACACATGCAGATGCCAACATCTCCCTCCCTTTTTGGATACACCAATATTTCACGTGATTGCTGCTCCAGGCTCGGGGAGGTGGTTCAGCACCTCCTTTACTTTGGATCCAGTCTGCCATCCCCTCCTCAGACGAATTACATTTGCCCACCGTAGTCCCTTTTCCCTCAGCCTCAAAGCATTTTCTGTCATTTTTGATCCTCTTCATAATTTTCAGTGGGTCAGGAAAACAACCCTTTCATTTAGAGGGAGAAAATACAGGTGCAGAAAGACATTTTCTCTTCTCCCAGCTATTTGGAGGCGATACAGGAGACTGGCTTTGAAAATATTGGCAGGCTTAAAAATGCCTCCATCTTTCATGTGTAGGAAAGAAAACCTGTCTGTGACCTTTTAAGTGCCTTTGTTTACTTTTTGGAAGGTACTTCAAAGAAAAAGCAAGATTTAAGAGGAATTTGCTATTTAATGGGTCGATAAAGTATCCGATAAGGTGAGACTGCTGCTTTCCCAGCCCAAAATAAATCACAGCACTCACCAGCCTTGAACCCAAAAAGCTCTAGAGAGCAGCTATGAAAAAATATGTCTTGGTGGGTGATTGTTTTGGGCCGTCTGGTGACGTCCCCAAGTCATGACTGTGTCCTTTCAAGCACAGCAGCCACGTCACTGCTGTGATTCATCCCAGAGCCTCCAATGTTTCTGGCTCGCATGGGCATGGTTTGTTTTCCCCGATATCAGGGTAATTTGTAGAGGTGTTTAATAGCTGATTCAGTTCTGATTTGGCAGCAATTGCGGCTTTTCAGACGTTCAGGATTGCTGGGTTTGTGTCCTTGCGGCAAAAACGCCCCAAACAAAAAACCAACCCCCCAAAAACTTGTGGCAAGAGTGTTTACGAGCTGTTGTATTTAAATGGATTTGTGCGTTGAATATGATCTAGCAGAAAATCTGTGCTTTGCTTTTGTGTGATGGAGATAAAGCAGTCAGGCACCACTGGGCTGTTTATTATGGGTTTGTTTTTCTGGAAGATGCTCATTTTCAGCCGCTCCGAAAACACGGGCTCCTCTCTTGCATTTTTACTGAAACTGAGTGGATTTTGTTGCCAGCAGAGAGGCTGCTGAGCTGCCTGCAGGTCTGAAGGGGAGAGATGGCAAACATCTCATCCTTGTGGAGATCACTTTGGCTGCAGGTCCTTGAGGAGGGCAGAGGAAGCTGAGATCATGTTTGTACAGCGAAATCCTTATCCCTTTTCTTCTTTATTGCTCTTAAATACCCATGACTTTGGAAGCATTATTTGGAGAAACACTTGGCTACTGATCTGGGCATGAGGCAATAAAAGTCATCATTCCTGCCAAACAGCTTCCCAGCATCCCTCAGAAAGGGAGGAGCTGGAGTTTCCTGCAGCACTTTGGATGTGTGTCCTGTGTGGAGAGCTTGATGGTATCTCCAGAGTATGCTGGGCATCTCTGGGCTCTGGGGAAGGGCTGGGGCAGCACAGTTGTACATCCCAGACATGGAGAACTCACTGCCCCAGTGATGCCTTGGGAAGGCTGACCTGAAACAGAGACTGGGCAGAGCTAGAGAATAAAGTAGAGATTTATTTAAAGGCCTTTAGAGTACACCTTGGGCAGGACAAGAGCCTGACCAGGGCTACACCCATGGTGGACTTGAAATGGTCACAAAATGGACAAACAGTCACGAGGTCTTCGAGTTTTATAAAAGTTTTGGTCCATTTGTATATTGGGGTTGAATTGTCCAATTACAGCTTCAGGCTGTGAAGTGCCATCCTTTCTTGTTTTCTTTCTTCAGCCCACTGCTGTCTGTGGTTTTGGGCCTGAGGCTTGTACTCGCTGTTCTTGATGTTCAGCAGGAAAAGGATTTGTTTTGTGTCCCTACTCTGTGAAGAGAGCTCACCTGAAAACTGAAATCTGTAAAACATGAAAGCTAAAACTTAAGGCATTGTTTTCCCCTGGAAGTGTCCAAGGCCAGGTTGGACAGGGCTTGGAGCAACCTGGGATAGTGGAAGGTGTCCCCGCCTGTGGCAGTGCTGGGGACAGGATAGACTTTCAAGTCTCTTCCAACCCAAACCATTCTGGGATTTTCTCCTAATTGTATCATTCTTTACCAGGTTGGTAAAAAGTGTCTGGAATTTGGAAGGAGGGGTGTCAGGAGTGCATTTGGGGTGAACAGCTTGAGCACAGTCAGAAGTCACCAGAGTGGCTGAGCCGAGTTCATCAGCAGTGCTGGGCAGCTGGAAAACCTTGGCTTTGCCAGGGATGACATCCACGCCTTAGTACAGGTGCAGAGAAAGGAGCTCTCTGATCTTGCTGATTCTACCAGCTTCTATTTTAACCCTCCTCCCATTTCTCTGAGTTATCCCAAGTGCTGATGGAACCAAGCATTGTCACCTGAAGTCGTGCTGGGACACTTGTGCTAAGTGGCTGTTCTGCACTCAGGGACAAGTGTGGGTTTTGGATCATCCTCACACTGCTGTGAATAACACCTCCAGTGTTAAATCATATTTCACACTGTACTTGTGAAACCTCAGAGTTTCCAAACTTGGAGGCCAGGGCATCCAAGGAGCAATATTTCCTTCCTTGCTGCCGTTGCCAGCGGCTCTTTGGCACACCAGCTGACGTCCCCTGAGCCAGCCAGCCCTTAGCATGCAGGGCCAGCAGTTGTGGCTGGAAATCGGTGTGTTCTTCACTCCTCACAGCACTCAAGACAATGATCTCATCATGTTCTGGGAGAATGGATTAGGCAGTGTGGAGAGATGGAAGCCAAAAAAAGCATCTTCATCCCGAAGGACACTCGGGAACGGGCTGATAGCCCTGGAGTTGGGAGAGTGGGGAGCTGTGCAGCTGGGGAGCTGCTGTGCTGCAGAGCTTTGTGCTGATGGAAGTCTCACCCATTCAGACTTATTTGGAGTGAGATGAGAGCCTTGCTAACTGCCTGAAGTGTTCCAAGGGAGAGTTGTACGGAAATGCCCTGTGTGGGGCACAGAGACAGCTCTGTAACTGGGATAAACCCCAGGAGAGCCAGGACATGGCCCCAGACTTACACTTCACCTTCACAACAGGTGTCTGATGAAGCTTCCCATGAAATGTTTAGTTCCTGATTATTTTGTAAAGCAGGCCTTTTGAAATTTCTGCCATCGTGACTTGAACCAGGTTACTCAGTTTTTTGTCTGGTCTGACACCTCTTCTAATGAATTTTTTGTTGTAACTCGGTGTCCATGTGTTCAGTTTCATTGTCTTTGCACCAAGCTGCTGGTATTTGCATTTGAATTGCTTTCCCAGGTCTGTCCAAACTTTCTAATTTTCAATTTTCCAATTCTTTTGCAGTAAGAGCTAGTCAGATGAATAAAAGATGAAAAGTTTCCTGGCTGTTTCATACCCTTACAGACACAGCATTTCTGAGCACTCAAAGAAAGGTCAGCAGTGCTTGCGTACCTTCATTTGTGCCCTTCAAACAACTCCAGAGTCCAGAAATGACAGGACAAGGCACAAAGTAATGGCCAATGCTGAGGATGGCTGGGAGTACCTAAGGAAAAATCAGGAATTTGGGGGCGAGGATCACTCTTGTGTCCGTGTATCAGCCTGGGGTGTTGTGTCCCACACAAACCTGAGTCAAACAGCCTCTGTTTCTCTAAGTCCAGAAGGTTTGAATGACACAACCCCTTTTGTTCAATTCCATTATGATCCTGTCAAACTTGGAGGAGGAAGATACAGGTTGTGCTGAGTGAAAATGTTTGTAGCAGACTGCTCCAGTGTTTGGAGCTTCACTTAGTAGCTGGATGCTCCGAGTGAGTATTTTGGTAATCTGTAGGAGAAGTGTTTGTTTAATTGGAGAAATGAGACTACAACACATCCTGGGGGATAAAAGAGGCTCTGCTGCCATCCTTCCCTGCCCAGGAAAGGCTGAGGGAGCCGGGGCTGTTCAGCCTGGAGAGGAGCCCCAGCTGAGAGGGGCCCCGAGCCCTGGGTGTCCCTGTGTGCAGGGAGGGCTCCCAGCAGGGCCCAGGCTCTGCTGCGGGGGCCCAGCAATGGCCCCAGAGCCACGGGCAGGGCCTGAGCCCAGCAATTCCCCCTGCACAGGAGGCACAACTTCTTCCCTGGGCAGTGCCCGGCCCTGAACACATTGTCCACACGGCCTGGGGGGCTCCTCCCTGGGGCTGTGGCAGAGCTGTGTGCGCACAATGCTGTGCCCTGGGCTCTGGGATGGCCCTGCTGGAGCACGGAGGTGGCACCACGTGCCCACCCAGCTCCCTGCAGCCTCAGCCACCCTGGGATTCTGTGACGGTGTTTGTGCCCAGGCTTTGCCAGCTGGGCAGCACTGGGGATTTCCAGGAAATCCAGCCCAGCAGTCAGTAATTGAGGTGGTTAAGGAGCAATAATGGGGTCTCCAATGGCCAGAGGGGCTGTTTGGTGAGGGAGCTTTATGGATACGTCCCCCTCAAAGCTCCCATTACTTCTTGTATTGTTTCCTTCATTCCAAATAACTTCCCATCTGACTTCCTTAAGTAAATGTGGGTTGATTTAATCACTTCCTCCCTGTGTCCACCTTTTGCACCAGCTGAGGTTACCTGTTACAGTCCTATTATGTTCAACTTTTTAGAGCCTGTGTTTCCTCCTCTTTGGTTCTGCAGAGGCAAAGCTCAGAGATTCACAACTTAGTAGCTTCTTTTCCTTTCACCGAAGATTTAATTTGGAAATTAGGGAAAAGTTCTTCCCCCAGAGGGTGCTAGGCACTGTCCAGGCTCCCCAGGGAATGGGCACAGCCCCGAGGCTGCCAGAGCTCCAGGAGCATTTGGACAGCTCTGCCAGGGATGCCCAGGGTGGGATTGTTGGGGTGTCTGGGCAGGACTGGGATTGGATGATCCTTGGGGGTCCCTTTCAGCACAGGATATTCTCTGATTCCATAATGAGAAGAAGGCACAGGAGTGAACACAGAGAGACTCTGTATCTTCACTTGATGTTTTAAGAAAGCTTTCAGATCTTCAGGTTCCAATTATTCTGTTACTGTAGCTGCAGGTTTTTTTCCCCCTTTAAAATTGGTTTCCTATCAGTAAACTTTATTTCCCCAGGGGATTTGCTTTTTGTAGGCTCTGGAATTTTTGAAAGGTGTGATTCCATGCAGTATGGATGGAACATCCTTTTTACCTCTCCAGTTACCTTGTCCTGGAGAATTGGAGGGAACTTTAAAGCACATCAAACAGTGCCTGCATTTTTGGTTTTCATCTTTGACATTTGGATTTACCCCAGGAATAAACCGAGTAACCTTTGGGATGCAAGTGGTTTTCTATGCGAAATGAAAGCAGACTCATTTTCCACAGGACCTAAAATTCGTTTCCCCACGAGTTCTAATTAAGCAGTGTTTGCACTTGAAATCAGGACTGTTGATAGGAAATTAATGTTTTCAAATGTGATTAAAAAGCAAATAGTTGAATATAATCTCTGCAAACTAATGAAAAAGAATAAAGCAGAATGGTTTAAACCAGCTTTGTTTACACTCCAGAATCACTCTGTGTGCACATTCACTGCTGGCTACACTTTTCCAAATCTAATTGCTCCTTTTTTTCCTGCTGGAATAGCTGATAATCAGATTTATGTGTGAAGAAAAATAATGTTTTATATAAAAAACCCAAAATGTTTTATTTAAAAGAAGACTTTCACCAGGATGTTGTGTTACTGAGTGTTTTGAGGGAAGCTGAGTGATTCCCACTTCTCCTGAAGCTCAGCCAGCTGCCTGAGTCTCCATCCCAGCACTTTTCTTACTGGGGTTAATATTCCAAGACCTCGCAAAGAAACTCTGCTGTTTCACTCACTCATTTTTTTTTTTCCCTTCCTGGAACAGAAGGAGCAGCACTTTGGCCTCTTGCAGGGTGAAACCAGAGCCATGCTGCTCTCCTGCAGTTGATATTTTTGTTTGGGGAAAGGGTCACAGACCTCCAGTGCTTGCTGCGTTCCTCATCCCTCTGTTTTTTTTATCACCTCCTGGCAAAGCGTAAGCCTCAAATCTGAGGTGGATGGGGCCAACAAGCTCAATGGCTCAGATTTTTAGGGGAATCAGGCACATAATTATGCCTTTATTATCTTTGATTTATTTATTGGAATGTGCAACATTCTCTATCCTTGGGAGTGAGGGTTATGGCTGCTGGAAGAGGCAAGAACAATCCTTGAGTGATATTGGTTACAGCAGGGTTTCCTTGCTGAGAGTTCATTTTCCTCCATGAAAGGAGCTTTAATTCTCTCTCTTTGAAACCAAGCTGCACTTGATGCCTTTCACTGGAAAAAGGGAAGCAGCCAGAAGTGGGAAGAGAGTGTAGTTCCAGTGGTAATACAGAGAAAATGGACTTTTTTTTGGAATTGGCAGATAGGTCTGTTTTCTTCTGGAATTAAATAAAGCAGGAAAGGCCCCAGCAAGATGCTGCAGGTCCCCTGCAATTCTTACAATAACAGTGACCATCTGCGAGCCGTAAGGTTCCATAACAATAAATAATTAACTCCAGCAAATTAGCTCAAATTCTCATTCATCAGAACAACAGGGAAGAGAAGCGTTATTGAATAATCCTGAAATCGATGTTTTCCAGCATCCTTCATGCAGGGGCATATTGTGAATTTGTTGGCTTTGATATTTTAAGCACAAAAAGATCCTTAAGTTTCCAAGCTCTAAAGGAAAAGTTGTTTTTGTCTCTTGCTTGCCTGGGAGGTGTGTGCACAGGGTCATCAGGCACTGCTCTTCTCATCACGTCATTGAGTCAAGTCCTTTCTGAAAAGGTTTCCTTGCACTCACTTTTGACTGGACTAATTCTCTCCTCCTCAGGATGTCTCGGCACTGCCCTCCTGACTGCTGAGCACAGGAAAGAGCACATGAGAGAGAGTTACTGAGTGTGGGATAAACGCACAGAACTTCGTCATGGTGGGATGTGCAGATCACAGAATCCCAGATGGGGCTGGGTGGGAGGGGACTCAAAGCCCATCCAGTGCCACCCCTGCCATGGGCAGAGACACCTTCCACTATCCCAGGCTTCTCCAAGCCCCAAAGTCCAGCCTGGCCTTGGACACTTCCAGGGATCCAGGGGCAGCCACAGTTTCTCTGGGCACCCTGTGCCAGGGCCTGCCCGCCCTCCCAGGGAACAATTCCTTCCCAGTATCCCATCCATCCCTGCCCTCTGGCAGTGGGAAACCATTCCCTGTGTCCTGTCCCTCCATCCCTTGTCCCAAGTCTCCATGTTTCCTGTAGCTCCTTCAGGCACTTGAAGGCCACAATGCGGTCACCCCAAAGCTTCTCCTCTCCAGGGTGAACAATCAGGACCATTGCAAGGCCAGGCTGGATGGGGCTTGGAGCAGTCTGGGGCAGTGGAAGGTGTCTCTGCCCATGGCAGGGACATGACTGGATGAGCTTTAAGGTCCCTTCCCACCCAAAAACCACTCAGGGATTTCCTCTGCCTGTTCTTTAAGCAGTAACCTCTAAGTACAAGGGAGAAAAACTGAAAGATAATTAAAAAAAGAGAAAAAGACAATAAAAACAAGCAAATACTTGTTCTTCCAGAATTGCAGGAGTGTTGGGATGTGTGTGGCAGAGAGAGCAACAGCCAGGATGGGGTTGGAGGAGCAGGGGAAACTTTGGCTGAAGGGTGTGCAGGAAGGATGGCTGCTGCCCACAGAGGAGAGGCAGCGCTGGGGAGATGCCTTTCGGGCAGGCAATTCCTGCTCTGGAATTCCTGCAGCCTCCTGGACTGAGGCAGCCCCAGTGCCTGCCACAGTGATATTTCCCAGAGCCCTGAGACTTGTTTGAACAGAGCAGGAATATTTCCTGTGGGATTGATCTGGGAACGCTCAAGCAGCAAAGGGGCTGCTCTGCTTGGAGGTTTGCAGTCCTTCTGTTGGTTTAGAGGGGAAAAATGAGGAGGAGCTGGACACAATCAGGTTGTGCCTGTGGTTTTTCCTTCCCGCTGCAACTGGCCAGCCCAGGCGTCATTTTGGCAGCACGACATCTGATTGTCCTCCTATAAATCAGAATAATTAATTGCTATCAGGTAAAATAATATTGGGGAAAATGAGTTGGCTCTGCTGTTAAAAAACTCACAGGGCTTGCTCTGCTTACAGCTCAGAAGAGTCAGAAACCCTGAAGGAATTGTGGCACTTCAGGTGATAATTGTGTCTGTGTTGCACCAAATGGGAGCTTTAATTTCCTTGGATTTTTGCTTACCCCAGTTATCAAACAGTACGAGAATTTGGATGTTTTCAAGTGGGGTTTGACTTTGGAATTTCCTTCATGGCTTTTTCTATCTTGGAGGTCTGTTAGTCTTCTTTTTTCAGTGGGGGCAAAGCTTTGAACACCAGGCCTGGCTGTTGTGTGTGGTTTCTGACTGGGGGGGCGAGGCAGCCATGGAGAAATGGTGTGAGCATTGTATGGTGCCTTTTGGCCCCCCTTTTCCTGGGTCAGGAGTGTTCTGTTGTGCTGTCAGGATAAGAGATGTCCTGTGTAGGTGGCAGAATTGTTTGCTCTTGGTTTGTGCAGCAGTTCTAGGAATAAATATTAAAAATGTCATTTTTTTCCCACCGCTGCTGTGTACCATGAAATCCATGAAGTTCATCTTTCCCAGTGTCATCTTCTGACTAGGAATTAAACTGCTCTGTAGTACTGGAATG
Source organism: Chamaea fasciata (assembly GCF_029207755.1). Classification (NCBI taxonomy): domain Eukaryota; kingdom Metazoa; phylum Chordata; class Aves; order Passeriformes; family Sylviidae; genus Chamaea; species Chamaea fasciata. The sequence goes on along the minus strand of NW_027094094.1, from coordinate 31,968,316 downwards.
TTACAAGGTTGCTAAGATGTTGTGTTTTTAGAAATTCTTGCTTGTATCTTCTTGTGTGACAGGAGGGGGCTGCTGCTAATACCAGAAGTGAAGAATTCAGCCCAATGGTTTTATTTGCACTGTGAGAGTAATGGTCATGTTTTGAGAGATGATCGCTCTTTCCTGAGCCATCCTGACTCCAAACTCAGCCTTGGGAAGAAAGGAGCCCTATCCCTGTGCAAACCAGAGAACGGGAGCACTGTGAGAGCTCCTTGGGAAATGCTGATTTGTTTAGAACAAAGGCTCTGCTCTGCTCTCTGAGGGCTGAGCCGGTCCTGCTGCCCCTGGTGATGTCCCAAACGGGGTGACACCGGCGTGAGGCCGGGCTGTGATGTCACACGGTGTCCTGGCCCCGGCACTGTGACATCACCAGTGCAGCCCACAGCTGCCAGTGCCAGAGATGTGAGTGACGGTGGCATCCTGCTGCCTGCAGCCCTGCTGCTGGCCACCGTGGCTGTCTGCTGGGCCATTGGCCTCTGGCCACCATGGGGGTGACAGGCAGGGATTTGGAAGCTGCCAAAGCGCCTCGGGGTGCCGGCCAGGGGCCCACGGAGGAGCCCCTGTGGCTCCCAGGTTCTCCAGGCCTTGGGTGACCCCTGGACAGTGTCTGGACTCTCCTGTGAGCCCCCCTTGGTCCCCTGCAGCTGTGGCCCCTGCAGGACGGTGGCCAAGGAGCTGCAGGAGCTGCTGGTGGGCTCCAGATGGGACATTGGCTCTGCTTGATTCCAAGATCTGGCAGGTGCTGTGGGCATGGCTGGAGGAGCTTGGTAAGCGAGGCCACCTGGCCTCCTCTGCCTTTTGCTGCCCTCCCCAAAGATCCTGCATGGGACAGTTCATGTCCCCTGCCGTGCCAGTGAGGAGGTGTCAAGGAGATGGGAGGGAGCACAGGCAGGACAGCCTGTCCCGACTGGCCAGAGGGATGTTCCAGCCCGTGAAATTCCTGCTGAGTCTGGAAAGTGAACAAGCTGGGGACAGGAGAGGGTGATCACTGCTGGGATGGGCTGGGCAGGTGTCCCTGGTCACCTCACAAACAGACAGGGACAAGGCTGAAGTGTTCAATGCATTCTTTGCCTCCATCTTCAACACTCCTTCCTCCATTGCCCGTGGAAAACACGGATTGTCCCGTGGGACACTGCGGAGTCCTTGAAGAGGGCAAGCCCTGCTCAGCAGCAACCAAACCACCCATGTGTGATCCACATCACTGGATGCCCAGCACTGGCAGGGTATTTTGCAGTCACAGAATCCACTTCAGCCTGTCCCCACAATGTGCATTTCCCAGCCAGAGGGTGGGAAAGCAGCGGGTAAAGGGCAGAGTGTTTGTGTTCCCTCGCTGTCCCTCTGGGCCCTGGATGCAGGGATTCGCTGTGACAAGCCCAGCTAGTTTATTCAGTAAGTGTGTATTGCTGTTAGGATGAATTTTAGCTGGATTTTAGCTGTGGTTCCTGCCTGGCTCAGAGAGCTCTCCGGTTTGGGGTGAGCTGGGATTTACACAAAGTGGTTGAGACAGGATGGGAAATGTTTAATAGTCTCCAAAGGAGTACAAGTTTCTGCTCTCCTTGCTGTCTTCTTCTACCCACAAGGTGAGAGTTTGGTAAAAGTCTGAAAAGTAGCAGCTGCCTATAAATGGGTGACCTCAGGAGGATCCTGGAGGTCAGCAGACCTTGGAGCTGTGGGAGATGCAGAGGCCGTCTGCAGGATCTGCAGCTGCTCCCAGGGTCAGGCAGGATGGATGTGGCTGTTCCGCAGTGCTGGGAGAGCTCTGTTTCCAAAGGTTTCCATGTTAACCTGGACAGGAGGTGCTGTGTGTCCATGGTGGTGGCTCCATGGTCAGCGTTGCACCTCCCTCCACAGGATCCCGGGATGGCTGAGGCTGCAGGGAGCTGGGTGGGCACGTGGTGCCACCTCCGTGCTCCAGCAGGGCCATCCCAGAGCCCAGGGCACAGCATTGTGCGCACACAGCTCTGCCACAGCCCCAGGGAGGAGCCCCCCAGGCCGTGTGGACAATGTGTTCAGGGCCGGGCACTGCCCAGGGAAGAAGCTGTGCCTCCTGTGCAGGGGGAATTGCTGGGCTCAGGCCCTGCCCGTGGCTCTGGGGCCATTGCTGGGCCCCCGCAGCAGAGCCTGGGCCCTGCTGGGAGCCCTCCCTGCACACAGGGACACCCAGGGCTCGGGGCCCCTCTCAGCTGGGGCTCCTCTCCAGGCTGAACAGCCCCGGCTCCCTCAGCCTTTCCTGGCCATTTCCCACATGCTCCAGGCCCTTCCTCAGCTGCGCAGCCTCCGCTGGCCCCGCTCCAGGAGCTCCCTGGCCCTGCTGGATCATGAGTGTCTGGTTTGGGCTCAGCACGGGCACCCTGCTTCTAGTTCTAGCCCCAGGATTAACCTCCTCTTTCTAATCCTTTCGATTGCTGAGTTATTACCAGACTCCAGGAGCTGGACTTCATTTTTATTGCCCTGACTTCGCCTAAGCCAGGCCTGAATCCCCAGAGGACACAGTAAATATCAAACTCGGGGTCGTTCAGAGTAAGCCTTGCTTTGCCTCGTGGTTGGATGGGCTGGCTCAGCCTGTCCTAAATCTGTTCCCATTTGTGTAAATATTTGCAGCCAGACCTCCCCTCCCACCCACTGCAATCCCGAGTCTCACTATTACGTGTCACCTTCGACTCTGTGCTGCTGATCTCTGTTGGTTTTTCTGCTATTTAAAAGCTCAGCCAGAGCAGAGTGACCTTCAGCCAGCACCATCAGCGATGACCTTCCTTACACTTCCCTTTCTACTTGCAGTGAAGGGAAGTTTATAATTTGATTTTTTTTTGTGTGTGTGTGTGTGTGTGTGTAAAGTAATCCTTTCAGAAAGAATCCCGCAAGTTACAATTCTGAGAAGGAGATGATTAGATTTTTGAACAGCGAAGAATTAACTTTAAATCTGAGAGCAGATAAAATAAAAGGTTCTGCTCTGGCCCTCGCCTTCAGTGGCCCAGGGCGGTGGTGGAATTGCCATCCCTGGAGGGTTTCAAAAATTCTTTAAATTCCCAGTGCCTCTGTCCCAGGCCTGTTTAAAGAATTGCAGGCTAAGGAAAAAAACCCCAAACCTTAACCATTATTGTCAAGTGTTTTCAGAAAGGTGGAAAAAGCTTAATTCAGGATAAACACGTGTTGTACAATAAAATTTCAGCACCCAGTGGTATAAAAACGCCTTTTGGAGCCTGTTAAAATGAGGAGTGGGGTTTCCCATCAGAAAACAACATTTTGATGAAACATTCTCTGCTGTGGTGCTGTGATGCTGCACTTGCCATGCTCAGTTCTAAAAGGGTCAAAGAAAACTTCAAAATTCTCATTTTTGTGTCCCTCTTTTGTAAAGAAAAGCTACTGTAAGTACAGTAGGCTGTGACACGCAGCCTGTTCTTGTTCAGGTCTCGTTTCCAGCTAAACATATTTATCCCAAGACATGAAGTATTCCCCAAGTGACTCTTGTTCTTAAAATACACTTCAGCAAAGGTCAGCTTGGCCCCTCACAGCAGCATTTTAGAGGAGAACATGACCATGCATTTTTCAGCTTGTCTTCCCAAACCCATCTGGAAGCCTCTCCAAGCAGATCATCAGCTGAACATGTGAAAATATGTCCCAAGGTTCCCTGAGGAGTTTAACCAAGACACTGAAACAGGGAAAAAAAAAATTTGGCTTGGTCTGCAGTTGAGAGAAATCAGCCTGGATTCCTCAGCTCCAGCCCAGCTCCTTAGATTTATCCTAGCTGGGGATGCAGGGGATGTGGAGGAAGTTATTTCACTGAATTGACTGCTTTGTCAAAAAGATTAACCTGAAACATTTCCACCGTTTCAGAGCAAATCTCTGTTGCCAGCACTGGAAAAAGTTCCATTCATCAGGACATGATTAATGAGGGCTGGCAGCTCCACATAGGATTCAGGATTTTTTTTTTTTTTTTTTGGGTACAAATCTGATATGATTTAAGTTGGGCTGAGTTGTTTTATACACGCTTTCTGGGAGCTGAGAGCGCTTTGAGTAACTAATTCCTTCAGCTGGAGATTGCCTCTTGGAATTTATGATGGGGCAGGTTTAACCTGAGCGTTTTTGTGGATTGCACTGCAGAATAAATAAACACAAGGTAATAGATTTAAATAGCTGTGGAGCTGCAGGAGGGGTGAGAGAGTGTTGGGAATATGAATAATGGGACTGGATGGTCCTTAAGGTCCCTTCCCACCCAAACCATCCTGGGATTCCATGATCAGCGAAATCATAAACCTTACAGCAAAATAGAAGTGCGTGATTTGAGTTAAACAAATTCAATTCTTTAATTTCCTTTTCCTCTTTGTAGAGCCTTTCCCCCCCTGTAATGTTTAATGGTTCTGGATGGTTTTCATTCAACAGTAAGTGGATGGAGAATTGATTTTGCTTTCATTTATGTAGCGGGAGCTGTTTGTTCATATGATTCCTTTATGTGCTTTCTGGCATGCCATATGTGCTGCTGCAAGCCAGCAAGAAGCGCAGGGTTTTTAGCTGTGTAAAAAAGATTTGAAGATATCTCGGCTGTATCTCAGCACTTATAAAGGAGTTGTTTAAATGTACAGGTTCGAAATGTGTATTTTCTGTCTGTAATTGATTTCCTCTTGACCCGTGCCCATTTATCAGCTGAAAGGGAGCATTTTTATTCCTGTTAGCAGGAATCAGTCCAGGCTTGGTTGCTGTCTCTGTGAAGCACTGAGTGGGAGGGGAATGGGGACACAGTTTGTGAAATGTCACCGGTGTAAACACATCCTCCTGAGCCTCAGGCACAGGAGCAGCCAGCACATGGATTTTCTTCAGGCAGGGGGAGGCTGGCAGGTACTTCAGATAGAATTATCCAAGCAGAAGAGTGTTTTCAATCCAGAGAGGGCAAAACATGGCAATATTTTCTTAAATTTGTAGCCATGTCTGGTTTATCTCGACTATTTAGCTACACTTTGTCCTTTTGAATGTAATGCTGGTGGCTTCTGACCCTTCATTAAGTGCTTTAACTTTTGCTGGCTTGTTTGACTCTTTCCTTGCTCTTACTTTAAACTTTTGGAGTGTGGGGGTCACTTCAGTCCTGTTGCAAGCCCAGAGGGTTCAGTGAGGCTGCTCAGGGTGGGTTGAGAAGATGCTCAGGTTACTTGAAAGAGAAGAGCTGCTGGTTATTTGTTTTACCTGTTAGCAAACAAAAAGCAGGTGGAAGAACTGAGTGGTCTCAGCCTCTGCTGAGAGCTGGAAAACACTCGGAATTTTACAAGCAAAGAGTGAAGAAGCTGAGCTGGTTTTACTGCAGAACAAACTTGGAAAGCACAGAGGAAAAAGCAGCAAAAATTGGAGGCTCACATCTCCAAAAGCCACCAAGCAGATTGCAGCACGAGAGTTTGGATTTGTTAAGGATTGTGTGAGGCTCTGGGAATTGTCCCTGCTTTAGACATTTGATATTTCTCTCAATATCATGTTAATGAAGCTGGGAAAGTGCCCATTTCAAGGCTACTTTTCTTCAGAAGGGCTAAATAAAAGTCACCATCTGCCACCAAATCATTGCAGAAAAACAAGTCTCCCTCTAATCTCGATTCCTCTCTAAGCCTTGAGGTCATGCTGGTAATTGCTGACATTCCCTGAGCTCCTGTGTAAATTTTACCGTAATTTTCAGCAGTAGTTGACCAAAATCCCTTGCCATGAGAAGCTGGGAAGGTGGCTGAGGAGTTCAGCAGTGGGGACACAGAGTGCTTTTACCTAAGGAATTCCCTTTTAAAAGCTGAGCGGAGGAAGAAACTGTTTATCTGGCAGCAGGAATTGTGTGGCAGTTGTAGAGCTGGGGCATCACAAGCATTCCAGGTGTTCCTGCTGGAGTTTGTTACCATTTCCTGGAGCTCCTCTGCACTTTGGATTTTGGGGATGTCAAATCTCTCAGGCCCTGCCTTGGAGCACATTGAAACCCGTTTTGGCTTGGGTTTTGACACAATATTTCAGTATTTCCTGGTGTCTGCTGACCTTTCTCAGGGTCGCTTGGAATGGGAAGTCAATCCTGTCCCTCTCTGCAAGAAAATTAAATGGTTGTTCACCTTAACTGGCAGGACTTTGCAGCTGGCACCGGGAGCCTGCCCACTGCACACAGATGATTTTTGCTGCTTCCCTGCTGGAAAGCAACTGGGTAACTGTCATCTCCTGAACCTCCTCCGTGCTTGGGAGAGCTGCTGTGCCAGCTGCCAAAGCCTGACTGGCTTTGGTTTTAATGGAATACTCTTTCCCTGGCACCCAGGTCGATGCAGAAACAGGGCAGCAACCCGTGCCTCAAAAACACAGCAGGGTGAAAGGAAAGCTTTGTCCACTGATGAGGCTCCTGAAGGTAAAACCACAGCTTTTTCACTGCGAAAATCACATTTTGGAGGAGTTTTTCGGCTGCTGTCTGAGGCAGTTGCACATGCATAGGTACCAGCAGAGCAGCTGTGGCGAGGAGCCTGTTGGAAGGGAGCAGAAGGAATAACTGTGATGTGTCTGGTGTCACTGAAACACCGTGGGATGACTGCAGGAGGGGTGCTGGAGCTCATGGGGATGACACATCCCGTTGCTCTTTCAAAATGATGTTGATTAGTGCTGGGGAAAGGGAAGGGACAGCCCCTGGGAGCCTCAGAGCGGGCCCTGTCTGGGGTGCAGACGGTTCTGGGGGATGTGGGAGAGGGAATTGCTGGCACTTTGGGGTGGTGAGACGGGGCCGCTGAGCTCTGAGAAAACCCATGGCGGCGGCGGAGAGGTTTTCCTTTTGTTAATTTTAGATTCTGTGTCTGTGTTTGCAGTCCTGAGGTTTCTTTTTTTATGTTTCACTCGAACCAGGAGTGATTCAGCGTTGTTGGTGAGCTTAGACTGAAGGAGGCTTTAGATAGAGACAAGAAATAATGAGGGATTTCCCCCGGTGTCCTTGCTAGGAGGCGTTTCTGTTGTGCCAGACTGCTGGGGTGGCCTGAGGAAAGGCTTGGACTCCCAATAGCTCCAGTGTCTGTCATCCAGCCTGGACAAGGGGAAGAAAAATTCCTTCTCCTCCATCCCTCCAACCCTAGTACATCTCCATGATCGCTAATTAGTGGAAAACCAAATGAGCATCAGCCAAGTTAAGCAAGGCGAGGTGGATTTCCATCCCTTGCTCCCTGAGCTCTTGCTGCAGGCACAACCAGAGCAAGGATGTTTGAAGAGACTGTGGGCTCTCCATCGCAGGGGTTTTCCAGGATTTAACATCTCAAAACCAGCCCAAGTGAGGTGATGTGAAAAGAAGGAGAGTTTTGGAGCAGAGGTAGGGGAAAAAAACAAACAAACTAGAGTGATGTTTTGGGAAGCACCTGCCAGCTGAAGGGCTCCATTTCCTGCTTCCTGCCCAAACTCCTGTGGAAGCTGGGATCCAGACACTGACAGGGATGAAACATCCCTGGTGATGGCACCCTATGGGGAATGCTGCAGAAGCTGGATGACCCCTCCAAAAGTAAATATGGCTGTATTATATTTCAGGCTTTCTTGGGAACGTATTATGGGAGACAGGAAAAAATTACGTTCGGCAGGGTGGGAATTTTTTCCACGTCTCCTCTGTTGACATTTCTTCCAAAGTTTGGGTACTGCTAAGATCAGCAGTTTCCTATGGGAAAAAAATGGGAACAGAACGTGGCTCTTGCATAAGAAAGAAAAATAAAGCGTTTTTCAGAAAAACTGCCATTATTTGTTACTAAATGCCTATGAAAGTGATTAGTGACTGAGTACAAATCCAGAAAAGAAATGTTCTGGAGCCTCCAAAACCAAACTTACTGCAGAATGATTTAGGAATTCAGTGTAGTAGTTTCCATGCCAGAAATCAAATATTCCACAGGAGTTTGGTCCCTGAGTTGAATTTACTGAGCACAATGTATTAAAAAGCTCTACTCCAAGCATTATCTCACTCTCTGAGAAAAAAGCCTCCTATTCTCACTCTGTGCCTCCAAGGACCCCTTGCTTCAGTTCATTTTTAAGGTCACTGAGATGAATTCATTTGCATTCCCAGTCAGAAATGCCATGAATTGTTTGATCAAAACCCTGCTTTTTTATTTTTTGTCAGTCTTCCCACTCGTTTTATGTAATCTCAATTTGGTATTTTTGGTAATCAGGCCTGCCTGGCCATGTCTTGCACTGATATAATCTCATGGTGGAAGTCTCCAGGGATTTAGGGTCTCAGAAACCCAAACAGGCAGAGGCAGTGTCCCTAAAGGAACAACTTCTGTGTACGGAGTGTCCTTATTTTCCTAAAGATTACAGATTTTGATGCTAATTACCAGTCTTGGAGAAAGGCATTTAGGAATATTTCCTGTTAATCTCCCTGTCAGCATCCATTTCCCAGCAAAATGTGTGCTTCCCTGTAAACCTCAGAGACTGGGATTGGAAAATAATTACTTTAATAATGGCTTTGCCCAGCGCTGCCTGAAATGTTATTGTAAATAGCGTCAGTGTAACAAATTTTGGGAGGAGAAAAAAATCTCCTCAGAGGTCTGCAGTTCAAACACAACTGCTTAGAGTAAAGGTAATGGAATTGTGGAATCATGGAATGGTTTGGGATGGGAGGGACCTTGAAGCCCATCCAGTTGTAACCATGTGCAAGGACACCTTCCATGGACCAGGTTGTTCCTGGTCCAGCCTGGCCTTGGACACTTCCAGGGATCCAGGGGCAGCCACAGCTGCTCTGGGAAATCCATTCCAGGGCCTGCCCACCCTCCCAGGGAACAATTCCTTCCCAATATCCCATCCAGCCCTGTTCTCTGGCAGTGGGAAGCCATTCCCTGTGTCCTGGCACTCCAGGTCCTCATCTACAGTCCCTCTTTATCTTCCTTGTAGGTTCCCTTCAGACACTCCTTTCTCCTCCTTGTTTGGTATCCTGAGAGGGGTCAATCCCCAGGAATTCCAGGGCAGTTGGAGAAATGCAGTTGTAGAGGCAGAGAAAAGCAGGACCTAGCTGCACAGCTGCTGGAACCATGGAAATGACCCCAGGAAACCAACCCCTCTTCCCCAAAAAGGCAGCAGGAGCACAACGAGGAGCTGAATAAGGGCTGAACTCCTCAGGTTTCTGGCTCACACAGTGAAGGACAGGCTGAAGAGCCGAGTTCCACACCCCAGGGACTGGGATATATTTAGCCATTGTGGTGTTGCTTTTCTCCACGCAGATCTGAAAAGTGTGGTTTTGGTGCTGCAGTCAGGAGACAATGGTTCATTCTCTCTTTTGTTTTGATGATGGAAGACCTGTCGGCAGTGGGAGCTGGCTGAGAGCTCCTCCCCTGTGGCCTCTGGCTCTTGGCTATTTTCTTTTATTACTTGTGGAGAGAAAAATCACAGTGGCCTTTTCTGTGAGAGGGAGGGCAGAACTCACTGCAGCCTTTCAGCACCTGGAAAAACAGCAGGGGCACTTCTTACATGGGCACAGAGAGACAGGACAAGGTTTTGAACTGAAGAGGAGAGATGAGAGGTTTAGGTGAGACACTGGGAAGGAATTGTTCCCTGGCAGGGTGGGCAGGCCCTGGCACAGGGTGCCCAGAGCAGATGTGGCTGCCCCTGGATCCCTGGACGTGTCCAAGGCCAGGCTGGACCAGGAACAACCTGGGATAGTGGGAGGTGTCCCTGCCCATGGCAGAGATGGCGCTGGGTGGGCTTTAAGTCCCTTTCAAGCCAAACTAGCGTGGCATCCTGTGTCTGCAGATTCCACAAGTGGCAGCAGAGCCCCACCCCAAAAATTTACACACCCAAATCTGGTGTAATTAGGAATTAAAGGCAACCTCCTGCTAGGGAAGCGAGTGACACTGAGCCAGTGACTGCTGAAGTGCCCAGGATTTGTTTCCAAGATCCCAGGCTTGTTTTACAACCTGTGAGAGGAGCTCGGTTACCTTGGGCCATCCCTTCCCCGAGCACTGGCACAGCAAACACAGCTGTTCTCATTGCTGGGGTTCAGCTACCTCTTGTTCCTCCATTAAGGTTTAATAATAGTGTGATTCAAGCAGGATTTCACCATGCATGTCTCAGCTGTCCTTCCCCCCTCTGCTTTTAAATGGAATTTTTTCCGTGACTTGTCCAGGGGAAGAACAGTTTGTCTGCAATGTGAATCCAGACAAGTTTTGGCAGGCGGCTCCGTGAAAAGGGCATTTGAAAACCTGATGCACTTTAGGTATGCAGCTCTTTAAAGTGATGGAATAGGCTGAGTAACAACTTCTACTTGGTGGTGGTTTCTTGGCTTAAAAATCAAGATTTTAAGCAAACTGGTTTGGAGACAATATTTTATTTTCGATTTTTTTTTTTTTAAGAAAGGATAGAATTTATTGTGCTTGTGCATTTATCTCGGTGAATTCTTTTGTCCTTAGTTGGTGTATATCTAAATCTTGCCTTTCTTCTTATATTACATATGGAAGAATTCTCAGTTTGAAAGGAGGGCTATATATGGAAAGGAAAATAAACCCAAACTTGAAAATCCTTTTGGCTCCGCGTCGAAAAAGTTTAAAGTCCGGATCCAAGAGAAACACAGCAGTTTCTGTATGAAGGGATTGCTATAATGTGAATAATATAATTAATACAATGTAGCATACACATCTGGGGTCGCCTGGAGGATTTCTGCTGCAGAGGAATTCTAATGACAGACAGATGTTTTACCCCAAGTTCTTTCAGACCTGGTTTAAAAGCTGGATTTCCATTGTTGCTTCTCCTTCCCTGAACCAACAGAAATGTGTTTTATAGTGATGCCAAAATTGGTTTCAAAGGCTGCTGGCAGCTCCCAGGAATCAGATCCCATTTTGCTCCTTGCCTTTGGCAATGACCTGTAGACTCGGCGTAATGTTTTTCACTGCCATGAAAGGATTTTGTGTATTTTTATATAATTCTTCCTTTAAGGGTGTGTGAAATGGGATATTTTAAATAAATGTGTGGGGTTTTTGTCCAGCAGAGGGGCAGATGGCAGTATCAGGCTGCAGCTGAGGGTGTGGGTAGAACCACAGAATATCCTGAGCTGGGGAGGACCCACAGGAATCATTGATCCAACTCCTAATCCCAACAATCCCACCCTGGGCATCCCTGGGAGCGGTGTCCAAGCACTCCTGGAGCTCTGGCAGCCTCGGGGCTGTGCCCATTCCCTGGGGAGCCTGGGCAGTGCCCAGCACCCTCTGGGGAAAGAACCATTCCCAGATCTCCAACCTAAACCCCCCCTGGCACAGCTCCACAAGCAAAGAGAACTCGTTTGTAAAGTCCTTGTGCTGGAGAAACAGCAAAAAATGCAGCGGCTCATTAAAATCCAGTGCTGGGATTGTTGGGTTTTATCAGGGCAGCGTTTCCCACCTGGGATTAACTCGCTGGGAGAAGATACAGGAGGAATAAAAGAAACTGGCAGTTCTCACAGCCGTGATTTTCAGGCTGCTTATGCAATCTGAGACCTTCAGTGCAAAATCAATTATGAAGAAAAGAAGCAGGCACGGAGCAAGGCAAACATTATTGCTTTAGAGCTGTTTCATTATGGATCGATGGCCCAACGTCTCTGCTGTCATCCTTTTCCTCCTCATATCCTGCTCCCATGAACGTGCAGAAATCCAGGAAGATTCCTTGTTCCTAAATCGCTCTGTGCCTGCTGGAAAGCTGGAATTTGCCTGGTTAAATCAGGGTTTTAATTAAAATACGAGGTTTTCAATGGAGTTTTGGGCCGTATAGTAGAATTTTGTTTTTCAATAACAAAAACACCATTGCACTTTCATGGAGCTCTTGCTCTGTTCATTATTTGGGAATATTTCCAGATATTGGGCTGTTCCGTAAACCTTCAGGGAGGAGGACTCAAGGGCAGAGTTTTGTGTCCCACATCTGGATGGCTAAAGTGAATTTGCTTTAATTTTCCTGGATGATTTAAATTTTGATATTTCAACCAGCAGAATTCCTTTTATCAAAGCCTCTCAGAGGGTCAGGGTATCTGTGCCAAGGAGGTTGTGTGGAATTGTTTCGACTGGAGGTTCTCAGGGAAAAGCCCAAAGATCTTGGCCTGTTATTTCCAGGGGTTGGCTTTGAGGTAGCTGCCCTCACCTTTTGGGTTTGGCTTTGATTTCATTTGGAATCTCTTCATATAAAATGGCTTTAATAAGAAACTCTAAGCTGGGTTAATAGGCTCAGGTTTCTAGAAATGTCTATTGATCCTTCAGGTGGCTGAAAAGGAAATTGATTGGGGAAGGCGCCAGAGAGACCCCTTCAATATTTGGAGGGTTTTAAGAAGTCTCCTGCTGGGTGTTTTCAGAAGGGGACGTGCTGAAAATCAGATTATTTGGGGAAGTCTTGGCACAAGCAGAGCATTGGACAGCAGAGCACCTTGGGACTTGCCTGGTTTTCCCTTCTGCTTGATGCCTTCAAGGCTTTTGGTGGTTTATTCAGAGCTCCAATGCCATCCTTCTCCTCCAGCCTGTTGTTTTTCACTTTGATGGCATGCTGGAATGTCTTGTTGCTTTAATAAATTGCCTGAGCACAAAAGCAAGCCCAGCTTGAGTATTTCTGTCATCATTTCTCTGTGCTTCAGCAGACACTTGCTTTAGTCCAAAAAATACGAGGTAATTGGCAAATACACTGAGAAATGCTATAGAAAGTGTTTATTATGTGATGGATATGAATGGTTTGGACACTTTGGTTCCTCATCATGGTGGTAGGAAATGATATCCTTGCGTTTTATCGAAATAATTAAATACATTTTGCCAAAAGAAGTGTGGATGAGTCTGCCCTGAGAAGGTATTGACGTTTTTAACGTGCCTTTACGGTCCTAAGAATGAAGCAAACAGGGAGAAAAACCCTCTCTTTAGTGTCTTTTGCGTTCCATGGAGGTAATTGAAAGAGTTGGAGAACTCTGGTTTTCATTAGAAGGGAAAGAAATTCCAATTTATTGAATCATTTCTGTTTGCAGGTTTATGAAATAGCTTATTTGTTCAGGCAAATGCCAAGAGGCATCTGCAGCTCTGATAACCTGAGACATTAACTCTGCTCAGACATTATTTTTGCTTACAGTCAGGAGAATAGAAAGTTGACAGGGAAATAATGTGTTTTAATGAAGTATTCATCACTTCTCCCCATTTTTCATCATTAAAACATCCATTTCAATTTAGAAATGGACCTGGGAAGTCATGAAGTCTCTCATGCAGAACAGATGGTTTGCAGTGCAGATGGAAAAAATTCAAGCTGTTCCTAAACATCAGTCTGTGTATTTTAAGCAATTAACTGCTTTTTCTGGAGGTATAATGGGTCAATTCCTTTTCTCCTTTGGCATGGCAGAGGTGAGTTGCCCAGACTGATTAAGCTCTTATTTTGTTTTCAACCAGCTAAATGAAGCACATATTTAGAATACTACATTTGATTAAACTCAAGGGGTATTATTTTGGTAGATTTCAGGGTAGGTCAAAAGGATTTGGTGGCATTTTTGTTGTTCTCTTTTCCTAACTAATGAGGGCTTCTCGAGGTTCCTTTGTGGGCCACAGTCTCAAGGGAGTTTTCCATCCAAGTCCCCTGTTTCTCTAGATGAGATTCTCCTCCTGCTTCCTCTGGAGGTGGGAGGACAGGGTGTGATTGCTCAATGTTTCTGCGCTGGTGTTAATTAGCTCGTTAATTTGTCGGGATGCTCGTTGTGGTTGCATTTAACATATGGCTGTGTTTGGCAGGGGCGTGACCTGGAGGAGCTGGTGTCTATGTGTGTTTGTATTATATATATTTATATTATATATATTTACATTTATTGCTTTTTTAGCCATCTTCTCTGATGGAGCAGTTGAGGGTCACTGATGCGATTTCATGAGGTGAATGGAGAGGGAATTTTAAATGGACCAATAATGGAGAAGGGGGGAATGGTTTTAAACAGAGGGCAGGGTTAGATGGGATATTGGGAAGGAATTGTTCCCTGGGAGGGTGGGCAGGCCCTGGCACAGGGTGCCCAGAGCAGCTGTGGTTGCCCCTGCATCCCTGAAAGTGTCCCAAGGCAAGGACTGCCTGCACAAAATGTGATTTTCCTGGAACTGGAGCAGGTGCCAGCCATTGGATTTGCTCGGAATTAGAGCTTTTAGAGGGGGAGGTTCCCTTTCACCTTTGTGTGCTTGCTGTGGTCCAACACACACCCTGGGAAACACTCGGCAGTGCATTTTATTCTCTGAGATGATCCGTTCAGGAGCATTCCTAAACTTTCCTGTGAGTCTTTAGAGCTTCCTAATAATATAGAATCGTGGATTCATTGGAGGGTTTGGGTTGGAAGGGACCTTAAATCTCATCCAGTGCCACCCCTGCCATGGGCAGGGACACCTTCCACTATCCCAGGCTGCTCCAAGCCCTGTCCAGCCTGGCCTTGGACACTTCCAGGGATCCAGGGGCAGCCACAGCTGCTCTGGGCACCCTGTGCCAGGGCCTGCCCACCCTCCCAGGGAACAATTCCTTCCCAATATCCCATCCAGCCCTGCCCTCTGGCAGTGGGAAGCCATTCCTTGTCTCTTGGCACTCCAGGTCCTTGTGAAAAATCCCTCTCCAGCCTTCTTGTAAACTCCCTTGATGCACTGGAGAGATCTGAGATGCCTGGCATCTGCTTGGAATCATTAACATTTGTAAGATCTTTACATCTTTGATCCAGGACACCTTTTAAATTTGCCACACTGCAGGACTGGCTTCACCTGGTGTGTGGGTCAAACTTGATCACCACATCCAAGCTGGGATTTGGCCCAAGGTGGATGAAATCCTGTATTTTGGGAGGGCTGGTGATCAGCTTCCAGCTTACAAAGGTTTACATGGTGGATGCTGCGGCCAGAGCAATTTCAAAGCTTCCACCTCTGCTGATTTTGGAATTGACAATCTGCTGAGATGCTTTATATTCCATGTCCATCAGCTCCCAGGAGATTAAATATGTTTTTGGAGTATGGCAGACAGTGTGAGCTCACTGGGTTGCAGGATCCATCTCAGGTGCAATGTTGAACAGGGCGATGCCTTCGCTGCGGGCCAGGAGCACTTTCCTGTGGATAAACCACAGGTAAACCATGGATAAATGCTGGTGCTTAGTTCTCTCGTTGTCTGGGTGGGATCAGCCGTACTCCAGCCACCTCTGGGAGCAGACCTGGAGCTGTGGCTCCAAAAGGAAGCTGTCTTGACACCCAAATCTTCCCAAAGAGCCCAAACAGCTCCCTGGGAAATCCGACATTTAGGCAGGCTGGCATCTTTCTACTCTAGAAAAACCAACATTTCCCATGGTTTGTTATTCTTGTGCCTTTTCCCAGCGCTGTTCCTGTCTGACAGGCTTCAAATCCAAGGGGTTTCAAAGGATTCCTGCCAGCTCCTCCCTCAGCAGTGCCCCCCAGGCATGGTCAGGGTGCGGGCTCCAAAAGGAGCTCCCTGCGCTTCCCTTCTTCCCTCTCAGGAGGCCAAACATTTCCATTCCTGCTCATCAGAATCAGCAGCTGAATAGATTAATAATTGCATAATTAATGCATTTAAAAAAAAGCATATTAGATTAGGTTTTGTGCTTGGTCCAGAGCTCTGGGACCTGTACTGAATGAAATTAAAAACATTAAGGAGCTCTAACCACAACGGAACCATGGAATGGTTTGGGTTGGAAGGGCCTTAAAAGTCATCTCCTCCCACCCCCTGCCATGGGCAGGGATGTCATTCACTGAATCAGGTGGCTCCGAGCCCCATCCAACCTGGCTGTGGACACTTCCAGGGAAAAAAAAACCATCCACAGCCTTTCTGGAAACATCTTAGAGCAGCACTTGGTATCCTAGAGGAAAAACAAAGGCGATTTGAAGTGTTTTTCAGTTGTACACAGAGAAATGGGACTATGGGGAAAGTGTCAGATCAGATATTCCCATTCTGCAGGTGGAGGGAAGGAGCCCTTAAATTCCTGCACATGTCACCTGTAATAAGTAGAATAGTCAGAAATATCAGTGTGGACGGTGCCCACAGTTCAGAAGGAAAATCAAATTCAGCCTCCCCTTGGATTTTCAGCTTCCTGAACACCAGTGAGGCTTCTAAGCAAGAAAATGCTGGATTATTGGTTTACTTGACACATTTCTGGGATTATTTCAGGTGATTTGCTGGGAAGGTGATTCTATTTTTTCCTTGGCTTTGACCATTTTGCTGCATTCCTGGGCTGCAAGAAGAGGTCCTGCGGAAGAAGAGCTGAAAATACAGCTCTGTACACAAAGATTGGACACACTGGTGTGGCATCTCAGCAATTAGTCACGACCCAAATGAAATTAACACCAAATCCAAACCTGCCAGAAATAGGCACCAGGTAAAAGCCACATTCACATTCTGTTTCCCTTCTTCAAATTGCACCAAGGGGATTAAAAAAATCCTGGGAGCATTAGGCAGAAGGGCCAAAGAGAGGCAGGAATGTCAGATCATTTGTGGATATTTCTGTGTGCTAATAAGCAAATAGCCTTGATAGCTGAAATATTATCCCAGTACATCAAACATCCATTTTCCAGCGAAGGAAAAAAAGGCATCTGCACATCTTGGCTGCTGTCACCTTGTAAATTTTGATAAACAGACACAGAACAATCAGCACCAAAGAAAGTGTGAGCACCAAACTGCCTGCGCAACCTATTGCACTCAGAATTTCCAAATGTATTTCACTTTTCTAAGAAATACTTAAATAAATTTTATTTATTCCCCTGGTGGGTTCAAACTGTGCAGGGAAATGGTGGAGTCACTAGCCCTGGATGTGTCCCAAAGCTGTGGGGCTGTGGCACTTGGGGACGTGGTCTGGTGGTGGTGGTGGTGCTGGTTGGACTTCATGATCTTGGAGGTCTTTTCCAACCTTAATGATTCTGGGATTCTTTGCAGTTATTTTTAATATTTTCACCTGGAAACCCAAAGCATTTCCACATTTTTCTTGTAAAATAACCACGAATTCAGAAATCACTGGACTTGCAAAATCATCTGCTTTTTGAAGTCCAAAGCTTACTAAATTACTCCTAAAATGGTATTTCGTGAGGAGCTGTACTGAACACAAAGACACTGAGCTGCCCTTTTCCATCCCTTCTCCTCCACGAGCTCCTGCCTTGGATGTTCCTCCAAGGACTGGATTTTTGCCTCAAAATCTCAGTCCTAAAGGTGATTATTTAATGGCTGTGTGGCCATGGGATGATAAAGCTCAAAACAAGAAACACAAGTTGCAGAACTCGTGGAGGGCACAGACTGTGGGGTGGGAGAAGGTCCCTCCACGTCGGGCTCCTCCTGGTTCCTACCGTGCTTTTCTGCTTCTTTCTAATGAAACATTCCAGCAGCCCAAAGGGATTTCTGGTTTGGATGCAGCATTCCCAGCCTCAGGGAAGGTGGGACAGCAGCAGCTCTGCTCCGTGGTTGGGAAGGTTTGAAATCAGAGCTTGGAATGGAGAGAGAGGGATGGCTCTTTCCCTCTGCTCTGTGTTCCGAGTGCCAATGCCAGCAGCAGCCCCAGACGCACCAATGTGAGAGAAAATAAGGTGAATTTTAAGTATTTTTGGGCCTTCTGGCCGAGAGTATAAGATGAATTTTAAGTATTTTTGGGCCTTGAGTCACAGAGTTCAGCAAAGACGAGGCAAACCCCAGCTGGCACAGCAGAGCCAAGAGGACATTTCAAAGTGGTGAGGGGGTTTATGAAATCATGGAGCCGCTGAAGGAACAATGTTTGCACAGCCCCAGTGGGATTATTTTGTTCAGCTAAAAAAAAGGCAGTTTAAATAGTAAAAATTACGGGAATAATTTCTTTTAATAGTGAACTTTCTGGGTTAAAAAGTTTTTATTTGTGTTGCATCTGAATGTCCCTGCTATGAACAGCTCCCTAATTAAAGCCTGAGAGAAGGGCAGTGTGTTCTCACTGAGAAGGACAGGGATAGTTTTTGGGGTAAATTCAGCAGCTTTGGCTACCTGGTGACTGCTGCCCCCAGGCTGTGCCAGCTCCCAGTAACACTCATCAGCTAAGTTTCCCATTAATGTGTTAACCCACAGCAAGTACAGAACAGTAGAAAATATTATAAAAAAAAATCTATCTTTTAATATATTTGAAATTAGCCCTTTGTGTTGCCAGTTCCTGTTCCTGCAGAGCAGCTCTGAGAAGGTGATTTTCTGCCAGGGTCAGGTTTGGGTTTCCTCATTCCAGATCCATCTGATGAGTTTTGTGTCTTCTGGTGCAATGGGAAAAGCAGGGCCGAGCCCCACACGACAAAATCACAGATTTCCATCCTGGTTTGGGCTGGAAGGGACCTTAAAGCCCATCCAGTGCCACCCCTGCCATGGGCAGGGACGCCTTGCACTGTCCCAGGCTGCTCCAAGCCCCAATGTCCAACCCGGCCTTGGACACTTCCAGGGATCCAGGGGCAGCCACAGCTGCTTTGGGAAATCCATTCCAAGGCCCTGCCACCCTCCCGGGGAACAATTCCTGCCCAATACCCCATACATCCCTGCCCTCTGGCACTGGGAAGCCATTCCCATGTCCTGTCCCTCCATCCCTTGTCCCCAGTCCCTCTCCAGCTCTCCTGGAGCCCCTTTGGGCCCTGGCAGGGGCTCTGAGCTCTCCCTGGATCCTTTTCTTCTCCAGGTTAACACTCTCAGCTCTCCCATCCTGTCAGACTCCCTCCCTTCCCTGTTCCTGGTCACTCCAGACAAATCCCACGTTGGAGGTGTGTGGGAAGTGTCTCAGCACTTGGGATGAGCAGGGCCCATGTCTGGCTGGGGTTTCATCCCCTGCTCTGCACAGACGTGCTGGGTGCTCACCCCCAGCTCATCCTCCTGCTTCTGGAGATACTTGGCTTGCCTTCCCTGCCCTTTCCCGGAGAACAGGACCGGGACACAAATTTCCTCTGTGCTTTGGAGTGGGTGGAGCTTCTCCATTGTTTAATCCTGCAGCTCCATGGCTGTCTCTGGCCTTCTGAGCCCACGGGTGATGTTCATTAATGTGACACTGGGGCCCTGCTGTCCCCATCAGTGGTTTCAGAGGGTTGGTGGCTGCAGGGAAGAACCAGCAGGGCCTTTCCGAAGTTCTCTCTGGGAGCCCTTCATTTCAGGAGCACACACACACTAGAATGGCGGGGCGGAATCCTGGCAGCAGAAATTGTGTTGCAGGGGAAGATTTCTCTCATTTTCAGGCCTTTTCTGCAAGTTTGGAAACGTTGACACGCAACATCTTGGCTTAACCCAATGTGGTGCAGCCGCAGCTGGGGCTGAAGTGCCTGAGGATGGCTCTGGGCTTGGTATCAGGTATTTACTTATCACTACTCTTTGAGCTGAAGGTGTGAGCCCGTGCGAGGTCACTGTCCTTGGACTGAGCAAATCCCCATGCTCTTGGATGCTTTAAGGAGGTTGAGCCCTGCTTTTCCCCAGCTTTTCCTGTAAGATCGTTGTGTGCTTGTTTTTCCCCTGTATTTTGTATGTCCTAGCTGACTCTGAGTTGAATTCCTCCCTTGAAATTGTTCCTGTGTCTCATTTTATTGGTGGAAATAAAAAGCAATAAGCTGTTTACACCTTGGCAAAAAATTCAGGAATAGAGGAAATCTTGCAGGAAAGCGTTTTCTCTTAGGGTTTCCAGTGTGGGGTGGAGATCAAAGGAGCCTTGAGCTTTTGGATGCTCCTCCGTATGAAACTGGACCTCTGAACCAGTTGAGATTTTCAGAACGCTGCTTCACAGGAAATATTTATTGTTCTAAGGGAAAAAAAAAAATCCCCAGGAGTTTAAATGTAAGTGACTATTTTCCAAAAGAAATATTTCCCAGCTGAAAAAGTGGGGCATGAAAATGACTTCCACACTGAGGCATGAATTTCTTGGTTTTTCCCATCTTCTTCTTAACCCCCCAGAGGCCTCATAAGCCAGTTACACACATATTTTTCCTTCCTTCAAAAGCTTTGCTAAAACCCAGGGTGTTGTAGGGATGGGTAGGAGCTGGAGTTGGCTCTGGCAGTGAAAATGTGACTGGTGTTGTTTGTTATCTTTAAAAGGCCTGAGAGCTGCAAATTGGCTCCTCCCCTGCTGTGTTCCCTGGGGGGACACCATGGTGCCAGATAAAGAATCAGAGAATCCCAAACTGGGATTGGAAGGACCTTAAAGCCCATCCAGTGCCAGCCCTGCCATGGGCAGGGGACACCTCCCACTGTCCCAGGCTGCTCCAAGCCCCATCCAGCCTGGCCTTGGTTGCTTCCAGGGAGGGGAATCGCCCACCTTGGCTAAATTGAGGGTTTAATGATGGCTCTTGGAACTGTGATGGGTCCCAGATGCTGACTGGGAGAGCAGGGCAGTGCAGCTGGCAGCTGATAAGGATGTCCTTTGCTCCCTACTCCCAGGATAAGAGAGCAAATCCTGTGGATCCCTGGTGGTGTTGGTCGGGAGCTCGGTACCATCACTCTGCTCACCTTCTCTCTGAAACTCTGATTGAGTTTTAAACTTGTGCAGGCAGGGAAGCTCAGGCAGGTGTTTAGATCTGGCTGAGATTTCCCCTCGTGGGTTCCCTGCCCTGTGGCAATCCTGGCAGCCTTTCCCTGGCACCCCCTGTGTGCCCATATGCGGAGCAGAGCCTTTGATCCACGCTGCTGGTGGGACCTGCGTGCGTGAAATTCTTCATTTCCCTTCTCCTCCCCAAAAAAACAAGAACCAGAAGCAAAGAGCTAGCCTTGGGCTGCTTGGGGATTTGAAGATATCAGACAGGATATGAATTTTCACGCAGGCAGTTTGCTGGAAGCGAGTGAAAGCGAGACAGGAGCATTAAATGCTGGAGCTCAGCTCCTCCTCTCACTGGCAAATGAGTCCCTAGAAACACGTTTGTATTTTGTCTGTTGGAGATGAGGAGTTGAGGTCCTGTTTGGAAAACGTGCAAATGGTCTGGGAGTGTGGGGGACTTTTTAAACCCCATTGTGTGTGTCAGGCATCTTGTGGGGTGCAGGCAGCCCCTCTTGGGGTTTGTCACAGCTGCTGATTCCCAGAAAATGCGGGAATCCTTCCTTGCTGGGAACTGTGGTTTGTTTTTCCTATCAGCGCTGGCTCCCTGGGCGTTTTTAGGGGATGGAGCCTTCTCCATGGCCAGCAAATGGAGGTTGATTTCTCGCTGAAGTGGTTGAAGTTGGATTGATCTTGGATTACAACCCTGGGATGACTCAAATCATGCAGGGTTTTGGTGCTGTGACCTGACATGTATGATTAGATCGAGTTCATCATTCAAGACACCTCTCAAAGCACTAAGCACTGTAAGTGCTTGGGGAAGCCTTTTCAAGCTCCAGCAAGCCTCACTTGGTCCATCTGAAATTATTTTTCCACAGAGCTTGCTGTGTTTTCTGCTCTCTGCTCTTTCCAAGCTGCGTGAGGTGACAGCAGGCTGAGAAGTCGTGCAGGTGTTTTAGTGGAAAACTTGGGTTCTTGCATCAACTTCAACCTTGTGGTGTTTCTTAGGGATACTTCAGGCTGACCTGGACAGATCCATCCGAGGAAAAATGGAGAGAATTGATGCCTTAAGTTTTAGCTTTTGTGTTTTTCAGGTTTTGTGCTGCCCAGGGGTGCAGCTCTGAGCATCACATTCAGTGTCACTCAGCTCTCTGCACAGAGCAGGGAGACAAAACAAATCCTTTTCCTGCTGAAGACCAAGGACACCTTTCAGACCCAAAAGCACAAACAATGGTGGGCTGAAGGGAGGAACAAGAAGGATGGGACCTCACAGCCTGAATCTGTAACTGGACAATTAAACCCCAATATGCAAATGGACCAAAACTCATAAAAGTGTGAGACATGGTGACTGATGGTCCATTTTGTGACCATTCTTAATCTTCCTCGGGTGTAGCCCTGGTCAGGCCCTGTCCTGCCCAAGCTGTACCCTAAAGGCCTTTAAATAAACACTTATTTTATTCTCTAGCTCTGTCCAGTCTCTGTTTCAGTTCAGCCTTCCTGAAGCATCAAGTTCTCCTAGAAGAGAAGAAGTCTGTGGGAAATGCCTGGAAATGCTGCAGGAACATGGGGCAGGAAGGGAGCAGTGAGCATGGAAACAATCTCTGGAATGAGTTTAACACAAACCCGATGGCATACAGCTCAGACATCAGGATGTCTAAGGGAATAAATACCTGGAAGCAGCCCAGGGAGCAGCCCTTGGAGCAGACCTGGGTATTTAACGGTAAACTTTTGAAAGCTCATTAATGCACGTGGGGTAGGAGTGTCCCAGGAGAAGGCTGTTCCTGTGGATTCAGCTTTTCTTGCCATGAATATGCATTGCCATGGAGTCAGCTGTGCCATGAGGTCCTCCCTAGGCAGCTCCCCAGGGTTCCTGGGCTGGAATTGCACCTTTCTCCCTGTGCTCCCTGGAGCTGCCGAGTGCAGGAGTCTCCCTTGCTGGGATTTTGGCAAGGGAAGGGAACCGGATCAAGTGGAGTGTCTTGCTGTGCTGTTGTGCTTTTGCTGCCTGTTTGTGCCACAGTTTTCTGTGACATTGCCTCTGTGCTGGTCCATGGGGATGGAATGTGGGTGGGATATTCCTTTCCACATCGGGAGCAAGGCTTTTAGTGAGGTCTGTAGTGCTGCTACTTCCTTCAGCTCAGCTGTCCCAAACACTTGTGAAGACGTGCACAGAAATTGCCCAGATTTGCCACTTGTCACCCCTTCCTGAGCTCATTAAAGCAATTCGCTTCACTAAGCTGGAAATCTGCCCCAAAAGGTCCCCTAAGGCTTTGTTTCTACACGTGGGGACATCCCCAGCAGGAAGATGTGTGGGATGAGCCTGGAAGTGTTGCTGAGCTGACAAAGCAGTGACAGCCTGGGCAGGTGCCGCTGCCTGGGGTGGTGTTGGCAGCTCCAGGGGTGCTCCAGCTCCTCACCAGACACAGCCTCACCCCTGCCAGCTCATGGGTGTCCTGGGAAGGTGTGAGGATGGTTCTGTTTGATGGGCTTTTATTCTTGTGAGAAGTAGAGCCAAATGTGTCTTGAGGCAGATGCGCGGAAGAACTGTGTCAGGTTTCCCAGCAGGTGCTGGTCTGGTAGGTTGGATGTGGGTCAGCAGTGCCCTGCAGACAGAGGGACATCCCTGTCCTGAGGGAGGTTTGGGCACTGCAGTACAGAAAAGATCTGAAGTTGTCCTTCCAGAGTGTCCAAAGGAGGGACACGGGGATGGGGAAGGGTCTGGAGGGGCTGCCTGAGGAGCCGCTGGGGGCACTGGGTTTGCTCAGCTGGAGGAGACTGAGGTCAGACCTCACCCACGGCTGCAGCTCCAAACTCTGCTCTCTGGGACGGGGACAGCACCCAGGGAATGGCTGGAGCTGTGCCAGGAGAGGCTTAGGTTGGATTTCAGGAAAAGATTGTTCCCCCAGAGGGTGCTGGGCACTGCCCAGGCTCCCCAGGGAATGGGCACGGCCCCGAGGCTGCCAGAGCTCCAGGAGTGCTTGGACACCACTCTGGGGTTGCCCAGGGTGGGATTGTTGGGGTGTCTGGGCAGGGCCAGAGGCTGGACTGGATGATCCTTGGGGATCTCTTCCAGCTCAGGCTGTTCCATAATTTTACAGTTCTCTCTCTGACGCGTGACCCTCCAGAACTTCAGTGTCTGCTGAGCCTGTGCCCCCTCGTTGCCTGGAGAAGGGCACAGTCCGTGTGGGCACAGCTTCCAGTCCTTTCCGTGGAGCTGTGTTAACTTCTCAGGTCAGCAAAGTAAAATAATAATTCCATGGGGAGCTTTTGGGTCTCTAAACGGGGCGGGACACCAGCAGTGCTGCCTGAGCATCCCACCGCTCTCTGGTATGGACTGCCTCGTTCTGCTCTTGAGTAGGGCACAATACTCCAGCCATCCAACTGGTAGGAGATGACAGCGGGACTATTTCCAAAAGCCTGGGTGTGGGGATGTGTGTCTGTGCACACAGAGGCTCTGTCCTAGGGGTAGCAGGGGATTGCGTTTCGGATTTCACGGAGCTCTTCCCTTTTCTCCTCAGGAAATAGTGAATTGCAATGCAAATTGCCTGGCAATTGATTCTCAGCCAAATCAATTTCTGAAGGGAATTTTGTTATTCTAACAGTCTCTAATGCACAGCCAGTATTAAAGGTTAAGAACTTGAGGGAAAAAAAAAAACACAGGAAAATTGAGACCAGAACTCCATTACTGAGGTATTCACCTCCTTCCGTGCAGGAAAAGCACAAGACCTAATGCTTTCACAAGGAACTGTTGATGATTTCCAGTAGATCAGAGTGTAATTAAATCAATTTTCTTTTAATGTGCTTTAATCGTTAAGAAAAGCTCATTAAGCAGCTTTTCATCCTGTGTCAGCAGCATCTTGTTTGGGGTAAGACCTGAGGATCCAAGGCTTACAATGGATGATTATAATCAGCCTGTAATCCAGCTCTGAGCTGTGTTAAAGTGTTGGTTGGTTACAAAAACAACCCCAAAACGTGTTCTACAATTGAAACATTGACACTATTGGCTGCAGTTGCTGAAACAGAGCTCCTGTTTAACACACGGAGCTCTCCAGGCTGCTCCTGGGTCCTTCCTGCCACAGATCCTCCACCTGAAGGAGCCTCCCCGAGAACTTTTGGCCCTGGCACGACACTGAGTGCCTCAGGATGGGTGACAGGGGATGGTCACGGTGCCCTGGGGGTGAAAACTGCCTTTTATTCTACATTCCCTTTCTCTGAAGGGTTGGTGTGTAGAAATTCAGTGTGAAAATGGTTTGCTTTTCCTGGGAATGGCTGATTTTCCACTCTGACATGGTTTGCTCTGTGCCTGTGGACTAGGGCTGATTTTTAAAGAGGTTTAAGAGTTAATCACCCAGTCCCAAGGAAATGTGGGAGGGCAGGTTTAGGCAAAGTCCACGTGGACCTGGAATTGTAACGAGACATATTGAGAGCTTGATTCTGGGCCTGGTTTAGTAGTTTTTAGTAATGTTCCAGTATAAATATGCAGGTTGAAAGCGGCCGTTGTGTGGCTGAGGAGTGGCTTTGGGGCAGGACAGGGAGGATGGAGCTGTTTGCCTGGAAAAGCTGGAGAGGAGGGGGATAAGCCACACGTGAAAGGGGAAAACAAATCAGATGGAGCTGCTGGAACGATGATGAGGACGGAGCAGCAGCCTGGGAAGGCTGGGACACTCTGCTGGTAAATGAGGAATAGCCTCAGGGTTTATGGTGGAGCAGGGACACCACGAGCAGCAGGAGATCTGCTAAATGGGGATGTGGGGCACAATTTTGGTCTGGCTGGGAAAGGAGGCTCCTCCATTAATTAAAACTGAAGGTGACAAGGCAAGAGTTCATCTTTCCACGTCTCCTTCCCTCTGCAGGTGCTCCCAGCAGTCTGAATTCAGAGGGGAGTGTCCAAAGAGGAGCGGGGTGGGAGAACTCTCCCCGCGTGTTCTTCAGAAATGAATTCACTGTGACCTCTTTGTTCAGGGAAAAAGGAAGGGACAGGGCACGAGTGAATAGGTTTCGAATAAGAAAATGCAAAGAGTCACTTCTGCAGGAGAAGCAGGTGGCCAGGGGACAGCCAGAGCTCTGCCTCGCTGCCACCGGGTTACAAAAGCCCCTCTGAGCTGGACAGGGCACGGGCTGGCTGCAGACGTGGTGCTGCAGACACAGAAAAGAAGGTCCTGAGTTACCTGTGCCAGCAAGAATCGCTGACTCCTGGATTTAACAGAAAAGAAAGCAGCAGGACTCTGCAGTGAGCTCATGAGCTGGGAGCAGGGAGGGCAGAGAACACAGCAGGATCAGCAGGAGGCTTTCATTACCCTCTGTGTGCTGTGGGGAAAGGGCACATTTGGGATTAATCACAGCAAGACCGAGTAGTGTGGGCTGGAAAGGGCCTCGAGAGCTCATCAGGCTGGCACTGCTGCTCAAAGCAGGGTGATGTTCATGTGAGGTCCAGTTTCTCTGTGGAATTTTGAGAATCTCCTCAGCTCGAGTGCTGGGGGAAATTTGGGCACCACAGAGAAAAAGAGATCTAAAATATGTCAGAGAGTGATCAAAGGAGGGACACGGGGATGGAGAAGGGTCTGGAGGGGCCACATGAGCAGTGGCTGGAGGCACTGGGTTTGCAGCACTCATGGGAGGACACTTTGGGAATTGGTGACTGGAATTTGCTCTCAGCACAAAATGTTTCTCATGAGGCAGAGATGGACAGCTCAGCTTTGCCACAGAGAAGGGCTTTGGCATCGCTGCAGGTAGTTTATAGAAAACAATTAGTTTAATTCCCTGTTTCAAAGCTGCAAGTGTCCTGTGACAATGAGAGGCGCCCAGGTTCCTGTGGGAGGGATGTGCTGCTGCCACAGCGCCTGGGCTTTGTGTGCGACCCCAGAGGGGACCAGGTGGCACTTCACAGCCTGGGCCAGGGCACGCCGAGAGCTCTGCCAGGGAAATGGGATTGATGACAGCCCTGTCAGAGCACCTGAGGCTCTGAATGCCAACCCGGAACCTGCACAAAGCTTTGTGACAGCCCAGCAGCTGTGATCCAGGGCCTGTGGGCTCTGAGCCTTCACAGGAAGGGCTCTGCTCAGCCTCTGAGCTCTGTCTCCCCTGCTTGGTGTCTACAACCAGCACATTTTTTACTTGACTGCTGAAGCTTTTCCAGTGAATTTCCTGATTTTTTTTTTATTTTATTTTGTTGACGCCTCTTATTTGTAACAGCGCTTGTGAGATCATTTTGTTAAACATCTCCTGAAGTCTAATGGCCAAACTTGTTGGTTTTCCTTCAAATCAGAGCACTGCATGAGTTTAGTGAGGTATGGAAGTGAAACAGCCTGAAAAGCTGTGCCCTGTCACCCAAATTAGCTGCTTTGGAACTGCCTTTTTTAAAAATCAGACCCTTTGTGGGACCTAAAGCATCAAGACATGCTTTTATCTGCCTTGCTGTGGATCTGTGGATCTTCTGCTTCTGCTCTGTCCAGTTCTGGGCTCCCAGTCCAGGAAGGACTTCGAGGGGCTGGAGCGTGTCCAGGGAAGGGAAGGGAGCTGGGGAAGGGGCTGGAGCCCCAGGAGAGGCTGAGGGAGCTGGGAAAGGGGCTCAGCCTGGAGAAAAGGAGGCTCAGGGGGGACCTTGTGGCTCTGCACAACTCCTGACAGGAGGGGACAGCCAGGGGGGGTCGGGCTCTGCTCCCAGGGAACAGGGACAGGACAAGGGGAAACGGCCTCAGGCTGTGCCAGGGGAGGCTCAGCTTGGACAGCAGCAGGAATTTCTGCATGGAAAGGATGTTTAAAGGCTCCCCAGGGCAGTGGTGGTGTCCCCATGCGTGGAAGTGTTCAGAAACAAGGAGATGTGGCACTTGGGTATGTGGTTTAGTGGGCAAGATGCTGTTCTGTCAAAGGCTGAACTTGGTCATCTTGGAGGGCTTTTCCAGCCTTGATGTTTCCAGGATTCTGTGTGGGAAAGAGCTGGTGATTTCACCGTGTGTGTTTTTCTCCCAGTGGAGGTACCTGAGCTCAGTCTCTGAATTTGCCATTGTGGGCAGTGGCAGCAGTGGTTTAGTTTATTAAATTCAATTCACTTTGCCGCTGCTGGCTCGGGTCCTGCATTCCTACAGACAGCACTGCAGGAATCCAGCTCTGCAAACACCAATTAAGAGGACAGTGGAAGGCACAGTAATTATAGGAGTACTGTAAAACCCCAGTGTTTGGCTTGGCTGTTTGCTACTTGTTGCTGCCTCTACCCTGCAGACAAATACCGGGGTGGCTGCTGAGGGGCCGAGCAGGAGCAGGCTGGGATGTTAAAGAGCTCATTAAAATGAAGCAGTGCTCCCCTGGGTCACAGCTCCTGTGTTCCCATCTGTCTGTGGGCTCCTTTCTCCGTCTACTTTCCCCAGCAGCAGCCCTGACCTCTCCCTGTCCCCCTGAGAAGGCTCCCTTGAAAAACCAGCTCACAAAACTCTCCTGGCAGAGCGTTTTGTGCCGTTTAACACTTTGCCCACGTTGTTTGCAGAGTCAAATGTTTGTCTGGCTTTGCTGGGGATGGGCTCAGCTGCAGCTGAGCAGAATCCTGGAACTATTTGGACTGGAAAAGACCTTAAAGCTCATCTCATCCCATGGGCAGGGACACCTTCCATTGTCCCAGGCTGCTCCAAGCCCCAAAGTCCAACCTGGCCTTGGACACTGCCAGGGATCCAGGGGCAGCCACAGCTGCTCTGGGCACCCTGTGCCAGGGCCTACCCACCCTCCCAGGGAACAATTCCTTCCCAAGTTCCCATCCATCCCTGCCCTCTGGCAGTGGGAAGCCATTCCCGTTGTCCTGCCACTCCATCCCTTGGAAAGAGTCTCTCTCCATGTTTCCTGTAGCTCCTTCTGTCACTGAGAGGCCACAGCTGGGTCACCCCAAAGCTTCTCCTCTCCAGGCTGAACAATCCCAGCTCTCCCAGCCTTGCTTCCCAGCAGAGCTGCTCCATCCCTCTGCTCATCCTGGTGCCTCCCCTGGCCTCTCTCCAGCAGCTCCAGGTCCCTCCGGCAGAGCAGAGCTGAGGAGCAAAGCTCTGCAGGTTTTGATTTCTTTCTTCAGGAGGAGAAATTGGGATCTATCAACAGCCTTAGATGAAATCATTAAAGCCATAACAAGGGGCTCACCTCTAAATTAGGGGTACAAGTGTGTTTATGATCCCAGACTGGCTTGGGTTGGAAGGGACCAGTCCCAGAAAAGGCTGCTACAACTTGTAGAACTCTCAGACTTTTCCCCCCATGGGTTGAAAGCATTTTATTGTATCTTAAATGATGCAATGAGCGTGTTGTGGAGACACAGATCAGCCTTGTTTTTTTTTTCACTCAGGTGGTTTAAAAGAAAGGATCCCCTGAAGAAAAATGTCAGGTTAATTGCCAGATAAAATTTCATTTTGGCAGAGAAAAGAGTTGTAACAAGCCCCTGAATTCAAGGCCATCATTTCTGATGTCTGCAATGCCTGGAATGGTTTTAACTTAGTGTAAAGTTTTATTCAGCTTCTAAGAGCTCTCATTTTCAGAAAACTGTCTTTAGTGGGGAATGCAAGACTGAGATATTTTCAGCTTAACCAGCGGAGATAGGGATTTGCGTGCTGTTCAAGGACAGCTTTTCCCCTGCAATGAGAGTAGATAAGATCCAGCTGGTAGCACCAATAATAGCAATTTTTTAATTTCAGAAAGTCAGGCCTATCTCTGTGTTTCAATAAAGATCTGTGCTGCTTAAATCCAGCGAGGGCAACGAGCAAAAGGGGCACATTCTGAGTGTGTCTCCCATCTCCGGTTTTGGGCTGCAGTTCCCCAGCTGCTGTCCTGACATGGACAATCATGGAATATCTTGACTGGGAAGGGACCCACACTGTCAGAAGTATCAGCAAAACCAAGCTTTAATGTCAATTTGCAAAAGCACAGCCAAGTTGGATGGCAAGGATTTCTCTGCTCCTTCCTGCGCGGACAATGTGGATAAAGAAAACCAAATTAGAATCGAGTTATGGTGGTTGATCCAGAGTTCAAAGGATGAAGGTAGATGGTCTCGAGCTGTGCCAGGGGAGGCTCAGCTTGGACAGCAGCAGGAAT
Organism: Chamaea fasciata; assembly: GCF_029207755.1. Taxonomy (NCBI): domain Eukaryota; kingdom Metazoa; phylum Chordata; class Aves; order Passeriformes; family Sylviidae; genus Chamaea; species Chamaea fasciata. The sequence continues at coordinate 31,938,837 of NW_027094094.1, read as the reverse complement.
TTCTGCATGGAAAGGGTGCTGAGGCCTTGGCAGGGGCTGCCCAGGGAGTGGCGGAGTCACAGTCCCAGGAGACATTTAAAAAATGAGTAAATGTAGCACTCAGTGCTCTGGGCATGCTGGGATTTGTTCAAAAGTCGGACTTGGTGCTCTTGGAGGGTTTTTCCATGCTCAGTGATTCTGGGATTTTATGATCTTTTCTTCCCACTGAATGTGACCTGTGTGTGGATTATTGCAGCACTTACTGGAGCAACATCCAGAGTCTCTCTCCCAGGAATCCACTGGCTAATTTCACTTCTGAGGAGATTTCTTGGTGATACTGAGAGCCCCCAGTGTCCTTCACTGTGATTTATTTCTATTGTTGAACACTTTGAATTTAAAGTTTCAGGATCCCAGGATGGCTGAGGCTGCAGGGAGCTGGGTGGGCACCTGGTGCCACCTCCGTGCTCCAGCAGGGCCATCCCAGAGCCCAGGGCACAGCATTGTGCGCACACAGCTCTGCCACAGCCCCAGGGAGGAGCCCCCCAGGCCGTGTGGACAATGTGTTCAGGGCCGGGCACTGCCCAGGGAAGAAGTTGTGCCTCCTGTGCAGGGGGAATTGCTGGGCTCAGGCCCTGCCCGTTCCTCAGTGTTGGCTCAGCTGGTTAAAGTCATCAGAAGAGTGATGCCTGTTTGTATTTGAGTGTTTTGTGAGCATCCTTTGCCATCTGAGTGAATTCTATTGATGCTTCGGTTCTGTAGTTCAGTTAAAGCTCTTAGTGATGCCTGTACCCTATTTTAATTTTGTTTTTATCACAAAACCAAGCACTTTTGCTTATCTGGGCCTGGAGCACAGCGGGGAGATGGGAGCCTGTTGGTGCTCTGTTCAAAAGTTGGACCAAGGAACGTTGCTGTGTTTAAAAATTCCGTCACGCTCCCCTGGCCTCGAATGTTAATCAGGAACTGAGATGTGAGGAGATAATGCTCCTGCCTGGGCTCGGGAATTTGCTGTAGGGAAGGAGGAAAACAGCAGCGTGGAAAATTGCACAGTGGCAGCGAGGGCTGAGTGTTCATCACTCGGCCCCTAACACAGGCTGAACACAGGTTTTGGGGCTGTTGCCTGCCCTCAGCCCCTGCTTTTGTGTAAATACAAACCCTTCTCTGGAAAGAACCATTCCAGGCCATTTCCTCTGCTGCTTTGTGCTACAGAAGTGTTTCCAGAACGCCAAGGAAAGTAAAGATAAGGATTCTGAAAGGAGATTGGGCAAGAAAGGGAGAACAGAAAATCCACAGGGATGGTGTGAGAGAGGGGAGTGAACCAAGTTGTTTTTACAGAGTAAATCGCAGAGTCATAGAATCATTAAGTTCGGAAAAGACCTTTAAAATCCTCAAGTCCAGTTATCAACCAGCGCCAGCACCGTGTTCACCACTAACCCACGTCCCCGAGTGCCACATCCACACGTCCTGGGAGCACTTCCAGGCATGGAGACTCCACCACTGCCCTGGTGGAAATATCCAGCTTTCCCTGTTGGCCAGGAAGAGCCTTTGGACAAGGCTTTACAGCTTGGGCTTGGAATGCTCCCTTCAAGTATGCTCAATTAAAGACTGAACAAATGAGTTTGATTTTCCTGTGCTGGTGTGTTTGTGCCCTTTGTGTTTGTTCAGTTCATATTGTCCAAGGCCAGTGTCCAGCCTTGTCTCTTCTGTCCTTATTTTGGTAAAGCAAGAGGTGCCAGGCACTACATTTTATTCCATACTATTTTCCAAGGGTTGGATAGTGCCGATGTTACTACGAAAACAATTTTGGTTGGGGCAAACTCCCTTTTTCCCTCACCCTCCATCCACAGCAACATTCCTGGCCACGCCCCTGAGCTGCGACAGAGCTGAGGGGATGATCTTAAATCCTGAGCGCAAAACCTTTGTGCTGGGCTCACTCACAGCTCCTGCTGAATCCAGACTCCAGAGTCTGATGCTCCAATTTCATCTCGATGCTGCAGGGGCCTGCGCAGGGGCCTGAGCTTAGAGACCTCCACAATATTCATCTGGATTCATTTCTCCAAGCATTCCCCTCTAGAAGCTGAGGTTTAAATCCCCAGGTGTGTGTATTTGTGCAACGTGATTACTGAGATAAGAGTGTACAAGGGAAAAAAGCCTTGGCTACATCACTGATATGTTTTCTTGCCCTTTAACTCGTCCCATTCAGCCAGAATGTGCTTTGAGCTATCAAGCAAAGCATGTCAGGCTGTAATTGCTGTGTAGGGATCAGAGGGGGAGATTTTTTCTGGAGATGAGTGGAGGAGCTTTTATATTGCTGGAGAGGCTGCAGCCCCTGAGCTGCCCTGACATCAGCTGTGGACTCATATTTGTGGTGTTTTCTGTGTGGCCCTGTGTCCCTCAAACCTGAATCCGTGGGATGGGAGGGGTGAAGGTGTTCACGGGGTTCTTCCAAAGCAGGAAGATGATTTTGGCTTCTTGGGTGTGTTGCTCTGTGGAAGTTCTGCAGAGCAGCCTTCTGGCACAGGTGTCTTTTAGTGGATTCTAGTGACACTGAGTTGGATTTAATCTGGAAAACTGCTGAATGGAATGTGGAGATGACCTAGTGACACCTTGGTCTCAAACCCTGGGAATATTTATATATAGAGAGAGAAATCCATAAACCTCCTCAAAGGAATTCTTCATGCTCTTCCCTGGGCAGGGTGTGGGTTTCCTTTGGTTTTGGCTCTCTGTTAAAGGAGGGAGGGGATGCTTTGGTTGCTCCTGCTTCCAGCTGTGCCAGGGCTGGTGGCACTGGGACATCAGAGAATGCTGCTTTCACTGCGGGATGTTGAGGGATACAGCTGGGCTGGGATGGGGAGGAAAACACCTGGTGAGGGATGCTGAGGAATGTACCTGGTGAAGAATGTTGAGGAGCAAACACCTTTCCTGTATCCTGGGGAAGCCACCTTCAGCACTAGGAGGAAGGAAAAGTTCATTTTAAAGATGTTTTTTTGGCATTTTTTTCTGCTGCTGTCTGTGACTTGCCTTTCCCCCCCCCCCCCCCCCCCCCCCCCCTTTTTTTATTTTTTTGCGTGGGCTCACCAAATGAGAGTTCATTACTGCAGGCTCACAAAATAAAAATTCATTGGGTACTGATGCTGTTATAAAACATTTTATTTTCATCTTTTGCTTTGTTTGGCTTCATCTGCAGAGAGAAACAAGCGGGTGCTGCTCCTCTGGCCCTGCAGTCGCCGTGTTGAGGTGTGCTTTTCTCACTCCTCCACGCTGCTCTGCTGCCCACTCACTCTGAAAACACGGGATGGATTATTTCCAACATTTTGAATTTTGTGGAGACTTAAAGGATGCCAAGGATCTGCTTCCAGTCTGAAGGGATTGATGGAGAAGCTTGAGAGGGACTCTGTGTCAGGAACTGGAGTGACAGGATAAGGAGAAAGGATCAAACAGAAAGAGGGGAAATTTAGGTAGGATACTGGGAAGGAGTTGTTCCCTGAGAGAGCAGGCAGGCCCTGGATGCCTGGCAGTGTCCAAGGCCAGGCTGGACTTTGGGGCTTGGAGCAGCCTGGGACAGTGGAAGGTGTCCCTGCCCATGGCAGGGCTGGCACGGGATGGGCTTTAAGGTCCCTTCCCAAACCACTCTGGGATTGCAAGTTTCTCCCTGCTGGATGTGAGGTACTCACATGATGATTTCAAACACAAAAGAGGTTTAAGCTGTACCCGTGAATCATTTTGTGGGTATTTGGAGGGAACAGAACTTGGCATCTGGTGTAACTTTGCACCCACCCACCTGCTTGAGCACAGACAGGCTGGGGGATGGCAGGGATCTCGTCTGGAGTCTCTGCCTCGTTTTTCCAAAAATATTCACTTGCTTTGGCCTCTCCGTGGTGCAGAATTGCGTCTTTACTGGTGGCTGCTTTCCTTACACACAATGGGGTTTGTGTGCTCCTGTCCCTGCTGGGAAATCTCCGTGTCCATTCCTTTCCTGCAGAAATTCTTGTGTTGTTCATAAATCCTGTTCATGGATTTAATTTGGTGAAGCTGCACCTCAAGGGCTGTGTCCGGTTCTGGGCTCCCAGTCCAGGAAGGACTTCGAGGGGCTGGAGCGTGTCCAGGGAAGGGAAGGGAGCTGGGCAAGGGGCTGAGCCTGGAGAAAAGGAGGCTCAGGGGGGACCTTGTGGCTCTGCACAACTCCCTGACAGGAGTGGACAGCCAGGGGGGGTCGGGCTCTGCTCCCAGGAAACAGGGACAGGACAAGGGGAAACGGCCTCAGGCTGTGCCAGGGGAGGCTCAGCTTGGACAGCAGCAGGAATTTCTGCATGGAAAGGGTGCTGAGGCCTCGGCAGGGGCTGCCCAGGGAGGTTTGGAGTGCCCATGGCTGGAGGTGTCCAAGGAAGGGCTGGAGGTGGCACTCAGTGCTCTGGACTGGGGACAAGGTGGGCATTGGGCAGAGCTGGGACTGGGAGGGATTTTCCAGCCTCAGTGACCCTGGGATTCTGTCACTGCTGTGGCTGTAATGTGTGGGAAGTCTGTGGGGGAGTTCCCCTGTGCACATCCATCCACACTGAGCACAGCCCTGGCTTTGGGATGTTTATTCCACCTGTATTAAATCCATTTGTTGCCCGAGGAAATGACCTAAGGCTGTCCTGAGGCATGGAAAAGTGTCCACACTTGCAGTGCATCCCCAGGGAGGCTGGAATCACATCAGCTGCCTCTGCAGTGAGCAGGAGCTCACACAGAAGTTCCACACTTCTGGGGGGGCTGTTTGGCTGCCTGGTGCCAAGCAGCAGCACAGCAAAATATGTTTGGGGCAGATTAAAGAGGGGAAAAAAAAATTAAGCTCTTTATGTGAACTAGGGGAAGGATTTATTCCATGGAAATCCAGAGCAAGCTGCCAGAAATGTTGATTTCTCAGTTTTGAATTGGAACAAGAGGGTTCTTCATTATTTGTGAAAACAAAACAAAACCCTCCAGTCTAAAGTTGATTCTTCTGAATCACAGAAATCAGTGATCATTCCTGCAGCTTTGTATTTATGTCATGTACTGTTTTTTTTAAACCCTCCAAACAAGGCAATGTTTTCATAGCTTTGCTGGCCTCCCAGGCAAACCCTTCAGTGGCCCAGGTCTGATCAACTTGTACCCTCCCCAGCTCTGTGGGGGGAGGCAAATCTTGTGTTCCTTCTGACAATTCCCTTTTTTTTCCCCATTGAAATGATTCACTAACACAACACAAAAAGCCTGAACTTTTCAAAGAGCTGCTAAAAAAAGGAGCTGGATGGCTTGAGCAGTGGCTGGGGCAGGAGTTTCAGTGCTTAATTTCTATTTTCTCTGGATGTGCAGTGAGCTCTGTGCCCTGGGGGGTTCCTGATCAGAGGTGTGAAGTGGTTTGTGGCTGTACAAGGCTTCTCCTTGCACATCCTGCAGCCCTGTTCCCACCAGCACTGTTTCAACCATGTGGATTTCTAGTTTGGAATAATTCTGCAGCCCAAGGCACCTGCTCTACTTGAGGAAGGTTAACATATAAGGGAATAGAGACAAAGGTCAAACCTTGATTAATTTTCCCCAGATTCCAGAGGAAAAAAGTAATTTTCCTCTCGTTTTCTCCCTGGAGGAGAATGGAGAGCAAATTGCATCATGGAGAAGCTCTTTGCTTTTCCCTGGCTCAGAGGAGAGCAGGGTCCTGCTGAGGGCAGAGGCTTTTCCTTGGCCCTGAGCTCTGGGGCTGTGGGGAGACTCTGGTCCCTCCTGGGGCCATCCTGAGTGTCCCTACACTCTGTGCTGGCTCACCCTCCATTCTCCTCCTCCAGGGGTCACAGAAGTCCAGAAAGGTTTGGGAAGGGATCTTAAAGAGGATCGGTCTCCACCCCACACTTTCCACTATCCCAGGCTGCTCCAAGCCCCAATGTCCAGCCTGGCCTTGGACACTGCCAGGGATCCAGGGGCAGCCCCAGCTGCTCTGGCCACCCTGTGCCAGGGCCTGCCCACCCTCCCAGGGAACAATTCCTTCCCAATATCCCATCCATCCCTGCCCTCTGGCAGTGGGAAGCCATTCCCTGTGTCCTGGCACTCCAGACCCTTGTCCAAAGCCTCTCTCCATGTTTCTTGTCACTCCTGGAAGGCCACAACTGGGTCACCCCAAAGCTTCTCCTCTCCAGGCTGAACAATCCCAGCTCTCCCAGTCTTTCCTCCCAGCGGAACTGCTCCATCCTTCTCATCACCTTGGTCAAACGTGATCCTTTAAACCCCAGGAATCAGAAGTGAGAGGCTTTGCTTCATCCCTGCTGCCCAGAAGAGGCGTTTCCTCACGATGTTTAATCTGCAGAAATGTCCATCTGTTTAACTGTTCTGCTCTGTGCCCAGCAATGTTTTCCTGCCGTGCTCGAGGAGCTGCTGGTGTCTCAGCATGTGTCTGTGTCCGTGATCATCCCTCAGTCCTCGGGCAGGAGCTGCTTCCAGCCCTCTGCATGGGCAGCACGAGGCCCTGAGACAGCTGAAGGGACACGCTCCATTAGCAGCTGAGATTTGCTGATCCCTCTCAAATTGTTTTCTAAAGAGTTTTCATGGCACTGTTTTGTTTTCGTCAGCAAAAAGGCACACGGAGAGGAAAATCTTTCCCATTGGCATTTCTCACTGGTTTGCCTCTGCTCAACTGGGCAGGGCTTGAAAAAGGGTCTCCAGGGCACCACAAGGCTCAGCTTTGGCTGCACTTCCAGCTGGGAGGTTCCAACACCAACCTGAGGAAGGTTTGCCTTGGGCTGGGGAGGACACCCCAGCGTGAGAAAGATGCGGATCTGTTCGAGCAGCTCCACAGGAGGCCACAAAGATTTCGGAGGGATGGAGCAGCTCTGCTGGGAGGAAAGGCTGGGAGAGCTGGGATTGTTCAGCCTGGAGAGGAGAAGCTCCCAAGAGACCTCACTGCATCCTGAAGGAGCTGATGGGAAAGATAGAAAGGGACTTTTTACAAAGGCCTGGAGAGACAGGACACAGGGAATGGCTTCCCAGTGCCAGAGGGCAGGGCTGGATGGGATATTGGGAAGGAATCGTTCCCTGGGAGGGTGGGCAGGCCCTGGCACAGGGTGGCCAGAGCAGCTGTGGCTGCCCCTGGATCCCTGGCAGTGTCCAAGGCCAGGTTGGATATTGGGGCTTGGAGCAGCCTGGGATAGTGGGAGGTGTCAGGGGTGGAGACTGGATGATCTTTCAATGCCCCTCCCACCCCAATCATTCCATGATTTTGTATTTTTATGGATGTGTGAGATGAGATGAGATGGAGACCGCCTTCACTTCATAGGATCTCACAGTCCATTCCTTAGGACTAGGGGTGTCCTCCTGGCTGAATCTTCTCTGGTTTTATCTTCTTCTCATGACCACTCCCCTTCCCTAAACATTTGGAATGTCATTGGTGAACCAAATGTCCGGGGTTGTCCCCTCCTGTCTCTCTCCATCCTCAGGTTACATTGAGGGGGTGCATGAATCCAGCATAAAGCAAACCAGGAAAGGGCTGGATTTCTGATTTCTGTTGCACAGAATGCATTTTCTACGGGAAAAATCCCATTTTTCCCTGGAATTCTCCTCATTTTTCAGGTAGTCCCAAGCATGTGGGCAAGAGCACGAGGAGTCTCCTGTCCCATCACTCCTTCTCATTGCTTAGATCCAGGAGAAAAAACAACAACAACAACAACATTTTTGCGGCTGTGCTGCTTTGCTTTTATTTTTCAGTATTTTCAGACAGGAATATTGCATCCTTAGCTGGTGCGTGAAGATGAGGGAAATAAATCCGGAGAGGAGTGTGAGGAGAATTCAGTACTTTGTGGTTCATGTGGCTCTGCCCTCACCTTTTGGAAGATTGAAAAAAATCCTGGAGCAATCCTGGCTTTTGTGCTGGACACGGAGAATCTGCTGGAGGAGTGTGAGGTGGGGGCAGTTATCCACCGAAATTGAAGGAATTATCCCCATTTTTATCGCTGCTTCCTGATTTTTGGGTGTTGCTTTTTTCACGTGCCTAAAATCGATGCTTTTCCAAGCAAAATCACAGAATTCCTGAGGCTGGAAAAGACCTCCCAGAGTCCAAGGTGTGCCTGATCCCCACCTTTTTTTTGGTGAGGTTTTTGGTGGGTTTTTGCAGGAATGAGCTGAATTCAAGTAGGAATTCTTCTCAAAGAAGTGACAGGCTGGATGAAAAATTAACCAGAAATGATGATATATAATTTATTAATGAGTTGAATCGGCAGCAAGAAGCTCTTGAAGGGATATTTTGACCACAGCTTTCTGCAAATCCGTATCTACTCCCGCAATATCCCCAGGAAAAGCAGCTGTAATTTGGGATCATTGTCGTTATTTTTCCATTAATTCAGCCAAGGAGTTATTTGATCCTTTTGACAGAGGAAAATATGCTTGGCAAAATGGTCTGGAGATGGAAATACACTGGCATTTTTTATTCTTTGGAGAGAAGTGTCTCCTCATGCTCTTGTTTCAACCTCAGCTTTTGTTGGAGGTGCTGTGGAATGTGGAGAAAAACAACCCCCAGATCCTTTCATTTCCCAGGGCCGATTTCCTGAAGGGTGACTGCAAAGATTTCTTTTCTCTTTTCATCTCATTTCTTAAAAACCTGAGGTAGCCGAACCTTTGTCATCTTCTCTGTTTTCCTGCAAATGAGACCAGCACTGGAGTGTTTTTTTCTGAAAGTGAATTTCTTTGTCTACGCTCAAAGACCCAAGGAAAGGCCAGAATTCCATCTGAGAAAGAGCTACAATAAATTTATTGTTGCAGGATGAAAAATTCCCTGTGTCTCTGAATAATAAACAGCCAGAAAAGTAACAGAGATTTCTATAGGATCTTTAAATATCTCTAGGAAAGTCCTGGCAAGTTTTCTCATTCATTTTCCTTTTCAAAATTGAAATAAATACATTTTTTACTTGCAAGCTCTGTGCCAGAACTGTACAAAAATGTGAAGGAAAACACAACCACAGCTTTCAGTTTGTTGTAGGTTCTTAATTCCTTTGGAATGAGGCAACAAATTCCGTGGAATGCGTGTTCCATATAGAGGAGACATCCGTGGTAACTCGTGTTTTTAATTCAATTAATGTTTAATGAGGGCTATTTAAACTTTTTTGGGTGTTAAATAGGAAAAACCACACCAATAACCGCCTGGCATTGAACTGGATAATCATAATTATGGGGAAGCTGAGGTATTTGAGAACATCCCTCTTTTTCATGAGCTGGATGAAAGAGCAGCAGTCGGAAGGCTGGGAATATTTCCTAAATCCTGTGGGGAGGAAGTTGATCCCACTTGTGTCTAGAGGCAGGAAAACCCCCGGAAGGGCTGGAGCTGCCTGTTCTGAGATGTTCTCCCCAGGATTCCTACACGTTTTGCCAGGGAACATTTTCCTTCTGGAATATTTTCATCCTAATAACTTCTGTGCCCTTATTCCAGCTGGAATGGAAAGCGGGTTTTGGAATTTGGGATTTGTCAGCTGCATTCCCTGGAAGAGATGCTGCTGCTGTTGAATAGATTGGGGTCGATTTCCCCCGAATCAAGCAAAATGTGCAAAGTTCTGGGCAAGCCCTGCGGAGGATTTGAGAAGGGCCTTGTTCTTCTCACCTGTGGCTTTTCGATCCTTTTGGGGTTTCCATCCCACAGTCAAGCCCCTGAAGTGCAGTTGGTAATTTTAAAAGCACTGTTCGCTAATTATAAAATTCATTTTTAACAGGGCTTGGTAGAATATGGTCAGGGCCTGGAGGGACAGGGCAAGGCTGGAGTGGTTTCAAGCTGGAAGCAGGCAGGGAGGGATGGGATATTGGGAAGGAATTCTTCCCTCTGAGGGTGGGGAGCCCTGGAATGGACTTCCCAGAGCAGCTGTGGCTGTCCCTGGATCCCTGGAAGTGCCCAAGGCCAGGCTGGAGCAGCCTGGGACAGTGGGAGGTGCCCCTGCCCTGGCACTGGATGATCTCCAAGATCTCTTCCAAGCCAAACCATTCCGTGGTTCCAGGGTTTAGGCCCAATCTCCAAGCTCTCCCAGAAGTTACTGAGTAGGAACTTCCCAAATTTCCCTTCCTGTTGCACTGGGAGTTTGGGAATTTTTTTTCTGGTTGAGCTTGAAGTGCCTTTCCTTGGAGATCTTTGCTCTTCCTCTTCTTTCCCGACCAAGACCCAGGCAAGGTGAGGTGGAATTGGCTTCTTGGGACACATTTGGAGACTGTAAAAATCCTTTTTTTTTCTCCCTGTGAGACTTATTAGACACAGATGGGAAGTTTTCTTACTTTTTGAGTCATTTGTTTCAAGACCACCAGCTTTGGGTTTAATAAATAATTGAGAACAATGAATGAAGTTTTCTGTGGAAGAAGGTATTTGGGATATAAACTTGTTTGAATGATTTTTGGGGCAGGAAGAGTCCAGGATTTAAAATACTTTAATGATTTCTTTTGCTGGAATTCTCTGTTTAGGGAAGGAAAAGTGCAACAAAATTTGGATTTTCTTTTTTGATTCCCTTTCTTTCAGCAATAGCTGATATGGAAAAGTGAAGCTCAGACTTTCAGGGTAGAATTCTAATTTTCTATTAAACAGGAATTGAAATCATCAAATTAAAATGTGTTTCCTTGAAAAGCAGCTCTTATTGCCGAAATAAAAGCTTCTAATTTATTTTCCTGACAGCAAATGCAGAGCTTTCACTTTGATCTGTGGATCTGCAAGTTTTTTTTTCCTGGAGATTTTTTTTTTTTTTTCATTTAATAACATTTCTTTCTCCCCACACTGCTTTAAAAGGGAAAAAAAAAATAAAAGGGGAAAAGTGTCCTGGGGAAAAATCCTGAATTTTGGAGGTGAACTTTCCATTTCTAATGGGATATTCCAGGGGCTGTGGAAGGGATGGAGGCAGAAGGAAAGAAAAAAATGGAAGCGTTTTTCAGGTGAGAGTCATTGCAAGAGGCTTTCGGATTGATTAAACAAAATGGAGTTGTTGGTGAGCTGGCAACACACAAGGGATTTTCTTGGGTTTAATTCTGTGTATTCTACAAATTTCAGGGATTTGGGCTGTGTTTTGGATAGCTCTTAACTTGGAATTAAATGGATAATCCCAGGAATATGTCTCAGGAGGAAGAGTTCACCCCTTTCTCAGGTTTTCCCATTGGATGTTTTTTTTTCCTTGTTTATTTGTTGGCAGCATTCATTAAAGTGTGACTTGGAAAAGTCCCTCAGTGGTGGGAATTGAAGGATGGGAACGCGTGGATGGAATGGGGCGTGCAGGGAAAGGCTGGGGAGGTGGAATCTGACAGGAAATAACAGGGTTGGGAGAGCTTTTGCTTTTATATTTTAGAATTTCACACAAAAGTTTCCAAAGGAAGCTAATTCCAATCTGCAGATCAGCGCTGACAGTGTGAATAACCAGCTTTTCCAGAAGAAAAGGAGATTATTTGTTTGTTCCAAACTGTTTGGAAGCAATTGCTGCACGTGACCATGACAGAAAACAGTTTTCATTCCACTTGTGTAAATAACAGCTTCTGAAACTTGAGTTTTCCTGGGTTTTCATGGCAATCAATATTCCCAGGATGCCTTTCAGCTGGGCCGTGTGGGGAATATCCATCAATACATGGGAATATTGTCAGAAGTGGAGTTGCTGTGTGATAGCAAAGGAAGGGGCTCCCTGGCAGGAGGGGTTTGGCATCTCCCTTTAGCAAAAACAACAAATGACAAATGTTTTCCAGGATGAATCCAAAAATGTGTGGAACCCATGGATGCGCCCCGTTCTCCCAACCCCATCATTGCTCACTAAAACACAGCAAGAAGCACAAATCCAAATCTCTCTTTTGGGCTCTTTCTCCCTGTGTTGTTCTGAGCTCTCTTTGATGGGGACTGGGGGAAGGTTTCCTTTTCCCAAGGAACCATTTGCCAGGGGCACGAACACTCCAAGAAACCCTGGATTTGCCTCTCTGCATAAGAGCTGAAATCTCATGTAAGCCACAGTTTCACTTGTTCTTTTTTCCCCTTTGCTGAAATGTGTAGGAATTAATTGGAAGTCGGAATTTTCGCTGAGAGCTAAAACATGATTGGGTTCTTAATTATGATTTTTCTCTCCCCTCTCTCCATTTTGCTGCTGAACAGCCCTCAGTGCTCTGGCTCTCAGTGGCTTTCAAAAACGCCTTCTCCTCCTTCATTTGCTCAAGAATGAGTTTCCTCTGCTCCTGAGGTGTCTGGGTTTGATTTTGAGCAGCCTGGGATCCGTGGGAGCGTGTTGGATTATTCCCACTGCGTTCTCCTAACATTCCTCTTGCTTTTTCTGCCCGGTTGTGTGGTGGAAAACAGGATTAACCCCAAATATTCTTGTTTTTCTTCAATCCCGTGAGGGCTTTGCAGAGATCTGCCTGGGGAGCTGGCTATCCATTGGAATTCTTCCTTTAGCTGGGCCATCAAGGTGGGAAGCAGGGGCTCAGCTCGTGCCTGATTTTCTTTGGGAATTTTCTTTCCTAATGGCAGCGCTTGGCAGCAAACATGAGAGCTCTGCAGGTAGGAACACACAGCAACTGCTCCCAGATTGTGTGACACCACCACAGCACTGCTGGGAATTCAGTCTAAGCATGTTCCTTGTCAAAAGCCTCCCTTTTTTTTTTTGGACTGAGGAGCACAGGAATGCTTGGTTTATTAAAAAAAAAAAAAAAAAAAGAAACATAAGATCCTTTCTAGAACGTAAAGCTGCAGAGCAAAGCCCCACGCTGGTTTTACAGAACGGAACTGTTCTGCTGTGATGGAAATTAGGACCAGCCTTTGGTTTCAGTTCAGGGAGTGCACTGAAAATTGTGGGGGCAGCTCCTGCCCACTTTGTCTAGCTGGAGAGAAATTCCCAATCCCATTGGGTGCTGGAAATACCCTGGGAATACTTCTGGGCCTTTTCTTCACATGAGAATTTATCTGTTTTCTACCTCCGAGATGTCACTTGCGCATCAAACCCTGGGATGTTCAGCCAAAGGGAACTGGGATTTTGTTTTATTTGCATGGTGACAGCCACTGTCGCTGCAGGTGAAGTCAATCCAGCTGGTTTGTCTTCCACAACCTCCACCTCCACATGAGGACCTTCTTTTCCATGAGCACTGGAACAGCTGCCTGGGGTGGGTGTTGAGTCTCCCTCTCTGGATTCATTCCAAGCCCACCTGGAAGTGCTCCTGTGTCACCTGCTTCAGGTGTCCCTGCCTGGGAAGAGGCTTGGACTGGTTTGTCTCCAGAGGTCCCTTCCAACCCAGCTCTCCTGTGATTCTGGGGAATTAAGCGCAGATGAAGCCACATTCCTCTTAAAGCCAGGGAAATCCGGCACTCTAAGGTGACCATTTAATAAGATCCAAGGCTTTAATCTTGTGATGGTTCCCAGTGTTCCCAGTCCTGCAGCTTGGCATCAGTACAAGGCTTCTGCCCTCAGTTCTTGCTGAGGAATTTTCTTATCACAGAATCAAGGAAGAGAAATTCCTCAGTTTCATTTCCTGCATCTTTGGCAACCGCTGATGCAATGTGGTCTTTTTGCCATGAGGAATTACCAGAGCAACTTCTTCCTGCCTTTGCTGTGGAAATACTGATTTTTCCCCAAGATGTGTGGTGTGGTTCTCACGGCAGCAGCACCTGGGTGTGTGAAAGGGGTTTTGGTTGCAGAATCCTACAATGACTGCACTGTTCAAACCTGCTGTGGCTACTGAACCCAAGCCTTGCTGAGGAAAGGCTGCAGCAGCCTCCTGGAGAGCCTGAATGAAACCCTCTTTGCTTGACTGTGAAATAAGCAGAGCGAATTTCAGAAATGCCCTTTAGCCCTGCCTGTTTTGGTTCTAAAGTTGATTTAGGTGTATACATGGCAGAGACCATATAATTCCTTTGCCAATAAAAACCCCATAAACCAGCCCTGTTGGAAAGATTTCCTGATTCTTTGAGTGTCTCAGTGTAGGTGGAAAAAAGTCTGGACTTAAATATGTAATTAGTTCAAGAAGAAGATTATTTCTGGCAAGAGGTAAATAAGGGCCTTGTTATTTCAAGGTATCCTTCTTTGGAGGAAATAGAAGCATTGGCTTTGGGTGCTTTGGGGTAAAGGCAATGATGAATTTTGTTGGAAATGTGTGGGTTTGTAACAACAGCAAATCCCAGAATGGTTTGGGTTGGAAGGGATCTCAAAGCCCATCCAGTGCCAACCCTGCCATGGGCAGGGACACCTTCTACTGTCCCAGGCTGCTCCAAGCCCTGTCCAGCCTGGCCTTGGACACTTCCAGGGATCCAGGGGCAGCCACAGCTGCTCTGGGCACCCTGTGCCAGGGCCTGCCCACCCTCCCAGGGAAGGATTCCTGCCCAAGATCCCATCCATCCCTGCCCTCTGGCACTGGGAAGCCATTCCCTGTGTCCTGTCCCTCCGTCCCTTGTCCATCTCCATCTTTTCTTTCTCCTTTAGGCACTGGAAATCAGGTCACCACAATCAGCTCACCGAAAGCCAGGAGTGTTTTGTGTAAGGTGGGGGTGTTACAGAGCTGCTTCTTTTCTCTTTTCCTTTCCTCTGAGGGGCCTCAAGGATGCTTGGGAACACTTTGTGTTTGCCGGGAAGGAAACTGAGGGTTCTAAAAGTGTCTGGGTCTATCCAGGAAACCCTCGGAAGCCGTACTGCTGGTGAAAGGGAGCATTAGGCAGCTATTTCCCTGAAGTGTGATCTCAATTTGCCTAAAGTGCTCTTCTTTCTCTCTCTGCCAGAGTTGCTCCTGGAAATGGTCATTATCTAAGGCAGTGTGAGCCCTCAGAGGTGTCTGAAACTTTGGTGTCCCTCCTCTCTGGTGTCCAGATATATTTTAGATCATTTTCTTAAAGGCTCCGTTCCCACGTGGACAGTTCTGCTGGGAAGTGTCTACAGACAACACCTCATTAATTGGTCTAACTGCTTATATTTTAATGAGGACCAACAGTTCTGACGGCAGGAGATCCCTTCCCTTCTCTTCTGAAGGCACTGGGAATGTTCCTGCTGTGTCCTGCTGCTTCAGTTCCTCAGGGATGGGGCTGTCCATGCTCCTGGGAGCTGTGGAGGTGAATCCCACACAGCTCTCTGAAAGGAGTAAAATAAAGTCATAAACCCCCCAAAAATCGTGTCTCCCCAGCTGCACCAACATCTTCCTGTAGTGTTTTAGGAACAAAAGGGTGCTAACACTTCCCACAGCTTTGATCCCCCTTTCCCCACTGCCTGTGGAGATGGTTTGGCAGGGTTTGGCCTCAGTTTGGGGTTCTGCAGAGCCACAGACATTTCAGAGGTGTGGGATTGTTAGTTTGGGTGGTTTTTTGGGAGCTATATCAGTATGGCACACAGGGAAATAAAGGCACAGAAGGACATCTCCAGGCAATGTGTTTGAATCACTTCACAGTATCCCGGGATATCATGTTTGGAGGCAGCTTTCCAAATGTTCAGGATCAGAAGGATGCTGATCTGTTCTTTTGTAGGAGATAGTTGTTGCAAGGAAGGAAAACATTAATGCAAAATGTCAGCTCGAAGTACAGTTTTACTCCATAAAAATAATTGACTGAAGGGACGTTTTTGGGGCGTAACTTGGTTGTTCCTGGCTATGGAGAAATGGAAAATTCCTGAGTGTGGATGTCCAGGAGTGTAGTGTGCAAGTGAAGTCCACAGGCTGCAATCAGCAGTGCTGCCCCAGGAGGGCTCCTCCTGCCCCTGAGACCTTGGGTGGGAAACTGAGGAAGCTTTAATTTCTATCCCAAACCTTCTCCCAGCTCCTGGGGCTGCTGTGCAGGACATTTCCACAGGGAAATCTGGGAGCAGCTCTGAGCCCCCAGCAGCAGCAGTGGGGTAGGAAATGCTGAACAGCTTTAGCAATTACCAGTTCTGAATCAGCCAAGAAATGAGAGTTAACACCATCCATATTTCAAAAAGTACCAAGGGACCCTTAATGAAACATCAGGCTCTTCTCTCATCCTGCAAACAGCTCTTCCCAGCACTGCTGCTGCTTCCCAGCTGCCGCTTCCCAGCAGATTCAAAGGGAGAAATCCAATTTGCTGGGTTACAAATGCCATTCCCTGCAAGAGCAGAGAGGTTTGGAAGGCACCACCTCTGAGACTTGTGTCTGTGGAACCTTTGCTTTGGAGCGGCTGGCGTGGATGATAAATAAATCAATCAGTGGCAAAGACCAAAAAAGCTGAATATTGGGCTGGCTGGGTTGATTGCTGTGTTCTCAAACATTTTGGAGGTGCTGGTTTGAGATGTGCCTTTAATTCCCATTCAGCTTTGCAGCAACGGCCAATTCCCATTTCTTGCTCCTCTTCCCATCCCTGCAGGCAGGGCTGGATGTGATCCTTGGGCTTGCTCCCACAGCTTGCAGTGTTGGCTGCAGGTTTTTATGGCCCTTCAGCTGAAAGCTGATGGAAAAGCACAAGGGAGAGACTCTCCCAGAGCACAAGTGCCATTAAAATTGCCTTTTCCACTCCTTTTTGTTCTGGAGAGGCATCCCTGAGCCCTGCTGGAGGCTGCAGATATCCAAACCCACTCCCATGAGGATGTGTTCAGGTGCAATCATTCTTCTCTCCCTTCCTGTCACTTTGCCTCCATAATAATCTTTTATTTTTGTTGGACAGAACAGATGAGAGATTTTCTCTCTGGTTCTGCTACAGACCAAGGGCAATTTTTGGTGCACTTGGCACCTGCCACTGGATCAAAGTGACCTGGAGGGAATCCATGATTTAAAAACACAGCTCATCTTTGACATTCCCACTCTTTTTCACTATTTTTTTTATTGTTTGTGTGATTTCTGTGAGTTGATCTCATTGATTCTTTGCTAAAATATCTCCTCACTGGATGGGGGCTAGGACTGACATTTGATCAGCCAACCCAGCAGGGTTCTAGGCAGGTTTTGCCCCTCAGTCGTAATTAATTTCACGTTCAGTCAGAATTAAAGTGGAATTATAGAAAGCCTGTGGGTGAAGGCTGGAGTGTTTGCTTCCTCTAGCTGGCATTACAATAAAATAATAATTGAAAACAGGTAAATCCCCCTCGATAAATAGAATAAAACCTGATCCATCACCTTTGATTCACCTGCTCTTGCACACACGGGCTTCAAATCAAAATCCTTTGTATTTGCAATTGCTTTCAGCAGTGATACGGAAATTTTGGAGGAAAGCCAGCAAATTGTGATTATTTCAAAGCAGATTTCTGTATTTCTGCAGTGTTGTTCTCACAGAATTGAGCCTGAAAACATCTCAAGCCTCTAAATCGATGGAATGCCCAGGATGAGGTTTGCATGAACCTGTTGGATTCTTCATTGACTCAAACCCATTGATATTCCTGGAAAAGGGAGGAGCACCGAAGGAACAATGCCTGGTGATTTTTGGGAATGTTTTCCCCTTAAAATATCTCAGAGACCCAAGGTTAAATGCCTAACCTCACCTCCTAAAGAAGAGGGAAGCTGAAGGGTTCTTCACCTTCAAGTGAACAAGCACTGAACAAAATACTTGGAGCGTTGCAGAATTTACTGCCCGAAGTTCAAGGGAGGAGAAAAGTGTTTGTTCTGAGCCCTGGAGAATGCTGAGGAAGGTTCTGGGTGTCCATGGGGAGGGCAGGTACAGAGGAAATTAAAGGGGCGATACCTGCAAACATCTGCGGAGGGGTGATCGGGTGGTGCTGAGCTTCTTGGGCCAGTGTTTAATACAAAAATAGGATGAAAATAATCACCAGAGGTGACTTTTCCACACACTTCATGATGGTTTTTTCCTTTCCTTTCACTGCTGAAAGCTTTTCCATGAGGGTTTTATGCAGAATGACAGAACCTGTTTGGATTTCCTATTTAGTGCATGCTTAAATTAATAGCAGCCCGGTGACACAAGTTAATTACGTTTAAAACCATTATTAATGCCCTCTAAAGAGAAACATCTCCTCTGCATTAAATTTTGCTGCTTAACTGCTCCTTGGCTGGTGGAGATGGGCTCCTCCAGGAAGTCCAGCAATGGGTTTGAGATGCTTTAAATTGGAATGTTGTTGCTTCCTGTCGTTTTTCTGCCAGTAACATCCAGTGGGTGTTTGGACTGCTCAGCTTTTAGCAGCCAAGGAATTTCTGCCATCATCTGCTGGGCCAGGATTTTTTTGTTGAGATTTCCACCACTGGGTTCTCTTTCAAAAACAGTTTGTTCCCATCAGCATGTGATAAATAAGATAAGGAAGCACCTGCCAGGTTTTAGCATCTTCTTCTATTTTCTGCTCAGAGGTGACTGATACACTTCTCCTTTCCTTATTTTCCCCCTTCTCTTCACTGTCCTGCAGTAAATTACTGTAATCTAATTTTGGGCTGTATTGAATCAGAGCCCTGTAAGGAACTGGGTGAGGCAGAGGAGGAGAGGAATACTTTGGGTTCCAAAGCTTATAAATCCCTGGGCAAAAAAAAAGATCCCTGTGCTCCAGTGAGGAATGGATTTATTGCCTTAAGAGAGTAAAACTGCCTGGAAAATCATTCCAAAAAACCACACAAGGGAAGGGTTATTTTCAGGGAAATAGCCTGCTTGAAGTACTTCCTCACTCATTTTATTCCAGGAGAAAAGAGGATTCCTCAGTGCTAAGGGAACATCTAAACTTCTCTGCTCTTGGGGGCATCCTGGCCCTCACAAATGAGCCTCAGGAATTTCCTCGCTGCTGCTGCAGCGTGTTCCTCACCTCCAGGCTTTAATATCTGCCATCTGTCACCGTGCTTCGCTCTGATTTCTCTTAAATGAGGAGAAAAAGGCAGCCACCAAAAGGATCAGTGGCTTTTATTGTTATTAATCACATCTGTGGAGTCAAAAACAACAGACGAGCCGTGCTGTGCAGGGAGGGCTGAGGGGAGAGCCTCGCACGGAGGCAGAAGCAGGTGGGAGAGAGGATGTGGGACTGGGAGAGGGAATATGGGACTGGGAGAGGGAATATGGGACTGGGAGAGGGAATATGGGACTGGGAGAGGGGATATTGGACTGGGAGAGGGAATATGGGACTGGGAGAGGGAATATGGGACTGGGAGAGGGGATATTGGACTGGGAGAGGGAATATGGGTCTGGGAGAGGGAATGTGGAACTGGGAGAGGGAATGTGGGACTGGGAGAGGGAATGTGGGACTGGGAAAGGGAATGTGGGACTGGGAAAGGGAATGTGGGACTGGGAGAGAGAATACAGGACTGAGAGAGGGAATGCAGGAGTTTTTTGGTCACTTTTGGCATTGGATGATGTGTGAAGGCTGCAAATTTTAGTGTTGGCCTGGCCTACTCTGTCAGGAAAAGCATGGTGGACTGATCCCAACTCTTGGAATGAACATGGGACGTGGTGTCCCTCACCCCCCACGTGTGTGTGAGCACACAGCAGTCTCTCAACACGCCGGCACTTTGCACAGAGTGAGGAGAGGGTGTCTTGGATCCACTGCAAACTCCGGCCAGTGGATCCGATGTTTCCCAGGCAACCAGCACACGGTTCCAGCACTGAACAGAGCGTACCTGCACCCTGGCCCTCCTGGAGAGGCTGGAAACATTGGCAGAGAGCACACGGGCTGTGTGAGAAATGGCATGGCAGGAATAGTTTATGAGGCAGAGGGGCTGCTTGAGCCAGAGCCGGTGGGAGGTGGAGCAGTGATGTCCCTGTGCCAGGAGCACGGGGGCTGGGATGTCACCTGTGGGAGCCACAGGCCACCCAGCCCTGTCCTCGTGGGTGTGGAGCGTTCTGCTGAGTTGTTTTCATAGACTGTGTGTGGTATTTATGTATATTTGGATATATTTAAGGTAAAGAGAATAATCTCAAGCAGTTGGAGGTAGAACAGATGGCAGTGGCTGCTTTCTTGGGTGGTGTTTCCTGGCACTTCCAAAATGGCCAATGCAGGCCTTTGTCAGCAGCTTCTGCTCAGGGCACTGGCACGTGGGAGGGTTGTTGCTGTTCCCACAGCTCAGAATGGGACATTTCTCCATGGCTTTATTCCTCATTGTCCTGCTGGCTGAGTGAGTTTGGGGTGCTAAGAGTGGGCCCAGTAGTGACATCCCTTGTTTAGTCCCTCGGGGTGTTACTACAGCTCTTCCCCATGTGGGTAGGAAAAGCCAGCTCTTGTCTTCCTCGCAGGATCCCGGGATGGCTGAGGCTGCAGGGAGCTGGGTGGGCACGTGGTGCCACCTCCGTGCTCCAGCAGGGCCATCCCAGAGCCCAGGGCACAGCATTGTGCGCACACAGCTCTGCCACAGCCCCAGGGAGGAGCCCCCCAGGCCGTGTGGACAATGTGTTCAGGGCCGGGCACTGCCCAGGGAAGAAGCTGTGCCTCCTGTGCAGGGGGAATTGCTGGGCTCAGGCCCTGCCCGTGGCTCTGGGGCCATTGCTGGGCCCCCGCAGCAGAGCCTGGGCCCTGCTGGGAGCCCTCCCTGCACACAGGGACACCCAGGGCTCGGGGCCCCTCTCAGCTGGGGCTCCTCTCCAGGCTGAACAGCCCCGGCTCCCTCAGCCTTTCCTGGCCATTTCCCACATGCTCCAGGCCCGTCCTCAGCTGGCCCTGTGTTCTCAGCTGAAATCATATTCCTGTGGCAGCATCGGATGTGGGAAATAACTCCCTTGTTTTAAGGGGAACATTTCCTCTAGGAGTGAATTAAGCCTCATCTCCTGGGCAATTTATCTTTGTCACAGGGCAAGGTCCTGTCTTGACGCCCTGCCCGGGCAGGTGATGGATCGCTGCAGTCCCAGCAGCGTCTCAGGGCTGTTGGTGCCTGTGCTCGGAGCCCTCGGCAGGGAATGGAGCACGCGTTTATCACGGGATTCTGACAGCCCGAAACCCGTGTGCCCCCTGCTCCCGCCGGCCGTGTGAGGCCACACGGAGCTAAATGAAGTGACGAGGAAGGGGGACGGCGTGGCCACGGCAGGAAATGTCCTGTGTCGGATTCATGGCAGCACGGGGAAACCGTGAGCGCCAGACCTGCGGCGTGACAGTGAGGGGACAGTGAGCACAGCGCCTGTCCTGCTGCTGTGACAGCTCAGGAGAGGCTGCCATCAGCAGGGCCTGGGCTGAGGGACACATGGAAATGTCCAGCTTGAAATCCCAGAATCCCAGTTTGGGTTGGAAGAGATTTAAAGCTCATCCAGTGCATGAGCCGGGACACCTTCCACTATCCCAGGCTGCTCCAAGCCTTATCCAGCCTGGCCTTGGACACTTCCAGGGATCCAGGGGCAGCCACAGCTGCTCTGGGCACCCTGTGCCAGGGTGAAGGTTCACAGGAGCAATTTCTTCCATATATCATGCCTAAACCTGCCCTCCTTCAGCTTAAAGCCACTCCAGCTTTCTCCAAGCCCTGTCCTTCCTGGCCTTGGATAGGATAAGGAGTCTTATCCCTTCCAGGGATAAGGAGTCGGAAACCTCTCTGGGCAGCTTCTCAGGAGCACTGGCGTTTTTCCCTGCCAGCTTTCCTGTTTCCTTGGAGAAAAGGCTTGCTCAGATCCACCTGAGAGGAGAAATGCTCCAGAAAAGATCCCAGAGGAAGTGGATCATGCAAGCACTTATTCCAGGAGAGGTTTTTATCTCTTTTTATTCCTCCTGGAGAGCTCCAGTAAAATCTGCCAAGGGTAATGGTTCCCCAGAGCACTAATAAAGGCCATCAGTGAGACTTTGGGCTCTGTAACTGCTGCTTTTTGTCTGCCTGAGCTTGTGATTGGCAGCAGGGGGTAGATTGCCTTTAAAGACATGATCGATCAACTTAAGCAGCCTCCTTGACAGCACCTTCATTATTTTTTTCTCAGCCAGATCATTTTCTGTTATTAAAAAGAGCAGTAAGAAGTAGGTTGGAAAACATTTATTCATAGCTCCTCTTTTTGAGAGTTTCTTGTGTGCTGTTTGCCTTAAACTGCAAATATTTGTGTTTTCTGTGATTTGTTGGTTGGTGGTGTTTGATCCACCTGTATTAGCTCAGAATCACAGGAAGGTTTGGGTTGGAAGGGACTTCAAAGCTCATCCAGTGCCACCCCTGCCATGGGCAGGGACACTTCCACTGTCCCAGGTTGCTCCAAGCCCTGTCCAACCTGGCCTTGGGCACTTCCAGGTCAGGCTGGAGACTCTGGGATAAGACGATCTCTGATATTTATTGGCATCTCTGATATTTATTAGCCTGTTCTCCTACATTACTGAATCTATATTCACTTTCCATTAACTTTCCCTAGATTTCTTAGAAGGCCACTTAACAAATTCTGGGGCTGTAGCTCTGTGGGAAGGTGGAGGGTGGAGATTCCTGCCTGGGAGATGCTGCCTGGCCCTGAGGAGGGCAGGGATAAATGGGATTGAGAGGCACCAGAGCTGGTTTTCTTCATTTCCCGAGTGGAAATGAAGAAATGTTTGCAGAGGAATTGCACATGGGAGAGGGCAGGGCTGAGTTTTGGGAGTGATGCTCTTCAGGTGTGCCCGTCCATCCCTGTCGGTTTCCCAAATGCAGGAGGAGCCGGCAGTGGGAAGCAGCGTTGTGTTGGTCCCTCTGCCAAAGGCCAGGACAGGGGGAGGATCAGTCACAGTCCTGTCAGTCTCAGGCAGCTGCTGTGCTGTACAGTGACCTTTTGGAAATGCACGGGTCCCTGGCCACTCTCTTCTGCAGAGATTTCCCATTTCCTTCAGCCTCATCCAGTTGGGAGAAATTGAAGTACCAGGTGAGTGATTTGGGGAAGAGATTTTAGGGGGAAATGACAGGAAGAATGCAGGAGGCAAGGTGGGAACACAGGCACCAAAGATTTTGTTTGCCTAGTTGAGCTTCTCCTTTTCCAGTTTTGCTTTAAGGATTCACTGGCATTTCCCTCGCACATCCCTGGCTGGCTCTTGCCATCCTCCGCTGTGCTGTGTGGCAGGTGCTGGGATGGATTTTCCTTTGGAAGGCTGCAGCCAGTGTCCCTCCAAAGCCTGTGGCTCCCTGGCAGTGTGGGATCTTGGCTTGCTCACATCCCTGAAAGCCTGGCTTGATGGAGCAGCCAGGATTGGCAGGTTTGTGTCCCCGGAGCTGAAGGGCTGCTATTGTGCTTTAAAAAGGCCTGTTGCAAATGCTCAGGACCCCTGTGCCAGCTGGAGAACTCGAACGTCAGTTTCTAGGTAAATTATTTCTGCTCCTGAGCCTTCCCAGAGGCCGCTTGGCAGGCAATTAACCTGACAATGGGATATGGGAGAGATATGGCACTGGGGGTGAGAATTGGACATTGGGAAGATTTTAAAATTGCTTTTCAAACCAGCACCTTCCCCGTTTCCTGCTCTGCAGTGGCTGTTGTCATACAGCCAGGGGAGGGGGTGTTTGGCACCCCCCAGATAGACTTTGAGGTACTGTTGGAATTCTGGAAACGGAGAATTTGGGGTTTTAGTATATAGTAATACATACAGTAATACAAGATGGAGGGCTTTGGGCATTGTCTGAGTCCTTCTTCTTCCTTCTTCTTCATGGGTTTTCTGTAATTGGGTGGAAAAGGTCCCGCACTGTGGGCCTTGAGTGGTCATTATTGGGTCGAATGTATAAATTATATAGGTGTCACCTCGTTATTGGGTAATTAGCACTTCACTAACCGTGGATAGAGTTAGAAGCACTCCATTTAACCTCATTTCTCTAACTTGCTAGTTAGAGCTCACAGCTCGTGAGTCTGTAAATAGATAAGAAATAATAAACATCCAAGTCCAAACAGGAACTGTGACTCCCGTGTATTAATCTCGATCCTGGCAGGGTAAAAGACATCAGAACCTTTACAAGGTACATCTCAGCCTTTTAAGTCCCACCCTTTGAGCCAAAGAGGGTCCTGTGCCAGTGTGCCAGCTCTCAGGGCTCGCCTGGAGACCCCTTCCAGCTCCAGGCAGCTCTGGGGGGTTTGGATCCCCCCAGTCTGGGAGCGTGAAATGGTGGGTTTGGAAGAGAGGTAATGTGTCATGCACGTACCTGCTGTCATTGCCTGCTGCAGGGATCTTTGGAGCAGCAGCTCCGTTATCCTTTGGAGAGGTGAGTCAGGGATGTTGGGACAGGCTCCAGGTGCTGCTGATCCAGGGATCACCGGGGACTGGCACAGGAGCTGGGTAGAACCATGTAGGTCTAATCGTGGAGTGGTTTGGGGTGGAAGCTATTTAAAGCACATCCCATTCCACTCCTGCCATGGGCAGGGACACCTTCTGCTATTCCAGGGTGCTCCAAGCCCTGTCCAACTCGGCCTTGGACACTTCCAGGGATCCAGGGGCAGCCACAGCTGCTCTGGGCACCCTGTGCCAGGGCCTCACCTCCCTCACAGGGAACTATTCCTTCCTCAGATCTCCTCTGACCTGACCTCTTCAGTTTTGTCCCATTATCCCAGGTTTTGGGTTTTCTCCTTCCCTGTAGCATCCCTCTAAAGGAATGGGGTGAGCAGGGAGGGCTTTGTGCCCGCAGCACCCTCAGTCAGCGCTGCCTCGAGGATGTCGTGCATGGTGTTTGTTCCTTTGTGGGGTTGTTTTCAAGTCGAGGAGCTGACAAGGTAGGCAGATCTGGGGCTGGCAGACCTCTGATCTACTTGCATCCAGTCAAAAATCAGAGAGGCAACTTACCCTGAGGGATTTGGGCTGGAATCGGAATGTTTTCCTTATGAGCCCCGCAGAAATGAAAGCTTTCTGATGAGAGAGGCTGGTTCAAGCTCAACTGAAGTTCAAAGCGCTGAGTGGGAGTTGTGCCTACTGCGAGCTCTGTGAATACAGGATCCCTGCTTGTGCTTTGACAGCTCATTTCTTATATCCTAAAGGAATGTCACCCGCTTCCCAGGAACCTGTTTTGCCTAAGTTGGAACACCAGGAGTGGACATGACTGTCAATGGCAATGTTGTAATAAGTTACAAATGCCTTTTGGTGTGGGCGCTGGTGAGCCTGTGCCAAATTGACAAGGAATTTTCTGGCATGGGCTCGAAGGAACCTTGGAAGGGCAAATCCTGCAGCTTTGTCCATCCCTGGAAGTGCCAAGGCCAGGCTGGATGGGGCTTGGAGCAGCCTGGGATAGTGGAAGGTGTCACTGCCTATGGCAGGATGGACTTTAAGGTCCTTCCCACCCAAACCACACTGGGATTCTGGGATTCAATCAGCTTTTTGTCAGCTGGGTGCTGTGGCTGGAAAAGGGCTGTGTGATTCTCTGGGCTATATCTGTGTGTGGCACTGGTCCGTGCTGGAATTTTCCCTATACCAGTGATAGTAAAATGCATTTTGGAATTCAAGGTTTTATTTCCTTGCTCCATTTCCTTAAGCTCAAGGACAGAAATCATAATTTTATTTCTTTCTGTTGAGCCTGCCCTCCC
Source organism: Chamaea fasciata (assembly GCF_029207755.1). NCBI lineage: Eukaryota > Metazoa > Chordata > Aves > Passeriformes > Sylviidae > Chamaea > Chamaea fasciata. The sequence continues at coordinate 31,913,627 of NW_027094094.1, read as the reverse complement.
TCCAACACATGACCTTGTTCCTGGGTAAAGCCCATCTTTATTTTGGTGCTTCTCCCGTGGCCAGCTTGAAATCCAAAGGTCATTCAGCCACGCTGAACATCACTTCAAACATTTTGTTTGATAGAGTCAGGTTAAAATGTTTGATTTGTCACAAAAAAAAAGAGCTGAAAGATGTTGCTGCTCTTGGCTTCGGCTGAGTCTGTTGGGTTTAAGGCTTGTGGTTTTAAGGACCTGGTTCATGGCAAGCTTTTAAAAAACTGCTGGGTGCTCTGCAGTAATAAATGAAGACAGAAAATGAGTGATTTTCAGGTAATTTGAGGGCTGGTTTGAGTTTCTTTTCACTTTTCCGTGTGTTTTGAAGTTGGAGAACCCATTGCTGCCCCAGAGCTCTGGGTACCACTGACACAGGGTCTCAGTGAAGTGGCAGCAGCCACTATCCCCTGAATACCCAGAAGTTCCTCAGCTGGGTGTAATTGCCTGTAATTAGCTGGGCTAAAATTAATCAGGGCAAAAAAAAAAGGGATTGTTTTCATCTTTGTGTCTACCTGTTACTTTCTAAAGCTGTATGTTTGGTTTAAGCAATTAAAAGAGGAATAATTTAAATCTTTTGTTTGATGAAGGCGAAAATAAATCAAGGAAATGCTGCTGATGTGCTGAGTTAAATCAGCATTTATTGCAATAAAGAAGTCCTTGTCCTGTTTGATCAACTCATCAGCGCATCAGTCACAAGGGACTTTAGCATTTTTATGTTCCACTCTTCAGAACACAAGGAAAGGAGAGGTATTGGATGGGTTCCTCCTCGGCAGCTTCATCACTGCTCTCATTTTCGGGGTTTTGCCTAAATACAGAGCAAATCCCTGTGGCTGGAGCCGGGATGGAGCTCTGGAGTCTCCAGCCCACAGAGGCAGAGGTGGGGTTTCCACAAAAACCCCTCTGCTTTGCAGACCCCAGGGAGGGATTCCCTGAGGAGTCAGGAACTGTGGAGCTGCACACCTGGATTTCTGTGCTGTTCTACCCTCCCAGGAATTTTTTTTCTCTCCCTTTATTTATGGTCCCTGCCTCCCACACTGAGTTTTCTCTCCTTGCTGGTCTCATCAATCTCTCAGAGTACAATTTATCCATCTCATTTCACGGGACAGCTTCTGTCTGTTAAAAAATACTTCTTTATTTTTCCCCTGCAAGGGCAGCCACGCAGCTGCCCACATTTGTTTCCCACATGCTTCCACAGGGTCCTTCACCACTTTAAATCCTGGGGAAAACTAGGAAGCAGCTTGGCAAGGGGTGGAACAGGATGGGGTTTAAAGTCCCTTCAAACCCAAACCATTCTGGGATTCTGTGATTTGAGGAAAACTCTTGGTTCTGTTTAAGAGGGGAAATAAAAGACTGCCCAGGTCTGAATCTCCAGGTGCTGTGTTGGGATGTGCTTGGCTCCAAAATTAGCAATTTTGATCAAATTCCTTCAGCTTGTTTCTCGGTTGCCCGGAAGAGTGACAAACAGCCTTAGAAAAAGAAAAGCTGGCTGGGTTTTATTGCAGACACTGCTTTTTTTCCTTTTCCTCATGGGGCTATTTTTCACCTGCCAAAGGAAGAAATGGCAGGGCTTGATTTGTGGGCCCCTCTTTGCCTGAATTCCCAGTGGTTTTATTACCTCGGAAAAGTGAGAGGATGGGGAGGGAGGTGAGAGCATCCCTGCGTGGTGCAGGGAACGTCTCAGCCAGCCTGAGGCAGTTCCAGTGCTCACAAAATCCTTCAGGAAGATGAAAGATGTGCTCTTTAATTCCTGCTTATGACCAGAGTGCTGGTTTGGAGTCTGAAAAACAACAATTCTTTCCCAGACCAGGCTGGACAGGGCTTGGAGCAACCTGGGATAGGGGAAGGTGTCCCTGCCCATGGCAGGGGGTGGCATGAGGTGAGCTTTAAAGTCCCTTCCAGCCCAAAATAACCCATGAGTCCATGATTTTTCAGCTCTAATGGGATTAGAAGGCAATGGAAAGGTTCTGGGAGGTTAGGTTCTTCTGCTGTATTTGGTTCCTTCTGTATTTAACACGGATTTTAAAAAATTTCTCTTGTACCTGTGAATTACGGAGGACAACCAGCCTTGTCATGCAGGGCTGTTAACTGGGGAGCTGGGATTTGTGAGTTATTATTAATGTCTAGTTAACAAAATGAAGCAGAAATATGATTTTTTTAAAATCAAAACTTCTCTCTTGTAACCACATTTTTGGAAGAAATTTAGGTCGAATTCCTTAGCTAGGAAACAATCTGGGGTGCTCTGCAGTGATTGTTGGTGCTCTGAGGTGGCAAAACCTTTCACAACTGGGGATGGAGGACGAAATTTTGGCATTACAATAGGTAAAATTCCACCTCAGGCAGCAGAATAACAAAGCAGCCATTAATGTGTGCTCTCCTGTAATGTATATCCTGGTATTTATTACAACATATGCTCTGCACACACAATATTTACTGAGCTGGCAGCTTCTCCAAATGGGGCTTTGGAAAATTCTCCCAACAGGAAAGCAACAAAAGCGAAAAACGTCTTTTAGCTGTCGTGTTGACTAAAACACACTCGATTGGCAAACAGAGGTAGGGTTTGCCAGGGAAAACCAGCCAGGCTCTGAAGGGTGGTGCTTCCTGCCAGCAAAGTGTAAAACTTGTGCTGCTGCTTTAGAAGCAAGACAAAGTATTCCCTCAGCTTTCAAAACGGCTTCAAATTAACAGCAGCAAGATTTCCACACTAGTTGTGGCTGCCCCTGGATCCCTGGAAGTGCCCAAGGCCAGGCTGGATGGGGCTTGGAGCATGGGATAATTGGGATATCCACCTGGGACAGTGGAAGGTGTCCCTGCTGATGGCAGGGGTGGCACTGGATGGGCTTTGAGGTCCCTCCCAACCCAAACCACTCCATGATTCTCTGATCCCCTTAACCCTCCTTTTTGTTTGTTTTTTTTTGTTTGTTTGTTTGTTTGTTTGTTTTCTCTGGCCTGGTTTGCTGCACTGCAAAGCTTCCTGGGGCTTGTCCCAAAAGATCTGGAGATGTCTGTGGACTATTAGAGCATCAGTGAAACCTGGAATTGTTGGAGGCTGCTGCCCCTGGCTCCTCATTGCTGCCAAGGCAGCACTTGCTCACTTCAGTATTTCCTGTGCTTCCCACCGGCAAACCCAGCAGGAGTTCTGGCAATGGAAAAACAGTAAAATAACAAAATGTAAGAGCTCAGGGATTTGTGTTTCATCAGAAATGGTGCAAAACCAACCCCCCAGTGAAGGGCTGCCTACGCAGGATTTCCTGATTTCCCTCTCCTGGAGGATGTGGACAGCTTCAGCTCTGACTTTTAAGAATCTGCACACACAAATTTGGAAAGACGGACTGGTAATTGTGGTTGTTAATGTGCCACTTAGGCGTGGATTGAGCGCATCACTTCACAGCAACGCCACCTTGGTTTTTATTTCTTTTTTTTTTTCTGTCAGGGAGAGCCATTGCACAGAATTAGTTTGGTAGAGATGGAATTCCCTGCTTTTCTCCTTAAATTGTGATTTGTCATCAACTGGAATGGGCAGAGCTCTTGGGGTTTGGAAATTGCTCTGTGCGAAACTTGTGTCTCCTATTGCCCCTCAAACTTCCATGGGTTCTCCTTCTAAGATAACTCCTGCCTTTCAGGCTCCATCATTGAAAATGTTCCTTGTGGTGATGTTTCCTGTGTCTGAATTTGGCAGAGCTGCTGTTTTGCAAATCCCATTCTCATCCTTTCTCACTTGGTGCTATCACAGAGGTTCAAGTCTGTTGCAGACACACATTTCCCGTCCTTGTGACTGTGGTGGGAATTACATCTCCATAAAACTGGGGGGAAAAAACCCAGAGGAGAAGCTGTGCAGCTCAGCACACCTGCAGCACCTCATACCCCTTCCTCTGGCTGGGCACTTTGTGCTGCGGTTTATTTGATGTGGTGGTGTTCAGTCAAGGAGTCGATGTTCTTGGAGGTCTTTTCCTGTTGCATTGCACCCCTACAACCCAGTAAGTGTTTCCATATTAAGAAAAGATTTTTAAGTCAGACCCCTAGAATTTTTAAAGAAGAACCAGAAACTTCTGTGCTTCTCTCTTTGTAATTAGCCCAGTGCCAGGACAAAAGCACCTGTTGGATCTTTAGCTGTGCCTCAAGGAATGTGGCTGTTTTCTATTAAACAAGCCAAACCCCCTCCTAAATCGTTGAGTACATAAAAGAGAGCACAAAGATTCTCGAAGCTTTTTCAGTGTGTCTTAGCAAATGCAAGAGGCTTCCCTGCACTGTGCATGGCTTTTATTCTTTTGTTCTGTGTAGTTTGTTATTTTCTCTTTAATTAAACCTCTTTGCTTTTTCAAAGCACCTCTAATTAAGCTGTCTCACTAATTATTCTTAAGCCTTTTCTAGGAAGTTACTAGTTAACCCTCAGAGCTTGATACATCTTTGTGGGGCTCATAACAGGCTGGCCTCAGGCAGATTTGTATCATTTTCTGACCTCAGTGGTGATTCCCTTGGAAAAATGAGGCACTGTCATTGTGTGGGCAGCCGTGGAAGGCACAGGGAAAGAGGGGCTCAAATGCAGCCACAGCTCTGTGTCAGTGGTGCTTTAATGGTGGTACTGGGCAGGGTTCAAACCAAACCATACTCCAAACTCCATCCCTGGCCCTTTTTCCCTTCCTCAGGGCCCAAATCTCCATATTTCAATGCATTCCTGGCTGAGCACCCCCTGTGTGTAAATGCTCCCAGACAGCAGAACCATTGCAGAAATCAACCTGCAGCCTAAACTTCCTTTTTTCCTGCTGTCTTTGAATAGGGAAGTGCAAAGCCTGTTGGGATCTTTTCCTTAAGCGCAGCTTTTAACCAGAAGCCCCCTCAAACTGCATGAATTCAGCTTTGATTTTCATCCCTCCACTACCAGCAGTGTTTTCCGTCCTGCAGGGCTGTGGTGTAGGATTAGCTGGGGAATCAGTGACTCTCTAAGTGCCAGGTGAATCACAGCAAATTGGAGTGTGCCTGAACAGCCTCATTCCAGCTCTGAGCAGGGCTTGGAGAGTGCCGCATTAACCTCTGAGTGCTGGAGGGCAGTCTGGAAAAACACCTCCCCGTGCAGCCATGTGCTCGCTTTTGGTTGCTGTAATGTCTCTCTGCTCCAGGTAGGCTCTGTGAGTCAAAGAACTTGGCTATCCTGGTTTACTCATTGATTATCCAAAGAGCTTGGCTCTAGGAGTTAAAGAATTTGGCACTGGTAGCCTTTAAAATGGGAGCTGGCTGTGATTAGACCCATCACGCTACGAGCAAGGGCTGTGCCTGAGGCCATAGAAAGGATCCCAAGCTCTCACATCCATTCCTCTGGCTATATTTCTCCCAAAGTTTGTCTTGAGTGAAAGTTGCTGCAGCCTCCACTATCCCAGGTTGTTCCAAGCCCCGTCCAACCTGGCCTGGAACACTTCCAGGGATCCAGGGGCAGCCACAGCTTCTCTGGGCAAGCGTCCCCACCCTGCCAGGGAAGGATTCCTTCCTGACATGCCCAAATTTTCCTATGTCATCTGCTGTGAGAGCTGTCCTGTGTCCTCTGTTAGGCTTCTGAGCAAGGGACTCCTTGTGCTTCCCAGACAATGGGATGGCAGTGCCACGTTTGTAGCTGTTCCCATTAAACCATGGCTGTCCGGCTGTACTTGGATCTGCTCAGTTTGTGTGGATGTGGGACTGAGTTTTTCCTGCTCAATTGCCTGGGAAAAGTAAATGTTAAGTGCTCGTGCTCAATTAAACTGGGACAACAAACTGTTAGCGCAGCGCTGTTAAAGTTCTCAAGTCAAACACAGATCCCTAGCTTTGGGCTCTGCGTGGCCTCACCTGCAGGAAAAACCTTCTATGCCCTGGTGCTGCCTCTGGCCAAAGCTGAAATCCAGAATCCCTGTGTCACAGTTTGGCCCAAAATTCCACGTCTCAGGTTGGTTGTAGGTTGGGATGCAAGTCCTGTGACTTCCCAGCAGGACAGTCCCCCACCAGCGCACCAGGTAGGGTGGGAGAGATGGCCTGGGATAGATCCAACAAGTCCATCCAGCTTTTCAATTTCTCTTCCCAAATCTCCCTACCCACACAGTCCCAGCCCTCTGGGACTTGCTGCTTCCATCTACAGCTTCCCACCCTTTCCCATGGTCTGAGGGAGAACATCCTCAGTGGGACTGGGCAGTGCTTAGCTCCTGCCTGGCCCTGAACATTTCCATCATCCCCTTTCCATGTGGATCTGCCCCTCCTGAATGTGGAATTTGGGTTCCAGTGGTTCCTCAGCTTCCATGAACTGAATCAAATTGGTCCTTTTTGAATTTTTGGTGCTCAAAAGCTGAGATGTCCTCAAAATTATAGACAGATTTAGGGATTGTATGTTCAATCCATAAGATAAATCTCTGGGATGAACCAGGCCACAAATGAAGCAAACCCCCAAAATTATAAACAGATTTTGGGCTTGTATGTCCAATCCATGGGTTAAATCTCTGGGATGAGCCAGGCTGATAAAAGAACCCAAAAACCTTGGGAGAAAATGCAGGTGTGTTTTCCAAGGCGACAGCTCCAGTAGGAAATGGATTAAGTAAAAAGCAGTGGTAGGTTACAACTCTTCAGTGTTGTTCCAACAAATTCAGGTGCTCTGAAGAGCTGCTTCTGGAGAGGAAATGCAGGGACAAACTGAGAGTAAACAGTGTGTAAAGAATGAGTTAATGTTCTCCCCCCTGCCAACAGCTTTGTGGCAATCCTCAGAAATGATCTGTAATAAATTGCTCTTAATTGGTTCTTAAACGTATGGAAATCGCCAGCCCTCGTTTGCTATTTTAAGTCATAAATTAGAAGTGTGACAGTGACCTTGATTCCATAAACCATCCGTGCCCTCGGAGTTATGTGCTCAACACAAATAAAAGATAGAAAAAACCAGCGTGGTCTGGGATGAAATTGGGCTCTTTGGAATGCATTGCTGTTAACAAATCTTGGCTGAGCAGCTCCACGATCAAGAGAGGTAAAACAGTCCGGGCCTGCTGCTGGGGAAATATTTGTTATCGTCCCCCTCAATGGGGTTCATGTTCCTGATGCTGATCAGGAGTTCGTAGCTCTTGTTTTGCAATGGAGTTTCAATTATCTCCGAATTCTGCTCCTGTTGGTGTGTGTGGGGGAGATAAGAGTTCATGGAGTCGGAGCAGTAAATCTTCCATGACTTCCTTTCCTACCCAAAGGCCCTGGAAAAGAGCAAATGTGGGTACTCGTAACAAAATCTTCCAGGTTTCAAATTTTAATGGAAACTTACTTTCGTAGTAAAACTGTCCAGACAGCTCCTTGCTTGTCCTTTTGCTCCTTCAGCTCTTGCTTGTTCTTCCCTGAAGTGGAATTTAGGGGAATTGGATATATCCATTTAAATGGATTTTTTTCTTTTTCATTATAATAGATTTAATTGCACAAAGGGAATGGTAGTTGTGGGAACAACTGAGTGTCCTGGTTTGGAAAGACAGGTGTCTGCTAAGGAAGGCAGGAGCCTCCATTGGAATGGAGAATGTAAACCTTCTCCATCAGAATTATTATAATTTTGAAATTAAGGGGCTCTCAGGCAAAGATATGGGAATAGGAATGACAGTTCTTCACTAGGAAAATTAAAATAAGAATGTAGTAGTATAAAAAACCAACTCTGTTGAGTCAGAACATGACCTGACACTCTGTTGTTGGTCAGGGTGTTGGGAGCAGTCCAATCAAGTCCCCCTGCAATGACAGATGTGGTTCTGTTGGAGCAATGATCCTGTAGCAGGGTGTAGTTTTCTCTGAAGGTCCAGTCGTGGTGAGATGGGTCTGGTCTTCCTCTGGGAATCCAGTGCAAACAGGCTGCGCTGGTGTTCTGAATCTCAGGTTTTATCCAGGTAGGAATGCTTGGCTCCTCCCACTGGGTGGAGCATCTCCCACTGGGATGATGTAATTGTATCAGCCATGCAGTGAGCCTTGATGGCCCATGAACAGCAGATATCCCCTGGAGGGAGGGTGGGTGGTGGAAGAGATAAAGAACACGGCCCCACCTGGTTTTAACAGATGGTGATAGAATACACACCCCTGGCCACATCCTGCACCACAACCCCAGACACGGAGCCACTGGAATCCAAGGAGAGGCCTTTTCCTCCTTGCTGGGAAATAGGGATGGAACGGGTGCATCAAATTAAGCACATTGTGCCTTTATTTCACAACCTTCCTGTTTCCCAAATTGCCCAGAAATACAATTATCCAACTAAGGAAAATGTAAACAACATAATTTAATTTGGGATATTTTAATATAGGTGTATAGTGAATGCTTCAGATTTTTGCCTCTCATGCTTTTTAAGCCTTTAAAGGAGAACGTGGAACTGCTGATGTGGAATGGGGAAAGGCTTTCCAGGTAAAGAGGGGAATTTATGGTGAAGTTGTTGTGCCCAGTTACTTGTCTGCAAAGCAGGGGTGTTTAGGATATGCACGGGGTTCAGAGTCAAATTTTAATTTCCCAATTTCCCGAGGCTTCTGTGCTCCACTGCCCATCCCTGTTCTTTCGCAGTTCCACCTGTCCCGTGCTTTGGGCACATCCAACACTTCCAATGCACAGCAGAGCAAATGGCAGAGTTTCAGGTGTCCTGAGGGGGAAAGGATCCTTGGAGATTCTCCCATCAATTCTGCCTCTGGAGACAGGGAAGAGGAGAAGAGAGGCAGAAAAATGCTTTTCTTTGTTTGTGATCCAAGGTGAACCAAATAATGAAGATGGGCTGGAAGAGCTGGAAGTGTTCACCTGGAGAGGAGAAAGCTCCAGGGAGAGCTCAGAGCCCCTGCCAGGGCTTAAAAGGGCTCCAGGAGAGCTGGAGAGGAACTGGGGACAAGGGCCTGGAGGGACAGGAAGTAGGAATGGCTTCCCACTGCCAGAGGGCAGGGATGGATGGGATCTTGGGAAGGAATTGTTCCCTGGGAGGGTGGGCAGGCCCTGGCACAAGGTGCCCAGAGCAGCTGTGGCTGCCCCTGGATCCCTGGAAGTGTCCAAGGCCAGGTTGGACAGGGCTTGGAGCAACCTGGGATAGTGGAAGGTGTCCCTGCCCATGGCAGGGGGGTGGAATTGGATGATTTTTAAGGTCTCTTCCAACACAAACCGCTTTGGGATTCTGTGACAATACAAAGGAATATTTCTGCTTCTTTTCCTCCGGCGAACTGCAGGGCTCCGTTTATCATCTCCCCTGTGTTAATTTGACATGTGAGCAGCTGTTTGCCTCCTCCTGTGTGATAATCAACCTTTCCAGCGCTGTCTGGGGGGTCAGTGGACCCACACCCTGGGCTACAGCCCGGGTACCCTGGGGCGTGCTGGTTTTTTTTCCCAGCGGGTGAAGGCAGGGACGGACGGACCGCCGGACGGATGGAAGGATAGATGGATGGAGGGATGGATGGACGGACGGATGGACGGATGGAAGGATAGATGGATGGAGGGATGGATGGAGGGATGCGTGGATGGATGGATGGAAGGATGGATTGCTGGCAGTGCTGGCTGAGCTCCAGGGTTTCTGGGGCACGCCAGGGACCTGGCATATCCTGCCTTGTGACATTCCCCAGTAGGAATAAATCCCTGGGTTCCCTGGACACAGCAGCTCTGGCTGTCACTCATCTTTGCCTTCTGGAGCCCTCGGGACTTGATGAATCCCTTTCTCCCTTCTTACAGTTTCCACAACAAGCTTCTCTGTGGGAGCAGGCAGAGAGGGAAGGAGAGGGATCTCAACTCACCTCTTGTTTGTGAGCAGCAGGAGGGTGTCACACTGAGGGGCTGTTTGATGGTGACATTGGTGATGGCAGGGATTTGTTCCTGAGTGGTGACGTTGAGAAGTGATCCTGTGACTGGTGAGCTGGGAAAGGGGCTCAGCCTGGAGAAAAGGAGGCTCAGGGGGGACCTTGTGGCTCTGCACAACTCCTGACAGGAGGGGACAGCCAGGGGGGATCGGGCTCTGCTCCCAGGGAACAGGGACAGGACAAGGGGAAACGACCTCAGGCTGTGCCAGGGGAGGCTCAGCTTGGACACCTGTTGGAATCCTAGAAGCTTAGAATTTGGGATTTTAGTATATAGTAATACATATGAGTCAAGATGGAGGATTTTGGGTGTTGTCTTTGTCCTTCTTCTTTGCCGCCTTTTTCCCTCTTCATGGTTTTGGGTGGTTTTCTGTAATTGGATGAAAAAGGTCTGCACTGCAGGCCTTGGGTAGTCATTATTGGGTCAAAAACATAAATAATATAGGTGTCACCCTGGTATTGGGTAATTATCGCTTAAATAACCTTGGAAAGAGTTAAGAGCTTGCCATTTTATCTCATTTCTCTAGCTTGCTAGTTAAGCTCATGGCTTTTGAGCCTGTAAATACTGTAAATAGATAATATATAATAAACATTCCAAGTCCGAGCTCGAGTTTGGTGTTTCCCGGGTATTATTCATCCTGACCTTGGCAGAGAAGAAAAGAAGCCAAACCCTTTACAGACACCAGGAGGAATTTCTGCATGGAAAGGGTGCTGAGGCCTTGGCAGGGGCTACCCAGGGAGGTTTGGAGTGCCCATGACTGGAGGTGTCCAAGGAAGGGCTGGAGGTGGCACTCAGTGCTCTGGGCTGGGGACAAGGTGGGCACTGGGCACAGCTGGGACTCCATGGGCTGGGAGGGATTTTCCAACCCAAATGATCCTGGGATTCTGTGGTGTTTTACACACCAGCCTGCTCAGACTGGCATTTCTGGTTGTGTTTGTGGTTTGCATGCCCTCCTCCTCCCAGGGCATGCTTTAGCTGGACCATCCATACCGGTGTCTATACTTTATTTTTCTCCTGCTGTTTTTATTTCCTATTTGAATTGTGCCATCTGAAGGTATCCAAAGTAATGTTTCCTCTCCAAATACAAATCTAAATCCAGCAGACAGGCTGGTAGACAAACTTCTGGCAGGAAGGAGGACTGTCATCCCTTCCTTTTAATGTGAAGCCCGCAAATACATGGGGCTGTGCTTTTGAGTTCCCAAAGATGCCTGGAAGTGCCTGTTGGATGGGATTTTTTCCCTTCTCCCAGAGAAAGTGGGGAGTTAATGCAGGAAAGCAGCTTGTCTTCTGGATAGGCTGGTCTTAAATCTTTGGTGCTTAATCCCAGACCTTTGGTACATTTTATATCTGTTGTCACAGCCATCATTTGCTGTTCCCAGGCTTTCCATGAGGGATGAGAGAGAAGAATCCTGGTGCTTTCTGCCATCGGCAAAGTAGCTGCTGAGCAACACAATGAGCATGTTCTCCCTGTCAGACACCCGAGGTTTATGGCGTCTGTGCCTTGTGAGAGCATTCCCCAGGTGATCCTTTCCTTAATCCTGATCCCTGGGATGGATTATCTGCTGAGGAATAATGAACCAGCCATCAGCCTTGGCAATGTTCCCCTTCCTCAGCAGCAGGTGGGCAGCCAGCATCCTTGGGAGAGATGCTCCAGGCTCAGGTGCCCCACCAGGTAGCTCCTGGCACAGTCAGATCCTCTGACAAGGGGCTGTCACATTTTATCTTCTTTTTTCAGGGTCGGGATTAAATGCACGAGACATTATTTCTTGTTGGGACTCTGATGTTTATTAATTCTTATCCATATTACAGTCTCACAAGCCATGAGTGCTACAGCACTTCCAGCTAACACACTAAAAAGGGCGTCCTGTCTCTCTCTCTACAAGACCTTTTAAGGATAAACTGTCCAATTAAGAAATTACTCCTAAATTATTTTTACTTTTAACCCAAAAACCAATCACCCGTGGCCCACAATGCAGACTTTTCTACCCAATTCCAAAATACCACCCAGACCCATGAAGTAGAAGATAAAAAAGAAGGACTCAGCCTCTGCCCTAAAACTTCCATCTTGCTTTATATATATATTACTATATTCTAAAACCTTAAACTCCAAGTTTTCCACCATGTGATATCACACACTTCCATTCAAACGACACACCCATAATTCTAGTGCTATCACTCAATTTTGGAAGCCTTTTCCACGGCCTCAGGTCAAATGCAGTGCTCTCTTGGGGGTCAGTGGCTGTCAGCACAGAGAGTCTAAAATTCTCAGTGACCAGGGTTCCAACAGTGGCAGTCAGGCAGGTGGATTAAAAACCTTATTTAGCAGATGCAAATCCCTCCTCAGTCCTGGAGGTGCCCGTGCCATGCATTTCCCTGTGGTTGCTGTGCTACTCTTGTCATGGGGGAAGGCAGGAGGGGACTGAGGGAGGCTGGAGGAGCAGCTCAGAGTGGGTTTGTGCTGTCAGCCAGCGCTGTCTCCTCCTTAATGGCTCAGCAGGACGCCACTGGCTTGGCTCAGACTTCACCTTTTCAGCTGGCAGCACGAGGAGCTCCCTCCCTGCAGCTCCTCTGGCACTGAGCCTGTCCTTTTTGACAGCCAGAAAGTGGGAGCAGGAGCCATCCAGACCCGTATCCTGCTCCAGGCACAGAGTCACTGTCCTGCTTTCCTTGTGGGAACTGGGAACTGTCTGATGCACCTGTCCCCATTCAGACTCCATCTGTGTGGTGGGCAGCAGGAAGAGCCTTGGCAGCAGGGCAGGGAGGGATGGATGGTGGCCCCGTGGGCAGCCCTGGAGGCACCTCTGGAGTGCCGTGTCCAGCTCTGGATCCTCAGCACAGCAGGGCCAGGGAGCTCCTGGAGCGGGGCCAGCGGAGGCTGCGCAGCTGAGGAAGGGCCTGGAGCATGTGGGAAATGGCCAGGAAAGGCTGAGGGAGCCGGGGCTGTTCAGCCTGGAGAGGAGCCCCAGCTGAGAGGGGCCCCGAGCCCTGGGTGTCCCTGTGTGCAGGGAGGGCTCCCAGCAGGGCCCAGGCTCTGCTGCGGGGGCCCAGCAATGGCCCCAGAGCCACGGGCAGGGCCTGAGCCCAGCAATTCCCCCTGCACAGGAGGCACAGCTTCTTCCCTGGGCAGTGCCCGGCCCTGAACACATTGTCCACACGGCCTGGGGGGCTCCTCCCTGGGGCAGGAGGGTTTCTACGTCGTTACTCTTGGTTATAACCTGTTTTACCCAGCAAAAGTTCTCAACTGCAGTTGTCTTTTTTTTACAATCAGATTTGCCAAGGCTGAAGCTTAAGGATGGATCAACAACTCATCAGCTGCAATAGTGCTGTTTTTAATTTTCCATCTCCAAGGCGTAAATCATGTTGGGGAGGTGATATTTAATCACCAGACCATCTATTAGAAAGGGGCTTGCTCATCCAGAGCATGATGAATTGATTTTTGGGGAGGACAGCTTTCTCCCATGGCTGAGTTTGGAGTATCCTCATGGGGTTTCTCTTTGAGAGACTTTGCACCTCTTCGATGACAAATGCAAAGCACCCGTGATCATCATCTGAATTTATAGCTCTGCTGTGTTTTGCAAGGCACAGTTTCACTGTCCTTTAGCGTTCAGTAGAATATTACGTGCTTGATATTAAAAACCTGCAGAAATGTCAGGGCAATTCCAGGTTGTAGATGAAAAGGTGCTTCGAGAAGTGAAAACACCCATCCTTATGTAAACTGCACTATGGAAGAGAAGTTAATATGTCCTCTTGGGAAAGAGTTGGGACCTTGTTCTTAATGATACAATGAAAAGGAGTAAATCACCACCCTGCAAGGAGAAATCCATGTGAAAGTTCAGTGTTGGGACCTTTTTTGGCTTTGTGTCCTCCTCCTCTCATTTCCCTCTGCACTTACAGAGAAAAGAAAACAAAGCAGATGAGCTCTGTATTTCTTTTCAGAAGCTCTCATCCGTAACCTTTCCAGCCCTTTTGTGGATGTTTGTCCTTAAGCGATGTTCCCTTCTGCAATTCCAGCCTCCAGTCTCCTGTGACCTTTGATTTGTACAGTTGTGTGCATTCACCCAGGCCCTGCAGCCCTGATGTGTTTCTTAGAGATTAATTAGGGATGGGTTCTTGCAGCTCTCCTGATTTTCACACCCAAGGTGCTCTCTGAGCCCTGCTCATCCTATTCTTCCTCTTTTCGTGCCGTCTAAGAAACTGGTGTTGGAGATTGGGGAAAAGTTTAGCAAGGAAAGGAATAAAAAATGTTTGTGTCAGAGTGTTTGCATCTATGCTGGGGACAAATGCCTGCTGGGAAGGGTGATGAAGCAGCTCTCCTGTGGGGAAAGGCTGGGAGAGCTGGGGGCGTTCACCTGCACATGAGAAGGCTCCAGGGAGAGCTCAGAGCCCCTGCCAGAGCCTAAAGGGGCTCCAGGAGAGCTGGAGAGGGACTGGGGACAAGGGATGGAGGGACAGGACACAGGGAATGGCTTCCCAGTGCCAGAGGGCAGGGCTGGATGGGATATTGGGAAGGAATTGTTCCCTGGGAGGGTGGGCAGGCCCTGGCACAGGGTGCCCAGAGCAGCTGTGGCTGCCCCTGGATCCCTGGAAGTGTCCAAGGCCAGGCTGGACAGGGCTTGGAGCAGCCTGGGATGGTGGAAGGTGTCCCTGTCCATGGCAGGGGTGGCACTGGATGGACTTTAAGGCCCTTTCCAACCCAGGACTGTGTTGGATTGTGTGATTTTGGGATTCAGCTTCTCAGGTGGTGTGAGGAAGCAGCCAGTGTGGGAATGTAGGCAGCACGAAAACAGGTGTTTGCCATGTGAAAATAATTCCAAACAGGCCAAACCTGTTTCCCATTCAAACTCCAAACTCCTACCCTGATTTTGTTGGCCAGGGCACTGCTACTTGATAAGATTGGCTTTAATCTTTGGCCCTGGCATTTTTGATGTTCCAGGATTATTAAAACTTCTTGGCTTGCTGAGGAAAAGTCTCTTCAGGGCACCTTGTCGCATGAAGCCACTGCCTCTGAGCTGAAAAATTGTTTGCAGGCAGACGATCAGATCTGAGTGCTTTGTTTTCTGCATGCCCAGAGAGAGCAATAACAGATTTTTTTCCCCCTTTTCCACAGTCAAGACCGGTGGCAAAGCTCAGAAGCAAATGGAGCTTGTCACTCTGTATTCCCTCCATCATCAGAAGCTGATTCCTACTGCTCTCTCATGTCCCAGACAGTAATAAATCACATTTGCTGAGCCCAGCCAACATGCTGATTTGCAAACATGAACTAGCAGCTCATAAGAGAATGCATTTCACATTTGTAGGGAGTAGACATTGCGTTAACCTGGAGTGGTGCAAATTGCAGCGGCAGCGAGGGAAATGAAGCTTTGCTACTTGAAAGTTCAGTGCAGACTTGATATATGCAAAAGTAATTAAAACTCAATTTGTTGTGTTTTCCAGAAGAGACTTCAAACACATTTGACAGAGAAATCACGTCCCTTTATATCACAAGGTGTTTCCAATCTTGTCATTTGCCCATTTATCAACTTGGATTTGGAATGATAGCTGGTATTTCCAAGAAGATTCTTGCTCAGGCAGTGATCACCCAGCAAGCCTCGTAAGAATAAATAGTTGTTCCTACCTGCATTTTCCAAGTGAATGCTCGCCAAGATTTTATAAAATGGGTCCAGACTTCCTCACAGCCCTTTGTCTTTTGTTTGAACAAATAAACTGGTTTCCATCCCTGGGGATATCTGTTCCCAAAAATGCCACTTCCCCCTGCGCCAGGGTTCCTTTTCCAAAGAGTCTTTGTGCTTCAGAACTCCTCAGCCACCTCCTGGGCTGATCCATCCCTGACAGCACAGGGCAGGCTTTGCTGGGGCGTTTTGCACATTGCCATGGGGTCAGCAGCGTTGGGTTTTCCAGAGAAAAGCAAAAGTGAAAAGCAGCTCTGGTGAAATCGAGATTTGAAGGAGGATTTTTGTGTGTTTACACATGGCCCAGTCCTGCCCTGCCTGAGGCAGGAATGAGATGGTCTTTAAGGTCCCTTCCCACCCAAACCATCCTGGGATTCTCTGTTTAATGTGGTTTAAGTCCTGGTTTCTTGCCTCAGAGCTGCCACCCTGACTCAGCTGATGGTGTTTGATTATCCGAACAAAGACCCCTTGGATGATAAATTCCCATTTTCTCTCTCTCTCAGAATCAAGACTTTATTTTGCATATTTGGTTTCCCTCCCTTTCTTCCTGTTTTTTTATTCTTTGAATCAAATAACCCCCTAAAGTTCATAGCACAGGCATTTTTTTTCCAAATTACTGATTCCTCAGTGTTGTCCTAACCACTTCCACCATTCCCTCACTGCTGACTGGAGTCAGGTTATCCCTACATGCCCTCCAGGGAAACTCAGCTCTGTATTTTAGTACAGGCAAGGCAGAACAATTCTGTTTAATCCAACCTGTCTCCCATCCTTTCCCCATTTCCCAGTGAATTCTGGATTTTTGGGGTTCTGTGGAAGGAAACAGCCCTTGAAGAGTTCTGGGAGAAACCACAAAGAGTCATTTGTGGGACGAACAGAGAGGGAATTGGGACAATAAAGGAGCAGAATCTTTTAAAGCAGTGAAATCATTGTTAGGTAGGTGTCATTGTTTCCATGTTGTGGTGGAGCCTGGACCCTCCAGGTGTGTGAGGGTCTCCAAGGAATCCCCACTTTGTTTGCTGCTGACGCTTTTCTCATATTCCTGTTTCTCTTCTTGATTGTTCTGGATGCTTTATGATCCACTTGGCATTTTTTTTTAATAAAATTTGGGTTATTTTCTCATCTCTTTCCAGAAGAAAACAGCTCTGAACTGTCCTTCCTTTCCCCTCAGGATGCTTTGGAGGCCTTAAATCAGAGTTAGGTGCAAAATGGACTAAATATTGGGGTGAAATAAGGAAATCACAGGCATCCATCACCCTGGGAGGCTGCAGGATAAAATGGAAAGGGGAGCAGTTCCTGAGGGCTCTGTTTGCACCTTTCTTTCCCAGTGGAGAACCTTAAACAGAGCTGTGGGTGAAATAAGGAAATCACAGGCATCCATCACCCTGGGAGGCTGCAAGATAAAATGGAAAGGGGAGCAGTTCCTGAGGGCTCTGTTTGCACCTTTCTTTCCCAGTGGAGAACCTTAAACAGAGCTGTTCACTGTGCTGTGAAGGTGGCTGGGAATCTGAGCAGAGCTACTCTTGGAGGAGAACTATTTTCGTTAAATAGGAAAAGGATTTGTTTCCCAAAGGAATCCTTCCCTTAGTGCCTTCAGGAGGGAAAAAGCAGAGTGAAATTCTGTAGCGCCTGTTCTGCCAGGATCACTTTGCTGTCAGAAACCTGCAAAGTTTTATTGACCAGCTACTCAAAACCCCTCGTGCCCGGACAAGGAATGAAAGCACCAAAGGTGGTGCTGCTTTTGTGTAACTCAGAGTCAAGCTCATGGCAGGTGTCAGGTGAAAACTTCGATTCAGTGATCTTGTCCTGCTGCATCTGAGTCACTCCGGGGAGAGCTCTGCCTGCCCAGCCTTCCCTGCCAGCCCCTTCAGCCTCATCCCAGGTGTATATTTACCAGGAAAATGTGGAAAATAGGGGAGAGAGGAGCTGTGCTGTGAGAACATGAGACCTGGAATGGGAAATGTGGAGTTGTAGTCACTTGGCACTCGTAGCAGTGTGAGAGAAGGGTTTGGCTCTTTGGTGTCTTAGTCTGGAAAGACAGGTGTCTACCAGGGAAAGCTGGAGCCTCCCTTGGAATGGAGAATGTAAACCCCCTCCATCAGAATTATTATAATTTTGAAATTAAGGGGCTTTCAGGCAAAAATATGGGAATAGGAATAACAGTTCCTTACTAGGAATATTAAAAATAAAAATGTAGTAGTACAAAAAAAGCAAACAGAAAAAGAAAACACTGACAGAGTCAGAACACAACCTGACACCCTTTTGTTGGTCAGGGGCTTGGTAGCCGTCCAATCAAGTCCTCCTGCAGTGACAGATGTGGTTCTGTTGGAGCAATGATCCTGTACAAGGGTGTAGTTTTCCTCTGAAGGTCCAGTGGAGGTGAGATGGGTCTGGTCTTC